>NC_084891.1:25508750-26254375 GCF_958979055.1 Alnus glutinosa
CGTACAGATCTGGAATACCCGTCGTCCGGCTACCGTCGTGCGTCGTCCGTCGTCCGTCTCACCCGTCGCCCGGTGATAGAACCCGTCGTCCGTCGTGCGTCGTTCGTCGTCCGGCGCACGCCGTCCAACGCTGCACAGTCCTCTGGAGAACCCGTCGTCCGTCGTCCGGCGCACCCGTCGTCCGCCGTCCGTCTTCCGGTGCTTCCAACGCTGCCCAGTCCTCCGAGTTCTGAAATTTGCCTCCGGTCAGTGACGTCGCCGGCTCCGTCGTCCGGTGCTTCCGTCGTCCGTCTTCCGGCGCTTCCGTCGTCCGTCGTCCGGTGCTTCCAACGCTGCCCAGTCCTCCGAGTTCTGAAATTTGCCTCCGGAATAGAATTTTCAGCATGTGCTCATTGATTCATCAACATTGGTTTGGTTTGGTTTGGTTTGGCTTGGCTGTCAAGTGGGGCTGAATAATCTTTTCTATTTCCCTGGTTTGACCTTGTAAACAGTTTGGTGGAGAAGAAAAGTCTGTCTCAATTACAACCTCAACCTCAACCTCAACCTCAACAAGTATGTTCCTCTTCCTGTCAATTATATATGCATATTACTTAGGCTAAGGATTTCTTACCACTTGCCTTTTCTTTCCTAATATGGGCTATCCTCTTCTTCATATGGGAGTGCCTTGGAATGAGTTATCTCATGAATAAAACTTAGGTTACATTTACTTTCATGTTTTCACTCATTATGTGGTTGTTTTATTCTCCTATTCCTGTCTAGCTACCTTTGTTTATACTCTACCACTCGATTGTGTTTTCTCTTTGATTGATTTAGCTGTCATAACAATTTATACTCTTCCTTCCACTCGATTTTGTTGTCTCTTTGATTGATTTAGCTGTCATTAACAATTTGGTCCTTGACATTCTCTTCCTCTCTTTTTCCTATTGAGTTGTTGTTATGTGGTGTTGATGTTTTGTTCAGACACTTTTGAACTGTTCATGCTAATTTTGATTAGGAATCTTCTTACCAACCATGGAAGGACCTCTTTTTGTTTCTTAATTAGGGTGAAAAGCACCCCACAGCTTTAGACTTACAAATAATTAGTTGAATATGTATTTGTTTAAATACTTAATTAGATAATTTAGATTAGATTGATGTATATTGATCCCACTACTACATTAAAGCATGAAGTTTAAAAATACGTGGGAAACCAATGTTGATGAATCAATTATATGTGTCGGCGTGTGATTGGAGCTATGTTAGCTAGCCATTAAAAAAATTAACACCCTGCAATGGCATGCTGACATATGTCGTCTAGCATTTTTCTTTGGTTAAATGGAAGGAGTTAGGTCAATATTGACAAAGAAGTTAATCCACCAATAAGTTGGTGAACAAACCAGGCATACCTTTACTGGTAGTGACTTGGGCTGTAATTTAAGCCCATTGCGTGCATGTCTGGCAAAAATGGGAAAATGCAATCAATTTTCCCGGATTGCATTAATGTCATGCCCTCCTCCCTCATCTCTAATAAATTTGATATTGTAAAAAATACAATATGTGGGAAATTTTTTTTATCAATTAACCATAGGAGGATGTTAATTATGCAAGTAGATTTCTATAATAAATTTGACTATAATTTTCTTCCACCTTGAATCCCTCATCTCTAATAAATTTGACTATAATTTTCTTCCACCTTGAATCCCTCATTTCTATAATTTTCTTTCACTATTCTTGTGTTATATATTCATGTCTAGCCTTACTTTTTCTACAATTCTCTAATGTGTAATAGAATTTTATTATTATTAACAAATTCTTACATTTTGGGTGCAAATTAACTTGTAGTGCTTTTTAATATAGCATTTTCCAAAATGGACTCTTCAAGTTCACGATTGGATACCGAGGGTCAATTTGACAGTGCTTTAACCCATCAAGACGACCATCAAAATGGTTAGATTTTTGACTTTTTTTGTTTTTATTTCTTTATTATTATTCTAAGCTTTTTTTATAAATACACATTGTATTCTTTTTTGGATAGATGTGGGTGAAAAAGTTGAAGAACCGAATGATTTAACGACGTTTATTTCAGATGAAGAGTTGAGTGATAAGGATGATGAGAAAGTTGAAGAACCAAAGGATTTAATGACTTTTAATCCAGATGAAGAGTTGAGTGATAAGGAAGAAAATGTGGTCTTACCTGTGGTGTTAAAGGATGATGAGAAAATTGAAGAGCCGAAGTCATCAATGACTTTTAGTTCAATGGAAGAAGTTTGCTCTTATTATAGGAGGTATGCTAAGCAAGCTGGGTTTGGTGTAGCTCATAGAACCTCGAGAAAAACGAAGGGTATAAAAAGTTACATAATGCTTATATGTACTCGTGGAGGTGACGAGCGAGCTACAAATGATGTTGCGAAGCCAATTCCAACAACTAATAGAACAGGGTGTGGTGCTAGGATTTGTGCGAAATTATGTGGTGATGGAACGTGGTTTTTGAGTAAAGTTGAGCTGACGCATAATCATTCGTTAAGCCCGGGTAAAGCGAGATTTTTTAGAAGCAATAGAAAAATTAATGATGCTGCAAAAAGAAGACTTGAGCTAAATGATAGAGCAGGAATACGTCTGAGTAAGAATTTCAATTCGTTAGTCGTTGAAAGTGGGGGGTTTGAGAGTATTTCTTTTGGAGAGAGAGATTGTCGGAATTATATTAATAAGGCAAAAGAACTCCGTCTTGGTAAAGGGGGTGCCCAAGCACTTTGTGATTACTTCAGAAGAATGCAAAAGCAAAATAGTGGCTTCTACTTTATGATAGATATGGATGATGATTGTAGGTTACGAAATGTTTTTTGGGCGGATGCACGGAGTAGGGCAGCATATGATTTCTTTGGAGATGTTATTACGTTTGACACAACGTATTTGACCAATAGCTATGACATGCCCTTTGCTCCTTTTGTAGGAGTGAATCATCATGGTCAATCTATACTTTTGGGGGCAGGACTAATTTCAAGTGAGGATACAGACACATTTGTGTGGTTGTTTAAATGTTGGTTGGAGTGCATGAATGGCCAAGCCCCTAAAGCAATTATAACAGACCAGGATAGAGCTATGAAAAATGCAATTGCTATTGTTTTCCCTGGAACTCGACATAGATATTGTCTGTGGCATATTATGAAAAAGTTCCCTGAAAAATTTGGATCACATACTAATTTTGATGGCATTAAGAGTGCCATAAATAAATGTTTGTATGACTCTCAAACGTGTGAAGAATATGAGGAAAACTGGAAAGATCTACTGGAGAAGTATAACCTTCATGATAATGCATGGTTGAATGGGTTATATAGGGAGAAGACATTTTGGGTGCCGGCATACATGAAAGATACGTTTTGGGCGGGAATGAACACTACACAGCGAAGTGAAAGTATGAACGCATTTTTTGATGGGTACGTGCACTCACGAACCACATTGAAAGAATTTGTTGATGAATATGATAATGCTTTAAGGAGAATGGTCGAGAGTGAGACACGTGCTGATTTTGATTCTTTCAATCGCACAATCTCATGTATAAGCGCCTTGCAGATAGAGAAACAGTTTCAAGTTGTCTACACAAATGCGAAGTTCAAAGAAGTACATGATCAGTTTGTGAAAATGATGTCCTGTAATAACTCTCATCTCAAAAGTGAAGGTGCAATTTCCACGTTTGAAGTTATTGAATATGTTGCCGTTGGAGACCACTTAATAGAAAAAACATTTCTTGTTTACTTGGTTTAGACAGGTACCAAGTAAAAAACATTTTATATGGTACCTGTCCAAACCTCCATTTGGATTCCCAATGTTTTGACTCTGCTTCTCCACATCATTCAAACTTGCTACTTCCAAAACCTACCGGGCAGTGTGCTCACATGGGTACATGCCCATAACCCCACCTTTTCGTAGGCATGTTTGAGCAGACTAAAGATCCCAGCAATTTTACTATTTGGGTTTTTTTTTTTTTTTTAGTAATTTGAGTAATAAATATGAAAAAAATTTTATGTAATTTACCTGTCCAAACAAGTCTCAGAAAGCTCACTCACACGAGTAACGATCCCTTATAATTTCCAAGAAATCAGCCTTTTAAAAGGTGGCATGTTTTATGGTGTGTACAAAAGCTCTATGCCAAAAGCTGCCTTTTGATTTTCTGAAGAAGAAACGTCTTCAAAAGTGAAGAATATAATAAGCCTTTTAGGAAGAAATATTATTTTTTACTACCTCGGTAGCATGCCACATTTTTAATAAAACCTACAATTTAGAAGTCGTTCGAGACAAAGAACAGCTTGACAATCCGATCCTGATCTCACCCACACCTGTTTGGTTTGGGTAGGTGAATCTCATAAAATTGCTAGCAATTCAGTACAGGTACCATATAAAATGGTGGTTTGGGCTCTTTAATCAATTACATCATAAATGGGTCTCCTAAATTGAATGCAATATTTTTAGGCATTTGGAGACACCATAAAACAAGTAGTTCAGGACAAAGAGAAAAGGATCGACTCGATCGGCTTCTCGCCATGCCTTGTTATTTGACTACAATTCATTGATGGACCCTTTGCCTGAAACTTGACAGTTTAATTGTCAGTACGCAGCTGATGCTCATCTTACCTCCGGTCTGCTTGGCGCTTTCTCCATCATATAGTAATAGCCACAGCTGTAAACGGACTATGCTCTTTGCCCTGGGCCCGATAGCGACACGTGATGAAATAAAAATTAGTTATTTAATTACTTATTCCGGTAGGTGGATGTTATAAGTATTTTTTTTATAATTATTTGTTTCAATTTTTTTAAATTTAGACAAATAATTTGATAAGATCATAAATCATAATCACCCCGAATTGCCTACTTATAACACTAGTAGCAGTATCTTTAAATTTTATTCTCGATCTTCTTAAAATATAAGAATATTCCTTTAAAAAAAAAAAAACATGCAACAGATTCTTTTGGTATTTCTTAAACTAAGGAAACCGTCCTTAACATTATTTTAATATATAAAAAAAAAAAAGGCTTTCTCTTTTTCCTATGATATTTATTTAAATAAATACTTAAATGTTTTTCTCTTATCATTTATTTATTTGAAATAATATTTAAAAAGTATATTGAAAAATGATAAGGAAAGCTATTGTGATATTTATTTGAAAAGTGGTGAGCTTCCTAACAACAAACACAAAACAAAAATTAACCCCATAAAGTTATAACTAAAGCCAAAAAAAAAAAAAAAAAAATCTAAACCCTTGTGTTAATGCAATTAACGTTTGAACCTCCATAGACATCATTAGCTGTCACAAAAGTAGTTGAAGGGCCAGAGCAGGTACACAAGCAAACCATTCAATGATTCATTCAAATTGATAGATTGTTGTTAGAAGGAAGTTGAACTTCTTCACAAACATAAAGTTAAGTTTAAGGATAATTTTCTGCATACATTTATTCACCAAACGTGGGTTTAAATAGTAATAACAACTCGACTCCAATTCCTAATTATACTATTACAGAATTATTATTGACTCATAATCCTAATTAACCGTCAAAATGGAGTAGTAAACTACTAGACAATAACAGAATAATTCTTAACCGACAGTGAAGTAAAATAATACTCCTTATTCAAACAGAAACCTAAACTACTGCTTGTACTTCATAAGATTAGAATGGGCATCACAGCTTATTTTTATGTAAAAATAAAAAATAAAAAATCACCTGCATGCCCATTTATTCTTTTGAGAGGGCATGAACTCATTTCTACTTGTTACCAAATTGCCTACCAGATTTTATACCTGAATGGCCTGGATACCCACGAGCCTAAAAAAGCCTATTGACAGGTTCAAAGCACTAATTTCAAATTCTCCTCGATTCTGGATTAATTAGAACGTCAATCATCCAAGGAAAAATTTAAGGAGCCACTGGAACTGGAAGGCATAGATACCGACAGGCTTTAAGAGAGTTCGTCCCTCCGAAAGCCCAACTAATCTTCAAAATTAAGTATGAAGGATCACAAGCCATAAAGGGCTTAACAGCCCATAGCCGAGCAAGCTATCAAGATCTGTGTGTACTTTCACCAAATGAATGTCACTAAACAGACGATTCTCCCTCTACCAATTCAGCTATCCGAATGCCCACACCATGCTGCCCCTCCTAACAGATTGAGGGAGGGAATCTCCACATTAAGCAACAACCGCTTGACAGGAATCCTTCAAACCCTAAGAGAACATCGACCTATAGAAGGAGCCTAGGTTAACCTCACAAGTATGCAATCTGACCCTTACCAAAACTCTGCAAAAAGACCTTTCATTGTTCTATTGCCAACTTGGGTGTAAGAGTGGTTTCACCGGATCCCACAGACAAACCTTTCTAACCTTTTTCTTTCTTGCTGAGCTCCTACCTCAAAAGCGTTTTTGAGATCACTATAAGTCCTTGCACCAACGCATAACTCTCTGCAAAGCCTCTTTTTGGGAAGGTAAATTATGTATTTTAGATAGCTCTAGCCTCTGCACTAAGGCCTCGTTTGGTTTGCGGAATGTCTATTCCATTAGGAAAAGGAATAACTATTCATGGGAATAAATGAAGCTGGAATGGAATAACTATTCCTATTCTTTTGTTTGGTTGTAACGGTGGAATAGAACATTGCATATGTATTCTTTTGTTTGGTACAGTGCAATACATTGGTGAATGGAATCATATTATAATCAAATTTTCTAAAATACCCTTATAAAACAAATATAATTTATATTCTTGAGGACATTTTTTTTTCTTTATTTAAGAAACATAAACAATCATACTATGACCTTTTTTGTTTTTGTTTTTTTTTTTTTTTTTTTTTTAATTTCATAGAGTTCATGGCTTCTTTTTTTTTTTTTTCATATACAATTACGCTACAAAATGATTTATAAGGAAAAAAAAAAAAAAACACACACACACACACACACACACACATAATCATCATATCACCATCATAAAAAAATAAAAAAATAGATCATCTGCAAAGCCCTTTTTATTTTATTCTTTTTTATTTGTTTTCCAGCAACAAACATTCATTCTTTTCTTACAAAGTAAAATGATTTATAATAGAAAAAAAAAAAAAAAAAAAAATCATCTACAAAGCTCTTTTTAATTTATGATTTTTTATTTGTTTTTCAGTAACAAACATTCGTTCTTTGCTTATAAAATTTTTCTCAAACCTCCGCAAGGCAATTGGAGTCCCCCGGCCCCGATATTAAGAGGTACTCGTTTTGCTACGTCTAAGTGCATTCTGTAGGCTAAATCATAGGAGGAGGAAAAAAAAAAAAAAAAGAAGAAGAAGAAGAAGAAGAAAGACTACCCCACAACAAATTAAGTTGGGTTGAGAAACAGAGAGAGAGGGATGAGAATATAATTGCAGAGATGGAGAAAGATATTGATGGTGCACTTGAGTGATGAATTTTTGAAATCAGAATTAAATTCTTATTTTGTTTGCGAATTTTGAAATTTGACTTTTTAGAAAAAATTGAATAAAATATGATTAGTTTATAAAAAGTTGAATAAAATATAATTTGTTTTTTAAAAAGTTGAATAAAATATGATTTATTTCTGAAAAAAGTAGAATCAGAATTATATTTTATTGTCAAAATTTCGTATCAAAACACACCATGAGTTGAGAAACACAGAGAGAGGGGGGGATAAGAGACTTGGGTGTTGAGAAGGTTGGGGTTTTTGGGCAAAAGACGAATTTAATTTATTCCTATAGGAAAGGAATAGGTATTCCACTCCTTTTTGAGTGGAATACCTATTCCTCTTCGTAAAGGAATAGCTATTCCGTGGAAATAATTATTCCCTTAAATAATATACAACCAAACAAAAGAATAGTTATTCCGTAGGAATACCTATTCCTTTCCATGGGTTTAATCCGCAAACCAAACGTGGCCTAATTTGTTCTTTTTTTCTTTCTTTTTTGTCGGAATTAATGTGAGATTAAGTTCGTTATTCATAAGTGAAAGCTTTGCAATTGAAACCGATTGAGAAGACCTACTGCTATCCTTGGGAAAGCAAAAGCTACAGCTCTCCAAGGGCTCTCCTTTGTTTTCCCTTGACTCCTTAGCTTTTTCTCCAAGGGAGTTGGTCTCCGGGGAAGCAGGTGATAGAGTATCACCTTCACTTGTGCAAGCAATCCATCACCTTCACTAATGTGACAGAACTTCGAAAATGAAACAAATACCATACGACCCAAGGAGGGAATGGATGGTGAAAAATCTCCCAAAGTCTATAGATTGCTCTAAATAAACATTCAGAGGCGGGAGAATTTACCATGCAGAAAATCCCTATAAACCAAACGATATGGAGAAAACTACTCCTGCAACGTCTCTAAAGAACAGGGGATGCCGCTTCATTTACCTCCAGGACATTAACCCGACTAGTTTTATACCCACACAAACACACTCTCACAGAGATCACCCGTATAAAGCTGTGATAATCCCAAATAACACGCTTTTTATGAAACTAAATATCAATTAATGACTCAAAGAACAATGAGGACAATTATGGTACAAACTACAGGAATAAATATCAATTAATGCCTCAAAGAACAATGAGGACAATTATAGTACAAAACTACAGAATGATAAATTTGATGTATTTGAATGCACCACAAAGTACACAAAAGCATGCTCTCTACGTGGTGATGATAATAAGAGTTGAAGCAGGCATTTAACTAGATGGCAGAAGTCCATTTGATTGATGATCACATCAGGGTTTTAAAGCAAGTGTAGATGGCTAGACCTCCTCATCACCCACATTGACTGCATAGTGACCGACGTTTCTACCCTGTAAAAACACGAGAAAAGGAGAATCAAGGAACTAGGCATCAAAATTGTAATCGAACAGCCTAGTGATACCAGTGTAAGTAAACATGTTAAAAGCAGTTGCATAAAACTATTTACAACAGATCTACTTGCTGCAGAACAAAATTGGCCTGAGGGCGAGAATATTAAAGATATTGGCTCTACAATCGACAAATTGCTTTGTTGGCCATAGAAAGCTAGCACATAAGCTACAGATCAGCACAAGCATATATGATGAACACAAATGTTCCATGCTGAGTGTTTCTCAGGATCCAAAATCTAACACAATTGTATCAGGATTTGTTTCCAAAAACAAATCAAATGCAGATCACGCAAGTCGTATTTAATTTTTTGTTTCATTATAATCAGACTATTTTGGAACATTATTTCTTTTTATGTAATGTAAATCACTATTCCTTTACAAATACAAAAGAATGATGACACAATTCCAAGCCAATCCACATATTGAGATTTTGTCTCGAACTCCTATCTACTGGATTCGACTTTGGGTTCTCCACTAATATATGATTGGATTCAAAAGCTTTCCACTATTTATAATCTTGATTCAAGCTTTCCACTCATAAATATAATTTTTAAGTGCATTATTCCAACCAACGAATCGTTGGCTGTTGTTATTTTTCAAAGAAACTCCTTGGCATACTAATTAAGGTGGATAAGAATCTTTTTGCCCCTACTACCTAGGTAGCTTCTCTTGTATACTTCTTGTGTATTTATCAAAAATACAGAAATTATATATACCTTTCATCGAGAAAAAACCTACCTCAGATAACATTCGCTGCTTGTTAAGTAGTTGTGTCCTAGCCTTGTTGAGAGCCGAGTTCGGTGATTTAAACATTCTCTGTGACAGGATGAAGAAAAAGTTACACAAGTACATGCAAGATGTGACAAGTAACAATTACTCAAATGATGCTTCTCACTCCAAAGATAAGGCAAAGAAATGAGGTAAATGCAGCTACGAGAAACCAATGGAGACAAGAACCAACCTTTTCAACGCTAGATATACGATGTTCATCCTCTAGAAGATTCTTCTTCTTTGGTTTGAACCCAAAGAAATCCTGAAGGAATTCATTTTCCTGTCTCAATAAAATTTCACATAATCACTCACCCAGCAAAGCAAAACTAAATTGACGAACAGATAAGAAGAATTTCCAGGAAACCAACCTGCATATGCTTGACAAAGCCTCCCCCAAGAAAATGCTTCAAAAAGTTCAACTGTTACATTTTCAAATTAGATAAAACATTGGAAGTTGGTTACATTCACAACACTTATATATATAAGTGGACAAGGTGGTGGTGGTAATGGAAAACCTGTATTAGTTGAGACCATGATGATGTCTGTAATGATTCTCCACCAATCTTCATTGAAGTCTCAGGACAATAACCATACTAAAATAATAATTAAGATTATTATTAGTTTCCACATGAACAATTGACATCTATATTTGTAGAAACCCAAAGAAGTACCTCCAAAAATTCTAACATATCCCGAAAGAAGTTCCTCTGGCTGTTAAGATCTTTCTTAGCAGAACCTTTACCACCTGCCTCAGCAGAAAGGTTTCTGACTTGATTTATGATTTTCCCCTTCAATCCTTCCCAAGGTTTGCTTCCTTGAATTAAGCCATCACTTGAATCTCTAGCTTCACCATCAAACTTCTCCAAACTTCCTATCTCAAAAATTAGAGCAAGCGCTTCACCAGCAGCAATGCGTACAGACCGGTCATCCTTGTCTAGCAGGCTAGATAAATATGATATTGACCTGCATCATTACCCAAACATGTAAGTTCGTTTGCGTTGGACAAGCAGCAGTTTTGGACTATTGAGGTCAATAGCATCTAGATTGTGCAGGTGTCATCTTCCTCAAGGCCCCTGCACCAGTTAGATGGTAGCCATACCCATCTAAAGCACCAAGCATAAGATAGTGTTTTGTGTTGTGCAGAATCACTTTCCAGGCAGAAAGAATTGCTATCAACTAAAAGAAAAGGAGGGCACAGGGAAATAAAGTGCTGGACTGAAGTCAAGATCTTACTCTTGCCAATGTTTGGGATTTAGTTTAACTCCGTCCATAGTTGTCAGAAGAAAGGACCAAGCAGATACCACTGCAGTTATGACATCTGCTGAGGGTTTGGATGCAACAACCTAAAATGTGAAATAGCATCAAGTTGCATAAAAAACCAGTGGCTAGGGAAAGAAGCAGCATAGCTTTTCGTTCAAGTTCAGATCAAAATCGTGTATGTTCTCAAAAATCAAGCCATAAGAAACCAAATACACTAACTTGTCAAATCACTGGCATTAATAAGTTGATTTGCATAAAAACCCAAAAGCAGCAAAATTGGCATGACCAAACACTTTCAAAAGTAAATATATCAAGCACAAATACATACATTGGCACCCAGTTTCGGATGAACCACTTGCCACATTATTTGCATTGACCTTTCTGTTTCCTCTGTGTCATTTCCACCAACAAAATTGACGACCGCCAAGCACTCCAGCAACTACAATTACAATCCATGGAATGCAGAAACCAACAGGTTGAGTATAAAATAAAGTCCTGATAATCGAGTAAATTAACATAAACCCAATAGAATCTTAAAAGCCTATATACCGATATCTTTGAAGATTGAGGCCCAGATTTAAGACCCTGAGAAAGAGGAGTGACCGAGTCCTTTAATATTTCATGTGCGTTATCCCCAGGGCCAGTGGTCAATGCCAACAATCCTACAAAAATGGATTACAATGTTGAAATCTAATCCAATTTGGAAGCAAATGCAAATTAGTCAACATGAAGATAAGTGACTAACCGATGGCATGTGAAGCTAAAGATATCTCTTTAGAAGACCCACGTTTAAAGGAGCTCAGACACTGGTGCAGCAAAGTAGCAAATCTGCAGAACACCAACGGGTTGTGAGAGAATCCACAAGAATATACATATACAAGCGGATTTCTTCTGTCTACACATAAAAACGTATGTTCAACACTAAACAGAGACAAAAATGAAGATAGATGTACAGCACGGAGTATCCCTTAGATATCACAAATAATGACACCAGAGTTTCTTCAAGTTGTTCTCTGGTGGCCTTGTGACAAATCAACTAAATGGATTTCAGTCATAAGTGGTTGAATTTATTACTGGTTTAAAACTAAATAAACCATACAGTGGACCCGCGTTAGCCCTAAAGAAGCAATAAGAAAGACCAAAAAAAAAAAGGAGCAAAATTTCAAAAGAGAAACAAAAAGTAGTAAAAATGTGCTCACTTATTTTCTAGAAACTGATGCTGCATGCTGCTATTGAAAGCCTCAATAATTGCTGCCAGAGCCTTCTCTCTTGTGGAGCCCCTTTATCCAAGAAATAACAATAAATTCAAAAAATAAAAATAAAAAAAAATTAAAAGAAAAAATGGCCAATATGCAGCTTAATTCATAGTCTCAAACTGAGCCGTTGAAAAAAGATAAATAATTTAAAGCACCTCAGACATAATTTCCTCACAAAGATGCAAGCTTAACAATGAAACACGTCTCTACACAATCTAAATTTAGAAACTTAACAAAAAAAAAAGGGTCTCATTCATTGGCAAGATACCTCTTCTCAAATAGAGAATCTAGAGCCAGTTCCAGCAAACTTTCTTTATCTAATTGGACTTCTTCAGTCCCCACTACGGACACTCGATCAGACCGTGTAGTCGACGACGAACTCACACTACTATTATCATCATCGCTATCCATCATCGCGAAGTTCTTACGCTGAGAATTACCTGCCAAGTTCCAATAACATATTAACATCAACACCAACGAATTCAAAGCAATATCAAAGGAAAAGTATTTTGAGCCGAATTCAATTTACCCATAATTGACTTTGTTCAAACTAATACGGTAATTCAAACAGAAACCCCAAAGATCATATTAGGAACCCTCAATTATTATTCCTAAATAAATAAACAACCCTAACCCTTTATAGCAATAAATTGAAGTTGGTATTCGATAATCAGCCTAAAGGCACTTACATTGCTTTTATAGAGTAGAAAATAATCATAATCCTAGTAAGAAGACGAACAATCAATAACCTAAGGAATCCTAACCTAGAAAGGAAATAACTAATTATTTAATTATTTAATTAATAATAATAATAATAATAATAGAGGGTTCGTAAGAGACCAAAAAGAAAAGAAGGAAAAGAGGCTTACGCTTTCCCATTGGTGAAGGCCGCTCCTTTGCTCGGCGTCAGAAAGGGCTACAAGATCGACTGAGAATCTGGGGACGTAAGAGATCGACGGAATTAAACAGAATGGAAATAAGCGAAGAAAACAACAACAACAACAACAACGGAGATGATTCGGATGACGAATAAGCCATTAAAATTCAAGGGTACACAAGAAAATCCCTCCGAAGGAGAAGTTGGGAATTTATAAGGGGTCCAGAGTTGAGGAAACGCAGGTAAGGCGAGAGGTATTATAAGGCGGTTCTTCACAAGAACAAGGACTTCTTCATATTGCGTGGTTTGGAATATTCGGTGATTCGGAGACGGGTTCAGTCGGTGCTGAATGCTGATTGTGAATTTGTGAGGGGTGGGGTCGAACTTGGCAGGTTTTTGACCGTTTATTTTAATTTTGGAATTTCCTTTTTCTTTTCTTTTTTTCTAAGCAATTGGGACAAAATTTCTCACCATACCACAAATATCGCTTGCTATTACCCTACATAAATTCTACGCTTCTCATTTCATATATGTTTATATAATATATTTTAAGTGACTTTTTATATTAATTATTAAAAAATAATTAAAAAAATATATTTCTTTAAATTATTATTTTATTATTAATGTCTCTTAAAATTATTAATTATTTCAATATCCCTTATAAACTATCAACATAATATCAATGTCCCCCAACGATAAAAATACTCTTCATAAAAAATTAAAAATAAAATAATAAAAAATTGGGTAAAGTCTCGTACTCTCTTCAGACTACTACACAATTGACAATGTATCTCCCAAACTTTTAATTTGAACAATGTCCTCCCAAACTATAAAAAATTGCCAATGTTCTCATCAATGATAAAAATACCCTTAATAAAATAAAATAAAAATAATTCCGAAAAAAGCAATATATATATATAAAATAACTAAATAAAAATTCTTAAAATTATAACAAAATATTAAAAACTATAAAAAAAAATTGTAAAAATAACTAAATAAATATAAATATAAAATAAAAGACAAAGACAATTAATTTTTTTATATAAAAATTAAAAAAAAAATAAAACGAGAAAAAAAATGAAAACCAAGGCGATCATTTTATTTTTATTTTTATTCTTTTCAATTTTAATTTTAATATTTTATTTTAAAAACAATTAATTTTATTTTTTATTTCTTTTTTCCTTCTTTTTTTTTTAGTTTTTAGTTTTTATTTTTTTTCAAATTTATAAAGATATTTTTGTCTTATTAAAAAAAATGGGTTAAATACCCCACTAGTACATGAGTTTTAAGCGTTTTTAAATTTAGTACATGAGTTTTCATTTGTATTATAAGTGGTATATGAGTTATGGGTAAAAACTCATTTAGTATCTCTGTTAGATTTTTCATCATAAAATTAACGGTCTACCACGTGTCAGCCACTAAGGTTGGCACGTGGCACTATATAAAATAATTTAAAAATAAAAATCTTTAAAAAATTATATAAAAATAATACAATTTAAAAATAATTTTAAAACAAAAAAATTTAAAAAAAAGAATAAGAAGGGTCACCCCCCATTTTGGCCAAAGGGTGGCAGGAAAAAAAATAAAAAATAATAATAATGATAAATTATGGGTTTTGGCCTTTGAAGGTGGTTCGTCCATCCCTAATGACCAAACCCTCTAAAATAAATTTGGACTCTAAGGGCCAAAACCCATAAATTTTTTTTTTCAATTTTTCTTTTATTTTTTTAAAATTATATTATATTTTTATTTTTATATAATTTTTTAATTTATTTTTTTATGTAGTGCCACGTGTCAACCGCTGAGGTTGACACGTGACAGACCGTTAATTTTAGGACGAAAAATTTAACAAAAGTACTGACACCGGAACAGAATAGCGATTATTCTGCAGGCTAATCAACAAGTAGTTTGCAAGGAAGAAAGCAAGAAATTCACTCCAAAAACAGAGACAAACTCTAAATTCGATAAAATTATCAATAAACAACTGCTGGAAAAACGCCCACAAGCTAGGCTAATATAGCTGAAAATTCGACCTCTAGGATTTTACTAAAAATAGCAAAACCCTAATAATCCTAATAAAATGAAATACAAAATAAAATAAGTATGATGCCAAAAATCTGGCCCAAATCAGGCTCAGAATCACCTCCTAAACAATAAATGAAAGTTACCATAAATGGAAAAAAAATATTTAAAATTAAAAAATATTCTTCAAATATTTTGTACGATTTTTTCCATTCTCGGGCTGATCTTATTCAAGAAATAGTCGTCAAATCTTCAAATCTTGTGTCTGATTTTCTCCTGCATTAGGTACCAAATGGGTTTTTATCCCTAACTCAACTACCATATATGATACAAATGAAAACTCAGATACTAAATTTAAAAATGCTTAAAACTCAGGTACCAATAGGGTATTTAACCCTAAAAAAATTTAAGGTCATTTTGTTTTTTTGTTAGCCTTGAAGGGGACATTGATGTTGTTTTGGTAATTTAATGGGAAGATTGACACGATTAGTAGCTTGAATCGAGAACATTGACAATAATATGGTAATTTGAGAGATGATATGTGTAATTTTCCTTAAAAAATAATTAAAAATAAATTATTTAAAACATGTCACGTAAATAATTATAAAACAAGTGCAATAAATTCGTATGAAGAATAGTATTATTCTTGACTTAATATTAATAAAACTTGAACAAGAAAATTTAATTAGTAGTTTTACATTTCAGAAAGTTAGAAGAATGGTTTTTAAATTAATTATTTAACATTTTAATATAAAAATGCTTCTTTTATTTTTGCTTTAAGCTTCGATATTTATTAAGTGGCCTTGTTGCCCCGATAAATGGATTGCACAACCATTTTTTTATGAAAAAATGTTAGATTTACAACACCAATACAACAACTGCACAACAACCCCTCACATGAGGGTGAGTCCAACACACTGAGGCTCACCCTTATGTAAGGGGTTATTATACAGTTGTTGTGATGGTGTAATATAAGAATTAAATCTTTTTTTTATACCATTGGAATAGCCAATTGTAAAAGATCCCCGGCCTCATGCATGCATAATAAAGTCTCTTAAACTCATAATTTTAAATTTTTAATAAAACAATAAAATTAACGTTGTTGCCTTTTTCTTTTCTTTTTTTAACGTGATTACGGAAATTAACGTTGGTGCCGGTGCCGGTTGGGGAGGTTGAGAGGAAAACAAGAGAGCACGTGGAATTTGAGAGGGACACGTAATGGAAAGGATGGATCCAGATTCTAGTAGAACCTTAACGGAGTCAAAGACTCAAAGGCTGCGTGGAAAAGTCGCTGCCTCAAAAGATGAAATAGAGAAAGAGTGATCTTCCTTTTAACACCTATTTAGTATATCGCACATATATCGTATAATATATTTTTAATCCCTTTACATGTCATTTATTTAAAATAAATATAAATATAAATCACTTAAAACATGATATATAAGCTAATGCCATAGACTCATCACTCATACGAGTGCGATAAACGTATGATATATCAGTGTTATATCAAGTAGGGATGAGAACTCAGTTACAGTTATTAATTATTAGTTAAAACCCATAATTGTAATTGGAATAATCAGTTGGCCAAAATTGCCAATCGATTATGATAATCGAGTAGCTGGTTATTTAATAACCGGCGGTTACCAATTAGTGTCCGATTATCTGAATGAGTAACCAATTTTTTTAAAAAAAAAATGGAATTTTTGAGGCATAATTTGAGTATTGTATCTACTTTTGGGGCTTAATTTACACTTTTTTAGCCATTTAAAAAAACATTTCAACCTTTTTTAGCCCAATATGTTGGCCTAAGTTTGAGTGGAAATAAAAGTGTAAAATCATAAATTTTATTATTTTTGTTTTTTAAGTAAATAAATACATTTAAATATTTTATATATATACACAAACCTTGGTTACCAGTTATAACCGGTTTCAATATTTTTTAAAACCGATAACCACTCCAGTAAGGTCGGTTGCCGGTATTTCCAACCGAGTATTAAACCGGTTGGCCGGTTATACACCCCCACAATCATGGACGAAATTAAAATTTTCCATTTTGAGGGGTCAAAGTATGAATGAAGGGTCAAATTCATTTTTAGTTGGGCGGTAAGGATCAAGCCTAGTTTTTAAGCCTAAAAATACATATATTTAACTTAATACAAAAAAAATATAAAAAAAATTAAAAATAAAAAATAAAAACCAAGGGGGCTACCTCCTTGTATATACATAAGTTTGTTCCGATTTAAAATGATAATGTGGTAATCTCAACTAACTCTTAAATATTTTATTTAACAAATACCGATATGAGGGTGGATTAATCCTCCACATAAGTGTCATTAAATATTTTCTAGCATTTTTTGAAAAAAAAAAAAAAAAAACAAACTATTTTCTAGCATTAATCAACAGAAAAAGCCCGATAAAAAGTTTCTAGGAGGTTGTTCAGGAAAATAGTTGAATTGAGTTCAGAATTCAGATGCATGTGGGGACTGCACAATTTCAATAGAAGATAAAGTAATCAATTACGCAACGAATCACAAAAAGATGATAAATTAACTCCGAAAATATTTTGGATATCATAGAGCTTTTATTAAAAGTTTTTTAATAAATGCTACATAATTTAACACGTGTGAAAAAATCAAGCAACAAAATTATAAAAAAAAATAAATTTCATTATTTAATAACTAAATGAAGGACGATTTTTTCAGTATTTTCTGCTATCTTTGTGATAGATTGGATATGGACGAGTTGGAGCTTTTTGCGATCATAGCCCATAAGATTTGGCTGAGGAGGAATTCGATGGTTTTTGGGGGCCCAATTCCATCCCCCTCTTGTTTGATGAAAGGTGCCAAAGAGCTGTTGGGAGATTATCGGAAATCCTCCGTGGATGCTGCGAATCGGAAGAACGGGAGTCCTCGTGCACTTTCGCGATGGAGTAAACCAACTGCCGAATCCATCAAGATAAATTGGGACGCTGCTTTGGACGTTCGGAAGAAACGTATGGGAGTGGGAATCATTGCCAGAAAATGATATGGGCGACGTAAAGGCAGCGTTGTGCACAGCGCTTCCCTATATCCAGAATCCTACTGTGGCTGAAGCCTTTGGGGCTAGGAGGGCGGTGGAATTTGCTAGAGAAATGGGCTTCTCCTCAATTGAGATTGAAGGGGATTCTCGTGAAGTGGTTCTGGCTTTGGGGAACTTAGGGAATTGCTGCGTTTCTTATGGAAATTTAGTTTCGGAAACTCGGGTTTTGCTTTCCTCTTTTCTTCACTGGAAAATTGCGCATGTGGGGCGTGATGGGAACAAGGCTGCTCACTGCTTGGCTAGGCTAGCTGTTTCCCAGTTCTGTCAATATGTGTGGATAGGTGTTTGCCCCTCAGCTATTGTGGATATTGTCCGTACTGATATTTCTTAATGGAAAGACAAAACTTTCCCTTCGAAAAAAAAAAAAAAAAAAAGATATAAAGAATCCAAGTGACAGTTAGAGACTGTTGAAAACTATCAACTAAATAGACATAAAAAAATTATGTGGTTTAAGCTACAGTTGAAGACTATGACTTAACTATAGTTGAAAACTATCAATTAAATAGACACAAAGAATTACGTGGTTCGGTCTATGACATACTTTCACAGGATAAAGCGTAAAAAATTACATTTGTTCTTATTTTTTTGAGTGATGTTTACAGTATAACAAACTCTATTTATAAAATAATTAAATAATACAAATAGACTTCAACTACAACTGGGTATTTATGAGTCTGTGATTAAGTGTCTTGAACATTATGTGATAATCTTCAACTGTAGTTAGGTCATAGTCAAAAGTCACAATCTTCGACTGTGAGTAAGTAATAGTTTTCAACTTTAACTTGAAATCTTGATACCTGACATACTTTAATAGTAAATGCAACGTGAATTGCCATATCAATTTTTGTAAAAATTTTGTATAAATTTTTTGTAAATTATTGCATAGTGGCCAGACCCTAATAATAAATCGAACCAACCAATGTGGCTCAAGGGCGGAGACTCCGTCGATCACCACCATCATCACTGATCTCGACGCGAGCACGAGGTTAGCCAAGACCAAGAATCGAAGCGTCTTTATGGTGTGTTTGGATACGGAATTTTAGAAACAAAATATAATTTTGATACTATTTTTTTCAAAAACAAATCATATTTTATTTAACTTTTTATCAACAAATCATATTTTATTCAACTTTTTATAAGAAGCCAAACTTCAAAATTCGCAAATACAATAAAATTATAATTCTAATTTCAAAAATTCAACACCCAAATATAATTAGCCATTGCTATTGTTGGGCTGATAAGGGGCTCCTCGTTGTCGTGGGCTAGTCGTCTTGGTTTGGGCTAGTCGTCTTGGTTAGCCATTATTGTTGGCATTCTTTATGAATGGTGGGGGACGGTGTTGCTCAGCCTCCTAGGCCTAATCAACTATGATTCCTTGTTCCCCTCGAGTTACTTGGTCTGGTGATGAATCATGGACAAAACAGTTGTCTCCTCAGGGCAGTCGTACTTTTATGGTCGATTTCGGACGCCTAAATTTGGTCGTTGAGTCCTTATGTTATTGGGGGACCAATGGTCTCCCTTGTTTTTTTTTTGTTGATACGGAAATCATAGCCATGTTCTAGCAAGAGGTGCTCTAGGCTACATGATCGTATGCTGACCAATTACCTAATGTACTCTAATTTAGGGTACCCATATACTCGTCAATTGCCCAACGCAATATGATCCATAAATTATCGGCAATAGTGTTTTGTGAGCCTAATTCGCAAGTTTTTAGTCATAATAAATTACGAGCCTTTCTACACATCCTTCATTCATCCTCCTTTTATTACCTTTTTATAATAAAAATCAATTTTTTTAAAGAAAATAGGGTGATGAAGGGGGATGAGTAGAGGATGTTTAGCATTTCCCATAAATTACTTGCATCACGGGGTCTCAACAATGGGAAACGCTAAAAATCCTCCCTTCATCCTTCCTTTGTCCACCTCTTTTGTTTAAAATCAATTTTTTTTATTGTAAAAGGAGGATGAAGGGTAAATGAGAGGTGCATGTGTAGCACCCCTCCTCAACAATTACACTTTGATTAGACAATAGGCCTCTACTTGCATCGTTTGGTCAGACTAAGGCCATTCAACGGCCTTTTGACAATTAAAGCATCAATACCTTAAGCTTTCGTCAATGCTCCTATGTAAGATTGTGTTCGTTTAATTGCCTTGGAATTTGGCAATAGTCACTAATACTATATTCAATTTTCAGGTAAAAAGCAAGCCACGTATCAAACTAATTTGGGTTATTTTTGGTTTGCAAGTTAAAGATAACCTTGCTTATGAAACAAAATAGTAACTTATATAATATTATGTGGCAAGTAGTAAATAGTAATAGTTGGTAGTATTAAAATGAAAAAAAAAAAAAAAAAAAAATCTTATTTAGTTGTTTGTCTATACTTCCAATTGTTTTGAGCATTCATAATAAATTGAAGTTGTAGACAATAGAATTACTCAAATGGTCAATTTCCTATCCATCTTCGTATTAGATAATATATAGCAGCACTGTTTATGCCTTGAGAGTAGAGATTGAAACAATTTTTTTTTTCGTGATGTCTGTTAGCATAAAACACAAATAGGAAGAGGGATGGTTTCGTTAACCCTACTAGAATAACACAACATACAGAATGATATGAAAAAAAAAAAAAAAAAAAACAAAACAAAATCCCAAATAATTCTTTGTCACAGAGGCTACAAATCTCACCATTTTTTGTTGTTTTCTTACTAGAACTTTGTTTATTGCTACTGGATTGATAATGTGGATTGTGGAGTGAGGCGTGGGGTAGGGTTTTTGTTTTGATAACTGATGCAGTGGTTTTTTTTTCTTCTCAATATATATATATATATATGTGGCACTTATTAATGTTGTTGAAGTGGATGCTGACATATTAAATGAGACACATATGGTAAATGGCAAGCCGTTAACTTTAACTATAAAGTAACAAAGGGGCCTATTTGAAATATAAGCAAAACCTAAGGACTTTATTCTTAAAATTAGAAATCTAAAAGATTCTTTTACATAGAGAAATGATTATTTTATACATCTCTATTATATCTCTTTTATAAATTAACTATTGAATCTATAAAACCCACAAAGACACACATGTAGGTCTTACAAATCTAATTGTTGATTTAGACAAAAAATGTATAAAAGATGTCAAAAAAAATTATACATGTAACATGTCTCATATACCTATATGAACATTCACAATCTACCACATTTTCCAGCTGGAATCTTTCAACCAAAGATTCATCTTTAAGTAAGGGAATTATTGGTAATTTGACATAATCTGGTATAAATGCAATACTCTTGTTGTTATGGTTTGGCATCCATATATTCCCATGATTTCGATCCCACCAAGATTTCTAAGATTTCTTTCTTTTTTAGTTATTTCTAAGATTTCTTTGAAGCCAGCTTGAGGCTGTTTCGTCTGCCTGCAATGACAGAAACAACTTTAACAAATTTCCTTTCAAGTAAAGATTGTGGCCTCAATAATTATTGGACCTTCACATCTCGGACTTCTAATTCCCCGATTAAGCCGATTAAGGATCCGTTTGAGTTTGCGATTTTAAAAATAGTGATTTTAAAATGTGAGATCTAAAAAAGTGATTTTTAAAAACGCAGTTAAGCGATTGGTAAAATCGCAATTTGGCCTTTAAAATCACATATTAGCCTTTAAAATTATCTGTTTTAAAAAAAACACCATATTGCCTGCGATTTGAAAAATTAGTTTTTTACGTTTTCAATTTAAATTTTTTTAAAAATCCAATTCCAAAACAATTTATTTTATACGATTTGGTTTAAAATCACATTTTTTGTCTACGAAATTACAATCTCAAACACACCCTAAGGTGGTGAGGCAATTGAGGTTCATAATCAATAAATCAGAGAAAATAGGGTTTTTTTTTTTTTTTTTTTTTTTTTTTTGGTGTTAACGGAAAGGGAAATGCTAAAAATCCTCCCCTCATCCTCCCTTTGTCCACCTCTTTTGCTTAAAAAAATTGATTTTAAGCAAAAAGATGTCTTTGATGTCACATCAGAAACACCTTTTTGCTTAAAATCAATTTTTTTAATGTGAATAGAGGATGAAGGGTGGACGAGGGGTGCATGTGTAGCACCCCTCATTAACCATTTCATTTCTTTCTTCCATCTCTGGATTTGCTGTCAGAAATGTAAAGAGGGTCAAGGCAGCGGCTTGTTGTAGAAAAAGGCATCATTATTTACAAACCAATTCTAGCCAAAGTCTCTATCTATTCAAAAAGAAGTCAGAACTGAAAGTAAAAGCTATCTGTAACATGTCACCAATTATTTCAGAAGCAAGCTTAGATGAATGCTTGAAATGGAATTAGTGATTAACATTGCCGCATTCTGAATTGTACTACAGCATTTGGACATGCCCATATCAGTTTCTTCGAATTTTGACTGCTTCCCAAGAAGAACAGCGATCCAAATTGAAAATCACATCTCTAATGATCTGTTTAATACGCCAATCTGAGATTATTTTTGGCCTATTAATAGCAGAGATTGTGATTATAGAATCTCCTTCCAATATGAGCTGCCTAGCATCAAGAGAAAGAGCCAATTTAGTTGCTAGCAAAGCCGCCTTAGCCTCACCAATGCTTACAAATAAGTGGTGGTCTTCGGTTAGGCGATCCGATTTGAATGAGCGTCTGCAGTCTTTCCGTCTAATCTCTTTTTGTTGTAATTAGTTTTCAACGAATAAGTGCTACAATAATCACGTTCATGTTCGAAAACCATTCCGGCCACCCCTCCCATTTTTGCATAGAAAAAACAAAAAAAAAAAAATGGGGGTCTCTACATAGACATTTGCAGAGGAAATTACAGGCATGATGATGATGATGATGATCAAAATAACCATGTCATAAAAACTTATGTGCACCCATCAACCCATCTGAACTTTCCAAATCAACAAGTCATGCTTCAGAAAATGAACATTCAACTAATCACAAGAAAAAAAAAAAAAAGAGGAGTCCCAAATGAGTGGTCAAAAAAACTTCTTGAAATCCCATTTTCTGGATACTAATTAACAAAATTACACTTTGATCCCATCAGTTAAAAAGAAAAAGAAAAAACATCTGAAATCTACACAAGTACATTACAACGACAACAACAATAACAACAATACCTACGACTCTCCCAAACCCCACGATCAACACCCTACTTCCCCGTCCAGCCGTCCTCCATCATCACCATCCAAATTCCAACAGCTTTTATCATCGGCCCCCCACAATCACGGCTTTCTCCGCATTGGCGCTCTTTGTATCTTTACCATCAAAGAACAAAATGCCAAACACAATACATATAGGAGGAGGCCCACAAATCAACCAATCAGGCTGGCACTAGATTTTTCCGGGGCCTTCCTCTCTTCTTCGGGGGGAATCCCGAAGCCGAAACGTTTTCCGCCTGCACCAACGGCGGTCTCGCGCCATTCCCACCGCTCCCTTGCGGCGGAGCCTGGTGAAACAACGGCGGCATCCAATTCGGATATCCCGATTCAGCCACGGCGGCGCTTTTCGCCACATTATCCGAATTTCCGATCGCGAAGCCCATTGGAAAGACCCCCCAGCAGCAATAGTAGGCCTCCTGGCCCGACACTTGCGGCGGCAACGACGGGATGAGCACCGCGTGGAAGCCCCTGCGGCAGTTCTGGCACCGCAGGCAACAGCCCTCGTAAACCCTAGGGTACTCGTAGAGGTTGTAGCAGTACGGGCACATCGTCCAGAAGCTCGACAATCTCAGCCGTTGATCCTCCGGGCTCTCTCTATTCTGCTGGCTCCTCTTGTCGCCCGGGTGCTGGCTCCGGCGGACCGGCAATTTCGACTGCTGCGCGGCGAGATCGACCTTGGAGAAGAGGCTGAGCTCGTTGTCGTAGAGGGACTTCTTGGAGCGGTCGTTGAAGACGGCCCAGGCGTCGGCGACAAGTTTGAAGGCCTGATCCGCGAGGGGGAACTTGTTCTTGTCCGGGTGGAGAAGCAGCGCGAGGCGGCGATACTGCTTCTTAATGAGGTCCTGGTCATCGGAGCGGCGGTCGAGCTGGAGGATCGCGTACCAGTCATGATGGTTGTTTATGCGCTTCTCCGCCGCGAGGAGCACGTCCGCCACGGCCAGGATCTGGTCCGAGCCTTCCAGAAGGGGCTCCGTCTCCTGGGCTAGGATGGCGAAGTCTCTCGACCCGGTTAGATCTCGAGTCTGCAGGAGCTTCTCGGCGATTCCCAGTAATCGCTCGGCTTCGGCTCTGTTGGGATTCCCTTCCATTTTGCTGGGTCCGAATAATCAAGGAAATGAGACGGGTTGGGGTTGGAGTTGGGATTGGGGTTTGGGTTCGTCACCTGGTGGGTGGAACGAAAACGTGTTTGGTAACCTTTGGGCTTCCTCTGAAAAGTGCTTTGGAGATCGATAACAACAAATAGTTTTCACGTCATTACGCCATTACGGTGGAATAGCGTATCACTCTTAATAAATAAATATATATATATATATATATATATATATAAAATTAAATAATAAATAATTTTTTAATAAAAAAAAAGGTATAGATGCTTAGCCAATAATTTCTTTTAAAAAAAAATAAAAGAAGCATAATATAAGTATTATCCTAATATTCAAACAATGAAAATAATTCCTCAATTTTTATTCTGTTCGCCAAGCAAATTTGACTCAAATTTAACCGTAGTTAGTTTAAGGTTGTCCTAATATTGTCAAATTATTTTCACCATATATAACTGAAATGGTATGATATTGAAAATTATTTTTCTTTTACAAAGTCCTTATTGATTCAAATGTTAATTTTCATTATTATGTCATCTCAATTATATGACAGTTATATTATAATCTACTAAATTACATTTCTAAAAAAGAAAATGCTTATTTGTTAAAAAAAAAAATTATCTTCTCTTTTTTGTTTTCTCTTTTTAAAACAAAAGTATTAACAAATAACTTAAAATACAAAAAACTTAAAACTGTTTTTATTTTTATGTCACATCATAATACTTTTTCAAACCAAAAACAGAAAATACTCTCCAAAACGAGTAAGTTCCAACCAACCTTTAATTTTATTTTATTTTATTTTACAATAATTAATCTAATGGTTAATTCGAACTGAGATAACAATATTGTAAAATAATTGTAAAATAAAAATATAATATATAATATTACTCTTTTTATTTTTGTTTTAGGCAACACGAATGATCCCTTCTACGTACATTTTAGCCATAGTTCCAAATCTTTTAAATTCAATTTGTTTGATTCCTTATTTAAATGCACTCTACAGTAGTTTTCCTTATCATTTTTTTATAATATTTAAATATTTAAATATTCTTTAAATTAAATGCCAAGAAAAAGAGAAAAAAAAAAAAAAAATTATTTAGATATTGTTTCAAATAAATGTTTGAAGAATAAAAAAAAAGATAAATCATTTAAATATTGTTTCAAATAAATACCGGACAAATAAGAGAAAAGATAAAGTTCTTAATATTAAAATGAAATTTAGAAAAGCTTGCTAGTGCTCTAAGTATGAAATGATTCTTCTCTGTTTCGCCAACTTTAGCCATAGTTCCAAATCTTTTAAAGTCATTTTCTTTATATGAAATGATTCTTCTCTATTTCTCTATTTAATTTAAAATAGATAAAATCCCCATCCCAACCAAACAGACTTATGGGTCCCATTTTTTTTTTTTTTTTCTCGAGGGACTTATGGGTCCCAATTAGTTTATGAGAAATTCAATTTTACATGTTGAATAAAAAGATAAATAAAATACAAAAGGGGTGCATAATTATTTATTTTCCCACTTTTTTATTAAATTTTAAAAAGAACACCTCAATCATTTTAATTACATTCCATTTCATTATAATTTTATTTTCAATTTCAATGGTTTCCTGTTTTTACACCTTTTTTTTCTTTGATGTGTGAGCTACAAATAGGATTCTCAACAATTGTTTGCTCGGATTTAAGAGAATTCGGACATGTGATTGTGAGATACCACTTGTGAGACTCACCTGACCAGATAAATGGTTAGACAACCCAATTTTTATTTGGTCAGGTGGGTTCTATAAGTGGTCTCTCACAATTACATATCTGAATTCTTTCAAATTCAGACAAATAATTGTAGAGGATTCTAATCCGAGCTACGAGGCACATTGATGTTGTAATGTGTTAATCAGATTCGGCTCCTCTGATTGGGCCTGTGCTCTTAGTTTTTGATGGGCCAAGTTAAGAGGTTATGGGCCTCGTTTTCTACTAATACAAAACCATGGGCCACGAAATAAAACCTTGCTCTTTTAGGCAAAAACCAGTAACAGCAAAAACTAAAATTTGGTAAAACTGGAATGACATTAAATAGGTTAATCTCTTTTAGGCACATTTTTTTTTAAAAAAAAAAAAAATGATTTATAATTTCTTTTTCTTTTTTAAGGGAAGACTTCATCACTTTTGTAATCTTTCTCGCAAAGTTCAAAAACTCTTAATTTAATGTATCCAACTTTTAATTTTTTTTTATAATTTCACCCTCTACCATTAGGATTTTTGAATAAATTATACAGTCAAATAGTGAAATGACCGGTATGCTCATGTCAACTTTATGAAATTACAAAATTACTCCTAAATTACAATTAATTTTTAAAAAAATAAAACAAAATACATAGGTATTAAAATTCAAGGGTGAGATTGCAAAAAAAAAAAAAAAAAAAAATTAAGAGTTAAATACATTAAATTTAAAGTTTTTTTTTTTTAACTTTTGAATAAAGATTGCAAAAACGATGAAAGTTTATGGGATTAAGTATATATATATATATAATAGGTTAATTTCTTCTAGATTAAAATATTTTAATAAAAAATAAATAAATAATTTCGTGCACCATCCTTGTTCCGTGTATAAGGAGAAGTGTATGAATGGGCCACAGGGTTTCGCACCAATTGACGCGTGCAAAGTGAGAAAAGAGTCAAGGATGGTAGGAATTACAGGGTAACTGAGTAGGGCTTCTTTGAGTAAGTTTTGGCATTAAGATTAAAAGCTTCCAAACTAAAAAGGGGGTGGGGTTGATGGAGTCCTGCATACATAATTGCTTACATCTTCCTATCACCACATGAGTTTGTCTTCAGAGAGGGAGTGGGAAGAAGATGTATCTTGAGGATATTGCTAGGGCAAAAGGAGAAGGGGAGAAAATTAAAATTGGGGAAAAAAGAAAAAAGTAAAGACCTACTTATTTAATCCCTAGGGTTCGGACTTGTACCAAACTGATTACTGGAGTGTCATAAGTACTAAACCGATCCCTAAGGTAAGCTATTTCTCCAAACTTATCCATGTCGTTGGATGTTTGATAAAAACCATTAGATGCACGCATGGATTTTATGTCACAACCAAATGCCAATTGACATGTGGCATGATGATGACTCTGTCTATTATAAAATAATAATTTTACAATAAAGAATAAGAGGGGCCGCCTTCACCATACGAGGGGCAATCAATAGCCCCTCACATGGGGAGAAACGACTTCCCTTTAGAGGGAGGCGTCGACCGATCCTCATCATCTCTAGAGAAAGCAACCTTCCTTAAGAGAGGCGGGCAATCACCCCTTGTATAGCGAATGTAAGCCTCCTCGACAAATGAGAGATGGTTGGCCACTCCTCTCATGAATGGGAGTGGCCTCCCCTCACATGAAGAGATGATTTTCTTTTATTTTGAAAACATCAAACTTGCCTTTTAAATTCAAACACCATAGATTCTAACTGGATTCACAATTTATAAATATAAAATAGTGTCATTACAACTTAAACCATTAATATCTATATATAATCCCAAAAGTTGCTACAAGCGCCAAGCAAAATAACTAAAATTAACTTATCTAAAGTCAGTCATTCAAAAGTTGAGATTTTTTGCAAACCTCACAAATAAAAGTCAAAACACGCATATTGGTCATCACCGACGACTTTCTCAGAATAACATAATTTTGTAGACAGATGTGTAAGTCTATGGTTCAGCAAGTCAAATATCATGACCTTGAACGTGTGTGATGTAAGCTCCATTTTTCTTTTGAAATTTTCTTCTTTCTAGTGCTTGTAAATAGCTATCACCATGCATAGTTTTCACAAAAAATGGTTTGTTTATAAAATGTAGAAGCCGTTTTGAAAGTCATGTGATTTAGATAGAGATTTTATACTTAATAATAAAACCATACTTATTTTTCTTTACATTTTCTTTACTATGTATATAGTTTCATATCCCAAAATATGAAGCGAGTAAAACGGTTTATAACATTTTGTATTGTAAACATAAGTTTTAATATCAACAGATATGCATATAATATCTCAGGCATATTCCAAAGCATGTTATTTATTTATTGCATATCACACATTTTACTAAGCGGATGCTCCTACTTAATTGCAAGGTTTGCTAAGCATATACGCCAACCTCACTGTTGAATTTACAAGTATTTTACTGATCTTCTAGCATCGAGTTATACAAAGTGTATACTCCTACTTAACCGCCAGAGTTTCTTTAAGCGTATACTCCAATTTAACGGTTGGCCAGGTTGTTCATTTTGCATTTTCATAACATTTTTCAATAAAACTACATTTTTCTTACAAATTTCATTATTTCACGATTCATTTTCCTTTAAACTCGTTTCATTAAACACATGCAATTAATCACATTATGTCAATATATTTTCATATTCAAATTCAAATATTCATGGCTCAATATTACTAAAAAATTCATATTCATATAACATGCATTTGTAAAACGTCATAGTGCAAGAGGATTTTTTTTTTTTTTAAGTACTTAGAATATGAGAAATTAACATCAAATAGTAAGAAACGGCAAAAATTCTCGTCATTTACTGTTGAAGGACGACAAATATATTTCTCCACCATGGATTTCACTACCGTTTTAGAAACAACGTAAACCAATTCACGTCGTTTAAGAAACGATGCAAATTGTCGATATTTCTGTAATGCATGTTTTAAATAGCTTTGCATACCAACCACTTTAAAAAAACAAAAAAACAAAAGTAAGCAATTTGTTTATTTAGCGTGGGAGGAACGAGGAAGCTAGAATTTCCTTATGAAAACTCTGTTGTAACGATGAAGTCTAATGATAACTTTATACACTCGTTCTTGCTCGATCGACTAAGTAGCCAAAAGCAGGCAAGTTTACAGATTTCTGAACCTTACAATATGGTTGTCAGATTTTCTCTCACCCAGAAGGGAGATTTATTATTAGAATTGGTGAATCAAACATTTTCCGAAGATTGCTTAGAAAGAAAAAAAAAAAAAAAAAATGTTAGAATATTCTCAATTTACGGGTTAATTGTAATCCAATCATGGTTATTTGATTACCATATTTTGTATTTACTTTAAACCCTATAACTAGGGATCTTTGTATTATATATAGACAAACAAGTCAATGAACACAATGTAGTAGGTGTCTAACACCAAACCACTCGTAATTCCTTGTGTTCATTTCTCTCTATTGCTTTCACTTTTATTATTATATTTTAGTTTTCTTCATGGTATCATAGATTTATGTTCTTACATGGTATTTGAGCCACAGATCTCTTGTGATGATGGACATTTTTCTCTCGTTATTATCCACTAGTTGTCCTTCACTTGGATACTTTATAAGTTATTATGACATTTTCTCTCTTAATACGTCTTTTAATTAAAAATGAGTAAGGTTTATAAATTTGTAGATGATAAAAAATTATAAAAAATAATAATAATAATAATCGGAAGTCACAAATGGTGTACGTGGATGCATGGTGGCCACGAAATAATAATAAAAACAGTGATGTTGGGATTTGGTATTGAAATGAAAACAAATATGGCAAGTTCCCTCTCGTGCACAGCCTCCACTAAGGTCTAAGGTTACTATTTTAGTATTTTTCTCAAGATCCATCCAAACATTTGTTTGCGTGATCGATGAATTGGAGAATTGTCTGCTTTCTAATTCTAGACAATCATTTAATTAGATCCTTCAACGTACCAATTTCCTAATGTCTTAACGTGTTCATTTTACAAACATATCTAATTACAACTTCATCCCCATCCATCCTCATGACCTCATCCCATACATCATGTACATAGTAATTAGTGTCTCTTATATATATATATATATATATATAAAAGCTCGGAATTATTTTCTTAAGGCCCAAAAACTCCTTTTATTTTGTGGTGATGGAAAAACTGGATCAGCAAAACAAGCAGCATTGTTAAACCTTAATTAGTAATAAGTTGCTTCTATAAGTAAATATATGGACTTGTAAAATCATCTTGATGCCACCGAAGTTTTTGGGCTTTTTTTTTTTAATTATTTTTTGATGAATAAATGTTTGGGCTTTGGCATCATATGGCAACTATTCACCCTTTAAACAAGGGCAAATAGAATATCTAATTCTCATAAACCATAATAGCACAAACACCAAAAAATAAATTACTATATAATCAAATAATATATCGACAATGTCACATTAACAGAGAAGAGAAGGATAAGGAAATACAAAATAACATTTATCTTTATTTAATGAGAAATGATTCATTTCCTCCCCTTGTCTTTCTTTCATCTTCCCAAGTTTTTAAAATAATTAGAGGGTCACATGTTAGCAATATTTCAACAAAATAAAAAATAAAAAATTGAGGATTAAACTTTGTGGACAAGTTCCATTTGTAATTTTTTTGGTACCAAGTCCGATTACACCAAAATCACGCGTGGGTTCAAACTCTTTTTAAAAAAAAAGAAAATTAATTAATTAAAATTTGTGAATTGTGGAGTTAGAGTTCGAACTAATGACATCTGTTTTGATACCTTTTTAAATCATTACTTGCCTCAAAAGCTTAAGCTGACAAAAATTTATTAATTTAATTAGGACTTTAACAGTTTTCAATATAGAAGTGTGATTAATTATTTTTTTTGATGCATCAAAATTTTAATGGAAAAAGTTATTTATTGGTTGGAATTGGGATTCCTGCATTTTGTATTTTGTTCTCTTTTATGAGTGAGTTGGGATGTAAAAGGAGAGGGTTGAAACAAGTAGTTCTCATTTTAAATATGAGGCGTGGCCCTCTCTAATTTTACTGCCAATAACCTAACTTTTTTATATCTTGATTCCCATCTTTCAAATCCAGAAATGTGTACAATCGAACTAAAAATAGTGCAAGTAAAAGGTCACTTTTCACTTTTGGGAGAAGTATGTAATTCACACAATTTTCTTTTCCAGGGCATCTTATGGTTCGTTTGGGTATTGAATTTTTAGAATTAGAATTGAATTCTTATTTTAATTGCGAATTTTGAAGCAAAAAGTTGTGTTTAGGTGTTGAATTTTTAGATTAGAAAATATTATTTTTAATGGTAAGAAATGATTGGAAGTTTGAAAAGTTGTGTATAATGATTGGTATTGTGAAAAGTTATGTGAAATAATGATTTAAATAATAATTATTTAATTAAAAAATAAATAATTTTTCTTTTTAAAAGAAAAAACAAAATTAAAATTAAAATTAAAATTAAAAAAAAAAAAAAAAATAGAAGCAAGGGGTGGCTGCCAGCCACCCCTTTGGGGGTGGTCGCGCGGCCACCCCCAGTGGTCGGGGAGGCCGCACGGCCTTCCCAAGTGGTTGGGGAAGGCGCGCTGCCACCCCCAGTGGTCGGGGGAGGCCGCGCGGCCTTCCCCAAGTGGTTGGGGGTGGCGCGCTGCCACCCCTGGCAACCTCAGGGGGTGGCGCAAGGCCAACCCCTAGATTTAAAGGTGGCCGCGCGGCCACCCCCGAGGTCGGGGGAGGCTGCGCAGCCCCCCCCCAGTGGTCGGGGAGGCCACGCGGCCTTCCCCCAGTGGTCAGGGAGGCCGCACGGCCTTCCCCAAGTGGTTGGGGAAGGCGCTTGGCCACCCCCAGTTGTCGGGGGAGGCCGCACGGCCACCCCCAGTTGTCGGGGGAGGCCGCACGGCCACCCCCAATGGTCGGGGATGGCCGCGCGGCCACCCCCAGTGGTCGGGGGAGGCCGCGCGGCCACCCCCAGTGGTCAGGGAAGGCCGCGCGGCCTTCCCCAAGTGTCGGGGGTGGCTGCCGGTACCAACCGGCAGCCACCCTGCCTTTTTTGTTTTTTTTTTTAAAAAAAAAAGTTATTATTTTTTTAAAAAAAAAATTAAAAAAATTATTATTATTTTTTTTTAAAAAAAAATTATTATTATTTTATTAAGTAAATGCGGGACCCACGCACTGTACGTGGGTCCCAGTCATCATTGACGGTAGAATTGGATTCAAGGAAGAATAAGTTTTATTCTCTGTATCCAAACCAACCATTATATCTTCTCTATTCCAACTCTCCCGTCACAAGTATATGCATGTTTTTTCAATTGTTTATTTCATAAATAAGGAGAAAAAATAAAAAAAAAATATTAGAATAGTCCTTTGAATTTTTAAGTGTATTAATGTGACTCATCAAATTATTAAAGTGTGTCAAAAAAATCACTTCTGTTGAAATATTCTTATAATACACTTATTCTCTTAAAAACTAAGATAAAAAACTTTAAAATAAAAACATTAATATAAAACTAAAAAAATTTAAAGAAATTAAAAACTTAAAAAAATTTAAAAAAAAAAGATTAAAATTAATTAATTTTTTTTTAGTAAGAGTGACACATGCATAATATCATTTTATTGGTATTAACGTTGACAATAATATAATCTGTCAAATATTTTGACAAAATTTGACTACAATGACTAAATTGTTATTTTTTGCTTACCATGAAGACCTTTGAATTATTTTTTATTCTACAGTGAATGATTTATAATTTAAGCTAATCACATAAATTGATTTTGTATTTATCATTTTTTCTGTTTTTTTTTTTTAAAAAAAATAATAATAATTTAGTTTGGTTTTGATTATTAGTTCTGGGGGACCCTTATTTATATATTTTCCCCCATAAATAATAAGAAGCTAAGGGCAGCACCAATTATAAGAACCGTATCATATCATCCTTTCATATAATATAATTTTATTTTTTAAAATTCAATTTGGGAAAAGGGGAAATGAAGGGTTACAAAGTGATTGGGTTTATGTACACGAAATTGTTTATGGCAACACGCATATGAGGTAATGCACCATTTTGTTAACGTCTACGTATTTTAAGTGGTTTTTTTTCTTAAAATAATCGGTTATCATGCCAAGTCGAGTTTATCTAACATTTCCATAATTATGCCGGCAGATGCCTTGAAGTGAGAATTCCCTTTCCGCATTGATGAATACATCAATCCTGAGTGACGGGATTTCCATCCTCCAATTTAAGGTGAAATCACGCATTCACGAGGTTTTTCATCTCGCAGACAATATCTCTTATGACTTTTTCATGTTCCGACAGGAGAACAATCAACAAGTCAGTAATAAATAAGCGTACGTAATATGAAAAAACACTTAAAATATGTCATATCGGCCATGATCAAATGAACGTGAAGAATAGGACTACTCATTTATACTTAGTACTTGATATATATTAGTAGATAGACGTGTGAATCCTGAATGCCTATTCTATGCTTATCATCCTCCAATGCCGCGTGGTTTCAACGCAATTGGGAGAGATGAAAAAAGAAGTATCTCCAAGTTCAAAACAAACACCCTCTTTAAACATTTACCATATTTTTTGAAAAAGAATCCAAGTATCCAAGGTTTAAGAAAACGAGACTACTTCCTATTGGGGGACCACGGAATCTGTATGGAACTCGTTTAAAATCACATGCTTTGTCTACGAACTACTACCTTTTCTTGAGATCGAATAAAGTTGTGGCAAATAGCAAGAACATCGTGTCCATAGATGTACCCACTTTTTAGTGTTACTTCCCCATTTTTAGCACAACAATTTTTTTTTTTTCCAATATCTCTAACATAACTCACCATCCATGCCATTATAACATTATTATAAGCAAAAAAATTATTTATAATTATTGATTTTTAATCACTTTTGAAAAAAAAAAAAAATACACACGTGTTTATAATTTTTAAAAGAATTTATAAAAAATTTTAAAGATTTAAGCATGAGTATTTTTTTGCAAATTCTGTTAAATTATAACCGATACTTAAATCCTACCATTTTTTTTTTGTTCATTAAAAACAATAAGGGATATTTTGAGAATTTTGACATAATTTAACAGAAAAATCTAACGGAAGGTTGAAATTTTTTTAAAAAAAAATTAAAAGATGGATACCTTAAACTGATACTTTTTAAATTTGGGTACATTTTTTAAAAGTGATGAAAGATCAGGGGTTATAGATGAAGTTATCCCTTATTATAATTTATTTATAAACTATGTGTCAATCTTCATTCTATAAAAATGAATATCAAGTGGTACCCCACATTTTAATGGCAGAAAATGATAAGAATACTACAAAGTTATTTTCAAACTAATTTGGCGGTCCATGTTTAATGAAATAATTAAAAGTATATGGTTGATAAGATTTTTTGACACTCAAAAAATGGGTAAAATAGTGAAGTTATTTTCAAAGATAAAATTAGCCCGTATGTTAAATGTTAATATTGTTAATATTGTCTAGAGGACATAAAAATGAAAATAATTTTAATTGTTTTGTATTTTAAGTTATTTGTTAATATCTTTTTTTTAAAGAAAAGAAAAAAAAAAAGAAAGAAATAAAGATGGTATCAAACAAAGTCATTTATTCAAATTATTCTCTTTTTTATTAAAAAAAAAGAAAAGAAAAGAAAAGAAATAAATGCAATATTACGAACTTATTTTGTATAGGATGGATGATGACCATCGTGCTAATTATTTATAAGATAATTATATTTATATTGTACACTTTTGATATATATATATATATATATATATATATATATTTCTTATTCTTTTTCATTGATTTTAAAATGTAATTAACAATATATATATATAAAAAAATCCTTGTTGAATGAAAGTAATTTTCATTTTATCTCTGGGGAAACAAAAAAGAAGAAGAAAAAAACAGATGTTATTGTCTATATGTGTTAATTACGTGGCGGTCCAGGTCAGCAAGCGAGTGTAAAAGGTGCTTTAGAGCACTAGTAGCAGATTTTCTATATTTGTTCCCTTCCCTATATTTAAAAAAAAATTGATAAAAAAACACAAAAAACTGACCCACAATAGATACCTCAATTTTACATATTTTGGTTGGGTAGCACTGTAGTTTTCCAATAACTTTTTTTAATAGAAAAAAATCGTTCTCTCTCCTCTCTCCTTCACGCATGAATCACTTCACCGCTTGATGTTCTCGTACCACTTGTTGCCGTTGTCGATAATGACGTCGCTAGGGTCCATGTGGGAGGAGAGGGCGGCGATGGTTTGATCAACGGGTGAGTTGGCCTTGACCAGGATGATGATGGATCTGGGACCAAGAAACTGATTGCAAATTCTCTCATGAGTCCCATATTAGTTCCTCCTTCTCCTTTCTCCGAATCCGCTTCACTCTGTCTGCAAATCTTATTGTCAACTTTCCGTTCTTGTCTCTATACCTTACATTGTCTTTGTTTGTTTCTCTTCCTGTGATATAAAAGCTTTGTAAGTATTTTGTGACTGGGTTTGTTTGAGCCCAGTCATAGTCTCTTTGCAAAGAATTTGTGTTTCTTTTCTAGGTGCCCAAGAAACAAGCACGCCACTCAATTTCTCTGATAGGGATTTCTAAGGGTTGGATTCTGAATTGAAGAGTTCTGATTGCAACGGAATATGTGGGTTTTGTACGGAGTGTGATGGAGAAGACGAGAGAGCATGAAAGAGAAGAAAATAAATGAATAAAAAAAATAAAATAAGAGTAAAAAATAATATTTAATTAATATAAAAAAATTAAAAGAATTTATTATGGAATATTTTTTTATAGAAAAGTAAAATATAATTTTATTTCTTAAATTTTAAAAAAATAATTAAGTATTCACTGCTAGTGCTCTTAACTTTGCCGCATGTACAGAATTTCACGTGCACCCGGCTTTCCCTACAGAAAGATGCTTCCCAAGCTCTGAACCATCCAATCCAAAAGCCCAAAAGCAGGTTGAGTTGCATTCTTCTGACTTGTGATGGACACTCGCTTTTGCTGCAAATTCCCACCATTACGTCAATTTGTCACTTTCTCAGATTGAGCTCATCTTACCACAACATTGCTTCTTCTTCTTCTTTCTTCTTTTTTTTTTTTTTAAAAAAAAACAGAATATTAAGTAGTGGTGACTAATTAATTCTTTTCGAATCATAAGAAAAATAAAATAAAATAAAATAAATCAATTAAACCCGAATTAATATTGAAATTTATAGGGTTTGGATGCAAGTTATCTGCCAACTTTGTGAATCCAATGAAATTATGGATATGCCATTATTTATAACGCAAACGATTATCTTACAAAATGAGTAATTATGAGTTTCAATTCAATAACAAGATTTTTAAAAATTTATCATTTTATTTATAAACATTTTTCTCCTCAAATGATAGAGTTGTTTACCGCTTCATCAACCCATTTTCATTCATTATTAAAGATTATTTATATCCTTTAATAATCAAAAATAAAGTTTATAGAATAAAATGTGCTAATAAATTTATAGAATAAAATCAAAATCTTTTAATAGTCGTATAAAAAGTTGAATAAAGTTGAATAATATTCAACTTTTTTCAAAAATAAATCATATTTTATTTAACTTTTTTAAATTTTTTCAAATTTTATCTCACAAAGTCAAACCTCGTAATTCGCGCAGTGTATTCGAATAATATTCATATTCAACACCCAAACGCACCATTAAACATCCATTTAGAATCTCCCTTTATTTTTGAGAAACAAAACTACACTTTAGCATAATATATATATATATATATAATATAATATATATTGGATTCAGGAAGAGTTGATTGAAATAACTGCCATCCTCAGGAAAAAGAAAAAAGAAAGAAAGATTGAAAGTAACTGCTATTATTTCGTGTACAATTCGAATCTCTTGACTTGATAGGGAAGAAAGAAACTCAGAAACAAGGCTGTTAATTACATAAAGACCCTCCGGTTTTCGAATAATGCTCAATCTCGCGCGATAAATCGAGACGAACCTCTATGAAGTGCAATGTAGTCTAGGATATGGCAGAAATTAAGAAATTTATTTCCAATGGATTATTCATATTTAGTTTTTTTTTTTTTTTTTGTATTTATAATAAAAATTATAAAAATGGCCAAATAACCTTTTTCATATTTTCTCTTTAAATTTTAAAAGCAAAAAAGACAATTTTATAATTTTTTTTAATAATACTTTTTGCAAACCGTGCCAATATTTTTCATTTTTTTAATAAATAAAAATGGCTCAATATGACAATGTTATTATAAATGACTAAAAAATAATATTTATTTATTTAAAGTAGATAAATATTTAAAATATTCTAGCACTCCCAATGAACTCTTTATACTTAATTTTTCTTAACATTTTTAACAAAAATAAAAAAAAATGCTCATATATAACAAACTCGTTATCAAATGTTGTTAAACTTAACATTTGTCAGAACTCATATTTAGATTTAAAGAGTTAAAAAAGTGAATGTTATTTTTTTTTTATATTATTTTTTGCATTGAATGCTTTAAAATATTTCGCTTAAATTGAGTTTAATGCATTAAATACTTTTGATAGTTAATTTTATCAATAAAAATTAGTATTTGTTTAAAATAGACAAAATATTTAAAAAAATTATTATTTAATAGTTTTAAAAAGTGACTAACTAAATTAATAAAAATAAAATTTTAAAGTTAAATTTTAATTTTTTAAAAAGAAATTCCTCTAATCTTAATCTCTTAAAAGTAATACAACTTCCTTAATTATGTGTATATATATTTTCATTAATAGTATTAAAAAAGTATGGTTTTTTTATCGGAGGCCTGTAATTTTTCATTTTTAATTATTTATTTTTCAAATCAATAGAGATGGATGGAAAATTAAAATAATAATAATATTTTTCTTTTTATTAATATTATTAAAAAAAAAACAAATAAAAAAAAGATATGCATCTCACCGATGAAAAAATATATATCACTCTTTTAGCGTAGGAAAATATCTGTACGGATAGAAAATTATTATTATTTATTAATATTTGTTTGAAGTAGTAGGGTAGGTAATTATGGAATGAAGTGATGGCGGCATGTATGTGCATGTACGGAAAAGCGATCGTCCACATAATAAAGAAAGAAAAAGTGAAGCACCTAAATTAATTTTATTGCCCCCAGAAGGCAGAAAGTACTGAAAAATTAATAAAGTAAAGAGTTTTTCATGGATCCAGGTCTCATTTTGGCTTACCTAGGCTAGGTCCTCTCCCCAGTCACGCACACACACACAGAGGAGTATTTCTTTTTAACTTTTTTCGGCAGCAAAAATGAAGAAAATAAAAAGAGGGCTTGTTTAGCTATAAAAGGGAAGGCACCCTTTCCTTTCTAGAACACCCAATTACGCCCTCTTTCTCTCTCCACAATTTTTTCTCCAACTTGTAATTGGTGACTTTTGGTCTAAAGCTCAGACCTAACAAAGGTAAAGAAGAAAATCCCACCAATTCTAGCTCTGCTCGTGCAACTCTGCATGTTCATGAGCTTGGAATGTTGGTTTTTTTGTTTTGTTTTTATTTTGTTTTTCCTGGGTTTTTCTTGTTCTTTACCCAGATCTGTGCTGAGGTACTTTACTTACTAGGGTTTCTGCTAAATTTGGAGTAATTTTTGTGCTATTTTATGTGCATATTTTTGTGGGTGTGGAAATGTGAAGGGCTTCGTTTGAATTTTGGAGGGATATATAAAGGATGGCGAGGGAGAAGATCAAGATCAAGAAGATCGACAACGTGACGGCGAGGCAGGTTACCTTTTCCAAGAGAAGACGAGGGCTTTTGAAGAAAGCTGAAGAGCTTTCTGTTCTCTGTGATGCTGAGGTTGCGCTCATAATCTTCTCAGCCACAGGAAAGCTCTTTGAGTTTTCCAGCTCAAGGTATTTTTTCTTTTTCTTCTTCTTCTTCTCAACTTTTCTGTTTAAGAGATAGTACTTCATTTTCATTAGTGTATGACTCTTCCAGCCGTTTTGGTTTCTGTGTACGCGTGTTTGAGAGAGAGAGAGTTATCGTGGTTAAGTTAGAAGGTCAAGACCATTTCACCCTCGTATCAAGAAATAACGAGATTTCTGCTCAAATTTCGTACGTGAATTTTGTATATATGAAGAAGAAACCTCGTACCTTACTTGGCCAAAAAAACAAACGTTGTGATCGAACTTAGATTGAGAAATCGAAAGCCCATGAAGGTTTCTTTGATCGCTTAGATTGAGCTGTCCTTCATGAAATAACATGTTTTAACTTTGCTTTTCGACCACAGACACAGAAAAAGACTTGTTTTGATCGAAATAACTTCTGGATGTTTCGGTTTTCCTGTTTTTGTAGGCTATGCTATGCCATTTGAAAATTTCTTTCATCCTGTCACAAACTTGGTTGGATCTTTACTTCATTTCTTCACATGAAATCCTCTTAAATACCATGTTGGAATGTTGAAGGCGTGCCCACAAGGCTTTTTTTAGTACTTTCAAAGATCTAACCTGTGGTTTAATAAATTAATTTCTATGATCAATTATATAGTTTAAGTAAATTCATCTTAATTGTGTTGGCTTGGAAGAACTTTGTCGGTGTTACTTGATCGTGCCATTTTGATTGTTAGGAAGTGATTAGACAACTCTTGAGTTCATGATATTAGTTTAACATAAGCTGAATTTTTTTCCTGTTTGAATATGTTCGAAGTAAAGAAATGGGGGCCGGCAAGCTCGGAGGACCATAGAATCATATGTGATTTATAGCATCCTTGTAAATTAAATCATGTCAGTTGCTGTTCAAATTCTTTTGGGTGCAAGTAATTCTTTGGGGCTACGTCGGTGGCAATACTGAGTTTTACTCTATTCGTGTGGGAACCTAGCACTGATCCAGAGTTGACCTTTCATGGGCGAGTATACGAATTGAAGTGGTCTGCCTTGATGTTTCCGTCATAGGGGCGGAGCCATAAGCTCTTATGGGCAGGACCAGGGTAAAAAAATTTGTTGGTATGCAGGAGTCAATAGGCTAAATTTTTATTTTTTACCTTATATTTATTTTTTTCTTTTTTTGGAATGGGGGGCAATGGCCTATATCGGCTCCCCTAAATCCGTCCATGCCTGTCATTTTTTTTTAAAAAAAATTGTCAGTTGCGGCTGCTAATTGATGGTTGATAAAACTAGGGCTTAGCATAGGGTGGGGATGGGGATTTTTTGACCCTGCCCCGCAGAGGTGCGGGTTCCGCACCCCGCGTAAAACCCCATGCACCCGCACGGGGCAGGTGTGGGTGGGGCGATCCCCGCGGGTTATGCCAAGGTGAGAAAAATTGGAACAAGAAGCTTGATTTTAATTGGAACAAGATGAGAAAAATTGGAACTCCCTTGACTCTGAAATTAAGAGGTTCTAACAAATTCATGAATAGGTCTAATGTTTTCTTCTTCCCCCTTGGTAATTCTTTGTATTCATGCTCAGCCAGTCTACAAATATATCTTAAACCAATCCAACCGGCTGTAGAAGCTCCGGTCCTTGATCTAATGGACAAGCGAAAGAGTTGAAAACCAAGGCAACTCATATAACTACAGGTCCATATCATGAAGAAACATTTTGGCCACCAGAAGGTAAGAAAATAAAGGAAACTAAAAGAGAATAAAAAGATTAAAATTTAGAGATCCTGACGGAATTGTCGCTAGGAATCGCGCCTTAGACCACCGGAATTGCACTCCAGGCCACCCATGGCGAGCCCTAGAGGATCGAACCTCTGGCTCTCACGATCGGCCTCTGGTCTCTCTCGGCCTCCAACTCCAATTCTCCCTCTCTGTCTCTGCTTCTCTCTAACTCTCATTTTCTTTTTCCCCTTCTCTGCATCAAGCGAATACCATTACAATTGGCAATTAAAATCCACAATGATGAAAAATAAATTAAAAACATAAAAAGGAAAGCCAATGAACCGTTACCTCCTTATAGCCCTCCCCTTCCTCTGCTGCGGCCTGCGGGTGTGTCCGTGCGTGCGGGGAGGTGAGGGCGTGAGGGAATGAATCACCCAGTTCTCTTCTTTCTTCCTTCTCGCTTAATCTTCTTCCTTCTGTTCTTATTCTTCTCTCAACCGACCACCACAAGAGAGGAGAAAAACAGAGAGAGTGAGAGCTGGAGAGGGAGAGTGAGACTGGAGGGATCAAAGATCGGGAGAGGGGGGAACAGTGAGGGGCTGCGGCGCTTAGGGAGTTAGAGAAGTTAAAGACTTAAAATTAGAGTTAGGTTAGAAAAGTTGAAAGTTTCTTTCTTTCTTTCTTTTCTCTCTTTTTTTTTTTTCAAAATCTGCGGGGCGGGGCGGGGACCCAAGAAATTTCAAGGTCTCCCCCCCGCACCGTGTGGGGGGACCAAAAAAGGCCTCGTGGCCCGCACCATGGGTGCGGGTTTTAGGCTTTGTGGGGTGGGGCAGTGCGGGTTCTGCGGGGATTTGCTCAGCCCTAGATAAAACGGGCCTCTAATACCAAATATATTAAACTAAACTTAACTAAATACGTTGTAAGCATGTTCTGGCCAAAATTACTATTTTTAGCTCTAGTTATGCCCTCTTGGGGATATAAATCTGCAAGTGAACGAAGTTAGGCCAATTACAAACATGTTTTAAGTAGCGGTTGTAGTCTGAAAACCTAGAAAAAGATCAGCCATGGAAGGGGCCAATTTATGTTCAAAAAAGGATCGGAGTTCAATCAAAATGAGAATATAGTGAATGAGTGGGGAAAATGAGGAAGGATGGTTTCCAATTGAGTGCGTTCATAAGAGAAAGTTGCCACTACTAATTACGAGTTGTTGATGAGAGAAAGTAGTCTAATTATAAGATGCTTCAGTTTATCGTAATTACCAATCATCTGTTGAAGGACGTATCTTTAGATGGAGCTCAGGGAAATTAAAAAAAATAAATAAAAGGAAAGGAGATTCAATTAATTTATCTTATAGAACTTGAGATTACGACTTTACCCTTAGGGTATCATCACTTTGGCACTTGTACCTTCAAAGTTTAAAAAGTGATACTCGACCCTACCCCTACAAACTACCTAACTGTGATGCTTAGTACCCTTTTTCAGCTTTTTCTGTCTTACCAGATGCCGCATGTGATATTTTTGCCCCCAAAATGGCTCGAGTAAAAGTGTATTTTTCCAAAACTTTGTGGAATACTAATGCCAACTTAACTCTATTCCTAATAAAGAAAATTAAAAATAACAAAAAAAAAGAAAAAAAGAAGAAAAAAACAAAGAAAAAAACTTAAAATGAAGTTGGCTGCCGCCATCTTTCCTTCTCCGCCACCTGGGGTGGTTGGACTAGCCCCTCACTTGGGAGTGGGGGTTTGGATACCCTTAAAGACATATTTGGGGCTGGCATGAGCTATCCTTGGAACAAAGGCAGTACATATTTAAACATTTAAAAGCAATAGATTTTTGTTGGGTGTGGATAAATAATCAAGAGAATATTATATACTTCAAAACTCTCATTGCAATTTCCAGGTCTAATATTTGAAGTGTCAAATAAGTATTTCTTTGATATTGCAGGTCTAGCATAGGTGTAAAATAATGATTTTACATTCTATATTCAACATATATATAAGAAGTTTACCCTCATGCTACAATATTTTAACTTGGCTTTCCTTCGTCATCCAGATGCAACTAGTTGCCTAAACCATCCCCATGAATTTGTTGAGTTTTACAAAGATGTCACTTAGGTGCTATCATGAATGATTTCTTAAGCCAACTTGAACAGCTCCCTATGTCTTCATCGTATTTCAACTTTATAAAGGATATAGCAGTCATCCTGACCTTAATGGATTCAGCCAAAGTTGTATACTTAAAATTCTAGGCTTTCAGTCTTCTATTTGGTAATGTATAAGCTGTCTACTATATATATATATATATATCCTTTTGGGCAGCCATTTTTATGCACAGTGACACGCTATCATATAAAGAAATTTGGTCATTAGCGACAAAACTTTCAACGATGACTCAAAAGTTGTCACTAATTTTGAGTTGTCGCTAATAAGTGTTTATCCAATGGAGCAACAACAACGACTTATTAGCGACTATCGGTGGCTAGTGTAAGTTGGAAAAATAGTGGTTTTGACATGCATGAGGTTGGTATTGGCATGACTTCTCGGTATGTATGGCACTTTTCTTGGTTGACATAGATGACCCGAGGCAGACAACCACTTAGTGGAAATGAGAACGAGAGTAACAATCTTTTTTTTTCCTTTTTTTTTTTTTTCTTTGTAAGTATTTCGTATCTCCTATATATTAAGTGCAATCTTCGATGGTCTCGGGTTAGGAGAGGATCTTGTAATGGATGGTATCAAACTCAAAAAGATTTTAGGAATGTTGACAATATTTTTTCAAACAATTTGCTTGGGGTTAGAACCAAGATCAACTCCTTATCTACCTTCTAGCCTTATATTCTTAATAGATGGATGGATGGTGGGGGGACTTGGGGATTGCCCGGTAATGTGATTAGAAAGTAGGTGATTTGTGTGTGGAAACTTTTAATAAAACGGAAAATAAAGAAAATAGTGGAAGAAAGGGAAAAATAGAGAATGATTTACAGGTAGTTCAGTGTTAGACACTTGTGTTTATCATTAAGTAAGAGCCTAATAGGGTTATATTGTGCTCTTATTTTCTTGATGATATTTACATTCCAAATGACTCATATTTATAAGAGAATTGAGGTAGGTGAAGCTAATATAATTATGATTTGATTACAATTATACTTGATAACAATCAATCCTAATAAACAAATTCCCATTTATGATAAAGAATTTTTATCTTTATCATATATTCTAACATTGTGTGTTGGTTGTGAGTGTTTGTTGTTGGTAGGTTGCCTGTATGCAACCGGTGTCTTTGTAGCTGGGGGCCTCTATGGTTGTCTGCCCTTTTGTAATATTAGTTTTGTTTAATGTATTTCCTATTCATCCAAAAAAAGAAAAAGAAAAAGAAAAAAATTGACTAAAGGTAAGGGAAAAAGGACACTTATTGGAGGGCCGACGTTCCTTTATTTGGAGGTTCACATATATCTCGATCTCAGAAGAAAGGCTAAATTAGATTTAGCCTTAGCAGTTGGTAAACTTGAATACAAGCTAGTGCTTGAGTTGACAAGCTTAGCTTGGTTTTCCTTGTTTATGAGCATTTTGACTCAAAACTATTTAATTGTCTTAAGTCATGATTTCTTGTGAGTATTAATGAGGAACGATGTAATTTCATTGCCTTGATGGTTGGTTAAGGGGCATAAATTGAAGTTATAATGTAGCTAGGTACATAAGCCAGCAGTGGATATTTTTGAAGATCTGTCATTAAATTCAGTAAACATGGTTGAGTTGCCATACAAATGATGAAGCCTAACGCAAGCTTGACTGTAGGCTTCTTTAGCTTTGAGAATGATTTCCATAGCCCGAGCTTCCCTTTTTTTAAAAAAAATGGCCGCAAGGGGAGGGAGAGGAGGAAAGATGATTAGAACTAGTGACTTTAGTTTTATAAGGTGTGGTTATCGGCCAATTGAGCTACCCCTTGGGTCGAGCTTAGGTTTAGTTGTTAGTTTGTTTCACACTTCTAAAAACAAATTGACCACAAACCATCAAAACCGGAGTTTTATTTTTGTATTAGAAACGTGCTTTATTTTATGTTTGAAAATAATGGTCAATTTAGAAGAATGAAGTTCTGCAAATTATTTTAATGATAAAAAATTTCTAATTGCACATAAAGCAATTGTCAATACGATCGATCACGTGCCGAAGGAATTAAGTAACTTCTAACATGTTTGATGGTTGTGATAATGATGGCATCAGTCAGTGATTAGTATTTTGATCACTTTTTCCTTAAAAGAATCCATGCATGTCTTAACTAGCTAATTCACATTGAGCCTTTAAATTACACCACAAATGAGAGTGACAGAGAGTTAAGACTTTTAATGTTGTGTTCCTGTGCCTATGGACTGGTAATTTGATGAGTCGATATCACGTGGATTTGATATATAAAACTAAAACGTAGATGCAATATATTGAAGTTTACAAAATAATTTGCAGTTTTGATGAAACTAATTAAATAAATGTCTTTGAAAATTGTTTGCCTGCGTGTCATATATGTATTTGGAGTTATCGTATACTTGTGTATTTTATAACGATTGTTCTGATTATTTTGTTTTATTAAATACTAGTAATCTGCAAACTTTTATTTTCTAAAGTAAATGTCTTTGAAAATAGTCATTCATGAGTTGGGTATGATATTTATAAAATTCAAGGACCATTGACTGAAATCAGGGAAGTATAAACTTGTGAGATTAATATATATAATCTATGTTAACACCTGGCATTCACTGCACCTGTTATCTATTTTTTTTATATTTTAGATGTTCACTTCCATGGTGGACAGCTTCTAACTATGTCCTCTTTTCATCTTGTGAAGTATGAAGGATATACTGGAAAGGTATAATCTTCAGTCTAATAGCCTTGAGAAAATGGCCCAACCGTCTCTTGATCTGCAGGTATGTCTGCCAAGTCGTTTTTTGGTGTCGCAAGGGAATGAAATCATCTAATTGTATATCTATGTTTGGCTTTCGGAAGAGTTCATTTCATTTGAGCATCAGAAGGTCTTTATTTTGCATTAAATACAATATTATTGTTTCTGGAATTACAAGGACTGGCTTCATTCATTTTGACTAAATATTTGCAAGGACTCCTCACTGTAGTTCTCCGTACTAATTAAATGTCTTGGAAGAGAAAATTGCATTTCGTTTAAATTGGATTTCATTTTCTTTTCAAGCTTTACAGTTTATAGTATATATGTAATTTATTTGGCACTTCTTTGTCCTTTTCAGCTAGAGCATGGTAATAACATCAGATTGAGTAAGGAAGTGGCGGATAAGAGCCAGCAACTAAGGTATATTATTAGTTTCTACAGGATCATATTTCCATATGTTTTGCTGATACTAATTCCATTTATCTTTGACAATAGGCAGGCGAGGGGAGAAGATCTTCAAGGGCTAAATTTAGAGGAATTGCTGCAATTAGAAAAAAAGCTTGAAGCAGGACTTAGACGTGTGATTGATTCTAAGGTTTTTACTAGACTGCTAATTTCATATCTGTATGTGACAATCACATGCTGGGCTTTGACATATATGTGTGCGGGCCCACACGTTTTAAATTTAAATATATATATAGGAAAAGATGCAAAATCAATCTTAATGGTTTGCGTCTTTATAGAATTAGTCCCTTTGGTTTGAACTTTATAGAATAGATACCTAAGGTTTGCTTTTGGATAAAAATGCTCCTTCTGAATGCCGCCACCTTAAGTTTGTCGCACGGAGAGACTCCGGCGATGAACCACCAACCGCGATGTGATGCTCTACTGAGTTGCTTCCACAAATGATAAGCATGAATGTGAGATCCTTCATTGCAGCAGCAGTCATGAAGAGTGATGTTAAATCTGTTGATTGTTTAGTCATTTCTTGGTATATCTTCTGGGAGTTTTAGGTGTATGTGTTCTTATTTTGCTTGTGACAACCTAGGTGATGCCAGAATCCGCATTTGTCCCTTCCTTCCTTCCTTCCTTGATGGAAGGCTAATGCCTGCAAATAAGGACAAGGTGATTTTTAGGCCAGCTCCTCATTGGGTGTTTAGTAAAGGTAATTTTTGACCTAAACAAATTCGAGTTGTGTAGCAGGTTGCAGTTCGGCAAGTCACAGTTGGTGGCTCGTGGCTCGGTGAGCCTCTCCGGCCATGTGACAAACTTAGGGTGGTGGTGTTTGGTTCGGCTCGCGGTTCTTGGCTGCGCCGGCCCTTTCTCCATGTTACAGTCGTAGGCTATGTGTGATGCTGACATGGAATAATGCTATACATGTGTCGACATTTCACTAGCTAGTGCTGATGTGGCTAAGTAGTCATGTGGCATTAACTTCAGTTAGAAATCTTAATAGGACTATTTCTGTCTAAAAGCAAACCACAATGATCTATAGATTAACAAAGAGATGCAGAATAATGTGTAGCTTCCTTCTTCTTTCAGGAAGAACGGATGATGAATGAGATTAATACGCTCGCAAGAAAGGTTAGTAAACAAACTTAATTACAGCCTAATGTTATATTACCAAAATATATTACATGAGTAAAGACATGTCATCATAACCTTCTTCTTGGTCAGTATACAGTTAATTTAATGGTTTAGTTGTTGAAGTAAAGTGAAAGTGATTTTAGTTATTTGCGTTCTTGCTCAGGGAGCTCAGTTGATGGAAGAGAACAAGCAATTAAAACAGAAGGTGAGAATTTTTGTATTTTTATTTTATTTATTTGCACGAAATCCGTGTGGAGTGGTAGGTGAGCTTTTTGGACCGCAGATGATGGTGTCGTACAAGGGGAAAAGACCTGTTCTTGTGGACTCGGACATCGTTATCCAGGAAGAAGGCACGTCATCGGAGTCTGTCAACAACGTCTGCAGCTGCAGTAGTGCCCCTCCTCCAGAGGAAGATAGTTCTGATACATCTCTCAAATTAGGGTAAGCATAACAGACAGGAAGTTTTTCCCTTCGCTTTTTTTTTTTTTTTTTTTTTTTTTTCACCCACTCCTATTTTTCATTATTTTTGTATTCACGCTCTTAAACTTTAAAAAATAGGTATTCATTTTTTGTTTTTGTTCAATTTCGACTTTCCGTTAAAATTTTTGGTTGAATACTAAATTACTAATGGAAGGGTTTTTTTTTTTTTTTTTTTTTTTTTTTTTTTTTATAAAAATAAAAAATAAATTTGCAAGGATTTAACAAAATATGCAAAACTACTGATGGCTGAATATTTTTTTTTTAAAAAAAAATAAATATATTGATATTTTGACAAGATTTTAATGAAAAAATTTAACATATGAGTGAAATTAAAAAAAATAATAATAAATAATTAAATAAATTACGTGGATTGGTGTCTGGTCTATGTACATGGAAGCGAGCAAGTTTTTTCACTATTTTATCAAAAGCAAAGTAAGCGAGCAAGTTTTTTCACTATTATGGTAACTGGTAAAACCCTAATCTGGTTCATGAAAATTGTCCATATACTCTTTATCATACTGTGAAGGAATTTCCCACTATTTTTAATAATCATGAAAAATTAATTAAAGGCACCAAATAAAACATCTTTTCAGAATCCATTTCCCCCATACATCCCTGTTAGCTGTTCCTGATTATATGGTTAAATGTTTTTTCATTGCATCTCCTGCAGGCTATCCCTTTAGGTGAAACTGGTGGAAGATGGAGGAGACTCATGTAATGAATAAGGCTGGGTCCTGGTCTTTTTAAGTTATAATTATCAAGGTTAATTAAAGAAATGGTACAAACGACGACTAGAGAACATGTACTTGTATCTCTATCTTTTGGCTGGTGCTGATGTACGTTTTGTTTCAGTATTATGCATATGAATTCTCAACTACTTTTGACTATTTGCAATCAAGCATCCCATATATGTATGTAAGTGCTAGGTTAAATAGTGAGTTCAGTGGATTTATTGAGCCTCTTGTTGCTTTTGCATGAGATTTGAAGTTGCATGTGATCTTTGTATATAGCATTTTTATTAGCTTCACCAAATTTTACTGGCCCATATAGAGTTGTTTTTCTCTATTTTAGTCATACCTTTAACAGTTTGATTATTTTAGCTATTTACTATTATTATTTTATTTAAATAATTTATTTTTTTTAAATAGAGGTTGTGTGATAGAGAGAAATTTGTTAAAAAAAATAAAATAAAAAGAGAAGTTTTAATAGTTTTTTATTATTTTGGTGAGTGAAATGTGATTACTATTATTGGTGAGTACCATTTACTTACTAAATTTTTTTACCAAATTAAAAAGGTTATTGGGAATTTATTTTGAATCATTACAGTAAATTAAAAGAGTCTTCTACGAATGCTCTGAGATGATTAAATTATGAGTGCATGTACTGGTGTACGTAGATAAGAAAGCTTTAAGATCAACACCTTTGAACTTTGTTTCCTTTGTTTGTATGGACCAAAAGGTCTACACTTAAGGGTATAGAAAATAATCAACCGTTTGTATGATCAATTTGCACGAGGACTATTTTTTTAAAACAAACTATAACATCAAACAGAGTTTTAATGGCGCCAAATAGGACGTAAGTTCCATTTATCTAGCTCTACATTCTTACTAAGTTTCTTAAATCGGCCTTGAGCAAGCACACGAACCCGCACATCCAACTTGATACGGTCGAAAATGGCCTCTTCAGTTCTTCGAGTATTGGAGTGCAGCATGTCATTTCAGGTTCATCCAACTTGAACCGGTCCAAAATGGCCTCTTCAATTCTAGGAGTATTGGAGTGCAGCAAGTCATTTCTTTGTTTTCATAGATGATAAACTGCGACTCCTAAACACAATCTCTCCAAGCAAGCCTTTAGGCTCTTCCCATGCAGCATGGTGTTATCCCAACTCTCAATACAGTCCCAATCCATTGGGACATTCAACAAAGAGCATTCAGCCATGACTTTAGTTCAAATCCAGCAACTAAAACTGCACCTAAAGAATAGGTGATCCCTACTCTCCAATCTCCCATAGCAATCAAGGCAGAGGCTATTTCCAGAAAAACTCCAATAACACATGTTATACTTGGTAACCAAAGCATCCTGAAACACTAACCAAAGAATGAAAGAGTGTTTAGGGATTGACAGTGGAAACCAAACCAAATTCCACCAATTAACTGTTGGGAAAACAGCTCTTAGCTTTCCTCATGCATCAGCACCTGAATACTTACTATCTCTAGAGTCCCATACGAGCATATCAACTTCACCAATCACAACATCATGGAGCTGGCTTTGTATAGCAACCAAACCATTCGAACGAGCTGATGGCCAGAACCAATCACCATCTTTGATAATAGCATCAAGTCTAGAGTGAAGATGAATGCTAGCTAGAATCATAAATCACTCAGTTGCCATATCTGTCGAGGAGATACCCTACAGGATGCCACTGATCAAGCCATAGAAACACCTTCGTGCCATCACCAACCTTAAAACAGATGTGCTGCTTTGCAAGGTCTTGGAGTTTGAGAATTTTCTTCCAACTCCGAGAGCAAGAAGTTGGGATAGAAACCTGCCAGAAGCTTCTTCTCTTCAATCAATTTGCTTCGGTCCAGGCAACCCACAAAGAACCAGCTTTGGTGAAGAGGTTCCATATGTGATTTAACATAGAAGCCTTGTTCCACGCTTCAATCCTTTTTATACCCAAACCTCTTTTCTTTGGAAGACAAAGTTTGTTCCAAGAAACCTTAGCATGGGCCTTAGAATCCTTACCACTAAAAAGAAACCGATTGAGTTTTTGCTCAATCAACCATATGGTTTTTTGGGGAAGAATAAATACCATAGCCCAATAAACCTATAGATTAAGGAGAACCAAGGATAAGAGTTGAAGTTCACTTGCCAAGGAGAAATTTCTAACTGTCAAAAAATCAATCCTAGCAGTAATTTGAGCTACCAGGATCTCATAATCAGAATAATAAATCCTTTTGGTTATAAGGGGGACTCTCAGGTATCTCACAGGAAGAGAACCTGCTGGCATTTGCCGAAAATTCAAGATGTCCTGCTTGAGCTCCAGCGACACTCCTACAAGGAAAATGGAGCTTTTGGCTGGATTAGCTTTCAACCTCAAAAGAGATTCAAACTCAGCAAGAGCACCCACAATAGCTGAGACAAAGGTGACATTTGCTGCAGAAAAAACCAACAAATCATCCGTAAAACAAAGATGAGTTAGCTTCACTAACTTACACTTGGGATGGTAGCTAAACTGAGGAGAAGAAGCAGCCTGTGTCAACAGCAACGATAAGCTCTCCATAACCAAGACAAAGAGAGAAGAAGAGATAGGATCCCCTTGCCTGAGTCAATTTCTATTAGAAAAGTGCCCCACCAAAGTGCCATTAAGTGCTATGGTGAAGTTAGGGCTAGTGATACAAGCCCGAATCCAAACAATAAATCTAACAAGAGCTCCAAAGCAATGTAAACAATGCAAAATGTACTCCCAATCCAAAGAATCGTAGGCTTTCATCAAATCCACACTTTGGTGAAGAGGTTCCATATGTGATTTAACATAGAAGCCTTGTTCCACACTTCAATCCTCTTTATACCCAAACCTCCTTTCTTTGGAACACAAAGTTTGTCCCAAAAAACCTTAGCATGGGCCTTAGAATCCTTACCATTCCAAAGAAACGGTTTGAGTTTTTGATCAATCAACCATATGATTTTTTTGGGAAGAATAAATACCTTAGCCCAATAAACCTACAGATTAAGGAGAATTGAGGATAAGAGTTGAAGGCTCCTTAATTAGAGCTTATATCCTCATCAAGCCCCAAGATCATTCTATTAGCTATAATCTTAGTAACACACTTGTAAACTAAATTACAACAAGCTATAGGTCGGTAGTCTCCCATGGTTGAAGCATTATTCTTTTTCGGGATTAGGGTGATAATAGTAAAATTCACCTCCCTTAGAAGCTTTCCAAACATGAAGAATTTCAAGATAGCGGCACAGAAATCATCCCCAATCACTGGCCAAGCTTTCCGAAAGAAACCTGCTAAAAACCCGTCCGGGCCCGAAGCTTTGCTAGGATTCATAGAGAATATGACATTTTGAATCTCAGACCTAGTCACAGAGGCACACATGCCAGCTACACAAGAAGCATAAAACTTATTCACAATAATACTAGTAACCCGATCTGTCTTATCAGAATAGAAGATATGAAAAGTATGCCCCAACCAGGAGCGGAACTACTCATTGGCTTGGGGGGGCCCAGGCCAAAGAGTTTCCCCCAAAAAAAAAAATAAATCTGAAAAAAAAATAAATAAATAAATAAATTAAATTTTACCCCTTTTTTTTTTTTTTTTTTTTATTTTCTTAGTTTTGTCCCCCCCAAAGTTTTTTTTCTCAATTTGGCCCCTCCAATGTTTGAAACTTGGCTCCGCCCCTGGCCCCAACAGATTATGATAAAAGCTAGTAGCTATTCTCTTAATCTCATGCATATCTTGGATACTATTCCCCTAAGTATCTTTCAACATTTTGATAAGGTTAGTTGAGTTCATGACCTTAATAGAATTGTGGAAAAATGCACTGTTACCATCCCCAAGTTTAAGCCATTTAACCCTTGATTTTTGCTTAAGAAAATTCTCCCTAGCAGCCAGTAAAGAAACCAGCAAATGAAGACATTCTATTTCCTTCCTTTGGCAATGAACATTGCCTATGGACAAAAGAAAATTATCTTGGGCCTTGGCTAACTCATGGCGAGCCTAAGCAACTTTCAGCCCCAATTCACCAAAAACTTCTTTGTTCTTGACCTTTAACATATCCCTTACAACTTTGAGCTTAGTATATAATCGGAACATAGAGTAACCGTCCACCTCCATCCTCCAAGCATCACCAATCCAATCCAAAAACTTATTATGATCGGCCCAAAAATTAAAGTACTTGAAAGGCTTGGGGTTGAAACTAGCAAAGCTGGAAACAGTCACTAAAGCTGGGAGTGGAAATTTGAACGAGGACTTAATTAGCCCTTCAGAGCAAATCCACGTCAAGTAATAAAGTTAAAAGTGAAATGGCATGTTGGTGGTGATCGTTGAATCACTTTCGATGATTAAGTTAGTGAGGGTGAATTAGAAAGAAAGAGCAGATAAAATGCAAATATGAAAAAAAAAAAAAAACAAACAAACAAACAAAAAGTCTGTAAAAAAGTGAATAGTCAAAATGTATCTGACACGTGTTTGTTCTCACATTTTGTAGATATTGCTAGCTCTTGATTGGTAGATATGCCAGATAAGACAATTAGTAACATGTGACATGAGATCGCTTGTTAAATTTAGTAATTTTATTTCCCACGGTAATGGAGCCGTTGACCTTTTTCCTTGTTGAATGAGTTTCGAATGACAAATCACTCAAGGCTTGCGGATAAGGATTCCCTCAAATTTTTTAACTGAATTTGAGGGAATTCGGGCAGGTGATTGCGATAGAGCACTTATGAGACCCATCTGACCAAATAAATTTTGGGCTGCCCAATTACTTATCCGGTCAGGTAGGTCCCATAAGTACTCTCTCACAATCACCTGCCTGAATTCTTTCAGATTTGGACAGAAAATTGGAGGAAATCTTGATCCGGATTATTATTAAGTTGGATCATTGGATATGAATTACTTATATAACCTATTCTTTATTTTGAGGTGCAAGCAAAGGGATGGGTTCTAACGTGCATGTTGCTCGATGAGCTCGTATCCTGAATCAAGGTTGAGCATACTTTCGGGCCCATGGACCTTTGGTTGGGCCCATTAGGCCTTATAGTAATTTTGGTATTCTATCTTATATGCAAAATAACACAATTACGGTAAATAAGACAAAACAATCATATACATGAACACCAAGATTTAAGTGGTTCCCTAAAGTGAGATACACTCGTAGCGGAGATGCAATCACAAATAAATTTACTATCAAAGATAAGATACAAAATAGTGAAGAGAAAAGCACTTGAAACCCAAATCTCACTTTCACAAAAATAGATTATTTCACAATAGAGAAAATAAAAAATGACAAATTTATCTTTTGTTGGGACAAATGGCATCTTTGTTTCTTTTTTTTCTTTTTCCTCTCTCTCTCTCTCTAGAGGATGCGTCAAAATACCAAGAAAAGACGCTTGAAAACTCTATTTGCTTGTTAAGGCTAGGCAACACGTCCTCTCGGCATGGATATGGATGGACCAAGATGGTTCTCAGTTTAGAATCGTGCGAGACAAGGCTAGGCAAGGCGCACTACCAACCGAGGGTTGCGCAGGACTTTGCTTAGAGCCTTACCATAAAAGGCTAGGCAAGGTATCCTGTCAGCTGAGGCCTATGTGGGACTTAGCTTATATCCTTGCCAGGCGAGGTTAGGCATGGTATCTCTTTGGTCAGGGCTCTATGCGGAACTTAGCTTAAAGCCTTGTAACAAATGGTTGAGCAAGGTGTACGAACCGGCCAGGGCCTGCGCATATGTAATACCTCAAAAGAATTTAAAATAATAAACTTTCACAATAATTACAATTTAAAAATTAAATCTTTATTTTTTTGAAACATATGAAATGCTATGGGTGAATTTTCCTATACACCTTTGATATTTTATCATTCTCCATTTTTGAATGTTCGACATCCCACAAAAACATTGGAGATTTTATTTCTTCGAACATTCAACACCGCGTGAAGTTATTTTTTATATTTTTAGCTACTTCAGACTTTGAGCGTGCAACAACCCATATAAAGTCATCATTATCTCCAGCAAACCCTATATTCATCATTTTCTTACCAGCAACCCTAGAGAGAGAGAGAGAGAGAGAGAGAATGTGGTTTTGTTAGGCTTCATATTTAGTAAGACGGAACCCCTAAACCTTAATCCCATTTTTACATGTGTTAGCATTTTTTCATCGGCTTTAATATATTGTTTTTGTTGTTTTATAAGGTGAAAATACATTTTAACCCCATCAAAGTTTCACAACTTTTCAATTTTGCCTCAAATATTTAAAAATTAGCAATGTTCGACATCCCACGAAAACAATGGAGATTTTCTTTCTTCGAACATTCAACACCGCGTGAGGTTATTTTTTATATTTTTAACCACTTCAGACTTTGAGCGTGCAACAACCCATATAAAGTCATCCTTATCTCCAGCAAACCCTATATTCATTATTTTCTTACCAGCAACCCTAGTGGAGAGAGAGAGAGAGAGAGAGAGAGAGAGAGAGAGAGAGAGAGAGAGAGAGAGAGAGAGAGTGTGTGTGGTTTTGTTAGGCTTCATAATCAGTAAGAGGGAACCCCTAAACCTCAATCCCATTTTTACATGTGTTAGCATTTTTTCATCAGCTTTAATATATTGTTTTTGTTGTTTTATAAGGTGAAAATACATTTTACCTCCCTCAAAGTTTCACAACTTTTCAATTTTGCCTCAAATATTTAAAAATTAGCAATGTACCCCAACCAAGTTTTAAAAATTTTCAATGTTGCTCATCTATTACTTCAATCTATATTCTTTGATGGAAATCAACCCTCGTACGATGCAATTTAGTTTTTATGAACAAATCTCCTCAAAATATCAAAAAAAAAAAAAAACTTTATTTTTAACAAAAAAAAAAATTAAAAATTAAAAAACCAACAAAAACAAAATTTGAGGTCCATGGGCCATTTGGGGGTGGCTCGGCTACAGATGTGCAACTTTGAAAAATTTCAAACCTTGGTTGAGGTACATTGCCAACTTTTAAACATTGGATGCAAATTTGAAAAAGTGGTGAAACTTTAAAAGGTAAAATATATTTTTTCCTTTTTATATAATCATGCATGGTTAGCTAAACTTTGAAAAAGTTGTGAACTCATATGTATTTTTTGTGCTATTATATCACGTTGTTATGTATTTAGCGTTATTATAGGAGTTTTGGTTTTTAATGCATTTTGCCAGTCACTAAACGTTCTAGTGGTTATACCGAACGTTCATTTCTTGTTGACCGAACGATCAACCCCTAAGCCAAACGTTTGACCCTTGTTGGTCAAACGATGGACTTCGACATCGAATGTTTAATGAAGGCTATAAACAACTTGATTAGGGTTTTTATTAGGTAATTAGGATTCAACATGAAATATTAGGATTCTTAGTGTGACGATGTCTAACTTTAGAGTGTGTATTGTAATAACGTGGAGATCGAGATGTCTTAGAGTGAAGATAACCGCGCGAGGGAAGTAAATGCTTACGAAAAACTCTAATGTGCTATATGTCAGTCAACTTAGCATGCTTTACTTTGCAAACAACATGTCATAAGCGTACTAATTTTAGCTACAGTGAATATCAATTTCTTACTATTCACCGTAATAAAAATTGTATTTTACATTTTCTGATCCTAATATACTCGAGATTAAAATTGAGTGATATTAGCTAAAAAATAGCTACTATGAGTACCCCTCAAACTGCCACTCTAATATTAATATCCCAAAACTACAAGTAATTATACATGCCATATAAATATCCATCAAATAATGAGGTAGCTTTTAAAATCACCATTGGACATATGATTGATCAAATGGTAATTTTAAAAGCTACTTCATTATTTGATGGACACTTGATGGGTATTTATATGACTTATAGAATTACTCAAAAATACCAATGGTGCCAATGTTCCCCCAATGAGTAATTCTACATGTGATATAAATGTTCATCAAGTGTCCATCAAACAACGAGGTGACTTTTAAAATCACCATTAGGCATGTGATTGATCAAATAATGATTTTAAAAGTCATCTTATTATTTGATGTTTACTTGACGAACATCTATACCATGTGTAGAATTACTTAGGACCCAAGTTACCCAACAGGAGTTGGCCTTTCTAGGCAAATTTTATTAATAATGTTTTTCCGTTCATTACAGCGTCGGCCTATACGACAGAAGAAGTGGTTGCCATTTTCCCCTTCCGTTTGCTCAATTTCACAATGATTGAGATTTTATACAAACTGGTCGGTGAATTATTCAATATACCCATATTATCTCATAATAATGATGCTGTAATTTTAACAAACTTTTGATTTTTTTATTTTATTTTAACAATAACTAATTAAGATTGTCACATTAATATTGTCAAATAATTATAACATTATTAAAAAAAATAGAAAAAACTTCATTTACAACCTATGTTCTTTTATCATTTTTACAATTATATATTTAAACTTTAAAAAGTGTCAATTTAGTATTATATTTTTCAATTGTTTTTAATTTCACTAATATATTAAGATTTTCCGTTAAATTTTGTTAAAATAATTAAAATACCCAATTTTTTTTTAAATATATATAAATTTACTTTTCAAAAATTAAGGTATGAGTATTTTTATAAATTACGTTAAATGTTGACCAATCTTTAAATTTTTGTAATTTTTATTTCTAAATAAAAAGACATTTTAAAAATTTTAACACTCATTCATTATAATTTAATAACAAATTCTAATTGACGAATGAAATTAAAATAAATTAAAAGATGATACATTAAATCGTATGTCACTTTTAAAATAATGGGTTTAAGGAAAAATTCCTCCCAACCCAACTCCCAGGAAATTTCTGTTCATTTCTAAAAGCAGAGCATCAACGAACTCACAATTCTACGCTCTCCTGAAACGAGTACGATTTACGAAACATGCTCGTACTTCGTCAGTGTTTTACAATTCGTCAGTGTTTGCACGCTCCGACACTGCGCGTGGAGTCGCCACTAAAACCCCTGCAAGCTCTAATATGTTTCTGATCGAGCATTTGTTTCCTGTGGAAATTAGGGCACTCTTCAACGCGCTCAAAGTCCCTGATCTCTCTCTCTCTCTCTCTGTCTCTCTCTCGATTTCCCCGATTCTCGCGAACCCTAAATTCCGGTTCATTGAGTCGCTCCAACTTGCCCGAGTCCGAACCCTAATTTGTCAAGCTCGGGATGAAGAGCTCTCCTCGCAGAGCTCTCGAGGTGTTCGATTTCAAGGAAGAGGATGAGCTTCCTGAATTGGCCGCCGGGAAATTCCTCGGGAAATTTAAAAACTCCAATCTCGATAATCATGCCATTTTGAAGTACGAGTTTCTCGAATGTGGTAACGCTCCTTCCATTTCTTTCTCTTTTCCCTTCAATTCCCGGTAACCAATTGGAGCTTTTGATTTTGATTTATTTTGGTAAGTTGTGTACCGTGTAAAGGTGCATTTATTTTGTTATTCAAATTTTTGGAGCTTGAGACACTTAAAGTGAACTTGTTCAATTTTGGTCTATATGTGATTCTCGACTCTCTCATTGAAGAATTCGTTACACCAGTAGTTTCTCGCCATAATAGGAACTATGCATGTTTCGATTCGTGGCGATTAACGATTTCAACTATTTGTCCATGTATGAGAGGAGGTTCCGTTGTTTTACGCATTGACAGGATTTGTTCAAACCGAGTTTGAATTGGGTTCTTCTTAGGGTTTCATGCATTGTAGGAGATATAGAAGAGTTTATCCTGTTAGAATTTCTTTTACTTTCTACTCGTACTAGACTAATCTATGATCATCTTGACTTCTCTGTGTGCATTGGTGCGTTTGGTTTAAGGATATCCTATGGTTTGCGCACCACATTATCATTTTCCTTAGGAGATGTAGGAAGAATTGGAATTATAATATGTGAGTGAACTGAAGTCAAAGTTTCCAACAAGGCTTGGTGTATGTGATTGACATTGTTATTATTATTTTGTGAATGATTTCTATCTGTATCTGTTGAGTTCTTTCATTAGTTGGAGAAAAGGATTCATGTAATTGATTCTGATTAGTTGGGTTTAAGGCATACTGAGTTGAATTAATTATCTTTTTAACAAAGTTTTTCACCAAACTGGGTTGGAGGAAAAATTTGTCCTTATCTTTTCAAGGAGTGGTCTATAAAGTTTTCTGTAAAGTTCTGGACCTTCCATTTCTTGAGTATGTCTCATGTGGAGGATATAGGGTCTAGAACCTAATGGTAAGTTATATTTAGACATTCGCATGGTGGAGTAACTTCACGTGTTACATGCACTACACTATGTAAGAGGGAAGTTTAACTAGATGCCTGAAGAAAATCTATCTTGTATTGATGGTTTTCATGCTTATTTTTTCTTTGATTATCGGTATATTTACTTTAGGATTTATTTTAATCCAATGAGTTTTTATAATATTAAAACTTTACTGTTAAGTTATGCAGTCAGTACATGCTGAGCTGCCATAGCTGTTCTAACATGGTCATGATAATTTGAGGGGAGGCAGTTTATTTTGATTTAGGTGATACTGGCAATCATTTAATAAGTTTGTTTCAGTTTTCAAACTTACAAATTTGTGCTAAACCTGTTCTTACATTTGAATTGGTTTTTCTTGCCTTCTAAGTTTCTTTTTTCTTATTACATTATTATATATCTGTTTAATATTTCTACTTATAAAAAAAAAAAAAAAAAATCTATATATATATATATATATTTTATCTAACCTGGCTGTAAAATAAGTTGATCGAACATTATCATCCATGTCATCTTTCTGTATTCTTAATGCATGGATTTATGTTTGCAGTTGGCCCGGGAACTGATGTTGGAAGAAAGGAAGTTGGCAGTATACCTTGTGTAGATGTTGATGCAATTGACTGTGACCGTAGCCATGAGAATGCTACTTCACATACCCCTCTAGGCGTAGAGGAAGAGAACTTTGCTGACAGAGAAGAGTTCTCTGGTTCGGATGCTGCCCTGCATTCCTATTATGTTAGTCATGAACAGCCTCATTTCAAACTAGATACTAATGATTCCAGAAGTTTCCCTTCTGAACCTGAAAGAAAGGATTCAAGCCTTGAAGTACCTCAAGGGAAAGGCCCGACAGATTATGCCCTTTTGAAGTCTCCATTCAGTGTATTTTGACTTTCATATCTTACTAATTAACGCCATGAATGCAGAAATTAATATTCAAGGTTACGTTTACATTATTTGGAATTTTTGCAGAATGAGCCAGTTGATGTGGTCTCAGATGCTGATGAGAGCATGAACGGGAATACTCCATCAAGTCATACTTCTGAAATTGCAGAAGATGGTATTTCTCATAGGAATCTTGTTACTTATTGTCTGCATTGTATGCTTTGCATTTATGTGGAGCACCTTCATCTTCTTACTATATCTTGTGTATAACTTCAGTTCCATTCAATGGTTGCGCATCGGATCATTGTTTCGGCAACATGGATATGGTAATTATCTTTTCTTTTGATTTACTGAAAAGGATTGGGATTACTGAAGTAGAGATTGAGCGGAATTTTTATGACCTTTCATGGAGTCCAAACCTTTTTTTGATGATAAGGAATCCCTCCAAAGCAGGGCCATTTCGTATACCCACTCCTGTTAGGTAAACTTTGGACTTGTGTAAAGCACCCTATCCACTCGGATTGGGTAATACTCCGGCTTTGCCAACAAGCTGGCCTCAAGGAATTATTTGCACTCAAAGAACTTCGAACCTTAGACCTCGTAAGTCTATCACAAAGACCAAGGCCCTTACCACTTAAGGCAACTCCTTGGGGTTCCAAACTTGAAGCTGTTTAGATTTGAAAGACACATTGTCCAGTATTATCTGATTATTTTTTGATAATCAGATTATATTGACAATATCTGATTATATTGTCTTTTCCACCTAAATTCCGAATATCTGTCAAGGCATTATTTGTTGCTTGGCTGTGTCAAGTATTTTTGTACTGTCATTCCTGCCTGCTTTTGATAGATAATGTAATGCTTTTGAAAGCCACTTTTCAGTTGTGGTGATTTTGTCTACATTTTCATGTGTATACAGCTTGTGTTTGGTGCTTTTAAGGCTTATGAAAAAAGAAAAGAAAAAGTTCCCGCTATTTTTTCTGCACTGTTCATCTAGTAATGCTTATTGTGCTTATAATAAATGGCTTTATTAGTTACTCAGTTCAGTTGTGACCACATTTGGTTCAACCTTGTGGACAGTCTGGGTTCAGGATAAAATGCTTTGCTTCCAATTGGGAGTGTAATATATATATTATGGTGTCTGAAGGTGTTAGCTGCTATCTACTTCTTGCAAATTCTATTTGAATAAAGTAAAATTGTTTGAAGGTGATAACTGTTTGCTAATAGGAGGCATAGTTACTCTCTATACCTATTTTATATCTTGCTAGATAATTCTTAGCATTGTCTTGCAATTCGATTTGAATATAGTAAAATTGTTTGAAGGTGCTAACTGTTTGCTAATAGGAAGCATAGTTACTCTCTATACCTATTTTAACTTGCTAGATAATTCTTACCATTGTCATTGTTAACTTTTGGTACATTTACTCCAATATTTCTATTGTAGTGGTCTGGCCTTTTGAATTGTGACTATTTATCCTTTTTGAAATCTACAGGATGACGTAAACATGGAGGTTGTGCTTTGTCCTGATTATGTTGTATATCGAGATATTTATTGTACGGGCCCCCTGTTAAGTTTTTCACCCGGTTGCATCAAAATCAGTGGTTCAAATCCACATGGAAATGAAGGAAGCTTTGACTTTGAATGGGGCATTGACGATCTTATTGACGTTAGGTGCCAGTGGATGCGAAAAGTGCGTTCTGATGCTCCTATTGTGATGTTTGCTGATAGTCATATATGTGTGGTTTTGAAGTTCTATACTTTCTTTTGTTGACTACATTCAGGTTGAGACTGTCATTATAAAGCTCCGTGTGATAGCAAAGGATGCAGTTCAAGCCAATAATGTATGTAGCACTCCAGGTCAGTTCATTGAAATAAATTACATAAATTGATGCTTATTCTTGTTAATGTTTGTTATTGAGTTTGATTAGCACTTCATATTGTATTCCATGAAATCTTGTCTCATCAAATTTTGAACAACATTTATTTGGGAAAATTATCAAATGTTTTCTTAGTTTAAAGAAACTAATGCTAGACTCTTATGTTTTCTGTTTTTAGCTTACCCCTCTCCAGTTTTTGTCCAGACAGTGACTTTACTTTCAATGACATTTTTGCTATGTGTGAAGAAATGGGTATAGGGCACCAACCCAATCTATATCCTTACTATTGATTGAGGCATTTATTGTTATCCATATTTATATATTTATCAAAAAAATTTTTTGCAAAAATATACCCAGTTATAAGATATGATCTTTGCTTCTTTTTGGTCTAAAAAAATGTATGAACTCCATTTTCAAGAAATAAGGTGTGGTTTAATATTCTTTTTCGAAATTTTATTAGTTTAGTCGCAGAATTGTTAGGACTTCAGCGTTAAGCTAATAGTAGGTTCTCATTTTGCTGATTACCTGCATGTACCTCAATTTATAGGCATTGAGGAGTTGAAGATTGCAGTTGTCGACCCTAATTGGTCCCACAAACAGGAAGCGATAACCTCTTTGCATGTGAAATACTTGGCTCGATGGGATCTTGTGCATGAGTAAGTTTTTAAATTTCCTTAATTAATTCGTACCTGTTTTAGTTTTTATTGTATATATGTTCACAACCGAATAATGTTTCTTATTTCTGGTGAGAATCAAAAAGTCATATAGTCTGTTTAGCTTTTTGATAAGATATAGTCTGTCTAGCTAAATAAAGCTGTTGTTCAATACTGGATTTCACTAACTTATCAAATCAAAAGAAAAAAGATTGAATAATGCTATTCTCTAAACTTGGAATGTCTTGCATCCCACAATGAAATTTGAATGAGTTCTGAGTGTAGTCATTAATTGATTCATGCTTTTATACCTTGTAGTATCCTGAAATTATAACCTGGCCATTATTTTGTAAAAATCAATTACATGGATGATTTTCCAAAGAATTAATTTTTAGCAATTTATTGTAGTTTCGTTTCCTATGGAGTGATATTAAGATCCTATTATATAGTATGAAGACCGCGAATGGACAATGCTGGAATTAAAGGACTTTTTCTTCAAGACTCTTTACCATTGGTCAACTGCCTTTGACTTAATGTTTGTAGCTTTCATGTTTTTCTGTACCTTTTTTCTTCTTCTAGCTAGGTGTATCTTTTGTATACTTCTTGTGTACTTGGGTGAGTCTTTTGCACTTTTTAATCAATTTCGTTTACTTTAAAAAAAATCCAATTTGTAAGATCAACAATTCATATATGTGCTGTATATTTGCTTGGTTAGACTAGGAAGATATATGGATTAGGAATTATTTAGTTTTCAGTTTTGAGCAAAAAATTTGGTTGTGCATTTGACATGCTCCACCTGGTCTTGGTCGGGTCTTAAATGTCAATGATATTGGATATATCAAGACACAATTTGCAGTAGTAGGTATTTAAATGTAATTGTCTGCTCATAAAAATTTGCAGCTTAAGGGAAAAGCTGAAAAAATTGAGTGGGCTTCTGAAATTGAAGAATGAACCATGCACAGATGTAACCTAATGCCAGGATGAATGGGAAAAGGCATTTGTACAATGCTTTATGGAGTAATGTATAAGTGTACAACAAGGCTCAAAATTTGCAAAATTCTAATGCTAAAATATACCAAGTATGTCTTGCATATTGATGATAATTCATTCTGGTATTTTATGACCATATGTAGTGTGTGTGCATGTTTGCGTATATTTCTCATTCCCATACATCAACAATCAGGTAAAGAGTATCAGAAGTTAACCCTGTCTCCCTGTCTCCCTGTCATCCCCATTGCCACTAGGAATGCAATCTTTTTGCCTTTTGTTTTATTTGTTGGTTTTGGCATAAGCTAGTATATTAGAAGGAGATTTCGGCTTTCTTCTCTTGGCAGGGTTTGATAACCTTTGGACATGTCTGTATCAAATCACTATGAAGTTATTTCAATCATATCAATAGAATGTGGGTTATGTACTTCACAGTTTCTCCAACTTCTGTTACTGACATGGTTAAAGCACCCTCGAAGTACAATAACAGGTTGCTTAATGTCTCTCTTTAAAGTAAGTTGATACAGAAGTATTCTAAATTCAGCATTTTTACTGGATTTAGAAGTACAGCTGCTTAGAAGCATTTAGGGCCATTGGATGTGCAACACATTGTTTTTCTGGTTGACCAGCCTACTGCTTAATTGTTTTTCTTATTTTTTTCAAGGTATCACAATGATCCAGGCATCAGGACATTTGTCTAGCATTTGAACTTGCCTTTTTTTCTTTTCTTTCTTTTTTTTTTTTTTTTTCTTTTCTCTGGGGTGGTGAGGGAAGAAGAAAAAAAATGGTGAAAAAATGAAGTAAAACACTACTATTCTAAGGTGCATGGTTTAGACAGGTGTTGCATTTAGAGCAGTGCTGGAGTTCACTTATCTAAGAGGTACTGGTTGCAGTTCTAATTTATTTATTTATTTTTTAATCTTTTCTGAAGAAGTGGTCTATGAAGGTAGAATTTCAAAACTGCATGTTAATCACTCGCATTTTATAGTTTTAGTAGCTGTTACACCATGCTTTATTACATTAGTGGACTTGCGGTTTGGATGTTTCTCTCTTCATCTGCTTTGATACTTCTTCAAGTGTGAGGAATGCTGGCTGGAAGCAAAATTTCTGGGTTTTCATCTTTTCATAACTATGTTTTTTTTTCCCCAAACTTATTATTACTTCACTACATTGGAAGATAACTTCGTCATTTTCGTGTAGTACTGGCATGGGAATGGATGAGAATGATATACTTGGACAGAGGCATTATTTTCCACAGTGAGTGAAAGTGATTTATATCTCTCTTTAATGGAACTGCGAAGATGTAAACTTTGATGCGTTGGGTTGGAATTGTTATAATGTTCTTTTTGTTGTCCTGCTATTCTGTCATCTGTCTTTCAGGAGTTTGTCTTTTCTCTTTATGTTCCTTATTGTGTTCTTTTGCTCTTTTCAATTTTGGAATGTGTTGAGATCCTTGCACTTTCTATGTCCTTCTGGTGCTTTGTGCTGATGGTTTATCAATTTGAAATAAAGGCTGATTTTTTTTTTTTCCATGTGAATCTTAGATTTGGTTTGAAATCAAGTTGCTCTTTAGTTTAATACATTTTTTTTCGTAGATGATAAATATTTTATGGCTTCCACTCCTAGGATGAGCGAGTTAGAAATTTTACATTTTATTTTTCCCTTTTTTTGTTACTAGTTGTGATCCATGGGTGTGTTTGGTAAAGATTTTTGGGCTTGTTTGGCAAAGACATGTACAGAACAGAACATAATAATGGGTTGTTAATTTTGGAATAGTAAATAGTGATGATGTGATATAAAATAAAATAAAAAATTGTATAGAAAAGTGAAAAAGTTTTGGATTGTAGTGAATTTTTTTATTTGAATAGTAATAAAAAATTATTGATGTGATATAAAAAGTGAAAAAAGTGGGAATGTTTTGATGTTGATTGGTATTAAAAAATATGAAAAAGTGAAAAAAGAAATACATGAACAGTAACCCCATTATTCTGTACTGTTTCGTCACTTGGCAAACAAGGCTGTTGAGTTGAGTTTTTTTTTTTGAGTTGTTGTAAGAAGTGTTTGATGTGATATAAAGTAGAAAGAATTTGTATGGAAAAGTGAAAAAGTTTTGTATTGTAGTGGATTTTTTTTTTATTTGAATAGTAATAAAAAATTGTTAATGTGATATAAAAAGTGATAAAAGTTAAATGTTTTGAAGTTGATTGTTTTTTACAAAAGTGAAAATAAGGGAAGGGAAGGGAGTGTTGGTTACCAAACACACCCCATATCTTTCAAAGTTGAAGCATGTATGTTGTATCTCGCACTAATAGTCAAACTGTGCACAAAATGCCCATGTAGATCTTTCTGATTGATTAAATTATTAATATCTCTTTTTAGCACTAGACAATTGCTTTAGATCTTAATTTGCTTAGTTTTCATTAATTTCTCAACTTGTTTTCTATTGCTGGCTAGGTGTTTCTCTTGTATACTCTCTGTGTACTTGAGTTACGCTTTTAATGATATTTCAGTTTCTTATAAAATAAATTATTAATGAATGAGAAAATATGAACACAGAGGATCACTTATAACTGTAAGAATGGATTTCTCTCTTCTTCTTCTTCTTCTTCTTTTTTTTTTTTTGAGATATGCTGTAAAAAGGCTATACTATTAGCAAACTGAAATAGACTTGTATCTTGGTGGTTAAACTTAAATCCTACTTGGAGAGAAGTTACCCTCATCAGAAAATTTAGATTTTCTTTATATCAGATAATAGCGTCATTTTCTTATGTGCATTTGTAGCATAATTTTCATTCCTTTATTTGTAGAGAAACGGTGTCTTTTTCAAACTGTTCATGCTATTGTACTGCCTAGTGGTAGCTCTTGTTCAACTTGAGCTATAGAGCATGATATGCTTTGGTGCACTTTTGTGGTTTAGTACTGTAGTTTGTTTACTCAATAGTTGTCAGATGTATACTTTCAGTTTCGATGAGGCTTTTGAAGATGTTATCTATCCGAAAGGGGATTCTGATGCTGTTTCCATCAGTAAGAGAGATGTTGATCTATTACAACCAGATACATTCATAAATGATACAATCATCGACTTTTACATCAAGTAAGTCATACACATACATTATTGTTTTTCTTTTGGTTATGACCTATCATTTTCATTCCCCCCCCCCCCCCCCCCCCCCCCCAAAAAAAAAAAAAAAGAAAAGAAAAGAAAAGGAATTTCTCTCACTTATGTTTGTCAAAAATGGTTGGTTCTCTCTGAGGTCGACCCTGGTTGCAGTTATGATCTATATCCACTGGCTTACCTTTTAAACTGGAACTAAGCATAGCTAAGTTACTAATGGAGCTTTACTCATCATTGTTTAAGTTGTTTGATTATGGTTTTTGTTCCTACATTTAAAATGTACCTGTTTCGAAATGTTTTTCTTTTAAAGTAACTTGTGCACTCCATGGGACTTGAACCCATGACCTCACCCATCACCATGTTCTTATCTGGAGGGTGGATGTGTTGTTTGACTTAAAATGCCATTGGCCATTTAAAATCTTAATTGATTGGCAGGTATCTGAAGAATCAGATTCAACCCGAGGAAAGGCACCGTTTCCACTTTTTTAATAGTTTTTTCTTTCGGAAGCTGGCTGACATGGACAAAGATCCAACAAGTGCTTCTGATGGTAGGGCTGCTTTTCTACGTGTTCGTAAATGGACAAGGAAAGTTGATATTTTTGAGAAAGATTACATCTTCATTCCTGTAAACTTCAAGTAAGATTTCCTGAGTAAACATTTTGCTTCTTGCAGTAGGCTTTAGTTAAATTTGGAGCACTGATATGAACTGTCTCTGCATTCTGATGACAGTCTACATTGGAGCCTAATAGTCATATGCCATCCTGGTGAAGTGGCTAGATTAAAGGGTACGTTTTATTGGAATGAGCTCCCTTTTTTTCTTTTTTTGTGAATCTTCCCTTTCATTCATTATTTTGGCATATTTCAGTTGAAGAATTGGACCAGTCACCTAAAGTACCATGTATATTGCATATGGATTCTATCAAAGGAAGTCATACGGGTATCAAAAATCTTATTCAAAGGTATCCTTGAACTTTTGAAGTTTACATGTTTCTGTTTCCTGACAGATTTAGCTTGTTATTTGAAGATATGCCACATTATGCGAAACTGTTAATTCCTTTTTGTGTCGTTCCATATCGCTTTATATATTGTTGTTCCATATCACATTATGGCTTAAATATATATATATATATATAAAAGAAAAATCTCTTTCTAGCTTAGTGTATCTCTTGTATACTTGAGTTGCACCTTTTGTGCTTTTTATGATATTTTGATTATTTATCATTTTTTTTTTCAAAATTAAAACATCTGCATCGCTTTTGTGTGCATAGATATGTGCTTGGACTTCTCAAGCAGCTCGTGCAGTCTTTGTTTGATTCCACTTTTAGTAGTAAAAAGCATTTCTTGTCTCACCCAATAGTGTCAATTTTATTTATTAAGCATGACTTTTTTATATTGGCTAATTACATATGTTTCTTTGTGTAACTTGTAAATTGAGCTAAATCTGTATTACGTCATGTAGTCATCTTCCATTCACAAGTAGATGAATTTTTTTTTTTTTGATAAGTAAATTCACAAGTAGATGGAATTAGTGGTGTAGAGTTAGATAGGAGCTCATGAGAGGTATAGCAAGCTCTTTCTATTTCTGATATTAAGGCCTGCAAATTGTCACGTGTTTCTATTTCTTTTGGTGCTTGGAAAATTTTAATTGAATGATCGATGATCAGATTGCATGTGATTTAATACGAGAAAATTCAGGGATTCAGTGATGTGATTCTTATAATTTGTGATGTAGTCAACAAGCAAAGTTGGACTTCTTCTACTAGATGATTAGATTTTTTAGTTGGCATGTGATTTATTTGGGGTTTAAAGGTAATAACTACCTCACTTATAACTCAAAATTACACATTGTGCTTTGCATTAGTAGTTTTCTCTCTTTTTCACTCTATTTTGGTCCCCCGCAGGACTCATGGCTCTAATGTTTCTAAAATTATCCTTGGTTTATCTCTTTTTCTTTTTTTCTTTTTTAAAAAAATATATCATTTTAAACATGTTGTGTTATACCTTTTGAAAGTTACATCCTGTGAAACATTGAAATGACAGTTATTTGTGGGAAGAGTGGAAAGAGAGGCAAAAGGAGACACGTGAAGATATCTCGTCTAAGTTCCTTAACCTGCGGTTTGTCTCACTTGAGGTATTGCCTCTTGTATTAGTTAACAATTTTTAGCTACTTTAAAGTGGAATCATGATGGAAAAGAATTGCTTGTAAATTTGCTTCTATCAGCCAGCCACCATAGGTAAGGTGTAGAGGTTAATCGGAAGGTATTATTTCATTAAATCTTTGTGTAGATTTTGGAGCCTTGGAATCCTATATGAACATGTAGTGTCTTCTTGGTAATCCTGTATATAAATATTATAGATTTGACCCTTTTTAGAAAGGGTTTAAAGAGGAACAAAATGAAGTATGGATCATTATACAGAAAAAGTGAATAAGTAAATAAATGAATGTAAAGTGGGTATCCCTTTTAGTAGAATCTCATACTTTAGAAGGTAATCACTCAATGTTGTTGATTATCAAACTTCCATTTTGATGTTATTGAATCCAACAGAGCAAATCAAGCTTTCCATTTTGATGGTGACAAAGACTCTGTTTGTCACGACAGAGTTGGGAGGTGTTGTATTTGAAGCTTGTTAGATTGTAAGAGTTTTAAGTTTATGGGTTTTACATGAATGATTATATCTGAAATATAGTTTGCATCTTTTTCCTAGTTAGGTTCTCTCTTTTATACATCTTGTGTACTCGGGTTGCGCCTTTGCCCTTTTTAATGAACTTGCGACTATTTATAAAAATAATAATAAAACAAAAATCTTTTTCCTTATCTCTTTTACTTCATTTGGTGTAGACTTTAACCTTTTTTTAAAAAATAAATAAATAAAACTTGCTTGTGTTGTTGGGTGGGGAGGTTTAATTTGCACTTTAGGTTTAAATGAACCTGTTATACGTGTGTTTAAGATATCTCGTGAATGCAATCACATTAATATATTCCGTCATATCCTTTCGGACACTTTCTTTTACTGATCAGGATGAATTTTTATGTCCTGTTTGCACTAGAATAACTTTCACATTTAAAGGTTTGCTAGTTTGTCAGTTTTTTTTTCTTGGTATATGCATCTTCACCTGCAATTCTATTCTCTTTGTTTAGTTCCATAAGATGACTATCTCTTCAGTTATGTAAGATAATCAAATTTCTTGGAAGTTAACATTGAAAATTCTATTCCTCACTCTTGCTTGTTTGTGATCAATTCGGTGGGCGTGTATTACTTTGCTAGTCTCATTTTTCACATTCCATGTCAGTTGCCACAGCAGGAGAATTCATTTGATTGCGGTCTGTTTCTGCTCCACTATCTGGAGCTCTTTTTGGAAGAAGCTCCTGTTAATTTTAGTCCATTCAAAATAATCAAGTGCTCCAAGTTTGTAAGTCTGCTTACCTAGTCCCATGAGCAATTTAGTATCTTTTCCTCTTTATTTCCTTGAATTTGATTGTGGTGTGCAAAGTCTTGAAGCGCATATCATGAAACCCCAAAGGTTGCACATACTTTGACTGTGGTGCAAGCTTTATAATTTATTTATTTTTATGCTTTTTCTTAATTCTCTAGCTCTTCTTCTCTATTTTGCCATTTTTCCTCCCCCTTTCCTTTGCTTTTGTTCTGTGTGGACCATGTTCATTCCACTATTAGAACCTATCCTGAGGAAGTATACTCTTACTTTCCAATATTGGTGACAGACTCGAATCAAAATTATAAAAGCTCCTTGTTCCCACTTTCAAATCACAGCCTTGGCATTTCTTTCATGTAGATTGTGTGAAGAACTTAGTATTGGCAATTCAGTGTGGAAAAAGAGAAATTTTGAAATCTATGAGTTGATTGTTCTTAGCGTCCTGTCATCCTGAACTTTTTCCTGAATTTCTTTTAATTTGATAATTATACTATATCCTAATGATTATTGCTCTTTCCTGTGTCTTATTTTTTAGATGTTAACAATTCAAAATAACATTTTTCTTACCCAGCTTAATGTGAATTGGTTTCCTCCTGCTGAGGCTTCTCTCAAGCGTACTCTTATCCAGAGGTTAATCTTTGAACTCCTTGAAAATCGTTCTTCAGAAGCCTCTTCAGCTGCTTGCAGTGACGAAGACGAGCCCTCTGAATTTCTAGAGAACCATAAGAACAAAACTGGTGTAGAGTTTCTTTCTGAGAGATGCAGTCCTGCAATAGCTCAGCAAGGCAATATATCTGGTTCCCAAGCTGGCCAGGGGATTGAGATGACTCTATTATCAGCATCTTCTATGAGTTCCCAGTGTGTTAACAACGAAGGCTTGGTTCTAAAAGAGTTTCTTGAGTCAGGAGCCTCTGCAGGATCATTATTTGAACGGTTTCCATCTTTTGGCCATCCATCATCTTATTACCATCTCAATGGTGCTATATCACCAACAGAGGTATTAGCTTTTCTTTATTGTATTGTTTATTATCTATTCTTTTCAGTTATAAGAATACTGAAACTTAAGAGCATGACCATTGTTAACTTGATCAAAACAACCTATTCTTTTTTGGGTAAAGTTGGTTATTACACTTGATGCTGCTTCGCTGTTTTTGGATGTTGCTTTTTCATGCTTGTGTGTGGAAGCTGATTTAGAATTTTTTTGCTCGTCTGGCCAATGCTTTGGAAATCATCTCTCCATGCCAATGTTGGTTTGTAGTAACCCATGAAATAAAACTAATAAATACTTGTCTTGTTTGTCCAATTTCTTAAATCTAACTTTCTAAGGGAACATCTTTTATTACTTTCACATGCAAATAAAAATCCACTGCTTTTATATATTTGGTGTTTAGTTTATTACCCTACAAAATAAGTACGCGAAGTTTAGGAAAGTTATATATTAATGTTTTCTCGTTTTGGAAAGTCAATAACTGGAGGACATCTGTTTGCTGAGCATCCCAAAATGGAAAAATGGGACTGAAAATAAAAAGAAGCAATTAACTATTTTGTCACCAAATGAAAATTGTGGCTGTGTGGTGTTCTGTAGTGGTCTCTCTATATCTCTCTAATTTATCATTTCCTGTGGCTGCGTGGTGTTCACTATTTCTAGCTAGGTGTTTCTCCTGTATACTACTTTCTGTGTACTTGAGTTGCACCTTTTGCGCTTTTAATGATATTTCGTCTACTTATTAATAAGTAAAAAAGGAGAGCTTTTCATTAGAAGTTACTATTATTATTTTATATTTATGCAGCTTACAAGTCACAATTTTCAGTTCAATATAATAACATTTAACTCCCCTTAACCCCGACCCCCACCCAAGATGTAAACTCCATATTGTAAGAAGCCTTGCAATTCTAAATTCTTGTGAAATCGACTGCAATATTTGCACTTCTAATACCTTGTCTTTTTGTTTAATCACAGGAAGATGTAGACAACGGTGACCGTTTTGGGTATTTGCCTTCCGGTGATACTGCTATTCAGCAAATGATTGGCATTACGCCTCAAGCAACCAGCATTGGATATTCATCAAGAGATTTTAGAGCTGAAACTTATGACTTAGGGATCTCTGTGCATGCAGTGCATGATGATGTTGACTCATCCCCGGAAACATCAAATTATGCTTCCGATGATTTAGAAGTAGGGATCATTGAAAATTGCCCAGACGGAGAAGATGTGGGTACAAGTCAAAAGGAAGAAACAGATGAACGAAAATCAACACCAACAGAAAACATGGAGTGTTTGACAGAAGCCCTTGTTTCTGCTGCCAGCAAGTTGCTGGATGCTTCTGCTGTCGAAGGTTCCAGCGACCCTGATAAGATTTGTGATGGTGATGGAAACAGTGATCAGCTCCCCATCCATCAAGAAAATTCAGTTTCACTGCATGATGTTGTAGATAATGGGGAGGTTGCTTGTGATAATGTGCTGACGATTGGTGATGATCAGATTGCAGAGTCACATGAGCAACGAGCAGCAAAAAGGCTGCGGCTTACACCATCCCTTGAAAGGGAATGAAATCTTACGCTCATAGGATAGAACATCAAAGGTCTCCCCCTTTGTAAGTAGGACCGGAGGTGAATTTTCTGTCTCTTTTACTCGTCTTCTTCTCTCCTCTCTTACTCTAGGAATTTATTGCCATGCTGTGAATAGAATTGTGACTTTATCTTAACTTTGGTCGGTATATGGATGAAAGGACAAAAAATGATTACATGCAGCTTCTTCGTCTAAGTTAAATATCAGTAACTTAACTTGCCCTGCAAGGATGAGTGTTTGTTTTGGTCTTTTCTGCAATTTAACAAATGATTGGATTTTGGAGTTTCTTTGGGAAGTTTGTTCTCCTTGGTTTTGCTTCAACTTTGAGGTCCTTTGGGCTTGTTTTGAATCCCCCCCTCCTTCCAAATTGGAGCCTCCTGGCCCTCTTTGTATATGTCTATATGGGCTTAGCCAACCCACTATTTTGTCTGTTTCAATCAACATAATTTTATTGAGAATCTTATTTGTAAGATGTTAAATTTAATCATTCCAAATGATTCTTTCCCCAATTCTATTTTCTCCAAATACTTCATACAGTTTTCCTGCTAGTAGTTTATAATAATGTGAAAATAATGAAATGGAAACGCGATATCAAAAGTAGGCTTGTTTATCATTAATTTTCAGTAATATTTATTCATCGCTAGAGGCGAAAGAAGTTTTATAATGAATGTATGATTAAGTTGTCAATGGCTGAACGCCCTTTTGACGAATTCAATAGTTTAGTTTCAATATATTTAGCACTCCAATCAAGTAGTAAGTTCTATCGACAAGGGATAGAGATCGTTAATAATTTTGTTATTTTGATGGTTAGTAATTCGGGTAGCAATTGTGTTGGTCTATGATGGTTTATTTGTCCGAACAGGTCTCAGTAAACTCGCTTATCTATTAGGGCAAGTAGGTCCTATAGAGACTGTAACAATAGCAATTCGAGTAGAAAATTGTTGGGTGGATTTCATAAAAACTCCCGACAATAGCAGTCCGGACAGACAAATTGTTGGGAATTCAAATCCCGACAAAAGGACTAGTTGAACAAACAAAACATACGTTGTCTACTATTCTTGATTGAGCGATTGAAACGATTTTGTCTGGAAAAGAAAATTAAAAAAAAAAAAAAAAAAAAAAAAAATTAAATGTGTCTACTATTGTTGTTTGAACAGTTCATTGATTCTTAAGTATTGAGTATTAACGGGTCAAAATGTGCTTTGAATTATCACAAAAATGATTAAAATGTCACACGTATTATCTATTAGCCTACACCCATCAAATCTTAGGATCCTCGTCCTCAATGGACCTTTGATTAGGTGCGAGGTTTTTCTTCTTTTCTTTTTTTTTTTCCCCAATTTTTATTTTGGGGTTTGGAGGGGGCTGTTTAATTGGATTTAGTTGTGTTTGAATGGAAGTTCAGTATCTTATCCTTAATTAAAGACGTAATGATTTCGCTATAAATCCTTTTCCTTCTTAAAGCAGAAGTTCAAATCTCTCTGGCATTTTTTTTTCGGTTGAAATTACTCTTATTATGTAAGTAACGAAAATAATATGAATTGAATGAAAAATTGGTCCCAATGCTTTTGGTGTGTATCAAATATGTTATTGGGCTTTCTTTATCTTTTTATCTTTCTTCTTTTTTCTTTTTAATTTTTTAATTGATTGAATGAAAAGGTTACATGGGGGGATTTTTACCATTACTGATCCCAAAAGAAGAAGAAATGGCTGATTCTATAAAAGAAATAGGGGTGGGTTCCCCAACAATAGACCCAGCATAAACCAAAACAGTGCTAAAATATATACAAAGAGTAGGAAATGAGACAAATAAATGACCCGGTTCTTTTAAAGGCCGCACAAGGCGGTTCATAAGTAAAAGATGTACAGAATAAGGCAAGCCTGTCTATACCCCACTTGGGATCAACAACAACCACCCGAAGGAGGCTGAAGTGGTAAAAGCTGGTAAAGGTCAAAACTGAAACTACAATAAAAAACAGCACCAACACAAATTTAAATACAAAAGTCACCCCTAACAGGAGATAATAACTCTAATAATATAAAAACATAATGAAAAAGCTAAAAAGCTCAAAAACCTGCAACGACAGAGGTATACATGGCGAATGGCTGCACTGGCGCGTGAGATGGACGAAAAACCGATGGCATTGGGTAGCTAGGGCGTCGGTGAACACGGTGGAGGGCCGCGTGGAAGGCTGAAACCATCGTAGGAACATAAATCTAATTTTTAAAAAACCAAATCTAAGAACTACAACAAAAACAACCACTAACACGGGGAGGACGGCAAAAAACATGAACAGCGTGGTGGAGAAGCCAAGACACTGCAGTTGCAATTCAGAGTGGCATATGTCTTACAAGATGACGGATAAATCCTCAACAAAGGTGAGGAATACTAGAGAAATCTCTAGCCAAAAAAACAAACAAAGCAATAAAAGACAGAAAGTACAGGAAAGAGGAGGAGGGAAGAGATGTGGTCCTTCCCTCCTCCCTCAACCAGCTGAAAAAATAGCAAAATTAGAGGAAAATGATGAGAGAGAACAGAGCGTTTTGACTGTGTCGATTTGAAAAATGTAGTGAAGTTCGTTATTCCTATTATTGGGTTTTCAAAAGTAATAAAATTGATCATTGGATATGGTGGTGTAAAATCACTCATTCTATTCTGCTTTCGTCATGGAGTTGTTTACCATGTGTACAAAAAAAAAAAAAAAAAAAAAAATTCAATTGGTCCAACATTGTGCTATGTATTATTCCCACATAAGTGTTACAAAATCATCACATGGTACCAAATCAACATCCATCTATTTTAGTGTGTACGCATCAGCACTACCATATCATCATATCACTTTACACTTTAAAAAATAAAAATCAAAAGAAAAAAAAATTATTAAAAAAAAGAAGAAGAAAAGTGTGGCTACAAGGAGTGGTGGGTTCTTTGTGGCCCGCCCCCCTCCCTCACGGAGGTTACTAGCGGTGAATTCACACATTGTGATCCACCATGTCCCGTGTTGGGTGGGTCGCAGGGAACTCCCTACTTCTACCACCTCCGCATGGATTGCTATTTGCTAGGGGGGTTACCTCTCACCTCGACAACCCACACCAACACAAGAGGAGGTAGTCGAAAGGGTATAGGGTTGGGGATTGGTCATTAGTTAGTCCTACCGCCACTCCGAGCCACACCTTTATTTATTTATTTTTAAAGGTGATATAATGATATGATAGTGTTGACATGGACGCTAATTTGGCACTGTACGATGATTTTGCAATTCTTACTTGGAGATGGTATACATGGCACAACCTAACTGAACTTTGTTTTTTTTTCTTTTTTTCTTTTTTTTTCTTTTTTATACACGAAACAACGACTCACTGGCACTAGTAGGCTGAATGATTGATTTTAGAAAGCCTAAGGACCAATTTTATTGTTTTAGAAAACCCAAGGACTGAGTTCATACACATCAAAAGCACAAGGATTAATTTTGAATTTAACCCTTTTTTGGTCAAACAAGGTTTGGCATGATTAAGTGACTGTCCGAAGGTCCTTATCAAAAAAAAAAAAAAAAAAAAAGAACTGTCCGAATGAGTATTGTTTTTTTGTCCCCTTGGCCTTGTGAGCTAAGGTTTTTGTTCCCCCTGGCTAGGTTCCAGTGGTGGTTGTCTTCTCCAAGCCTTTAGGGCTGTTGGAGGTTTGGTCTTCCCGGTGTTTTGTATCGGTGGTAGCTTTGTTTGTTCTGTTTTTTCTTGGGCAAGCAGAGGATTTCAGATTCTGGCTTGTGGTGAAAGACGGATGTTGGAGGTTTTCTAGTGGAGATGTTGATTCAAAGCTAGATCTTGTAAACTCGGCTGGTTTTCCTTTCACAAGAACCCTCCTATTGCGGTCGTCGGGTTTCTCCGGTCACGATGGATGCCTGATGAGTTTGTGTGGTGCATTCCTGTTTGGTACGTGACTTGCACGCGCCGAGGGTTTTTCTTTCTTCTCTTGCGCATGTGAGTCACAACTAGCTTTTCCGACTTTGGAAGGCGTTGATATGGATCTAGAAGGTTGATTGTCGTTGTGGGGGCTCCTGGAGATAGCGCGTGCTTTACACGAGCCAGTTCCGGCCGTTTTTTCCGAAGCCTGTTTTCTGGTTGTTTGTTTGTGTTGTTTGTATATTCTTCTCTTGATTCACAATCTACCATAATGGTAGCTACTTTAAGCTAATTTTTCTAACTTTGTGGGTAGAGAATTTTTTTCTCTAATTACTACGATGGCCTTTGGGCTTTGATGTTCTTCGCCAATTGGCGTTTGTAGCTTATGTTTTGGTACCTTCTTCTGTATTTGGTTTACTGTTTGTATCTCCCTTTTGGGGTGTTTTCTCGGTAATGAAGATGGCACAATGGTTAAAAAAAAAAAAAAACAAACAAACAAAGCACACGTTTATGGGCCGCCAAAAGTTTTGTTCGTTAAAAGTGGATTTTGGGCCATTTCTAGACTCTTAAGTAAGAACAATTATTTGTGCGTTAATGACATGACGGGACCGTTAATTTTTTAGAACGGACTAGTAGCCTAGCAGGTACCACTTAACAGGTCTTACCAGAAGTAGCCGTTTGATAATAATCTCAACCATAAGGGCAAATATCGGATTTAACCCTTATTTTTAGAGCAAAGAATAATATCACATCCGTTATCTCACCTTTTTCTATTTCAAGAGAAATTAATAATATTTATTTTATGTTCTTGATTTAACATTAAAGTATTTAATGATGAATATAAAGTTAATGTCAACACTTTATTTTTTAAATTTTAATAATATAAAATCGTTAAATCATGATCATAAAATAAATAATATTTGTTTCAATTTGAAATAAAAAAGATCATTGTCTCATTCTACTCGGTTGATATAATTGGATCAACCAACCCTGATTAAAAAAAAAATTCAAAGACTAATGAAAATACCACCTCAATCCTCATCTCTTCCCAAAATTCCTAAGGAGGAAATTCATGTCTTATTCCGAATGCACTTTTCATGTTTTATACTACTAATAAGAATGTATTGGAACACCATTCGACTTTGAAAAATAAATCATTTGTATCTATCGAGAAATAGTTGCTTTTTTCTGCTCATTTTTATAAGATCAATTATGATACGGCCACCAGAGACATCTTCGCAGCACAAGAGATTCAACTGAGTGTTTTATCAATAGCTTTACTCTTATCAGCTCTCATTGTGAACCCATTTTAGGATAAGTTTTAGTTGCTCGTTTGGCAATCTCTCTAAATTTATCTCATTTCGAGTCTGTTTGGGTTTGTGATTTCAAAAAGTGCGATTTAAAAAAAAAATGATTTTAAAATGTGCAATTTAAAAAAGTGATTTTTAAAAACGCAATTAAGCATTTGGCAAAACCGCAGCTTGGCCTTTAAAATCGTAGTTTAGCCTTTTAAAATACTGCGTTTTCAAAAAAGCACCCCATTACCTGCGATTTGAATAAACATTTTTCTGCGTTTTCAAATCGCAATTTTTTAAAAACGTAGTTTCCAAATGGTTCATTTTCTGCAATTTAGTTTAAAATCACACTTTTTCTCTACGAAATCGCAATTTCAAACACACCCTTCATTTTAGAAGGTGACTTTTTTGATTATTACTCTTGCTCTTTAACTACCGGGCATCACACAAGACTAAATGATTGCCTCTACTATTTTTGAGATTTTCTCCGCTATTTCGGCTTCTTTTTGTTGAGAAACTCAAAAGGTCAATCGAAGGACAAATTTATATGTCTATCATATAACAAATTGGGTCGTGACTGCATTCTCATTTTTCCTCTTTCATTTGTAGTGGCAAAGATACTTCATTCCCTTCATTGTTCTCTAGTTTTCCTTTGAAATATGTACTTACAAATATAATAAATTAAAAATAAAAAATAAAAAATAAAAAATAAAAAATAAAAAATAAAAAAAAGAAAAAAAGAAAAGAAAAGAAAAGAAAAGAAGAACAGACGAGAGTTTTTGAGAAGTTCTGCTGCTCGACTCGTGCGTACAAGTTTCATAGAATTAAAGTTCACAGACTTTCAGACTAAAATCTAGGGTTAGGGTTTCAATCATATACGCCAAAGGCATTCCGTCACACCAAAACCTCAGGGAATGAAGCTCTACTTCAGCGGGTCCCAGAGAGCTGCTATTGCCGGGCTTTTCGTGGTCCTCTTGCCGGTTTTCCTGCCCAATCTGTTCGGCCCTCTGGGCCGTGCCTCGCCTTCAATGTTCTCTGTACGTCACTCAGATTATAGCGAATGATTAGTTTTCTTTCTTACCTGATTGTGCGTGAGAAGTTACTAGAAAATGCTAGTATTCAATGGCTTCGCAAGTGGTCTGAGCTCTTTATTTATTTTGAATGATTTAATTTCAATCGGGGGGGGGGGGGATCCGATAAGCTATATAGCATCACTGTGATTTGATTTCTCTGATATCTTTCTAAGTAATTAATGATTTCTATAAAGATTACAGTTTGAATTGAATGAAATCTGTCGAGAATAATAATATAACAAAATCGAATGCCAAATTTTCTCTATTTTATTGTTAACTTGAACTGCAATTTTTTAAGGAAAATTCTGCTTAAAACAAGTAATTTATGATTTCTGTAAAGATTACAGTTTGAATTGAATCAAATCTGTTGAGAATAATAATATAACAAAATCAAATGCCAAATTTTCTCTATTTTATTGTTAACTTGAACTGCAATTTTTTAAGGAAAATTCTGCTTAAAACATGGTCATTCTGGTTTTGATACAATTAAAACATGATTTGTACTGAAATTAATGAAGAAATTGTTTCATTGCATTGCATTGCAGGAGTGGAATGCTCCAAAACCTAGGCACTTGGCTCTAGTACAGGGCGCTTTACAAGGCCAAACTGTGAGTAGGTGTTAACTAATTAAGCACTTGATGTATTTCTGTTTTTTTGTTTAAAAATAAAAAAATAAATAAGATTTCTTTTAGGTAAATGGTAAAATTGTTCGCACTATGATTATTTATTTATTTTTTTTCTTTTAGTCGGTTCAACTACAGAGTAAACTTTGGTCTCCCTTGGCCAACCAAGGATGGAAACCCTGTGTCAAGCCTACAAATGTACCATGTGAGTGAGTGCTGAAAATAGAGCATAATATATAGGTTTGTCCATTACTTATTCTTGTACATGAGATGAAGTGTTGGTTAGGAATTTTTTCAGAAATAAATGTGATTTCAATATTTGGGTTACGAAATGTCTTCTCGTTTACTCATGTTTAATGTCTTATGTTAGTGCTGGAAAAATCTGGGGGGTATATCCAGGTGTTCCTTGACGGAGGATTGAACCAGCAGAAGATGGGGGTAAGTAACCAAGAATCTGCTGTAAGGATGTATCTTTTGGAGAGAATGGGAGAGAGACTTTTTGGAGAAGTTATTTATTGTAACAACTATGTAGCAAACTTTTTGCCTATGAAGAGATGTCTAAATAACTTCATTTTTTGTTTCCTGTTTCCTAAAGATCTGTGATGCAGTTACTGTTGCTAAAATTTTGAATGCAACCCTCGTGATTCCTCACCTAGAAGTGAATCCTGTATGGCAAGATTCAAGGTACTTTGTGAGTAAGATTTCGCCACCTTACCTGCAGTTTATTTATTCATTTTTTCTTTTCAAATAAGTAAGGCATTTATGCTAGTTGTGCTTTTGCAGTTCATTCACAGAAATATTTGATGTCGACCACTTTATTGATGTCCTGCACGATGAAGTTTCAATAGTAAAAGAGTTGCCTAGTGATTTTTCTTGGAGCACAAGGGAGTACTATGCTATGGGTATTCGAGCCACCAGAATTAAAACAGCGCCTGTTCATGCTACAGCTAACTGGTATCTGGAAAATGTCCTGCCCATATTGCAGAGGTAAGTGAATAACTAGGTCTTACTCTTGAGATTTAAAATTGTTGCTTTGGTTGGTGATTTTATGTCCTCCTGTTGCGGTTGTTTTGGGTTCCTGGTATTGTTTGGAGACTCATAGTGAGTCACTCCAACGGGCATTTGGCCATCATTCTTTTATTACAATGATCGTGCTAGATGTGATTTCACCAGAAAGATGGAAAGCATTTTTGCTCTGGAGAAGTTCTCACAGTAGGGGATAATGTGGAAGATTTAAGTTGTTGGGAATGTTGTTTTGTGAAACAGGATATTCGGTTAAGATATATAGAATATACAAACCTGTCAAGCCACATGTTTCTTAAAATACTTCATGCTATGGAATCTTAATGCCAGAACTTGATGATTTAATTGGTATCTGGACTTTAGCCAAATTTTCTTTGGTGGTAGTTTTGTTTTCCTGGATTTTTATGGAAAGTCCCCTTTATGTTGAGGTATTTTTACTGAATATTTATTTATTTGTCAGCGCTCTAGGTTTGCAATCCGAAATATTTTTTCAAATTTTTGAAGGGTTTTCTCTGATGCAGTTATGGAATTGCTGCTATCGCCCCATTCTCTCACCGATTGACTTTTGACAACTTGCCTGCAAACATTCAGCATCTACGGTGTAAAGTCAACTTTAAAGCACTAGCATTTGTTCCTCATATCAGGGCTTTGGGAGACAGCCTTGTCAATCGCCTCCGCTCACCTCCCAATAAAAGCCAAGCAACAAAGATTGAGTACCTTTTGGAGGAAAGAGATCAGATTGGGAAACAGAATGCTCAGAAATTTGTTGTATTACATCTTCGCTTTGATAAAGTATGTTCTCAATTGCTTATGGAAAACAATTTAGAGTTAATTTCAGTTATCTTTTTTGGACTAATATCTTATCAAATACTAGTGTTGGACCAAATGTACCAATGAAAGTTTCTGGGATAAGTATCTAGGGTCTTAGTAGCAGGTATTGGATCCAGTACAAAGAATAAGCCCCCAGGATGGACTCCTAACAGCAACCATCTTTCTAGACCATCTCAACTGCCTTTAGTATCTTTTGTTTACGTGAATTTGTTGTGAATACCTGGGACAGGGTAAAAGGACCACCAATTTACTCATTATTTAGTTTAATGAATTAATGATTTCCTGATGTCCTTTATGGTAACTCATCCTCATAACCTACCCCAAAAAAAACGTTGTCCTCATGCAGGATATGGCTGCTCACTCAGCTTGTGATTTTGGTGGGGGTAAAGCTGAGAAACTGGCTCTTGCAAAATACCGGCAGGTGATTTGGCAAGGAAGGGTCCTAAATTCTCAGTTCACTGATGAGGAGTTGCGAAATCAGGGACGGTGCCCATTGACTCCAGAAGAGATAGGATTGCTGCTAGCAGCTTTGGGCTTTGACAATAATACTCGCCTTTATCTTGCTTCCCACAAGGTTTTCATGATTTTTTCATTAAAGTTGAAATTCTGAGCAATGGTTTGTCAGATATCTTCACAGTTATTAGTGGAAACAGGTGTCTCATATTAGGGCTTGAGATTTGGATCAATGATTTTTTAGGTTTATGGTGGAGAGGCGAGGATCTCAACTTTGCGCAAATTGTTTCCACTAATGGAAGATAAGAAGAGCCTTGCCTCTGTGGAGGAACGGGCCAAGGTTGAAGGCAAGGCTTCTTTATTGGCTGCCGTTGATTATTATGTGAGCATGCAGAGCGACATCTTCATTTCTGCTTCTCCAGGCAATATGCACAATGCTTTGGTAAGTATCTCCAGATAAATTAATGTAGAATTATGTCCTCATGAAGATCATAGTAAGTCAGATTATCAGAATCATCAGATCATGATTTGCTGGCTTGCCACTTGTTATGGTAAGACCAATGGGATAGAGGGTCATGATATTGTGTCCTAGCTAGTGAATCCGGATCTTTATGTGTAATGCAACAAAAGCCTGTAAATATGCTATAAAATAATTGTCTATATATCTTGTTGAGTAATGTTATTTAGTGTGCTAGTATTATCTTGTCATACAACTTGATAATATGACTATGGCAGTAAAAATCAATCATTAAATCAACACTTGTAAAAAAAAAAAAAAAAAATCAATGACTGATTTTTACTGTCATGCATCCCAGTTATATGACAATCATATAACAATCTACTAAATAGTATTACTCTATAACAGTCTACTAAAGCATTTAATTCTTCTGGCCACAAATATCAAAATTCTTTTAACAAATGGGACTTTACTTGTATCATCAGGTGGGACATCGAGCTTACTTGAACTTGAAGACTATAAGACCAAACATGGGACTCTTGGGGCAGCTCTTTCTTAATAGAAGCATGGAGTGGTCAGAGTTCCAAGGAGCAGTTCTGGAAGGGCATAAAAACAGACAAGGGCAAATCCGTTTAAGAAAGGAGAAGCAATCAATATATACATATCCTGCTCCTGATTGCATGTGTCGAGCTTAATTGAGTCCAATCTCAGAGATTGCAACGTGACTTTTTTGTATTTGATGATTGGCTAGCTCAACAATTATTTAGGCTTGTTATGGACTGGCAAGAATATTGGTGGTATCCTGTTTCTCGTTTTTGTAAAGATTTGGCTTTGAACTCAGCGGGGTTTCTCTCTCTATCCCCTCTCTCTCTCTCTCAAGGAAGGCCATTCCCAAGCAATGAATAAAGACGTGAAATTCAATCGTAATGCAAAAATTAAATGAATCGTAATGCAAAAAAAATAAGAGGAAACTTCACTTAACTCCTTTGGACTTTCATTACATTTACAATTATTCACTTGAACATCAAAAACCTTAAATTTTGTGTATTCATTTTTCAATTTTTTTCAATTTTATACATTTGTTAGGATTTTTTGTTAAATCCTAATAGAGTGGTGTCAAAAATTTTAAAATATCCTTATTTTTTAGGGAAAAAATAAAACAAAAAAAAATTACAAGAATTTAAGCATGAGTCAGGATTCAAGAGAATTTATATAAATACTTAAGCCCAGGGGCAGAGACACTTTGAGCCTTGGCTGGGCCCTCCCATGGCCAAAGGTTTTTTCCAAAAAAAAAACCCATTTGGCCCGTGCAAATCTCAAATGATAGCTCCGCCCCTGCTTACGCCCGAATCTTTGAATTTTTTTATATAATTTTTAAAAAATAATAAATATTTATTTTTTAAAAAAAATTATGAATATTTTAAAAATATTAACAGCATTTAACAAAAAATTCAATTGGAGGGATGAAATTAAAAGATTGATATATTAAATTGAGAGTTTTTAAATTTAAAAAAATAATTTCAAAAGCAACTACATTTGTGAAGTTTCACCAAAAATAAATGAATAAATGTTTTTTCTTTTTAAAAAAATAAAAATAATTATCACATGTTTTTATAGCCCCAAAAGGAGAACCCGCCATAAGATAGTACAAATATAATTTTCTTAATCAATTAGAATTATTAATCATATTATAAGAATCGAGGTATTACATGAAACAAAAAACTAAACAATATTCATATTGGACAATTGCAACTTTTTTTTTTTAATTGAATAAGGAAAAGGGTTACATGAGAGGATTTTTTTCACTCCTGATCCAAAAGGAAGAAGTAGGGCTAAAAATCCGGTTATGATTATTGGTTATTGGCTAAAACCGATAATCGTAATTGAGGTAGTCGGCTGGCTAAAACCGCTAACCGGCTCTTGTAACCAGGTAGCCAGTTAACCAGTTTTTTTAATAACTAGCGGTTACCGGTTGGTACCCTGTTATCTGGACCGATAACTACAATTTTAAAAAATTGAGTCTTTTGTGCCCAATTTGAGTATTAGGCTTACTTTTTGGGCTTACTTTAGACCTTTTTGACCCTTTAAAAAGACATTTCAATCTTTTTTGCCCAATATGTTGGCCTAAGTTGGAATTGAAGTAAAAGTGTAAAACCTTAAATTTTATTATTTTAGTTTTTTAAATTGTATACACTCGGTTAATGGTTATAACCGATTTCAATATTTTTTAAAACCAGTAACCGCTCTGGTAGGGTCGGTTACCCGTTATTTCCAACCAGGTACCAAACCCGTTGGCCGGTTATCGGTTACCGGCTGACTTTACACCCCTAGGAAGAAGAAGTGGACAATCATGTAAATGAAAATGGGGTTGGCTCTCAAACAATAGTCCAAAAATAAATTAAAACAATACTGAAATAATTACAAATGGGTAGGAAATGGGTCAAGCAAACAACCTGGTCCTTTAAAGGGGCCGTACAAGGAGGTTACAAGGGCTAAAGATGTACAAGTTAAGACAAGCCTATTTGTACCCCAACTTAAGAACAACAACCACTATAAGGAGGCCGAAGTGGTAAAAGTGTTGTTATAATCTGAATCTAGGACTGCATAAAATAGAGGCACCAACACAAATTCAAATACAAGAGTCCCCTCTAAAAGGAGACAATAATCCAAGTAACATAAAATGATATAAACAAATAAGCAACAAAAAAAAACTCAACATAGCAACAATCGGGACTGGCATATTGGAGGAGGGCACCGGCGCGTGAGAGTTGCTTGGCGAAACGAGACACGACCGGTGGTGTCGAGAAGCTGGAGCGCCGGTGAGAGCGATTGAGTGGTGTGTGGGATGCTGGGACCATTTGAGGAATGTAGATCTAGCTTTGAAAAAACTAAATCTAATAGCTTCGAAACCGGCCACCAACGCGGGGTAAAAAATCGGCAAACGTCGAGGAGGAAGAGACTAGCGCAGTGGAGAAGCCAAGACCCTAAGGTTGCGTAGCCAGGCGGGATCAGTCATGTGAAACAATAGATAAATCCTCACGAGAGGGGAGAAGGGAGAAGGGCTAGAGAAACTTCTAAGCAAAAAGCAACCTAAGCAAAAAATTTCATAAAGGAAGAGGAGGAGGAGAGGAGGGAAGAGATGAGGTCCTTCCCTCCTCCTCTCCTCCTCCCTGAGCCAGATGAACAAAGACAATAGAAATATAGTATGGAGAGACAACGGAGCGTATTTTGAAAGGAATAAGAAACCGCGGACAATTGCAAATTATCATTAAAGATATGATTTTATTAAAACCCGGAGCATACAGAGTATCTTGTTTTTACAGAGTTTTCCTCCAACCTTCTTGTGCTAACACAACTTAAAGCCCACTTGAAGGCCTAACACGATCATGAACTCAAAATAAAATTAATGGGTTATAATTTTATATAATTGCGTTCCGTTTAATAAACGAGTCAATCTTGTGTCAATTCGTTTAATTCATAAGTAGCTCACATAATTTGTTTTAAATTAAATTAGATTTTTTTTGTAATAATTAAAAAACAAAACCTTAAAATTATATATATATTTCATTCAAATTCATATACATGTCAAAACGGGTCAAACATATCGTGTTTAAGTTAACCCAACATGATATATTAATTAAATGAGTTGTGCGTGTCATGTCGGGTCAACCCAGTACAACATGTTTTTTAAACGAATTCTACATAAAGTAATGTGTCATTAGGCTTGACAATTCGGGTTGCCGTGTCAACCCATTTAACTAATTTGATAAAAAAAAAAAAAGTGTAATTATCACTTCATAAATATGTTATAAACGGATTGATGGGTCATAAACGGGTCATAAACAGGTTGGTGGGTCATAAACGAGTAATTAACGGGTCATAAACGTGTCATAAACGAGTTGACTGGTCATTAACGGGTTATACCTTAAACCCAAACCCTATATATTCGTGTCATGTTCGTGTCGAATTCACGGGTCGTATTAAAATTACCAAGCATATGTGTCACTCACTTATTTGAATAGGTCATATCAAAATTAAATAAATTTGACCCATTTAATTAAATAAGCCGAGTTGGAATGGACCCATTATAGGCAACACGATACAAAGAGCAGTCTCTCTCTTGCAGTGTCTGCGACTCAGCTACCAACACGTTTGAACATTTATTCCAGAATTTTCATTTCCCCCGAGTTGTCGTCTACCAGCAATCACCGTAAACACCGGCCGCTGGCCACTTCCCTGACCAGAGTATTACGGACTAGGGTAAACTAATTTTAAACTCTAACTACATACTTGGGGCTTAAACGCACTTTTCTATTAATCTCTTTTGCAGCCACAGCATGTTTATGTGATCAATCGGAATATTAATAATAAAACAATTTATGAGCATCTCCTTATCCCCTCCAACGTACACGTTCTCTTTCTTTCTGTTTTTCCGTTGAGCTATCATTTTTTTAAAATTATTTATTGTTGGACGGTGTTAGTGAAGTTAATGGGCCTCCAATAGGAAGGTGCCGAAATATTGCACGCTCTGAGTGTTCAAACGGTCGCTAACGCCAGCGACAAACGGCGTTAAGCACAGGAGGGAAATCAAAAATTTCGTTCAAACAAAACCCAATTCCACAACTTTTACCGCATTTTCTCTCTCGCTCGCTCGCTCGTTCACTCACTCGCATCTCTCTTCCTCTCTACTGGTTTGCCCTAATTTCTAACATTAGGACAAATCGATTCGAAACCCTACCGTTAACGCAGTACTATATCGGGCTTTTCCTCTCAATTCTTATCTCGGAAATTCTTTCTTCGCGAGCGCAGGTAATACAGTCTCTTTGGAAAGCTTATGGTGATCAATCTATCTCTTTGAATTCGATAAATCTTCGTTTTTCTTGTTTTACTGATTAGAATTACATTATATTGTGCCGTCAACATTTTCGCTTACCTTTTACATGGATTGGATACATAGGGAATTGGATTACTCCCGCTGCGCTTGTTTCCGTAGAAAAATAGTTATCGGAGAAGTATTTTCTATAGGAGGCGCTTTTGATTGAAATTGAAGTTGCAAAATGAGAGTTCTGTAAAGTAAGGCTTGTTATTCATAAAAATAATAAAAAAAAATAATAAAAAAAAAAGCTCGTCACTGGTGCGAGATAGGTTGGGAATAAGAGAATAGCGAGTTGCAGCATTGCGACACAACTTTAACAATTTTCAAGATTGAGCAATCGAAAATGATGTGATTGGTAGCTGCTTTCATATCACGCTGTAAAAGCAATAGCTCTTTTTGTTATTTTCACAAACATTGCCTCCGCATCAGTTTTAGTGGTTGTCATTAGGAATTCTTGTGAAGAATGTTACTTTTTGAAGCTATTATGAACAATTCAGTCAAATTTGATGCTCTGGCTCGAATCAATTGCAGGGGGTGAATTGAGTGGTGGAGTCGTCGCGGTTGCAGTCTTTTAACTCTACTAAAATATGGCAAAGGTTGCTGCGCCTGGTTCTTTAACTTCCACTCTTCAAAACGGAGGAGCTCTGAAGGTTGGCACCACGGTTAAAAGGAAAACGCCATCAGAACTGAGAGTAAGTTGCTGAATTCATGACATTGTTTTTTCCCCCATGCTTTTGGCCTTCTGCTTGAACCGTTGTTTTCAGTAACATGATGGAGATATCAGCCTTTGTTATTTAGACTGTTCAATTTTGGCCTTTTTGTAACATGATAGTGATTATGTGAAAATACTGGACCTGACAACAATGATTCATAAGTTTGGTTCCATCTCCTTGAGTTACTGGTGACTATTAGTGGGAATGATTTTGAGTCTACGCTGCAATAATTCAGTGAATTTTGTGTATGGATTACAAAAGTATTATATGGTCCATTCATTACTTTAGGGTTATGGATTGGAATTTGGATGATGTAGTGTTACTCTCTTAGAGTTAGTCTACATAGAGCAAATGTGATGATTTCAATTAACAAAAGTTTGGCTAGCATCTGCTGTGTGAAGTCATTTTACTGGATTGTTAGCCTTTTATAGGATGCCTGTTTAACTTTCATGTGTAACTTCTGTGTGCATTTGTAAGCTGAATCTGCACTGTTAAGTTATTGCATTGTAGAAAATCTGCTAATTTGTCATTTCTTTTGGAAGTGAAATTGATGTTATCAGCTTAGTGCTCTTAGGAGACAATTTTAGTTTCATTTAATCGCAATTTAGTTCCAGAAAGTCTCTTAAAATGCTAACAAACAGTAAACATTTGATAGAGGAAAAGTACTCATGTTTCATTCATCGATGGATGTCTGACAGGGAGAGCAGTTGAAGCAGGCGAATGTTATGGAGCTTGTAGATGAATCTCCAGCCCCTTTGATTGGTTCTACAAAGTATTATTCTTCCTACTTCTCTTTTATCTTTATTTTTATCATTTTGGGTTTGTAACCGACTGCAATTTTGCTTGTTTACTCTTAGTGACACTAATGAGGCGGATAATGGGCTTAGGAAACCTGAACTGTCAAGAAACCTTCAATACATTGACACCCGTATGGATGACGTATTTCCTGTTAAAAAATCCAGGTTTAGAATGCTTTCTGGAAAAGAAAATGCAAAGGTTAATACATTCCCTAGTATATCTGATTTAACTTTAGTTTTTTTTTTTTTTGTGCGAACCTTCTCAATCTAGTTTAAACTTCTGAATGTGAGTGCAATTAATCTTACATATTTTTCTTTTCTTTTATTCTGTCCAGGAAACTAACTCAAGTGAGCAAACTGTTGGCCTGAAGAATATAACTCTGCTTTCCAATTTGGCTGCCAAGAGACGAAACCAACTTTCGTGGTATGCCTTCCCATATGGTCTACTTGTTTATAATTAATAGACATGTTCCTCATTTCTTTTGAATTTTATATTATCATCTCCTGCAGTCCAGAAAATTCAATTGCCTCTGCTGAAGATGCCAAAGATGGTGTCGCCCAAGCTTTTCCAACAATTGGAAAGTGTAGTCAAAGTACATTTCGTAGTGTTAGTGAGCTTTCATCAAGTGGTGATAGATCATCTGGCTTGGCAGTCATTGACATGGTATATATTCCCTGCCGTTTTCCTTTAAAAATATTGAAGCTAAGAACCTATAATGAATAAGTCACCACTTCTTTTCATAGGATAAAGCATTAAAAGGACTGGCTGCCCGTGAATCCCATGAGATTTCTGGTTTACCTGCTGATTCTTCTGAAAGACTTGGGGATTCTACTTCAACTTATTCAGGCAATTTCTGCTCTGAATGCCATGTACCTGGCCGAAAGGCTCCTCTAGATTTTACTCTTAAAACTTATGTACGGGTGGTGTCCTCTTCACCAGTGAATCAGTGAGTGTATTGGTGCCATCATATTCTCAATGGATTGTTTGTTGCCAGTGCTTGTAGACGAGAGCGCCCTGTGGGACTAGTTCATTCCTTTTAGTTAGTAGATGTACTGCTACTTCGTAGTAGACTTGTATGCATGCATACACACTTTAGCTGAGATGAATCTTATTTACCTAAATTCATCTTTGCTGTCATAACCATTTACCCTTTTGCTTTAATCAGATCATTATTTCCTTTTCTTTACCGTATACATGAGAAAAGCGACTTATTTGTATATCTAATGCCATATGGATTAGTTTAAGCAAATGTCTTGACTTTGAAATTTGTAGGATCAAAATGAGTACTTTGGAAAGTTTTGTTTCTGCTGTTTGTCTTGGTATTCAGATCATGATAATAATTGATGAATCAGAAACTTCTAGTTGGGATCTTTGCTTACCCTTGATTCTTCATCCTTTCAACAAATTGAACTTTGACATTTCTTCTCTCCACTCTCTCTTAAGGGTAGTATTTTCTATCAAATCACATGTCAACATGTTTCAACGTGCATTTATTTTGGGTTTCCCTTCTGCCTATTCTTGTTTCATTGGTTTTCTTTCAGATCTCTGTTTCTTGTTAAGTATTGCCAAGATGCCAGCATCATATTCTATACACAAAAGAATAATTACATATGTACTGATGGCATGACCATGAAGCAAACAATCTTTTCATTTTATAGAGTGAACTATATATTACTGGTTATTCTCATTGGTTGACTGACTTTATCATGTTTTCCTATGATAAGAATTCATAGGTCAATAATGTCCAGTACCATGCCCCAGTTTACATTCCAGTTTGGTTGTTTTGATCCTCAAAACAACAGCCATAGCTCGGTCCTCGCGTCCACTTCCAATGTCTTAAGTTCTAACATTATGCATTCATGGGTTTACCCTCAATCTACCTTACCAACTTCTCTCATATCAGTGTTGACGTCATCAGCAGCAGAGGGAGGTGTGTCAAATAAATTTGTTTAATTAATGCTAGGTGAAACTCCCCCGCCGCCTCTTCCCTCCCAAAAAAAAAACCCCTCTAATGCTGTCTTTTGTTTTTTCAGTGGAAATGGATTTCTTAAGAAAACGACAGCTTGCATGGGAAGACTCCTTTCGGAGTCTTTACTACATGCTACGGAATTATGTTTGTAATCTCTTTTATGGTAATTACAACAATTTGTTTATCAACTCCTATTTAGTATGTATTCATAGAGTACCTTTGGAACTCAGATTACTATCAATGAGTTATGCTCTATGCTAGCACCACAAGGCACATGCAACACCTTTGGAAATTAGTTTAAAAAATTATATTTAATGTGTTATGCCTTAATGATACTTGTGAGTTGGCATCAATTTGAGGCCTCCTTTTTAAAATCTCTTCATGATTGTTGTTGCAGGAGAATAGTTTCAGATCGCATATAACCATCTCTTCATGATTGTTGTTGCAGGAGAATAGTTTCAGATTGCATATAACCATAGGCTATTTGGAAGAAATGCATGTTTGTTTTTGATGTTGATGTTGCTTGCCTAGACTTAACTTTGGAGTCTTATGCTCTTTCGTGTTTCTTAACCAGCTAACTTTCATTTCAGTGTGAAACTCTATACTGACTTCTGATTTTATTGGAAAACTTTGTAGTGTGCACTTCACATTTTGTGGTGATGTTCACTGTTGGTGATGGCTTGGGGAGGACCAAGCGCTTGTGCAATGCTTATATCTCCCGGTCAACAAGAGGCTTGAGGTCATTGTTGAGAGAGCATGTAAGATGTACTCCTTTACTTTTGAAGCTTTTTGTCCAGAGCTTTTTACTATACCAATGGTTATAGTCTTTTCTTTTCCCTCCAATCATTTTAAGTATGCTCTATTCATGTATTGTTTAGTGCATGGCTAAGAAGTAATTTTGATTTTGATAGAAGATTATTTCAAAGAAATTACTTATTTCAAAGAAATTGCATTAATTGGTGTCCCTTCAAAAAGTTGGGCTATGCTTGTATTTTTTTTTTTCAAGACAAATGCATAAAAAAACACAAAACACAAAAACAGTTTTCACATTTATATCACATCAGAATTCTTTTGCAAACCAAAGTAAAAAACACTACCTAAAACACAATTAACAAACAAAGTTTTTTTAAGGTGGACAAACAATATGGGATGGAGGAAGTAATTCTGGCACCGAGGTAAATGATAATTATAAACCATCTTACTTTTTGGTTGGTGGTGGGCTAATTGCATGTAGAAACACTGTAGATTTGCTTCTGGTGGTGGTTTGCCTCTGATTGACTCTAGCATTATAGCTTTGTGCCCTGGTTTGCAGTGATTTTCTAAGATTGGGTTTCATTATAGTTTTGTAGGTGGGTTGGTATGGATTCTCAGAGTTCTTTTGGTGCATTGAGCTGCAACTTGGGGTTGAATTGGGTTGAAGCCTAGCTTTGAGTTCAACCCATATAGTTGAACAAATGTCTCATAACCCAACCTTACCTCAGGTTGTGGTTGTTCAAAGAAAGCTCTAGTTAGGTTGTTTCTCAGGTTAAGTTTGGAATGCATATTGAAAATACTTAGTTTTTCTTCCATTTCAGTTATTGGTGGTGTTGCAATTCCTTTTATATTTATGTTCTGGATGAAATTGTATTGCAGTTGGTTGCAGAGAATCCTTTTCCAGTATAGATATTCCCACCATATTGGTCTTTTTTGTACAGAGCTATAATATGATTGACAGAGGATTGAACCTTGTGCTTTGTATTTTCATTTTTTGGTTCTGGGTAGAGCACTTAATCATTCACGATTTAAGCAATGATGGGATTTCTATCTAGCAATATGATTAAAATTCAAATTGGAATTTATTTTTTATATTACTAAATGCAATTTTGAACTTAATTGTGCTGTTGGAGTTTGAAAACTTTTTAGCAAATCAAGACTATTTTAGTGTATTGAAGGCTTTATCATCAGATGTATGAGAAGAAGATAATAGCAGGTTGACCATAATTTTAGTTGCAATAACCTGTAGTGAAACACTACTGAGGCTTGCTCTGAAAAGCTAATACTGGCACTAAACATTTAAATCATATTAGTTGTCTTGTTGCTAGATCAAGTTTTGCTTTGACTGTTTTGGAAATATTTGGCTCAATTTAATAACAATTGTGTGCCAAGAAAAAAAAAAAATTAATAGCAACTGGGTTAACAACTGATACTGATAGAATAATATTTGGTTCTGGGTTTGTCAATGTCGGAATCTGATATAAACTTATGATAGGTTCCCGTGTGTTTACATACTAAACGCACTTGTGCCTGTCATGATAGTCATCTCTGTTCCGGAATTTATGGATATTTACCTTCAGTAAATAATGTACTGCTGAATTGTTGTCGCCAAAGAATGTATTTGTTGACTTCAACGTATTGTCCTTTGCATAGAATTCCCCTTTTGTGTATATATATATATATATGTATTTTTTTTTTGTATGTCGAATGATGCCTGACATCTAATTTTGGCTGCAATTGATGTTTTCTAGGATGTTTGTTTCTCTATGCCTCTTTGCCATTCCAAAGTAGAGCAAGTATCCACTGAAGATCTAGTTGAACTCTCAGAGATTGAGAAGCATAATTTGGGCCAGGTTTATATCTATGCCTTTTTTATATATATTTGGCAGTATGTTCTCATTTGGCTTCCTTGAATTCAGGCCTTCAGGCCTGGGGTGGATTCTGAGATAACTTTCCCTGCCATGTATGGGACGTTGGTGGTTTGAGTCCAGCCACTTCACTACTCAGCTAAGAAGTCTATTCTAGTCCTCCAGTTGTGTTTGTTGGACTTATTGACCATTTGATATATGGTAGTTTTGGCTAGTAAACAAAACCAGAAGGTTAACCTGACTACTTTTTTTACATCTGATGATTTGGCTATCTACAATCTAAAATTTAGCAAATGGTATGCATGCATGCCAAACCCTCTAAACTTGTAATGTGTTTGGAAGAGCCAAAGAAGCGGGTCCATCCTATCAGCGAGGAAGTGTTCTCTATAATTAGCTATGTATTTTGTTGTAATAGGGGTCTCAATCCAATACTTTTGATGTTGTTTATTGTGCATTTTAAATTTGGCTTTCTCTGTTGAAATGCAATGCAGACTCGGCGCCAGAGTTCTTTGTCTGATGTCGATAATAGCCCACAATCTTTACTGGTTTTCAGTGGCAATAAGAACATACATGGTTTGTATGATTTTTTGTTAAATTATAGGTAAGTTAACAGTTGATTAATTTTTTCTACAAGATAATTATTCTATTCCACATTATCAGTCTAAATTGATTGAACACTCTTGATGATCTCTTCTTCTTTTTCTTTTTCTTGTGGTTGTCTTCAGATCTCTCTTGACCTTCTTCACTGGTATGGATGTTCCTTTATTGTGTTCTCCTGTTCCATTTCAAAATGCTGCACTTTCTGCTCCAGAGGTGTGTATAATGTGCAAACAAGGGTTCCTCAGTCAAAATAGTTTCACATATTATAGGTCTAATTGAAGTTCAAATCATGCTCAAACCACTTAGCTCGTTATTTGACTAGAATTTTTCATTGCAATTATACAGTGCACAAGCATGTGTACACGAAAAAACTTAACTAATAGTGTACAAATCCTTGAACGAAAAAACTTATTTGACCCAGTAAATATTTGTTGTTGCTTATTGCTGTAAAACATATTATTACAATTTCTTGGATTATTATTATGTTGGCAGGTTAGATGCATGGAGTTGAAAAGAGCAGATCATATTGCTGCTCCTTCTAAAGGATCCAGTAAAGATGGTGAAAGTGTAAAAGGTTCATCTGCTGGTCTCTGCTATTGCATTGAAATTAAGGATGCATATCTTCCGCCATGGATTATATGCAGTATATGTGATGTTATGAGTTCTGAAGGGAGAAGCTTTGAGGCAAGGTATCATAAGTATTAGATTTTGTAAAATGATAGTAGCTCTTACATGATTGACATTCTTAACTTGTTCGAGGCCTATCACTTCCTATACTATTGCTTCAGTTGTCGGGAATTGGCCCCATACAGAAGCGCAGTAGATCTGATACATGTTTGTGTTTGGAGGATAAAATGCGCAAAGAAAATTAATGGTTCTGGGGACAAAAGCTTCTTTGTGCTTTTAAAAAGCTATGATGGTTAGGCCATTATCTTCCTTTGCAAAGGAAAATATGGCTGAAAAAGTGCAAGGGAACCTTTTTTTGTTGTTGTTGCATATCATTGACTTAAGCATAATTCTTCCCATATTTAAGTGCAGACATAAGATATACTCATAACCTGAATATTGCTGGATTGGAAATAATTAAATAGGCAACTTGTCCAATTAAAAATGATAGACCTTAAGGTAAAACTAGTAGTCCTAGTCTTGGATTTAGTCTAACAGCACTAGACCCTACTACCATCTGTTTGCACTTGAATTTGGTGGGACAAATGGCTGATACTACTGGAAGGATTCCTCTTTGGATAATAGGTATTCTTTGGTTCCTGAACTATGTTGGAGCAACTAGAAACTGCTGCCACTTGTAGATAAGCGAAATTGGACAAGGTAGGTTGAGAACTTATCAAGTATAAATCAAAGTGGTTCAATTACTTTGTGATGATAAAATAGATAGTTGCTTTACTGGAAGTGTGGATTATCAATACAATAATCCCCAGATGCTGGGTTTTTTCTTATTTTTGGGTGAAAATTCATGCTAAGAAGCTGTTAGGCTTGTCTACGATTGATTCAGTTGACCAAGTTGCATGAATTAATGCTGGATCAAATGATACATACTGATAAATTTCACATGATTAAGATCTTTTCAATTTCTCTCCTCGTGCATTCAATTTGTCCCCAACCTCAGGTCTTTCATTGCGTGTTTTGCACCAGTCGTACCGTGCCAATAGATTGCGTTACCTGCGGAAGATTGTTTTACAAATTAACTAGATGTTCATGTGCATTAGGATAATAACATTAGTCTGGATCAAATGTGTTGAAATTAATGGATGATGATTTCTATTATCTAGCACTTACCAATTTGATTTGGGTGGTTTTTCAGTTTCACAACGGAACCGACCTCAATTGGGTTGAATGTAGCTCTTGGAGCAGCTAGCGAGAAATCTGATTCTGAAACTGCAGCAGGTGAAGGCTTGCAAGAAAGCAGCTATGCTTTTGGTATGCCGGAAGCCACAGTTACTCCTTGCTTGTACTCAGGTTTATTAAAGGGCTTGAAGTACACGAATGGTTCTTATACAGCTTCTCTTTCTCCTATATGACATTCTGCATTCATGATCTTTGGCAGAATGCGGCAATCATGCTGTTTTCACTAATTTTTGCTGATCATTGATCCTTTTATCCGACTGTTTCCTTTTCTTTTTTGCATTTCAATCTTGTATAATCTTATGGTCAACAATCTTGTATAATCTTGTAAATCCATTCCTGTAATGCATTCAATCTCTATAAAAAATAAAAAAAGAAAGAAAGAAAGATCTCCCTTGCCAATCAATTACTAGCTAAAAAGCTTAGTAAAGATGTGTGTGCACTGCCAAAAACAGAAAACACCCCAAAACCATGCAATTCCTTACTATGCCATTGGCCTTTATGTGAACACCTCACTTATTTCGGTCTATTCGTTGTCCATCTTCTGTGCATAATGTGCATTAATGCTATTTAGTAGGTTGTTATACAATTGTCATAGATGATGTGAGCTATGTAGCAGTAGAAATTAGCTCGTAGTTTTTTATTATATATATATAAGTACTGATCTAAAGTTGATTTTCACTGTCATATTATCAAGTTCTATAATAATTGTATAACAGTTTACTAAATATCGTAATTATTATGACAATTTGAACTTGGCCAATGATATCCAAAGCATTTGGAACTTCTTTCAAAAAGTCACTTAGGCATGTTTGTTTTGGTATAAAATGCCTTTTATTAAAAAATATTTTCAGTTGAAATTTCTTTTTAGGAAAACACTTTTTTGTTAACTTTGTATAGCTTTAGAGGATTGAACCTTTTGCTTTGTATTTTCATATTTTGGTTTTGGGTATAGCACTGAATCCTTTACGATTTAAGCAAAGATAGGATTTCTATCTAGCAATATGATTAATGCTATGTTTGTTTTGGTGTAAAATGTTTTCTGGAAAATGTATTTGGCATTTTTTGGCGTTTGGTAGGGGCGAAAAATAATAGTCAACGAAAATTATTTTCAGTTTGATTGTAAAACCCTTTTTAATTTTTGGAAAATGATTTATGGTTTTAAATCGTTTTTCGGATTTAAACTCTTCGTCCTTGCACGCACGTTTGTGGGAATCCGTCACCGTCGGACATTTGAGTTTGCTGGTAATTCAAATCTATCGTTGAAGGTCTTGAATTTTGGTATTTGATTGCCGAAATCCGGCGACGTTCAGCCGCCATCGTCGAATATTGGTGGGCCAGATTCCAGCTGGAATCTGGTCGAATCTAACCGGAATCTGGCCAAAAAGGTCGGTAGGGGTATACAAACGGAGCAGTTATAACTGCTTCGCAACTGCTAACTATTAACCGCATAACCGTTTTGAAAGCGGTTATAGAGGATGTGGAAAGCGGTTAATAATCGCTAATCATATATATATATACATAAAAACTATGTTTACAACTTTGAGGCGGAACAAACTAACAGGCTTGTTTACACGATTTTTAAAAATTTAGTATTATGACTTGATTGTTTTGGTCTTGAGTTGTCATTTGGATTTGCAAAATGAGGTCAATTTGTTAAGCAAAATTAAACATTCAAATATAATTTCTCTATTGGATTGCGGCGTTTATGGCAAAAAAAGGTTTATTGTTTATGAATTGATGCAAAATGGGTGTTTGGAAACTCAATTGCACGGTAAAAACACATTAATCTCATTCTTCTTCTCATTAAAAAAACTTGGAAAATGGAACGTAAAAAAAAAGAGGGTGCAATTAAATAAAGCTAATATCTTGATTTTCCAAATCTCTTGTTGATATATAAGACCTTGTTGCCCAAAAATTATTAAATTCTTTTGTTGAAAACAATTACAACCTGTACAAAAACTTGCCCAAAACCGGTCCAAAGCCCAAATTAAAAGGCGATTTTAAAATCGCCGGTTATAAATACAATAATTGCTAATTGGCCATTATTTTTTATAACCGCCTCCGCCTAAATGGTTAACAGTTGTGGTTGGTAAAATGCAATAACCGCCTTAGACGGTTGAGGTTAGCGGTTTTAGTCAATAACTGCCGTTTATAACCGCTTGTACACCCCTAATGGCCAGAATCATGCTTGCCGAAATCCGACAACAGTGAACGGACGTTGCCAGATTGTGTTTTTCACCGTTGGTAGTTATTCGTACGAGGCAAATATCAAAAGATATTTTCGAGAAAATCATTTTTTTTTTTTTCTGAAAAATGATTTTGCCGAAAATATTTTACGTCGAAACAAACGGAATATAAAATACAAATGTGAATTCATTTTTTGCATTACTAAATGCAATTTTTAACTTAATTGTGCTGTTGGAATTTGAAAACTTGTTAGCAAATCAAGAATATTTTAGTGTATTGAAGGCTGTATCATCAGATGCTGGCACCAAACATGTAAATCAATAATCATATTAGTTGTCTTGTTCCTAGTTCAAGTTTTGCTATCTGTTTTGGGAATATTTGGCTCAATTTAATTGGTTTGAAGAGCTCGCATGCTGTTAGTGGGACAAACTTTTTACTTTGCACGAGGAGCAACTTCTCTATTATATATATATATATATATATATATATATATATATATATATATATATTTTATTTCCCTTATTTTAGGAAACAAAATCATCTTTTACTTTTATATTCAAATACACTCTTCCCTCTATAATAGTTTTTCTTATCTTTTACTCATTTTTTTTTTACAAATTTTCAACTTAATCCCCAACAAAAAAGAGAAATGAGAGAAATATTTCGTTTTAAAATAATAATAGGGAAGCTAAAGTACTACACCCAATGCATCAGCAGCCAAAGTGTAACGCCCCCAAACCGTTAGGGTTAAGTTCGTCTATTTCCTTGCACAAAACCGTAAAGATTCATAAGGTCTGCCAAATAATTTAGCTAATATGCTAAATTAAATAAATTACTAGAAAAATAATTATAAAACTCAGAGCTTCAATAAATGCGGAAACGAGTATTTCGAAAATAATAATTATGTTCGATACAATAAATAAAAATCCAAAGTAAACCTAAGTTTATTGTGCTGGTGCACTTACTAAAGTAATTGAAATGCAATGTCCTAATGCTAGCCTAGATCTCATTCCGGCCACCTAGGTCTCTCTACTCATAACTTGAAAACAAAAATAAAATAAGGGGTGAGCGAGAAATGCTCAGTAAGGTAATCATCAATCATAAAAAGGTTGAGTTAAACTCATTTTCTTCAAAACGATTATTTATGCCCACTTGAAATCTAATTTCCAAGATACAAAATATAAGTTCGACATTTCACTTAAAGCATAAAATTTCTAGTTGATAAATAAAACTCCTCATATATAGGGCTCATGTACACTATTACGTCCTGTGTACTAGGGTTGCGCGGTCAATGCGACCCAGACAGGTAAATTGTGGTCATAGGCCTGCTCCGTTAGCTAATTAATCAAAGTGCACTTAGCATGACCTATGGACGAATTACCGCATTCTCAAAGTCCTTCAGCGGTTGTGCTTCCATCCAATCAACGGTACTGAGCTTAATCTTTTGTAAACCTTTGAATATTTCTAGGGCCAAAATAAGAATATTTCTCATAAATTATTCTTATTCCTTTCACTATGCTTGGTAACTCTTGAGGCAACGTGTGGAAGGGTTTTTACACTCTTCTTTTCTTTAATTTCAAAAAGTAGTAACTTCTCATATCGGGAACCAAATAAGCAATTTACTATAATTAGAAAGTCATTTATAACTAAAGTTTTTCTTAAAAACATTGATTTCAAGAATATCATTTCTACCATCAACTTTCATCTTAAAACTATTTTAAAACAATCCTTAATGCATCAATGTAAATTTGAAATACATAACGAGAAGAATTATTCATAAATATGCTAGAATCAATAGATAAAATAATATGACATAAAATAATTTTAGAAGAGGTAGAGGATCCTTTACATCTCTAGAAGTAGTACGTTGTGAAAATATTTTGATAGCTAGCTAATCACTTGGTACAGGTTGAAATAAATTAATACAATACTCATGTCATTAGACGACTCTCTGATGTCACTATGGTTCATCTTACTAGCCTAGTGAGATTGAGCTTACTCGGTCTATTTAAAAGATTTCTTTTACACATTTTGTACGGTGTTAAATAGGGCATCAACTGAAATTGTAACTTAGTTATTTAAAACTGTACATATAAAAGTAATAATTAATAAACTGGTCAAAGGGAAAAATACGGCAAAAGTGTCCGAAAATTGTATATGGTGTTCCTGCCAAATCAAATGGGAGACAGTTTCACGTGGTAAAGAAAATAATTAAGGCCCGATTATTCTAGAGGCTAGAGTGTATAAAGGGAAAGAAAAATATATCAACAGACCTGCCGTCGTGGTAGCACCTAAATCAAAAGGTTTACATGTGAGAGCAAATAGGTTGAAAAAGAAAAATTGTACAAGTCATCGATGTTTGGTTTACGTCAATAAAAGGAAATATTCAAGACGACCAAAAACAAGGAGGAAGGCCATCAGGTGATGCTAGGAAAAGAAAAGGACTTATCAAAAAAAAAAAAAAAAAAAGGAAAAGAAAAGGAAAAAAGAAAAAAGAAAAGAAAAATACAGTAAGGACAAAGATGTTGAATAACAAGTCACGCTGGATAGAAGAGAGAGAGAAGAGGGAAAAAGGGTATCTATAAATTAAGACAATTGAAAACTCTCCACATGGTCGCGTCAGAAAGGGCAACAAGGAAAAAAATAAAATCTAAAGGAAGGCTGTCTTGATAAAAGACAAGGAAGATAAGTCCAAATGAAAAGGTCTCTCCCCTCGGCTACAGCACGGTCAACCACACAAATAATAATTGAAATTTCACAATAAAGTTTTAAATCATATATATATATATATATACACACACGATTCTCTACTATTTAAATATACAACTTTTTATTACTATAATTCCTTACTAATTTTAGGATTTTTTTATTTTTAAAAAATAAAATAAAGTAAAAAACTACCTTGCCACGTAGATAAAATAATAAAATATTATATATTTAAAGGTGAATAATCATTTCTCATATATATATATATATATATATATATATATATAGAGAGAGAGAGAGAGAGAGAAATGCTAGTATTCTCCTAAAATGGCATAGATATAATTAAAAAATTAAATTTATATTCTTTTAGATGACATAGATGCAATTTTTTAATAAAAAAATTACATCTATACCATTTTAGGAGAACACTAAGAGATACTCTAGCATTCCTTGTATAGATATACACACACACGGGACCCGTGGCTATTTGCATCAGTTTGAAAGGAAGTCAGTAGAGAAAAGAAAACAAGAGAACGAGTACAGAGAATCACAATTTGTGTAGGCAGGGTGAGAGAGACGGCGCAATATTTCCAACAAAGTCAACAAAGTTTGGCCGGTCGTTGTTTCTGAGAATTCCCAGAAATGTAATTGTGCCGACATGAATCCAACGTAAATCCATGGCCATGGGAATGAAGCTTCTCTGGTTCAAAAACTGGTGATCCTCAATGCTAATGTTGTCGTCTCTTGTCCTGCCTGCGCTAACACTTCCAAACGAAACAAGACAAAGCGAAAGAGCTCAGCTTAAATATTTGTCATTTTCCAGACGGTAGGTTACGTAATACAGCAGTGCAGTTTAATTGCAATTTACAAAAACAACCAGTAAAAGGTCGGCCACTCAACAAGAATTAGAAAACTGCATCGTATCCCACAATGGCGCCGAGCACTAGCAACCCCGTGATCGACCCGAGGAGCGGTTTCTGCAATTCCAACTCCATCTTCTACAGCAAACGCAAGCCCACTGCGCACCCACCGAACCACTCCCTGGACGTCACGACGTTCATCTCGTCCCGGGCCCACCATGGTAAGGTCGCCTTCGTGGACTCCTCCACTGGCCGCCAACTCACCTTCGCCGATCTCTGGCGAGCCGTCGATTCTGTCGCCACGTTCCTCTCCGACACTGGCGTCAGGAAAGGCCAGGTCATCCTCATCCTCTCCCCAAACTCCGTCTTCATCCCCGTGGTGTGCCTTGCCGCCATGTCCCTAGGCGCCATAATAACTACCGCTAATCCCCTCAACACCGCCCGAGAAATCGCCAAGCAGATAGCCGATTCGAAACCGATTCTCGCTTTCACTACTCGCCAACTCGTCCCGAAACTCTCCGAGTCGCCGAATCTCCTCCGAATCGTATTGCTCGACGAGCAGTCTAAACCCGTCGTTGGAAACCCTAGGATTGTGGCCACGTTGGAGGAAATGCTGAAGAAGCAGCCGATTGGGACGCGCCGAGTCAGGGACCGAGTCCACCAGGACGACACGGCAACTATTCTCTACTCGTCAGGCACCACCGGGGCGAGCAAAGGCGTGGAGACTTCGCACAAAAGCTTCATAGCGATGGTTCAGAACTTCATCTGTCGGTTCGGATCAGACGAAGGAGAGCACAGGTTCAGCTGCGTCGTCCCAATGTTTCACGTCTACGGTCTAGCATACGCGCTGGCGCTACCCGCATTGGGAGCAACGGGAGTGATCCTCTCCAAGTACGACATGCACGATATGCTCTCGGCGATCGAGAAGTACCGGATCAAAAACATCTCGATCGTGCCGCCGATACTGGTGGCTCTCGTGAACGGCGCGGATCAGATACGGTCCAGGTACGATTTGAGCTCGCTGCGCACGGTTTCGTGCGGTGGGGCCCCGCTGAGCAAGGAGGTGATGGAGATGATCGTGGAGAGGTATCCGACGGTGGCGATTCTTCAGGCGTACGGGTTGACGGAATCGACGGCGACTGGGGCGTCCACGAACTCGCTGGAGGAGAGTAGGCGGTACGGTACGGTGGGGCTGCTGTCTCCGAACATGGAGGCGAAGATTGTGGAACCGAAGACCGGTGAGGCTCTATCGGTGAACCGGACCGGCGAGATTTGGCTTAGAGGTCCCCCCATCATGAAAGGTACAGTTTGACTCTTTCTCTTTTCTTTTATTTCTATTCTGTGAAGGGCAATGTGGATAAGGCCACGTTTTATTTATTATTTATACTCCAAGTTGCTTTTCATAAACCATTTTTTCCCGAAGAAAATTGAAATGGTATGTACATTTTTAAGTGCTTATTCTCAACCACATATTTTTTAATATGGCAGTAAAAATTATAATTAATGTAAAATATACATATTAATCCGGCCAATACTAATTTTAGTAAGCATTTTAGGGTAAATCTTAGGTTTATTAAAGCTTATTAGGATAATAGTGGTAGTAGTGAAATAAAGGATTTCTCAATTTGAGAGGACAAACAAAGTTTTATTTAAATAAAGGGATAAATACCCCATTGGTACCTGAGTTTTACGTGTTTTTAAATTTAGTACCTCAATTTTGTTTAGTATCATAGGTGGTACCTGAATTAAGGGTAAAAACCCATTTGGTACCTCTGTTAGATTTTCCGTCCAAATTTTAACGCCTCGCCACGTGTCAACCGCTGAGGTTGACACGTGGCACTACATAAAAAAAAATTAAAAATTAAAAATTAAAATATTTAGAAAATGATTAAAAATAATAAAATTTTAAAAAAAAATTAAAAAAAAAAAAAGAAAAAAGAAGAGGGGTGGTTGAGCCACCCCCTTGGCCGGTCTGGCCGGTCTGGGGTGGCCGAACCACCCCCACCCCACAGTTGAAAAAAAAAAAAAAAAAAAAAAATTTTGAAGGGTTTTGGCCCTAGGGGGTGGCCGAACCACCCCCTTGGCCAACGGGGGTGGTTCGGCCACCCCCTAGGGCCACGGGGGTGGCCGAACCACCCCCTAGGGCCACGGGGGTGGTTCGGCCACCCCCAGACCGGCCGGGCCAACCCTCAATTTTTTTTTGAAGGGTTTTGGCCCTAGGGGGTGGCCGAACCACCCCCGTAGCCCTAGGGGGTGGTTCGGCCACCCCTCTTCTTTTTTCTTTTTTTTAATTTTTTTTAAAAAAATTTTATTATTTTTAATCATTTTCTAAAGATTTTAATTTTTAATTTTTAATTTTTTTTTATGTAGTGCCACGTGTCAACCTCAGCGGTTGACACGTGGCGAGACGTTAAAATTTGGACGGAAAATCTAACAGAGGTACCAAATGAGTTTTTACCCTTAATTCAGGTACCACCTATGATACTAAACAAAACTGAGGTACTAAATTTAAAAACACGTAAAACTCAGGTACCAATGGGGTATTTATCCCTTAAATAAAATAGTATAATGTTTAGAGTCGATGAAAGTCTAATAGTAGTTATTTATTTATAACAGTTATACAGGCTAATATAGTCATTTGTATAAATGACAGGTATTGTGTTATACTCTCGAAGTAGCCGTATATCTTTTTATGTGTTTTGTATTATTTGATTTTTCATTGAGTAAGAACTTAGAAATGCATGTAGCATTTTCTTTTCAAAAAGTTTCCCAAGAGTTTTTTTGAATGAAAAATAATGTGTTTTGGGTTTTTGAGACACCATAAGCTCGTTTAGATAATAATTATGTCTTAATACTATTTTTGAAAAAAGAAAAAAAAGAAAGAAGAAGTGTTTGGATATAATATGAAAGATAAAATTTCAAAATATTAAAAAAAATATATATATTTATAAGTTTTTTTCACCATTTGAGTACTTCCAATTTATAGCAATTTTTTTTTTTTTTTGAAGGGTCCAATTTATAGCAATTACCCAATGCCATTGACACATGGGAAGTGTATAATAGTCCAATTCCGTACAAATTTAGTACTTTTTTAACAGAATTTTTACAAAAATATATTTCTACCATATATTAAATAAAAATTACAAAAAAGCATATATATATATATATGTATGGAAAATGATAGAAATACTCACCATGCACAACAGCAAGACACAATGAAGTAGGGTCTATACATTGGGCCCACTCCATTGTGTCTTGGTGTTGTGCACCTGTTGTGCACTGTGAGTGCAAGAATCACTTTCTTATATATATATTGGAAAACCATGGCTCACATACAGGAGTGGTGTTAGGGTCGAAATTAGAATTTTTCATTGGGAGGGGAGCAAAGCATGAATGAGTAGCCGAGTCTAATTTATAGGCCAAAAAATATATATTGAACTATATATAAATATTTGGAGGAAATTTTTCAAAACCATGGAGCCATGACCCTTTTGGCCCCCTTAGTTCCGTTCCTATGTACTAGGTAGTGTCAACACCACATGAAGGCCAACCTCCACCTTGTTACCATGCATGGAAGACCAAGAAAAAAAAAACACCTTTTATTTAGTGTTTTAAAAAATAGAAGAGAAGATTTTTGGAACACGTGGCTGGGCATATGCATTTCAAAAAATTAACCCTTGATTTTTTTTACTTATTTTTAAATTGGTCATCTAAAATCTAATTTTTATTGTCACATTATCAAATTATATGGCTGTCATATAAAAAGTCTATTAAATAACATTACTCTTTACCATGTAGCAGATGCTCTGTTCGACTTTACAAGTCTTGGAAATCAATGTTTGCAGTTCACATTTCCTTTTACTGATGCTGGGAATGTTGTTGTTGCAGGTTATTTCGGTAATGCAGAAGCGACAGCATTAACTCTTGATCCAGAGGGATGGTTGAAAACTGGAGATCTCTGCTACATTGACGATGATGGCTTCATTTTTGTGGTTGATAGGTTGAAGGAGCTTATTAAATACAAGGGATATCAGGTGAGGCATTGATATTTGATCACCAAGTTCTCTACTTTTTTTCTTTTTAAAGGTAAGCACAAAAATATTATTAAAATAAGCGTAAAGCGTCCCTGATTATACAGGAAGCATACACAAAGACCACCAATACAAAATAAGCAAAAAGAAAAAAGAAAACACAAGCAGAAACTCAAAAAACCTACAACAGAAGCCCTATACCTGCAGAAACGCCCTGGATTAACGTCATCACAAGAGCCCCCCTTGCCTTTACTCCGGCCAGAACAATCTTCCCTGCTTTAGTTATGTATGATTTGTTTCTGATAAGGTGCAACTAACAACTGGATGTTACATTTGGAAAGATATTTTAGACTATAAAAATGTCACAAAATTGTCTTGAAAAATATGCTGATTTGTCTGTTGATGTCTTAGGTCCCTCCAGCGGAACTAGAGGCCTTGTTACTCACTCATCCAGAAATCTCTGATGCTGCTGTTGTGCCGTAAGTCTTCTCTATTGACATTAAAGAGCTTGGAAGCCGTTTTTTAATATATACATGTTATAGAACAACAAAATGCAATTTATGGAAGATGATTTTTCTTGGAAGTAATTTGTGATTTACCTGATCCTTTTAATTTCTTGTGTTTTAGATTTCCTGATAAGGATGTTGGACAGTATCCCCTGGCTTACGTGGTAAGAAAAGCTGGAAGCAATTTATCTGAGGGTGCAGTCATGGACTTCGTAGCGGGACAGGTGAGTTGTGTCATTGAATCGCGAAGCACAAATTCTTTGTTATCAATGTATTGAACTGCTGTTATATTCGCAGGTGGCTCCATACAAGAGAATCAGGAGAGTGGCATTTATAGCTTCTATACCCAAGAATCAGTCTGGCAAGATTCTTCGCAAGGATCTTGTACAACTTGCAACCTCAAAACTTTGAATTGTATGGTTTTCGATCTGCTGGGATTTTGCGGCGGCAAGGCAGTAATGTGGAAGTGTAAACTCATGTTTTGCAACCGCGAAATGGAGATTTGGCTAGTCTAAGGGGTGGCAATTCTTGGTTATTAGAAATTTAGAAGAGTTGGCAATTCAGGTACATAGGTCGTGTCCTGTCGAGTAAATTCGGGTTTATAGGTTGTGTCGTGTAGAGTCGAGTCATGGGTATACGATTATATAAATCGATACGAATATGACTCATTTAATTAACCATGTCAAATGCATTAGAAAGACGTCGCTTTTGTCATATTTGTTAGTGAACAATGAAAGTAATATACCTAGGTGAAGTTGTTTACCAAGCACCAAGTGAGGGATGAGGATCCCGTGCAATAGGGCAGCCACACGTGAGAGCCTGTTCAGGCCTATCTTCTCGGGCAGCCTGAACAAGAAGACCTCAAATAGGCAGCAAATAGTTCTGTTTGGTGCAGATGAATAATGGTTTCACATTCAAGTAGGGCCTTAGCATGCATGCTGGCTGCATACACTGCACGGTATTGCTTGGTTTCGTGTGGGCAAGGCCGGGGACTTGAGCGTACTGGGCTGGTAGTTGGTTATATGGAGGGTGATGAAGCTGTTGGGCAGAGAAGCAGAGACGAAAACAAGGGGGACCAGCGTAGGCCATGGCCTCCCCCTATGTTGAAAGATTATAGTAAAAATGCTTTAAAATTCATATTTTGGCCAAAAACTTTTAATTTGGCCCCTATCCCTTCAAGTGTATTCTTTCTTAAGAGTGAAACTTATCATTGAATTTTCAAATGAATAAAATTTAAAGTGTGCACAAGAGAGTGTATGTAGCATTTCTTATATAACTATATTTTTTCTTGTTTTTTCACCACGGTCGAACCCACAGTTTGACCACCGCACTTTGACTTTTTGACACTCACGGTTGCACCACTTTACCCTTTTCATTGTACGACAACTTATTAGTCGAGCCCCGATCATATAACCATATTCATTCTCCTTTAGTGAACCGTGGTAAGTACGCATTCTTTATTGACAAATGATTATTGTATAACTCTTGACACAACTTTTGTACAACTCTAACTTTTTTTTCAAACTAACTATTGGATCTATTTTCCTACATGTGAGTTTTAAATATCAAATGGTTTATCTTAAAATTAATTATTAGAGTTGTACGAAAGTTGCAAACATATTATTTCTCTTGTTTATTTGTTTTTCTTATTGCCTTCCCTTATTTGTTTATTCGTTTATCTCCCAAACTCGGAAAGGTTGGTCATGCAATCAACTAGTAGTCTTGAGGAAATGCAAGTATTTCTCTAGAGACTGAAGGACATGCCTAAGAGAGCCGATACATGGGGGACGGGTTTCCGTCCCCATCACCCTTTTTTTTTTTTTTTTTTTCTTTTTTTAATCCAAAAGAAGGGTGATGGGGACAGTTTTTCGTCCCCCACAAATCATTTTCCCATGCCCTATTCCCTTGTTACCAATGAAAGAAGCCATTTGGAATTGCTTCGGAGACTATGCAAGTAAGTCCTCTACAAACGTTGCCCAAAAGAGGACTAAACGCCCCCTGATTTTATGAATTACACTGACAAAAACAGCATAAAATGAAATGGTGAAAACACATAAGATTTCACCGATCTAATAACACTGGCAAATCATGATGTCTGCCGTGAATGTCTCTGTTTGATTCGACAATTATTTACAAATTACAATCATGGGATTTCATGTAATGCTGCTTTCAAAAACTCAGCCGCATACACCTGTAACTTCAATCGGTAGGAGCATAGATCACAATATCAGTAATCGTCACCTTTTTCATGCAGTTAATCATTTTGTGCGCCGCTAGGAACTGCTGGAATTTGACCATCCTTCTTGTCTTTGCTAATGGGAGGAGACTCGCACCCATTTCTCCTAGCACTAAATTCTTTTGACTCTACATGCGTTGGAGAAGGAGCCACTTCCTCCTCAATTGGAAGCGTTCGTTTTGACCCTTCTAATGCTACGCCAAGAACAATATTCTCTTCCAAGGGAGGCCTCCTCCCACCATCTTGCTTCGCTTGTAAATCGGCTGAAGCATTATCCAATTTTTCATTGCCTGTTTCCAGGGAAGTAGCTAATGGCTTCTCAGCCATTGACTCACATGGTGTTACATCTTTGGAATTCAGTTCTATTGTCTCCTTTCCTACATCTCCTGCGGTTTCTTGCTTGAGATGCAGCATTTTGGAGTTGTTTTGGGCCGAACCATCAGACACCAAATTTCTGGTTCCGTTGTCAGATGAAGTCTTAGAAGTTGAACTTGTGTCTGATCCAGCCTTTGCATCCGCCTTGGAGTCGGGTGTTGATACAGCTTCAACCTTGGCGTCTTTTTCTCCATTACGTACTGGACGAGCCGAAGTCTTACTTTTATCATCACCACTGATTCTATAAGAGGGTTCAATGAGTAGGATGGGACCCTTAGCGGCTGCTCCTGAACGAGTGAAAATGGTGTCAGCAAACGGAATATTTTCCAAGTCAGCCTCACTGTATACTTTCTGCACTGTGCGAATGGGTGTGGCAAGCCGGGCCCGATGATGGCTGATAACTCTGAGAAGATCCAGCAGTATTGCTTCCTGTTTAATTTAGTTAATTAACCATCAGTGAGATAAATTTCATGTCGATGACAAAATACAGCATGTTTGAAAGGAATCAAACTAACATTCAGAAAGGAAAAGGGAATTTATGCCTACTCCAAACTACCAGAACCCCAAATTTTCAGGCAAAAAGCAATAAATGTAGAACCTTTAATTCTGGTAAACAGGAACCCTACTCTCTGAGACCTATGTCTAGTTCAAAAGGTATAACTACCTCATATAAAGGCTTATGGTTTCTTCACATCTCTAAAGAAGGCTACTTAAGATTTAACTTGGCATCTAAAATCAGAGTTCATTCAAAACGTTTTCCAATACAATCTTCCAGCTATACCTTTGGAGATTTAATCACAGGTCAAGGATCCAATTACAGCAATGCAGATAATAACAATAGCAACTTAAAAATAGAATATATGAAAAAGGCAGTATACTCTCTATGATCATAATTATTATATTACTCTGCAGATGAATAACATTGCATGAAGTATTTAGTAGTAGTCTAACCTTGACACAGAGGTACTCTTCAAAATGTGAGGTTTTCACAAAGCAAGATACCAAAATCTGTAACATCATTAGCCAATGGACAGATGTTAGCACTTGCAATAAAACCAATAGTCATCATTAACCCCCATTCATAAAAGGGCACTATAGCTGCCAGACTGTACATCTTCTAAATACATAACTGAGATAAAAGCAAGAAAAAGGTGAACTCAAATCATGGGGAAGTGTGCTAACCAGATGCCATATAGGAAATACAGACCCTTTAGCTGTGTACATAGAAATCCTACCAAACTTCCCTTAAGAGCTCAGAGAGCACCTTTCATAAACAAGTGGATAGATGTTCTCTGGCCTTGAGTGAGGAATTGTTAGCTATATCTAGGACAGACACATATATCTTGCAGATATATTAACAACACCATCATTCAACCACAAGTCAGCAAACCCATTATTTTCAAAGGTGGGATGCAATCATGCAACCCTCAAACCAGTCCAAATTGAAGGGCAGAAAACTAAATCACCATGCTCTTTATGAGCTTGTTGACACCATGAAAACACATTTTCATCATATATCTTTCAAGTCTTCTATGTATATAAGTTAGAGATGTGAATACAGTATTAAAACATTCTCACGAAAATGACAGGTAATATAACAAAAAATTGAAAATTTATATTGCATAAAAGAACCCTTAAAGGAGAAAAAAAAAAAAAAAGTCAAGAAGGGCTCACCATAAGAGCCTGATTTTCTGGATTGATATTTTCTAGAAAAACTCTTCTGTGCAACCTTTGCTGCTCTACTTGAGGATTTTTGGCCAAAACCTTGCGCATATCGGCTACAATAGTCTGGACACAGAAAACAGATAACCAAGTTGCTCATATCAGGTGAACCAATAGAAAGTCCTTGGTTGCAAAAATATAGTGGCAGGCAAACCAAGATTGCTTCTCACATTGATCTTATTAACATCCAAGTGACTGATGGCAAGATGGGTCTTGATGCGCCAATGCGTCTTCTGACTAAGGTTCCTCACAACGTTAACAGTGAACTGGTGGTTTGGAATGTGAACTGCTTCACGATCATCACCTCTTATAATTGTTGGCGACCACCAACCCACATGCTGGAAAATATAGAATAAAATGCTTATTTTAGAGGAATAAAAAAAAAGAGCTGTAAACTGTGGGCAGAGTTCTTATCATTTTGCAAAAGGAACCAAACTTTAAAGTTCTACTTATGTTCAGAGGGAGGCAATCAGAGGATAGACATACATGTCATATTCTTTCCTTTTTCACTCATGTAAATACCCTTTTTTAGAGGTTCGAGTAGAAAGAAATTTAATACAGACCTCAACTGTGCCAGAAACTTCATAGCCTTCAATCTTTGTTTGAATCCATTCATTCACAACAAATGGTCGCGTTGCATGAATCATTACACTTGAAAGGAAATTGGTAAATATCTGAACACATCAAAATATGATTCAAGCTTTGCATAAAAGAACATTTACCTTGACAACAAAAGGCTAAAAAAAATGTTGGTCTGGTAGAACTTTTACAGGTACCTACAAGGATGTACAGCATGCTAGAAACAGAAAACCTGCAGCGATTTCAATGGACTATATGACAGAAAAAATAGCTGTACCTCACGACCAGCAAGCGTGAGCAATACTGTGCCAAGACCACCGGCAGTTAGCCACTTTTGGGTAGAGAAACCCAACAACTCCATGAACAATGAGACAGCAGCAACCCAAACTGCAGTATAAACAGCTTTCCCAGCAAAACCGAAGCTCATCTGCAAAAGAAAGAATCAACTGTCGTAAAATGAGACTTGTTTTTGCTCTCAAATTAGTGTCCCCATAATAGGCAAATAATTTCCTCAGTCCTTGAGCCAAAATTTAATAATAATAATAATAATAAGTAAAAAGAGAAAAAGGAGGGGGGAGTATGCCACAATGCTTCCTCAAAAAGGTCAAAAGGTTAAAGAGGAGATGCAATTTAACATAATTTTTACAACAGTCCTCTGAAATTTGTCTTCATTGTTTACTAGCCAACATGAAGACCCTAACATTTCACTGCACGTCTTTCTCCATTAAATATTCACTTTCCCAACACCATTATTGTAGCAAAACAATAAGCATCAAGTAATAAAAACATGATAAGGAAATGAAGAAAGTTATGTGAGCATACATTTCTTGCATCAGTGTGGTCATTTGTCTCCATAAAGAATTTTTGTGCCTGTTGAATCAAGCTGCAGAGGGAAAGATGGGCGAAATAAAATCATAATTTAAACCATAATACCAGAACCAACATACAGAATAAGTGAACAATCAACAAGCTAAGATCAACCTCATTGACAACAACAGATAAAAGCAGTATATTTTTTATAATCAGCAAATCTCCAAAGAGAGAGAGAGAAGGGCATTAAGAGCCAACATAGCACTATACTCACCTTGATGAACAATAGGCAAATGCTAGCACTGTCGATAATGATTGTACAAAATTCAAAAGTCGTCGTTTGACAGCTTGGCTTGCTTCTGAAGATAGGACTACACGATCCAATGCTCTGAAACAAATAACACTGTTGTTAGAACCAATATAATTAATGCAAATAGATGGTTGGGAAATAGAGCTGAACTCTAGTTCCTTGCAACATAGAAATACACCTGCAGATTAGTATTGCTCCAGTCCATAGCAGCAAAGGCTGAAGATAAGAAGTCATAACATAGAATGTACGACTTTTCTTCCAACTACTATCAGTTCTCTGCAGCAAATTGTCATAAAGGAGTGAATGAGCCAGTTGAAGGATTTGACCACTGTTTAAGAAAGGGCATGGTAAAATATTTTTTGAATAAATACATGAAGAAATACAGTTCTGCTCAGACACATGAGTGGCTCAAGACCCCAAGCAGCAAAAGCAATGATACCAACAGCTGGAATCAAAAGTGCTAGAGGCTTCCCACGTAGAGCCTCACATGACCTGCAAGATATATTAGAATAAAAAAAATTTATAGGAGGAAGAAAAGAAGGTTGAAGCCATGGATGAAAAATAGTTTTTAGCAACACACTGGGTAGGAACACTATCACCCCGACCCCCCCCCCCCCCCCCCCCCCCCCCCCCTCCACACACACACAAACAATATATTACATAATTAAGCATTTGAACTCACCTAACAGGGTAATAAAAACGACAGCTCAATGGTTGATTAAAAAGATAAGAAAATTTTCTGATTGACATATCTTTTTCCGGACATTTAGCAAGAATCCTTTCCAGAAAGCCAAATCATATGGAAGAGATAAATGGTTATAAAGGAGAAAATTATTTAGGACTTCCCTTTCCCCACTAAGCAGTAAGGTCAGCCCAACAGAACCATCAAACAGTGCAATATATCCACGCACACACATACACACAAACACCTTGATATCCAAGAAAACTCCTAACATCAGTAAGTAAAAGAAACACAAAACTCAGAAGAGAGAAAAGAAAACTAAAAGAAAATCATGTTTGAAACAATTGCTATTTCAGTAATCCCATTTCGTACCATAATCAGATACAATGATACATTCACTCTGTTAACAGTGCACGTGCAGGAAGAGTGTCAACCCAAGATGTAAGTTGAGAGCTATACGAGCTTGGTAAAAAATTAAAATAAAGAAGTTCCCATTCACCCACTTCATAAATTCCCAATTCACACATTAGGTTAAAAGTTAGTGAACTTGAACAATGAACTTGGTCCACTTCCTATAATCCCCATTACCCACTCCAAAGGGGAGGGAGAGAGAGAGAGAGAGAGAATGAATCCCTGTAACTAATTGGGTACCTTAAATCAAACACGTAACAAACTACAAAAGGATTACCCAAAAGTAGATGCACGAAGCTACGACAAGATTAGCAACATCATAAGATGCTGATCCAGTTAAACAGTCAAAATGACGTGCATGAGATGTTAAGGGTGTATTTAAATTACAGCCTCTCCATGCATCCAGTGACGCTGGATTCACCAGTAGACAATTATAAAATGCAGGTAATTCTATCATTCAGGAGTAAAGATAATATTATAGACCATATTAGTGTGTTTCTTTCTAATAAAAATATTGGTAGGACATAAAAACCAAAAATGGATATACCTCATTAAAACCACGGTTGCAGATTTCAGAAGAGGAGTCTCATTTCCTCCACCAGGTGCTAGAACAGATTGGCACAAGAAAACATTACATCTGGAGGATACAGGACATATTGGACCACGCACACTGCTTAAAAGATGGAGACTCCAGGCATCCTGTCGCTGACATCAACAGACACAATTTTCCATTGCCTCATACTCCATAAAAACGAGAACTTTTCAATCTTCATCTTACACACAAAGAGACATGCTTGAAGGAATTGTATGCTAAATTATAAGCATGGAACTGCTGAAACCTTCGCGTGCAGAATGAAGGACAGATATATAAAACACTAAACCACACACAAGAATGCATAGGAACATATCAAGCATTTGGGAAACTGTGTTGAAAGTAACATTAGAAAATGTGCATAAAACACCAGCAAAGGCACATAAATGTCTGGACCCATAGAAACCATACCAAACCATTCGATGAAAGATTGATGCGCACCAAGCTTAATCGACCCTTTCCCATCACATTCTGTGAACAAAACAAAAACAAACAAAAGCTCGGCGTTTTTTACCTGAAAAAAATATACTCTTAAGCAGAAATAAAAACATTAAAAAAAACAAGATACAGATCACATACAGTATGTTGGTTACTACATCCATAACTACTACATATCTCCAGTTCACGGGACAATCTAATAGAACCAGCATGTGCCATCATTGACGCAGTTGAATCCTTGGAACCCAAAGAATAAAGCATCAAATCTCATAAAGCAACTTTAAGTTTTTATGGGTTTCAGACTACCAAACAAGCGTGGCCCCTGCCAAAGTAAAGAATTAGAAATTCAGAGGACGAAAAACAAATATATAAAATAGCCCAACAAATACAGTTCCAATTCTAGATACTGTTTGTTATTAAAGGTACTGTTTGATTTCTTTAACTAATAAAAACAATAGTACATGACTTAATTAAGTGGAAGTGTTATTTTCTAAAAAAAAAAAAAAAAAATTGGAATAAAAACCAATGATAATATAGAAGCTTTCAATTTTCTTTTTCTTTTGTTTCCAAAGGGAAAAATATATATAAAAAATGATTTTTCAGCTACCGAACCCACAAGTGGATTTAGAGAGTACAAAATAATAATAATAATAATTGATTAATTAACCAAAACCCTAGATCACAAAACGCCTAACAATTAACAACATTCCGTTGCCACTATTTCCTAATGCTTCAACTAGACTCGCCAGTCCTCTTAATTTCATACTACAAAACATAAATTTAACAAGAAGCAAGGAAAAAAAAAAGTCATTCTCAGTTTATACCAGACAAACTGTAGCTCAAGTAGCCGATAAAATTCAAGAACAGAAAACTTTCTGAGAAACAAACAGAAAAACTCTCCGAGAAAAATTCGAAGACCCAAAACCAAAAGAACGAATAAGTTGCGGAGAATGATTAATTACTAGGAAACTTCTCCGTGGGAAGGCGTTGAGAAGCACGAAATGGCTGGGTATATGCTAATATGCGCAGGTAGGTGAAGTTTACGATGCCGACGTGTTCCAATCCGATTGGAACGTTTCGGATATTGTCAACTATTAACGTGGACCCGCGGGGTAAGGGAATTGGAGTGACGGTGGAGATTATGTGGCGAATAGATGGAGAATGTTAAAACGTTCGCGGGTTGCGTATTCTTAATGGTTTCCGCTACATCAGCACTTTGTTGAGCTGCCACGTGGCTCACTTGTCAAAAAGAAAAGCTGTCCTGTGGTTCTGAGCACGGGCCATCCAATGCATCCATAACTGCATTAATTTTTAAAATTTATGATCAAAATTTGAGTTTAAGTCCACTCCCAAACAAAGATAATTTGAATTGATAAGCCAAAAATGAGTAGGATGTGCATTTTGATTTCAAATTAGGATGAATGCCGTATTAAATTGAATTCAGAAATTTTTAGGATATGTCAAAAAAATAATTTAGTCTATTGAGTAAATTTATATCTTAACATTTGACGGATTCTGTTAGGTGTTACATTAACACTAATAATTAAACGACAAGTGTTACTCTTAATAAACAATATAAATATATATAAAACTAAAAATAAAAAATAAAGGAAAAAAAATGAAAGAGGTGGCCGCGCGCCACCTCAACCTGATCTTCGGTCAACCCTTTCATTTTTTCATTTTTTTAAATAATTATTTTAGTTTTATATATTTTAGATTTTTATATTTTTATTAAGAATGACACGTGTCATCTAATTATTAGTACTGGCGTGGCCATTAACGAAATCTGTTAAATGTTTTAATGGAATTTGACTCCATGAATTAAATTTTTTTTTGCCATACATCGGGGACCTCTGAATTCACTTTAATAACACATGAGTGATTTGTAAATTAAATCAACTATGTAGACTACTTTTACATTTTTTCTAATATTTTATTAGTTCATAAAAAGAACCCCTAACAAACTACTTGCCTTCTTCCGAGCCAAATGATCAAAGAAGAGAGCACGACCTTTCTCCCACTTGAACTAGATGCTCTCTTCTTCAATGATTTCTTCACATCTCTCAATTACATTTTTCGAGATTCCTGTCCTGTCCGCCATTGTGGTTGAGTTGTACGTGCTCCTTCTCATACATGCCGACTAATGTGTTAAACCACGCAGATATGTTAATTGCACAATTTTTATACAATCAATATGCATTGATGAAATCTACACATTGATGAAACTCATGCGTGGGAGGACAAAATCATTTTCCTAAACCACATTCTCCTTCCTTTTTCTTCCATCAAACACCTCTGTTAGAGGTCGCGGGCCTAATATTGTCTCCGCCAACCCATTTGGATTTGGCTGCCACTCCATGGCCTTAGTACTTTTGCCCCATCACAAAAATTCATAATAAAAAGCTAATAAATTTGAGAAATGTTATATATGCTCCGTTTATTTCGACGTAAAATAATTTTCATCGTAAAATATTTTCAACGAAATGATCTTTTAGAAAAAAAATGATTTTTCTGAAAATATTTTCTCGTGTTTAGTTCGTACGAAAAAATTCAAACGGCGAAAAACCACCAATGACGAAATTCCAGCGATTGTGACTGAAACATGGCAACACTGGCCATATTTTGTAGCCGACGGGCAAAATTCATGCCAGTTTTACCAGAATCCCGCTAATATTGCCAGATTCCAGTGACAATCCCAAAATCTGGCTACGGTGGCCGGAATTCGGCGCAAATGGCCAAATTCCAGCATCGGCTGGCCGAATTCACTGGATTTCGGCGACAGTATTTGGAATCCGACAACCAGTGTCGTCGGATTCCGGTGCCCGGATCCCAAAATCTGAAAACTTTCGGTGCAAATTCGGGCCACCAACAAACTCCAATGTCAGGCGGTTACGAATTCGTACGAAAGTATGTGCAAAAACAAAGAGTTTAAATTCAAAAAATGATTTATGATTTTTAAAAAACCGTAAATCGTTTTCAAAAAATTAAATAGCCTTTTTTTTCGGTCAAATTAACAAATGATTTATGTTACCATCATTTTCGGTTGCACCAAACACTGAAAATAGTTTACGCCTAAACAAACGAAGCATTAGTAGACTGTTATATGACTGTTACACAACTAATATGATGTAATAGTGTAAATTCACCTCTCTCTTTTTTTTCCTTTTTTTTTTTTAACAAGCTATTGCTAATCTAAATGTTGATTTTCTCTGCCACATCATTCTAGTTGTATGGTAATCGTATAACATTTTACTAAATAACATTACTCAATAAATATGGATTGTGTATAGTTAACTATGCTAACAGGGTTAGAATGTTAATTAAGTGTTTAAATTTATTAGTTTATCAATTTAAGTTTTTGAAACAACTAGTAATTTAACATAATATCAAAATAAAAGTATGGAGTTCAAACATTATCTTCGTAATTCACCTCCTACATTGAAAACTCAAGGAGCTTCCCATATATGAGCAGTATATATGCTTTTATGCATTGTAGATTGTTTATATTCACAACTTCTGCACGATCCGATATCCCAAATGCATCCTTCCAACCTCGACCCCTCGTAAATAACGTATCATTCCTACTAAGAGATGTGAACATGTATTTTAACCCAATCTCCCCCATTTCCTTCGCAACTTCTGGCATCTCCTTTAGGATTATGTTAGATGAAAGCTTGAAACCAATGACGTCTGCCCACCTTCGGGGATGGTATCTCACATAAAAAAATTTCCTTTTTTTTTTGTTTACATTCCTTCATCTAATCAGCTAGACATAAAACTGGTTAAAAGCTAATCAGTTCATGTTGTTATTTGGTCAACTCTTACAACTTCACATCAAAATGATGGGCTTATTTGGCAAAGAAAAGAACAGAACAGAGTAGTTAGTTGTTAGTTTTGAAATTAGTAAAAAATGATGATGTGATATAAAATAAAATAAAAAAAATTGTATAAAAAAGTGAAAAAAAAAAATTGTATTATAGTGAATTTGTTTATTTGAATAGTAATAAAAAATTATTGATGTGATATAAAAAGTGAAAAAAATAAGAATATTTTGATTTTGATTAGTAGTGAAAAATATATAAAAAAAAAAAAAGGAAAAAAAAGAAAAAGAAAAAGAAAGTACGTAAACAGTAACAACATTATGCTGTTCTATATTGTTGCTTGACAAACGAGCCCTATATATTTTTGAGTCATTGATTATATATAAGAGATGTTAGATGAAATCACCCATTGAAGTACTCTGCCAGTGAAGGAGAGAAGGAATCTCGAGGCCTGAGGTATCCCTGTACGTAGGTCTTATACTTCAGACTGTTCGAGATCTGTCTGGGTACCTCGGGCCTGAATTCCATCTTTCATTTTTCACTCAATCATTTTTATTTTTTTTTTAAAAAAAAAGACAAAATTTATTTCACCAATTATGAATTACCACAAATAAATTTAAAATAAAAGTTTTGTATCTCAAATATATTTTATTAATAATATAATATAACTATAAATAAAGTTTCACAATTCTGATAATGATATATGACTTACCAAAACCTTTTCACGCCGGTAGTATATGAAGTCGGAGAGGGGCCCCTCGTTAGCCGTCCATACTCGTTTGTAAACATGTGTCCGAGGCGCTAGCCCCGCATAACGAAGAGAGAGATGATTCTTTTACGCCCTTCATACACCTCTCCTATCCCCAGTCCTACGTGGTGCCCATCTTAATTGTCATTTTCCTCTCCCCAATGCCTCTTTTCTCAATGACAAATAATTAAATTGATTTGATTCATATACAACACCATCACAACAACCACACAATAATTAAAAGGGGTGTCACGTAAGACTGGGTGTAGGAAAGGTGTATGGGGAGTACAAGGATCATATATTTAACCAATATCATCCCAGCCAAAGATTTCTACGATCTCATTGAAATCCTAGGCGTTGTAGCCTCAAAGAAGGACAGCACTGTTCTTCATGATCATTTTGCTCAAACCAATCCTTGTTACGTTAAATAGTAATCCTTGTTATATATGTTTCTGCATGATAAATATACGCCATTTCATATATATGTTCTTTCAGTTTTTTGTCCGTCTTTAATTACAATATTCTAGCCGTTCTCTCTCCCTCATCCTCTCTTTAATTTAGTGCACATTCGTGATGATGGCTGTGGAATTGAAAAGAAGGAAAAGAAAAAGGTAATAGTAGGTGGAAAGGGTTAACGGTTGCTGAAGTGGAAAGGGTTAACGGTTGTCGAACTTGTAATTAAGAGCTCAATTTGAAAGTCTCACCCGCCAGTTCTATTTAAACGTGATGGCTTTGCGAGGCTTTTGTTGTAATTTGCAATTTTGTTTTGTGACCAATCATCCAACGGGACACATTCACACAAACTCAAGTCTTTGGGTGCATTAATTCAAAAAAAAAAAAAAAAGTCTTTGGTTGCAAGGGTTATGGGTCAATCTGAATTTGCAGCGGTGTACGTTGGACTAAGATTCTCTTCAATTGAGAGGAACTGATAAAGAGCTAGTCAGTTATAATTAAGAGTATTTTTATAATTTCACATCATGTGCAATTACAAAAATACCTCTAATTATAACTTACCAACTCCTCTCCAGTTAAAAATCAACTGGAGAGGATCTTGTTGCGTGTATGTTAATGATAATGTGGTGGGAATGTATCTTATCTTATCTAGGGCTGTCAAAACGGGTTGACACGACCCGTTTAGATAAAATGGTCAAATTCTTAAACCCTAACACGGTCCTATTAAATAATGGGTTGACCCGACCTGACCCGACCCGTTTATTAATAAAATCTATAAAAATAAAAATAAAAACACAAATTTAAACTAACAAAAAAAAAATAAAAATCATATTGTTTGAATAATCATATTATTTCACAGTTGAAATATCAAATATTGAGTTGTTTTTATTATTTATTTGTTTTGGTTCAACTTCTAAGTTCGAAAACTTAAAAGAAAGAAAAAGAAAAAAAAAATCCGCTTATTTTTTGTAGTCTTTGCCTTTTTTGTTCAAGTTCTAATTCAATAAAAGAAAAAAACTAGTTTTGTTTTTTGTGAGTTTTTTTTTTTAGTTTAGTCTTTACTCTTTAGACAGTGAGAGAAAGAGAGAGGTAATATGATTGTTTAAATTAAATTTTTAATGTTGAAAAAAAAAATGTTCAAGTATACGGGTCGACCCACGGGTCAAGCATGTTGACCCTGTAACGACCCTATTATTAAACGGGTCAACCCTTTTATGACCCAAACCCTTTTAAGCTTAACCCTAACCCTTTAACTTCGTGTCGGGTTCGCAAGTCGTGTTAAAAATTGCCAGCCCTAATCTTATCTATATATCTATGTGTATGAAAAAATCTAGTTACACAATACAACTTTACAAAAAATACATCTAATCTCAAGAACCAAAATAACTGAGATTGACACTTGCATATTATACATCCACGTTTGGTTTGGGTCTAATTTCACTTATGTTCTGTTTGTTTTGGCGTAAAATGTTTTTCTAAAAAATGTTGTCGTCATTTTTCGATATTTGGTTTGGGCGAAAATAATGATCAACGGATATTATTTTCAGTTTGACTATAAAATTTTCTTTAATTTTTGAAAAATAAAAAATCGTAAATTGTTTTATGGATTTAAACTCTTCACTCTTACACGCACGTTTGTGGGAATCCGTCACCGCAAGGTACTGGAGTTTGTTGGTAACCCGAATCTACCGCTGAAGATCCCTGAATTTTAGTATTGGATTCCGGCCAGTTTGGCCAGAATCTGTAAATTTCTGCCGAAATCCGTGCGACATTGCCGGATTCCATTTTACGTTGTTGGTGATTTTTTCCTACAAGTCAAACGCCGGAAAAAAGTTTTAGTGAAATCATTTTTCCTGAAAAATGATTTCGTCAAACATATTTTACGACGGAAAACATTTTACGTTGAAACAAACGGAGCATTGGGTTAACCCAAAATTAACTAGAAATGAAGAAAGATGTGACTAAGAGAAACACTTATTAAAAGGAAAGAAACTGGGTCATTTAGAGGCATACTTGCTTTCTTGACCAAACACCTTTACTCTTTTTACTTACTTTCATTCTCAATACCACTGACTGATTTTGGCATTAGAGTGACCCCTGTTATACCACTTGCAGGTTACTTCAACCTTTCTTTTCTCTCTCCCTTATAGGCACTCTTGATACAAAGCTTAGTGTGCAATCAACTGACTTCTTCACAACTTAACAAAAATTACATCTACTTTCAAGTGTTAAATTACCACTTATTTTAAAAGTTTAAATTGATAGAAATAGATAAATTTAATCACTTAATACTTTAACACTCCCTCTCATGTGTAGGCTTAGACTTCATTTTTAATAGGTGAGGTCTAACACGCAGAATATTTAATTGAAATGAGAGGTAAATGACAGAGTCAAGGTTCAAACTCTAAACCTTTGGCTTTGATACCATGTTAAATCATCATTTATCACAAAAGGTTAAGCTGATAGAAAGAGGTAAATTTAATCACTTAATCAAAAGTGATTAAGGGTCCATTTGGGTTTGCGATTTCAAAAAGTGCGATTTAAAATAACGATTTTAAAATATGCAATTTGAAAAGTGATTTTTAAAAACATAGTAAGGGTGCGTTTGGAATTGCGATTTTGTAGAGAAAAAAATGCAATTTTAAACCAAATCGCAGAAAATGAACCGTTTGGAAACTGCGTTTTTTAAAAAATTGCGATTTGAAAACGCAAAAAAAGTGCTTATTCAAATCGCAGACAATGTGATACTTTTTTGAAAACACAGTATTTTAAAAGGCTAACCTGCGATTTTAAAGGCCAAACGCTTAATTGTGTTTTTAAAAATCAATTTTTAAATCGCTATTTTTGAATTGTACTTTTTGAAATTGCAAACTCAAATGAACCCTAAGCGTTTGGCAAAATCACAGTTTAACCTTTAAAATCGCAAATTGGCATTTAAAATTCCGTGTTTTAAAAAAAACACCATCTTACATACGATTTGAAAAAACAATTTTTTTTATGTTTTCAAATCTCAATTTTTAAAAGCGCAGTTCCCAAATGATTTATATTCTACAATTTTAAACCAAATCGCACTTATTATCTACGAAATCGCAATCTTAAACGCACTCTAAATTTAATTACTTTATATATTCCTATTCGCTTAAGCTTTTACGATATGTTGTAATTTAATATCAAGAACCAAAATAACTAGATTAATTGCTTTTATCTCATATGTGATCCTGCTCTATTACTTGCATGCTACTTTTAGCACATCAATGCACAAGAGTACCCGAGTTTGGCTCAGGTCCAATTTCACTTGAAACTGGATCGTGGGATTGGGACATGTATATCAAAACATAACACAAGTAATACAAGTCCTAATTTTAACAAATCCACTTTCAACTAGAATTGAATCTTAGTAGAATCCAATACAATACTTTGGAAGGAACTAAATTCTCAAATTTCTTTAAAAATAAGGAAAGGAATTAATTCTCATAAATTGTTCATACAGGCTGAGTTGGGTTAACCGGAATTTTTTTATAGTATCTTTAATGAGCTTTCAATTTCAAAAAAACTAAGAAAAGCATACTCTAACAAACTCTCTATAATTTATCTATTTTAGTTTTGGTCAGAATTTCACTCTAAATTTAGCTCATAAATTTGATTAGCTATTAAATATTTTATCATTTCTCTCTCATTTTACTTCACTTTTCACTTTTTCTCTCTTCTTATTTGTTAGAAGTAATTACTTAAAACCAATAAAAAATTAATATTTAGTTGAAATATATAATGATTTAGAGAGTTTGATGTATGAAGCATTTTAAAAGTGATAAATAAATCAAAAAAATAAAATTTTAAACTAAAATGTATGCTCTGTTTGTTTCGGCGTAAAATGATTTTTGGAAAATGATTTCGGTATTTTACAGTGTTTGGTAGAGGCGAAAATAATGGTCAACGAAAACTATTTTCGATTTGACCGTAAAAGCTTCTTTAATTTTTGGAAAACGATAAAAACTGTAAATCGTTTTCTGAAATTATATTCTTTGTCGTTGCACGCACGTTTGATATTTGATTGTCTGAATCCCGCAATAGTCGGTCGTTTAAAACTAGGCAGCATCGGAATTCGGCATCTGGCCACCGGAATAATGCCGGCCCCCGAATCCGGCGACATCTGGCCATCATCGCCGGATGCCGGCAGACCAGATTCTGGCAAAATCTGGCTGGAATCCGGCCATGGTCAGAAACCGGCCGGATCTGGCCAAATGGTCGGAATCCGGCCGGATATGACCGGACCCGGCCATTGATCCGGCCGGATCTGACAGGAGCCGGAAGAGTCCTGCTGGAATCTGGCCAAACATGCTCGCCGAAATCCGGCAACGATGACCGACCGTTGTCGAATTCCGGTGACAGTTGCATTTTCCTTTTTCGTAATTTTTTCGTGCGAACCAAATGCCGAAAAATATTTTCGAGATTTTTATTTTTAAAAAATTGATTTCGTCAAAAATATTTTACGATGAAAACTATTTTACATCGAAACAAACGGAACATTAGAGAAAAATTAGATAACTCACTAGAGATACTATTAATCTAGCTACATTGTAGCTCTTTTTAAGTTGTAAGTTATAGTCGACTTGGTTTGGTTACACACACAATGACACAATCCAGAACCATCCGTCTGAGGCGGGCCAGCCTGGTCCGAATCAGATATTTCCAAAAATACCCGCACATGAGGACCGTTTACAAACTCACATGACGCGCACGTGATCTATGCTATATTTGAATTCGGACCTAAGCGCCTTTTCTCCAATTCACTTTAATCGAATCCCAATCGCCCGCTTTCAAATTCGCAGTTCGCAATTCCATTCAATTTATTCAAAAAATAACAAAACAAACAAAGCCTCTTTCGCAGAGCCCATAGCTTCCATTTCCACCAATCCAATCTTATCACTCTCTCGCTTCCTCCATCTCCTACAGGTACTCTCAGATCCGCCACGTTAGTCCCCCTGGTTCAGATCAAAGTTTGATTACCTCATTTTATTTTTTTCGAAATTTTTCGAAATCTTTCGTATTCTTTACCTAATCTGTTATCCAAATAGAGTATTAGGCTATCCAGTTTCTGCTGATTATTTCAATATTTTTTGCATCGAAGCCTAATTTCTATGCCGTTGATATGCAAAATGTCATCGTATTTTGGATATTTTGTGGTCTTTTTACCTGATTAATGATCGGGAAACAATGAGTTTCGATTTTGGATATTTTTTCGTCAGATGAACAATGCGGTGCATGGAAACACTAATTTCGTTGTTGTTTTATTTGTATATTATATAGTATTGAGGGATTTTTTAGGGTTTTCGATTTGGTTTAGAAGGGATCGCATAAGCTGGAGATGGATAATTCGGAAGTGAGGAATGCAGATTCTTCACAATGCGTGCGAGTCGCAGTTAACGTTCGACCTTTGATCACATCCGAGCTGCTGCACGGCTGCACGGATTGCATTTCCGTCGTTCCTGGTGAACCTCAGGTACCAAATTTTTTCAGTTAAATACTTCTATTGAATATGAACTTTTGGTTTTCATATGCTAAAACGTGTATGATGGAGCTGTTTTTTCATAATTTACAACGTAGTTACTTATATTTGATATTACATTAGATATTTTTCACTATAATGTTTCAATTTAAAAGTTCTAAATCTGTTTAGAATGTTGAAATTTTAGTTTGTTTCACGTGCGATTTCTATTGGGTGTTCAAATAGGTACAAATCGGGTCGCATTTGTTCACCTATGATTACGTTTACGGTAGTACGGGTCCCCCCTGTTCTAGATTATATGATGATTGCGTTGCTCCTCTTGTTGATGCGCTACTCCATGGTTACAATGCCACGGTTCTTGCATATGGCCAGGTTTAACTTTCATACAGCTATTCTTGTTGGTTTTGTTTTTATGTTGAGCCCATCACTTGAACATGTTTTTTTTAATCTCGATATGCATATTGAGTTTGTTCTGTTTTAATATTTAAGACGGGTTCGGGAAAAACATACACGATGGGGACTAACTATATGGGGGAAGGAAGTAATGGTGGAGTTATACCTAAAGTAGTGGAAAGTATATTCAAAAGAGTGGAGGCGACGAAAGATTCCACAGAATTTTTGATTAGAGTATCATTTATTGAGGTAAAAGATGCTTCCAGTTAGTTTAATAATTTTTCTTTCTCCATCTTAGTGGTTGATTTCATTTGCGGAATGTGGTATGCTTTGATGACAGATATTCAAGGAAGAAGTGTTCGACTTGCTTGATCCAAATTCACCGGTTGCCTCTAAAGCTGATGGGGCACCTCTGGCAAAGCCTGCAGTGCCAGCAAGAGTTCCCATACAAATCAGAGAAACAGTAAATGGAGGAATAACACTTGCTGGTGTGACTGAGGCGGAAGTTAGAACAAAAGAAGAGATGGCAACGCATCTATCTCGTGGTTCTCAGTCTCGTGCCACTGGGAGTACAAATATGAATAGCCAATCAAGGTACACATTTCATAATGCTATATATTTCGATGTGTTTTCCCTCAGTGTCTATTAATATTTTTTGAATAGGTTCAGACTATTTAAAATCCACTTGTTTTTTCTACTATTCACTATTTAAATTCGTTCACATCTTCCTTGTAATCATGCGTTTCTTTATGTTATTGGAAGTTTTATAGTTTATAATGTTGAGTTTCATGTTTTTTTTTTTGGTACTGTTTTTCAGTCGCTCACATGCTATCTTTACAATTACCATGGAGCAAAAGAAACCTTCTCACTGCCTGCCTGGAGTAACTAATGACGACATTGGTGATGATATCTTATGTGCAAAGCTACATCTAGTTGATCTTGCTGGTTCTGAACGTGCAAAACGAACGGGTGCTGATGGCATGCGTTTCAAAGAAGGTATATTTAATGTTTACACAGTGGAGACTTTCCTTGGTCTAGGAGTTTCAATTCTGTTCCAATAGGGTTATTTGGATGGTGGCAAGATGAACACCTATAGCTTTATTGTTTTTATTTTTTTATATCCTCATCCATGGTGAATTTGATATATGGAGCAATAAATTTGTTAAATTATTTCAAGTGGTGTCTGTTTGATTTTCTTTTTATGTGGTTTAGGCATTCATATCAATAAGGGTTTGCTGGCTCTTGGGAATGTGATAAGTGCATTGGGAGACGAGAAAAAGAGGAAAGAAGGAGGTCATGTTCCATATCGTGATAGCAAGTTGACGCGCTTGTTACAGGTAAGGGGATAATCTTCTTCTTCTTCTTCTTCTTTTTTTTTTTTTTCTTTCCCACTTAATATTTTAGAGGGAACTTCTCGCAATTTGCCTGCAATACTGTTAATTGAAGATGATCTAACTTGTGTACTCTATTTGAGACATGCATTTGCTTATAGTCATATGAAAGGGCATGCTCTTTTTTTTTTTTTTGGTTGAATCTAGATTATTAAGTTATAGAGAGGATATGCAGATTTTTTGGGGAAAATAAATTACTACATTATATTTTTACTTTACATGGGAGCACGCAGTAAGAGCATCTACAATGGCTTATGCATTTCGGATTTCTATGTAAAATGGCTAACAAACTCCTAAAAAACATCTTCATATGTTCCTTTAAACGAAATGCATTTTGCATTTCATCTGCAGTGCTTACCCAAATGTATGGAAACACTGTAGATGAATGCATATGTTTTTTTTTACTGATTTTCTCTCTCCCTCTCTCCTTCATTAAAGAGCAAGTATATGTTTGGAAAATGAAATAAAAGAAAGGATCTTTAAATGAGAGAGAAAGAATACTTATAAAAAAAAAGGATATAGATGAAGAACAGATATTTAGATGTCGAGTGCATTTGAAAAGTTATCAGCTAAAATAGAAAAGGTAACTTTTGGTTTGCTATTTTAGATAGAAATGTAAAGAATCCATTGTGAATGCTCTAAGAAAGTGTTATGTGGACTCTGCAACATAAGAACACAAAATAATTGAAAAGGGGCCATTAATAGTAACACAATTTTTGTTGTTAAGTTACACATGAATGCAATAAGTTTTGAACCCACATCCCAATCTTACAGGGGTAGTGCCATCTATCTAAAGCTCATTGGCAAAGTCATTATTGACTCGTTATGGTGTTTATATGAAAGTTATTCACTAAGCCCTGAAAAACACTCACTCCTGATCATTGGAATTTGAATTTGTAGGATTCTCTTGGAGGAAACAGCAAAACAGTCATGATTGGTATGTGTCATTTATGTCTATCAAGGCAATATAATGCTTCTTTTAATCATTTAAGATCTTGCTCTCTTGTAATTTATTATTTTATTCTAAGATTTTATGTTAAAAATTTTCTGTATGCAATTGAAGCTTGTGTCAGTCCTGCTGATACAAATGCTGAGGAAACTCTTAACACTTTGAAGTATGCAAATCGTGCTCGCAACATTCAGAACAAGGCAGTTGTAAGTTTTCATTTGTAATTATATTTGTTCTTTGTTGACATGTAAAGCTCCTGTTTCTGATGATCTTGCCTTCTTTCTTGATTCTAGATCAATCGTGATCCAATGGCTGCTCAGTTACAGAGAATGCGGAGCCAAATTGAGCAGTTGCAGGCTGAGCTTCTATTTTATCGCAGTGATGCCAGTACACCATTTGAGGAACTCCAGGTCATCATATAAGAAAAGTTAGTGTGTGCTCCTTATTTGCTGGTTTCGGATGTTTATTATTAATATTTGGCTTTTCCAGATTCTCAAATACAAAATATCTTTACTTGAAGCGAGCAACGCAGAGCTACAACGGGAGCTTCAAGACCGTCGAGTTACCTGTGAGCATTTAACACAACATGCTCTTAATGCTCAGGTTTTTACCTAATTGCTTCTTTTCAGTGGTTATAAGATGTTATGATTTATTATATTATCTTCCCTGACATGTTAAAATCCAGTTTTGAAATCTCACTGACATCTCATGGTTTAGGTTGAAAAAGACAAGCTGATAATGAAAATTGAATCAGCTCGAAGTGGTAAATCCTGGGATGAGATCGATTCCAGTTCAAATCAGGTTTGAGAGCATTTATTTTCTTGCTCAGGTTATTTCAGCTTTTTGACAAAAGAAAGCATTTTGCTGACACAAAATTCTAAACTTGTCAGGATTTTGACTTGGTAAAAAATTATGTCTCAAAAATTCAAGAGTTAGAAGGAGAACTATTGCACTTGAAAAATTTGAATAGCTCAAAACGCAGACGATCCGTAGATTGTGTTGACTCAGATGATGATAGGTTCTGCTCGAAAAATGTGTTATTTCCATGTACTAACGAGTATCCATCTGATTATGAAACAAAAGCTGTGGATATTTCAGGTAACATATGAAATGCTATTTTTCATTATGTTGCTTTACATTGCTTTACATTGCTTTACTTTGTTTTTGATTTTGTTTAGCACATAAGTTTTGCTAGTTTTTATTACAACTAATTTCAGTGCTTTTAGATGTTGTTCCATGAAAGCCATGTCATGATATTTTGGTACTTTAGTGGTTAGGGTACAATTGTAGTCAGGAATATAGTGTGTTTGGTAGGAGATTGTTGCCCAACATTTCCTTTTGTTGTCATGATCTCTGCATTTTATCTTCAATCCTGGAGCTGGCTAGATGATGGTGCAAATTAAATTATATAAAACTCGTATGCAGATGAGATTGAAGTTGATGAAAAGGAGCTAGAACATTCCTCTCTTCAGGAAAAATTGGATATGGAGCTCAAAGAATTGGACAAAAAACTGGAGCAGAAAGAGGTAAAAGTTATCATATTTTTAGTTACATTATCATTGCTACCTAGATTTACCTGTATGTTCCAATTTAAGGAGACTGAATTGTTGGTAGAGTTTTTCGCCTTTTGTGTTGGTTGCTTCTTAACCCAGGTAGACTTTACCAATTCATAAAATGGGAAAGGAGCTTTTTTTCCTTACAAAAACTAATTATGTTTAACCTTTTGTGATGGTTGCTTCTTAACCCAGGTAGACATTTACCAATTCATTAAATGGAAAAGGTTTTTTTTTGCCCTAGAAAAACTTCTCATGAATCACCTACTTTTGCCAATTTTTATAGTAAATATGTGAGTATCTCTTATATATCAAGAGACAAAAAAATGAATCACATATTTGGGTATGTGATCTAGTGTTAAATCTTTAATTTCTTACAATCTTTGATTTGCTTGTTTACATTCTTGATTACTGTGGGTCTTTTCATCATTCATGCTTTACTTGTTGAAGGCTGAAATGAAGCGGTTTGCAAGTGGCGATACTTCAGTTCTTAAACAACATTATGAGAAGAAGGTTCAGGATTTAGAACAAGAGAAGAAATCTTTGCTGGTCAGTGCTGGTTCTGTAAAACTTTGGCTGTGATTGAAAGGTCTTCTTAGTAAGCCATTTTCTACCTGTTGTTTGTTGGCAGAAAGAGATCGAGGATTTGAGGTACAATCTTGCAAATATTTCATCTACTTCTGATGATGGTGCTCAAAAGTTGAAAGAAAATTATCTTCAAAAGTTAAATATCCTGGAGGCACAGGTGAATATTAAATTACCTTTTTCCCCTTTCATCGGCATTCATACTTTTGAGACTCATAATTTGTGTTATTTTGTGTTGCAGGTTTCAGAGTTGAAGAAGAAACAAGATGCTCAAGCTCAACTGCTGAGACAAAAACAAAAAAGTGATGAGGCTGCAAAACGACTGCAGGATGAGATTCATCGAATAAAATCTCAAAAGGTGCAATTTGGTAGTGGAAGGACCTTGTTATTCCAAAATAGATACAATTATTTTTTCTCTGAGTATCGGTGCTATATTGTGTCTTTAGGTTCAACTGCAACATAAGATTAAGCAAGAGTCTGAGCAATTTAGGTTATGGAAGGCATCACGAGAAAAAGAAGTTCTTCAGGTATGCATAGATAGAGTGATCATTCTTTTCATGTTCAGTAGATGGTTTCAAAATGCTTTAGAGATTATTTGTTAAAACTAGACATGTGGATTACATAAGTTTCACACTGAAGATGCTTAGTATCTTTTGTTGGGACTAGAATAGGGGCCTTTAAAATCATACGTCCTATAGTTTGGTCATGGATTTCCTGGGACTGCGAATATATATAACAATCTATCTATCTAGCCATCTCTCTCTCTCTCTCTCTCTCTCCATGTGTGCGTGTATTAAATAGCTCTATCATGAAACTTCCATTCTGCTTGTTTTAATGCAAATCATTTTGCCGTATTAGAATTAGATGGAGCAGCTAAAATTTGCTCTTGCTAGATGCACAAGTAATATATATTTATGTATGTATGTATGTATGTGGCTTTGATCGGTAAACTTTTAAGATGCAATGCATAGAGCAGCTTGACTATTGTGTCTTGTTCTATTAACATTGTTCGTTATATAATTCCAAGGGGTAGCTCAATTGGTTGGGATCACACTTTATAAAGCGGAGTCACTAGTTTCAATCTCCCCTTTCCCCTCCCCTTGGGGCCAAAAAATTACGTATTAAAAAAAAACATTGTTCATTATCATACGGTAGTAAGTATTTTGGATTTCATTTTTGTCAATCACCAGCTGAAGAAAGAGGGGAGAAGGAATGAGTATGAGATGCATAAGCTACTAGCTCTGAATCAGAGGCAAAAAATGGTAAGCTGATGTTTGCCTAGGATTCTATGAACTTACTAGTTTAAGAGAAATTGTACTTATCTTTTGTGTTTCACGCCAGGTTTTGCAACGAAAAACTGAAGAAGCTTCTCTGGCTACAAAAAGGCTAAAAGAACTTCTAGAATCTAAAAAATGTTCCTCACGTGAAACTTCTGGTTAGGATTTATACTGCATCATGCAGTTTACCTTTTTTTTTTCCTTTTCTTTTTAAATTATTATTATTATTTTCTGTTTCCTGTGTTTATAATTTGTTGATGAGTTATCTTTTATATGCAGGAGCTGGAAATGGTGCTGGAATTCAGGTATTTAATACGGAATATGATAATAGACACAAACAATTACGTGGTTCGGTCTATGACCTACGTCCACAGGATAATTTGGGCTACATTTTGTTCTTATTTCTTTGAGTGATGTTTACAATATAACAAGCTCTTATTTATAGGAGAATTAGATAATACAAATAAACTTTAACTACAACTAGGTAACGTGATTAAGTGATAAACTTCAACTGTATCTATGTCACAGTCTTCAACTATAATTAGGTTATAGTCTTCAACTGTGGGTAGGTGATAATCTTCAACTGTAGCTTGGTTTCTTGATCTCCTGATATATTCTAACAGTTTGTGTATGCATTGATGAGTAAATGATCTGGTGTCATATAACAATTGCTTTTTGAATGCTTATGTTTAGCACAAGGTTGACATTCATTATTTCATGTTTCTTGATGTATCTTATTATTGGATTTGGGTGTCGGCCTCTTTTGAAGGCTCTGATGCAAGCAATTGAGCATGAGCTTGAAGTCACTGTACGGGTACATGAAGTGCGTGCTGAGTATGAACGTCAAATGGAAGAGTGAGTTTTTATTTATTTATTTCCACTTAGAGATGTTTGAGCTTTCTAGAATTAACAAGGTTGAAGAGGACCAGTTTTTTAACTTGAGTTGTTTTTTGCGCCGTGGTTGTGGCGATAAAATGGTTTCATTTTCTTTACATCTGTGGTTAGATTAGAACAGAGGGTATATAGTATATTCTAGATTGTCTATTCTGATAGGAACTTGCTGCTTTTGTACTTTAAACAGTTTCTTATTTGTAGTTTCCTGAATTTTCTGTCCAAACTCTAAACAAGTCTCTTAATGTCTGTTTTACTAATTTCATTTTTCAGAAAGCAAATGCTTGCTGTTATGTATTTGAGGTGTTGCTTGAAAGTTTTGTGCTTGCGCAGATTTTCTCTTAACATCACTAATTGCTATAATAAATGGCAACAACAAAAAAAGGAAAAAGAGGTTAATAAATGAAATGGTCTAATGGAAATTGGATGCTAGAGCATGAGTAAATCACAATAGAGATAATTGTTGCAAGACCAAGTGTTGAGAACTAGGGAGAAAAATCCAGAACTTTAAGGAGAACTGCAATTTGTAGCTTACACACTGAATTGCACAATGTTAAATCCAATAGACATAATTGATGCAAGACCAAATTACAAGAGAAGTGGGGTGATAAATTCAGAGCTTCAATGAGATTATGATTCTGGCTAATCTGGAAATTTCTGCTTGCTTAGATATTTAATTGCACAAAGTTCTATTTATGGGTTGATTGGAAAATAAATACTGTCAAAACCAGAGTCTTGCAAGTAGTTAAAACTGCAACTTTAATGTTCTATAGAATGGAAACATATAGTCTGATGGTATTTTACAATAGACAAGAAGATTTGGGTATTAAATTTATTTCAGGCATTAAGTAAATTAATGTCGACTCAAATGCTTGAAATTTTTTTCATTTTGTTTCAGCCATTTTAATTTAAGAGTTGGTTTTCATGCTTAGTTTAGTATGTTCAGTATCATTCGATATGCAACTTCTAGATTTTCTTTCTTGCTTGTACCATATAAATTTTCATATGGGGTATTGAGACTTTATTATGGAACTTCTTATCAGTTTTTGCTGCCCGAGTTAATCCTAGTTACGTTTCTTGATATTATAGGAGGGCTAGGATGGCCAAGGAAGTTGCAAAATTGAAGGAAGAAGCATATTTGCTCAAGCAGTCAAAATTAAGGTGAAAAGTTTTCTAATGAATATCCTTTGGTTAGGTTTTTTAATATTCTCCTTAGATGGCAACCGATGCTTAAAGACCTCTACTTTGTATTTTTTTTTTTTTTTTTTGAAATTTACCTTCAATTGCTTTTGATGTAGTGATGGCTGTGAAACAATGTCTCCTGGTGCAAGAAATTCGAGGATTTTTGCACTTGAAAACATGCTCGCTACTTCATCTAGCACCTTGGTTTCTATGGCGTCACAGTTGTCAGAAGCAGAAGAGCGTGAACGGATTTTTAGCGGCAGGGGTCGTTGGAACCAAATCCGGTCTCTCGCTGATGCCAAAAATATAATGAATTATTTGTTTAATTTAGCATCCTCCTCCAGGTAGTAATTTTTTGGCAAGTCAAAGTTTTCATTTAAAGGTCCCTTGTGTATTTTTATGTAACTGATTGGTTTGCCATTACGTCATTGTTGCACTGCTAACCTTGCATTTTGTGTTTGGTTTAGGCCAAGCCAAAGTAAAGGGCTTTTTCTTTTTTTCTTTTTTAAAAAAAACCTAGTAAAAAAAAAAAACTTTGTAATGCTCTTAACTAAACCTTTTCTTTTCATTCCTCTCCAAGATGCTCTGTACGAGATAAAGAAGTTGCCAGCAGAGAGAAAGATTCGGAAATAAGAGATTTGAAAGAAAAGGTAGTGAAACTCAGTAGTTATGCCAGGCAGGTGGAGATGCAAAAGGCAGAACTTATACATCAAGTGAAGTCACAGGTAAGTGCATTTGGCTTTCAGTTTGGATTTTTCTGAAACTTCTTGATTTTTCCAAAATCAAAGTTCAGTCAAATGTTTTTTGAACTTTGTAACAGAATTCAGCCTTGAAGAAATATTCCATGCGAAGTGCAATTGACGGCCGGATTCCTGACCTGAACATTGGAGGACATAACTATGACCTGCGCAAACTGGTAGGTGCCTCTTATGGGCCTCTCACGTTACACTAGCTTCATGAGAACAGCATTGTTTGTGAAACGTCCATAGTCCCATGTAACAAGTTACTTGTTGCTATTTCTTGTTTTTACCATTAGCCAATAATCTATTGGCTGAATTATTCTATAAATGATTCTAGGATCACCGGAGCTCCTCCATTTTCTTATTGGAAGACATGGATACGTCTGATTCAGAACACTCAGGTGAAGAAGAAAGTGGTGATGATTGGGTAGAGTCAGGAAAACATCGCGGTAGGACGAGAAATTCTAGAACTGGATCAGATGTCTGCTGCTCTTGTAGTAAATACTCTTCATGCAAAACTATGAAATGCCAATGCCGAGCTGCCAGGGGTAGTTGTGGGACATCGTGTGGTTGTGTGGCTACAAAATGCGCCAACAGAGGATCGTTCTCGAACAACGAGTTTGATGAATCGCAGGGAACAGACATTTTCGAAGGGAATGGGAGCGGTTCAGCGTCTGATGAAAAAGAGCAGAGTCACGCCCTTGCTTCTCATGGTGCAATGTTACTTCAGAGTGCACTTGTTGAGAAGCCTGCCGAGACAAATGATGAAAATGAGCCTAGAAGGAAGCCTCTGTCTGACATTGGTAACAAATTGGTATGTCTGATAAAGCTTACGAGTATCATTCTTCACTTATTTCATTATTCCAAATGTAATTCTGTTGGCTCCATTTTGTTATTATATTATTATTATTATTATTATGATTTACTTCTCATGTTTGTAACTGATGCAGGTCAAGCCAAAAGCACCAAAGCCTAACCAGAGAAAGAAATGGCGGACATCTACTGTTCTGCTTGTTTCTGATCCTCCACCGTCCTCACAGCCAGAAAACACTGATGCCCCCCAGAAGCCAAATAATAGTAATGCTAGTGAGGGGGACATCCCCCTGAAGTTACCCAGGGCTATGCGATCGGCTGCATCAAACAGCGGCAACCCGTTGAGAGAGAGGAATGCTGGTCAATCAGACGCAGTTGCGAATAAGGAGCCTGCTATTCTTACTCCAACAAGCCCTCTCCGGCAGAGAAGACCAGAGGAGAAAGAGAACAATGACCTTTGACTTCACACTTCTCCTTGCCCTGATTGGTGATATTTATGCTAACATTGTGAACTTTCATGATTCCATCAATGAAGTTTTTCTGTGGATTTGTTGAGAAGAAAGAACACGATGTCTAACAAGAGAAATGTATTGTGCTAGTGAGCTTTGATCACTCAAAGGCTTTTTGTGGTGTATTCAATTGTGTAGGAAAATATATGAAATTTTATTTTTCGTTTGGCTGTCAAGAACCAAATCTGGCTGGTTAATGACATCACAAAGTCACCTATTTGGATCCTATTCTTTAGAATATGTAAAATGGTGGAACTAAAACTGATGATTATGTTAATCTCGTCAATTTAAATTTATACTATTTAGAATATGAAAAATGGTTGTGATGAATCTGACGATAATGCAATAATGGTGACAAAGACTTGGTAATGGTTATGATATGATTGTCATGTTATTGGTGTTGGTTGTAAGCAAGGTGGTGGTGGCAGTGTGAAGAACAATGATATTTGTAGGATAATGAAAAATATTAGTTAGGGTTTATACAATGAGACATTCTCCATAGAATTCGAACTTGGAATTATAGATTCTTGAAAATGTTCAATATTTTATAAATTTTTTAAAATGACTTTCTTCTTGATTAAAGTAAAAGAAATCAAAATTAGAGATCGGATAAGCTTTTGCCGTCAAATTTGTGTTAGGGTGATAGACACATTAGCACGTGCTTCAACATGGAATAAGAAAATGGAGATGATTGATGATTCATTGACGACCTTGTTCTACAAATCTAATAATATATATATCGTCACATTATTTTAAAATGAAATAGAAGATTCACGTGAAGCAAAAATGGTACACCGGATCTCAAAGAGCAGGAATCATGTTAAAAATTTAACAACTCATCCTTGTAATGCTATAAATTATATTTTTATTCCACAATTATTTTACAATGCTGACGCGACAGTCGTAACTAACTTTTGGAACAATCATCGACTCATTGTTAAAAAAAAAAAAAAATTAAGAAATTCAAGCTACTACATTAACATTGTAAGATAGTTACAGAATAAAACATATAGTAAAAGAACTATAAGAGAAGAGCAATATGCCAATATAAAAAAAGAAAATTACAGCAACCAAAATCAAAGACAAATAAAATAATACTATCCATGCAGCAAGTCATTCCATAGCCTCGGAGAGGATCTTCAAGGTGAAATGTGGATGAGAGAATACTGTTAGCGGTGCTAGTTGTAGTGGCTCAAGTTGAAAATTTACGAGTGTCATGAACAGCATTCAAAAGGTTCTTAGCTTTAAACCACGTGTATAATGAGATAAATAACAACAAAGTGAATATATCCTGAAGTTCAGAGATCAACAAGAAGCCCCAACAATAAAGAATTGTAGAAGAAACACTAGTAAAGATCCGTCGTATCTACATGAAGAAACAAAGAAAGGGGGGTGGCGCTCAACATACGACAGGCCGTTTGGATTGTTCTCGGCACGACGGCCTCAATCAAACGACTGAAAACGGGAGATAGTTTATGTATAATGTATATCAAGTACTTCAAACGACAACTTTTTGCTATAATTATCTCTGACGTGGCGAATTTGAATTCAAATTTGAATGGTTCGCTCCATTTGGGTATTGGTACTGACGTGGCAAATTAGACGTTGTTGTCGAGTGAATCGAATCGTTGAATGTAATAATAAAAGGAGCACTCGCACTCAGTGAGTCAGCAACGAAAATGGATCCCGACACCCAGAAAATGCATTTTTACTGAAACGAAGGCCTTCGGATCCGATCCGATCCAATCGAAACGCGAGCGCCGATTAGGGTTTTTTGAATTTCCACATTCACTTTTCCCCTGCATTGCAGAAGATGAAGAAGACGAATCGTCGCTCAAAGCAAGCGAGCCCAGGAGGTGCCTCGCCATCAGCTCCTGACAATAACCAAAAGCAGCATTACGAGGAGAGAGTTCATCAGCTCCAACAAGAAAACAACGCGTTTCAGGTCAGTGTTGTATTCGCTTTATAGTGTTTTAGAATTTCTGATTTTCGCGGTCATTGTCTGTGTTCTTCAGTGTCCGTTTGGTTGCTGAGAAAGTTTAGGAAAAGAATTGAAAGCGTTTGGGTTGAGTGTTAGTTAGGTTTTCTTTTTGCTGAGTACTTGAGGAACAAAGAGCCTGTTTGGTTGGTAAGAAAATGTGGAAAGTACGGTGCTAGAACTGTTCTGAGTCTTTAAAGTCCTCCAACTGCTGGGAAGTTGAAAAATCCGAAAGTTTAACTGGATTGGACCTTTGAAGCGATAGTGTTTGGATATTGGGATCTCATCGAAAACCTGGGAAAGCGGAAAGTCTTTCCAGCGCAGTACAGCTATTTGGCTTATTGATTTACGCTTGACAATATTTTTGGAGTAAAATAAAATGTATAGTACTTAATAGTGTTTGTTTGATATTGCTTTTAAAGCATGGATTTTCGTTTCATAGAACGCACTTACAAAAATATTGATAATATTATGAGAAATTTCTTTGTGCTTCTCAGTCTAGGTACGAAAATGAAAGCATGGAAAAGGTCTTTTGAAAGGGATCTTTCCTCAACGCAACTGTTTTTTGAGAGAAAACTTTGGGAAACGCCTGTTTCAGTTTGTTTTTTGTTTTCCTGTTTTTTCAACAGTCAAACATCAGTATAGCTTCCTTACTGCAATTTTTGTTAAATTTGGCAGAAGGAGAACGAGGAACTAAGGAAAAAACTTGAAAATGTTTCATCTACTCCTAATGTTGGTGTTTTAAAGCTCAAAGAGGACTATCTGCAAAAGCTGAATGTCCTTGAAGAACAGGTGCAGTTTTTATTTGCATTCCGACAATATGTTTGATCACACAATTACATGTTCTGAAACCATATTCTGCTTTTGTAGGTTACAGAGTTGAAGAAGAAACAGAATGTTCAATCTCAACTCTCAACTCAAAGACCGAAAGGTGATGAAGCAACAAAAAGGTTACAGTTTGAGATTCAAAGTTTAAAGGCTCAGAAGGTACTAGTCTTGTAGATGAGCATGCTTATGTAAATAATTGCTTATTTTTATTGTTTCCCCTATTAACAATTTCATAATATTCAGGTTCAAATGCAATGTAAGATCAAACTACAGTCCGTGCAGTTTAGGTTATGCAAGACTTCACTGGAAAAAGAAGTTCTTCAGGTATATGCATTGCTAAAGGATTTAACTCCATTATGCCTTTTGTTAAACCAGTATTTTATATCCAGGCACCATGGTTAACTTGAAATTTAAGTATAAGACGTTTGAGGTGGGTTGAGTTCGATTAGTCGTTCTATTTCCATTTGTTAGTCTCAAGTTGATGCCTCAAATTTTGCTTATCTTCCTTCTCATACCGTCCAAGATTTTATGTTTGAGTGTTTTATGTTTACATTGTTCAGGGTCCTCAGATGTTTTTAAGATGCTTTGCTATATATTCATTTTTTTTCTTATTCGTTTATTTAGTTATAAATATAGCCATACTTAAATTTTGAAGTATACTGTCATGAAAATCTAATAAAGGGTCACTTGATGACTTTACATTCTATGATGCTCCCATCTTTTTCTAGCAGTATTTCTTGATTAGCTTTTTCTTGCTTTCTGATTTTTACTACCAAATTATTTGGGTAAATTAAATTTGTTTCCAAGGTTTTTTGGTATGATCTATCTGATTCTCCTCGATTTGTTCTTATGATGTTTATATATTCATGTTGAAAGCACGTTGGTACACTGAAACAAGTTAAATTTTCAATTTATTATGAGATAGTGTATTTTAAAATATTCACTGAATGTGGTAACATTGGTCTATTATAATATAATTTGAATATCAAAATTTTTAAACGATGTCCAGAGTGTTTGTAATTGGCATGTAAAAAAATATGAATTTTCACCATTAGAAGTTCCGTTCAAATAGATATATGCAATACAATCATACTTTGTCTCAACTGGAAAAAGTTGCTTGCATGCATTGTTTGATCGTGCTTTGAGTATGTGTCAGCATTACAGGATGTCATAGTATTGTCTAATGCTTCATGCAGTTGATTTGAGACATCGATATTCCCTTGTCTATTTGAAGTATGCATTGGATGTAGTTGACAAAAAGATGTATTACTCAACTTATATATGTAGTGGTAACTTGACGCATTGTAAAAGCCCTTGAATTTGAAGCTTGAACAAACTGTAGAATGGTGTGAGAACCTGTGCTCAAACATTTTTTTTGTTATTTTTTGGCACTATAGAAATTTAAGCTAGTAACTTGGATGGCTTTGTTAATGTTGCTGTTGGTGATTGTTGTCTGTTTTATCTGGGATTTTCATTATGTCTATGTATTTAATTTCATCGGAATCTATGCATCAACAGCTAAGGAAGGAAGGAAGGAGGAATGAGAATGAGATGCAAAAGCTTTTTGCTTCGAACCAAAGACTAAAGATGGTAAATTCATGTTTTCTTTATGATATTATAAACCTACTACTTAGTGAAACCATTTCTTTTCTTTTTCTTTTTTGGTGTATAACTTCTGGACAATTATTTTTCTTACATTTTGGTTCTTTTATGTCAGGTTTTACAACGAAAAACAGAAGAAGCTTCCATGGCTACAAAACGGCTAAAAGAGCTTTTAGAATCTCGAAAAGCTTTATCGCATAAATCAGCTGGTTTGGAGATCTACTTTTCATTTCATGTTTGTTTTCCATCATTATAATACATTGACATTTTTCTTCTTTTTGGTCAAATCTCATGTAGGCGCAAGAGGTGGGAACATTCCTAGAATTCAGGTATTTAATAACCAAATTGGAAGAACTAGACTCTATTTGTGATTCATGCATGTGGTTTTTTTGACCAGTTATATAATTCATGTAATATAAATGGCACTTTGGATGTGCTTCTGATTGGATCACATTTATGCATAGATTCCATTCAGGAATGTTTACTTGCAAGTTGCAAGTGAATGTGGTTATATTATTTGGAATTAAGACATTAAGATTTTCATATATAGGGAAAAAAACCCATGAAATACTTGTGAGCACATTAAGCCTAAACAACTACAAAATCATGGCCATAATGCTAACAATTTTTACCCATCCTTTTCTCTCCAAAATTTGTAAATTTGTGGCAAGTTGCCTTTTATACTTTAGTTTGATTTGAGAAATTGTAGTTCTCCAAGATTACATGACATTTTTACCCATTAAGCAAGAAGTCTTTCCCACCTTGTAATTAGAATTTCATGACCCACAGACAAAGTGGTGCTTTTCTTTTGGACAGTTCAGACTTGCAAGTTAAGGATGAACTGAATTGTACCTTTATAGCACAGGGTTCTTTTTATCTTTTTGAATTCAATCAGAGAGTTAAGGACCCAAAAGCTATATACTCTGGGTACATGTGCAATTTTTGGCTTTACTGGATATTTGGATTTAATGCATGCCTGGAATTGGTTGATGGGTTTTTTTGGATCTATAGTTTGTTGTAGGGGAATTATTATATTTCTTGTATATGTTACCTCTTTAAAATGGTTGGTGCAGAGTATTGAACATGAACTTGACGTCACAACACGGTTACATGAATTATGTTCTGAATATGAACGTCAAATGGAAGAGTGAGTTCCTGCATCTTTCTCCTTCTGCTAATACTATCATGGTCCTTTCATATGTTCTCATTATGATTCTCTCTCAAAGGTTCAGTCCTTGGTATAAATAGTTAAAAGAATAAGAAGAGAAAATGAAACAGTCTTATTTCCTTGATGATTTTACCATAGGAATACATTGAGTTTAAATAGAAGACTAATATACAAGCTATTATGGAAATATATTCATTGTGGATTACAACAGAAATGATGACAATAAATTAAGATCGTGGATAATAAAATCATATAAAAAATTTCCAACACTCCCCCTAAAGCTGAGGGCAAAGATGTCTCGCATGCCCAGCTTGCATAAGGCTGAATGGAGAACACTATTGGGCACTTCCTTTGTCAAAATATCTGCAATTTGTTCCCACGTTTTCACGTAAGGTGTACAAATTAAAGTTGGTTGCGATTGCTGACTAGCACATTCTGGAACGTTCTGCTTTGGTGACATAAGTACATATGAGGACTCTGTTATTACACTTAAAAGATCTGTTGAGTATTTCTCTTTACCGCCTATCTACTCTTGAAGAGAAATGTCGGGAGGAGAAAAATAGGGTAGAGATTCAAAAAAGGTTACATCCATAGAGACAAAATGCTTTTGCGTATGGGGGTGATAACACCTATAGCCTTTTTGAGTTGGTGAATACCCCAAGAATATACACTTAAGACTTCTAGGATCCAATTTGCTACGAGAGGAACTAGGGAAATGGACGAAGCAAACACAACAAAAAACATGAGGAGGAATGATAAATAACGATGAAGACAAGGATGGTGAGAAAAGATCAATAGGTGTCTTAAAATCCAGGACAAGTGACATAATTCAATTAATGTGATATGCTGCAGTAACCAATGTATCACCCTTGTAGGATTTAGGAACATGCATGGAAATCATTAATGCCCAGGTTACCTGTAGGAGACGCTGATTCTTTTGCTCAACAACCCTTTTTCGTTGTGGGGTATGGGAACAAATTGTTTGATGGATGATACCATGCTAGCTGAGGTATGATTGTAGGTCAGTAAAAATATTCTCCTTCATTATCAGAATGAATAATCTGAATGGAGATTTTGAATTGAGTACACATCATCTTATGAAATGTCTGAAAACATGAAGAAACGTAACTTTTATCTTTCAATAAATAAACACAAGTAGTGAGAGAACAATCAACAATAAAAGTAACAAAAAAAAAAACAGTTTAAAAATCAGAAAAACTAGAAAAAAGCAGACTATTATGTGCTGTTATGAGTTGAATATATTATTTTTCAGCTCTACTACCAAAATCTCTAACTTCAAAGTTCCGTGCATTTCTCTCTCTTCAAATACACCACATTAAAAGTAAAGGACCCAACCTCCAAACTTCCAAAATGTTACTACGCCTCTTCTGACCTCCCCAACAATTCTCTCACCCTTTTAGGCACAACTCAAACGACACCAAACAACTTAAAGAGCGAGCTCCATAAATCTCTGGTTCACATTAACATTGGAGAATTTGCTGCTTTGCTTGATTTGGCACTCCACTTGTTTGTTTGACATTTTGATCTGAGGATGAAAGATCCAAGTTGATTAATGCTCCACAAGTGAGGTACTAATGTCTTGAATGAACAGTCAAAATAACAATTGTTCATATGCAGAATAAGAGAAGTCACTGTGAGAGTTAAATTTACATGTGAATTTGAAGTTTGTTCCATACTTTTGAGTTTAATGGTGGGAATGATAATAAACATTCAAGTTGTACTCGGGGGAAAAAAATTTTAAGTTTTGGTTGAATGATGTTATATCTTCAAAAAAAAAAAAGTTGTTATATTCTTGTTAAAAAAAAAAAAAATCATTTATCTTCTCCATGTCTCTTTAACTTTTAAGTACAAAAATTCCCTGAATTTTTATGTATTAAGCGGTTAGTTTGCTGAAAAATTAAGCTTCTATTTTTTCCAATTTCAAGATGCATGTTGAATTCTGGAACGTCTGTTTTATTCAATTAATGCATTCACCGTATCATGGGATGGTTAGGATGGCTGAGGAGGTTGCCAAGCTCAAGGAAGAAGCAGAAATGCTGAAGCAAGAAAATTATAGGTGAGAAAATCGTTGCTGAATTTTCTTCATGCATGTTTCTGTGTTCTTTTCCGTGGAAACTTTATGTGGCTATTCTATGCTGATAAGAACTCTGTAACCTTTTCTTCCTTGAACTTTTAAGGTGCCCGTTGCAGGAGAAAGAAGTTGACTGCTTAGAGAAGGATCTAGATATAAAAGACCTGAAGGAACAAGTAGTCAGCCTAAGTGGTTTGCTTGCACAACTAAAAATCCAAAAGGCTGAACTTAATCATAGGGACAAATTACAGGTTAGTGCATTTGGCTGTGGTGTGATATTTTTTCTTCATCCCAGAATAGAAAATATTCTAACCGAGCCTGAGTGACACGTATAAAGCTTTGAGGTTTGATAAATTCTCATGGTTCAAATTCAAATGCAATATTAATTTAGTTGTTTGAAAATAAAATTATATGTATCGAAATATAATCGTGAGATATTTCAATAAAGATATATGATGTTCAGGATGATTTGAGTCAACCCTCTTTCTCTCTTGGGAGTAGTGACGAGTTATTTGAGGGCCCAGAGACATCTGAATCAGAAAATTTTGGGGAAGCTAAAATTGCAAGGGAGAAAAGTGCAGTTGGGAAGTGCTGCTCCTGCAGTAAGAAGTCTTTGTGCAAGACATCAAAATGTAGATGCAGATCTACTGGTGATAGCTGTGGAAAATCATGCGGCTGCGCACTTACTAAGTGCACCAATAGAGAAGCAGTTCCAGTCAAGTTGAGCAACTCCCCACAATCAGAAACGGCTGAAAGCATTCTGAATTGTCTGGACATTGTTGAGACAGAGAGGACTGGCATAGTTGCTTCTCAAGGTGCAATGCTACTTCAGGGTGCACTAGCTCAGAAGCCTGCTGAGATGAACAACAATCGTAGGACAAGAAAGGAGCCTTTATGTGACATTGGGAATACATTGGTATGATTCTTCTCACAAATGTCTTTTCCTTAAGTCATTCCCATATTAAGGAGAAATATAGCATGCTCTTTCTGACTCTGCTGTCTACTTGACCTTATATTTGCTGGCTGTCTGACTTCTCTGACTTGAAACCTCAAACCCCGAATACATGACCCCCCACCTGCCATACTCGTAAAAACTTTGCATCTCAAGTCACTGCAATCCCCTTTTTGCAACTGACATTAGTAACTTAGTGCTTGCTGGGTTTTTCTTTTAGCACTACAAACTGCATGCCTCTTGTGCTACATTTTGTCTCCTTGCTAACAGGAAATCTGAACCCCTACAGATTGAATCAGATGCTTTAAAACCTCGCCAGACAAAGAAAGGGCGAAAGCCAGTAATTCAGCTTGTTGCCGTAGACCCACCTTCTTCACTGCCAGAAAATATAGAAGGCCCAAAAGAAGCAGATATTCTTGTGAAATTACCAGGGCCTGTGCCACCAGCAGTCCCTCATCTTGATGACTTGGTAGTTAGTAAGGCAACCGGTGTTCCTGCTGCAAGATATCCGGTCCGGCAGGCCAGAGCATTGAATCAAAAAGAGAACCACAGCCTTTGAATCGACAGTTGTTCCTTAATCCCCTCTTAGTAGGAAATACACACCAATGCATAAAGTCTTGGAAGCTTGGAATCTTATAGAGTATGGATCTAACGGGAAGGAGTGGGATTTGTGGATCGTGAGGATTGATGAATCTTTTTGGTAATTGGTTTTTCAGCTTGATCTATAGTGAATTGCCTGATGCTATTGAAATATTCATATTCAACCTTGGTCGCTTGAATGCTGTTTTTTATATGGAAATGTGGGTTTTCATCTTCTGCTGCAGTAATCTTCGTAATATATATATATTCCAACGGCATAAAGGGTTTATTAAAAGTAGTCGAGCCCAGCGCGTATTCACGATGGTGAAAAACAACATTAATACCAAAAAGGAGAGGCGTTTTGGAAACGACATTAACAGGGCAAAACGACTATTTCATCATAAAAACAGCATAAACATGAAGACCGCAGTAAGGAAAGGGTGTCGTTTTGGTCAAATACACAAGTACATAACAAGCTTAACAGAAGAAAGATGTTGCCGAATCGAGCGCTGTCTTACGCGCGCAACAACATCATCATCGTCTGACAAAAAAAAAAAATCATCAACCAGTCCCCTGGGCCCCATCGCTGATTTCTAGCAATATTCCTAACTTCCTCATGTACTTGCTCCATCCACCAATGGAGACACAAATTAGATTGAGCGTAATAATCAGCAGCATGAACACTCACAATGAATGTTGAAGAGCAAATGCAAGACGCACAATATTTTATCAAGAGGTCATATAACTGGAACTACGTTTCCATGAAACAAAAGGATTGATCTAAAATTGTTCCCAAAAAGGACTTCCTCCCTTCTGTGAGCAGATCATGTCAAAGTAAGTGATCTCTGACACTAATTCCTCCTAGAGTTCAGCTTCAGTTGATTTCAAGTTTGGTAACCCAGTAGTCAATTTGACTGGCAACACACTCTGATCCGGTCGAACCATATGAGCTGAATTTCTTAACTGCATTTTCTACTCCAAGAAAATCGTATACATCCTCCTCAAACACCGGGTTTATGCTCCTTAGCTCATCAAGACGCAGCTCCTGAAGCTGGCAGCCTTTTGACACGCACAAGGCAACAGCCCTTCCAACTATATCATGAGAAGTTCTGAAAGGCACTCCCTGCAAGGAAAATAACAATAATTTATTAAAAAAAAAAAAAAAAAAACCTTGGAGCTCTTCTAGCTGGTGAAAAAGGTATGAAAAAGTTTAGCAATATACATGGCTTACCTTTTTCACAAGATAATCAGCAAGTGTAGTGGCATCAAGATGACCAGCAGGTAAAGCCTTTTGTATTCTCTCCCGATTGAAGGTAATGTTCTGTGCAAACTCTGCTGACACTTCAAGCATCCCCAAAATTGTCTTCACACTGTCAAATGCAGGTTCCTTATCTTCCTGTGTCAAGGAAAAATGATTTCCACAATCAACCATCATAAGTATTTAAGAGACTAATGGAAAAGAGGGGGAAAAAAAACTCTTGGATGAATTATTAATATACAAGACAGCTGCATGGGTTACTCAGAAAGAAGTAGTGTACACCCACAACTGTTGCAGAAAGAGCGAGCATCTACACTATCTTCTGCAAGTTTTAAAAGATTTATAGATCAACACATAATATGCAGGCATTAGTGAGTGAATCATAGCAACATGCGTGCATGTACACTAGTATGCAGGTAAGCCCACGAAGCGGCTGTCAGATTTGAATAGCATAAAGGCTGAAATAGACCCAGCTAAACACCCCCGGGGGCGCCTCTCTCTCTCTCTCCCCCTGCCAGGAGCACCATCATCTGCTAGTATAACCATGTAATAGGTTTTCCCATCACCAAATGAATGAATCAGAGTGTTCTACCTGCAAATCACGATTGTAAGCAAGAGGAAGCCCTTTGCACAATGTAAGAAGAGTAACCAAGTCTCCAATGACTCTGGCAGACTTTCCACGAACAAGTTCCATTGGATCTGGATTTTTCTTCTGAGGCATTATACTACTTCCAGTAGAAACAGAATCACTTGGTGTGATAAATCCAAACTCCTCTGAAGCCCACAGTACCCATTCTTCACCAAGCCGAGAAAGATGAATGGCCGTGATGGAATTGGCAGAAAGAAACTCCAAAACGAAATCTCGGTCTGAAACGGCATCTATACTGCTCAAAATATAAAAAGTAACCAGTTGTTTTAGCATACCAGCGATCAAGAAGTAGGTCAAATAGAACAAATAGGAGCAACAGATGAATGCAAATGGACAACAAACAACCACTGCTACATTGAGCTAAATGATCTTGTGGGGACAGAATCAGATTATACAGATAAACATAATTAATAGTCTAATGCATCATTCTAAAACAAATTGACTTCTCCATACAGCATATGTTTGCTTTCTCATATGGTGTTTTACCATCAAAATTAATCCTTAAACCAAGGAAATGATCAGTATAAACTGAAACTTTACATATATGCATCTTCTAGCAATGTATTTACCTCATTGACAAACTTGGGAGATCATAACACAATAACAGATGACTATGTGAAAGACAGTTTGCAAGATACTGTTAAAACATCAATTAATGTTGCCTCAGGGCCAAAAGTACTCAGTTTTGACTGCCTAAGGGATAAATTATCAAGCGCATACCTGTTCCTCATGGGAGCAGTGAATAACAGAGCATCTGAAGTCATGAATCGGTCAATGGGAAGGCCAGTGCCAGCCAATGCACATGCACCTAAAGGGCAGAAATTCAGCCTAACTTTGCAATCTAGTAAACGACCAGCATCACGTTCAAGCTACAAGACAACATTTTGGCCATAGTTAAGTCTCTTGGACTCTAAATGAAAACTACAGCTTAATTAACCTATACGAGGATTTATTTCAAACCTTATGATTATGCTGGTAATAATGTTATGAGCAATTTATGCATGATTAGAAACAAAGCAAACAACATGGGTTACAAAGGATTTCATAAATAAGAAGTTCATGATTATGGGAAGCACCAGAGTCAATCATGGAGTTTTAAGTTCAGTGGGGGCCTAAGACTCCATCCTTATAGTTGCTTCTCCAAGGGCCTCTCTTGCCATTTCATAGACTGTATGGCCTGTCACTGAAAGCATTGCATTATTACTATGTGTCAAGAATGCATGCGTTTATATTCTTTCTTTCTTTTTTTTAATTATTATTATTATTATTATTATTATTTCCCTAAAAGTTTACATAACTATGCTGCTGCAACAATAAGCATCTGTCTCATTATAAACAGGATTTTAAAAAAAAATCCAGACAAACCAGCAGCTGTAAACACAAGTAAAATATAAACCAAGGTTTTAAAACCCGGGCCGGACCTGGAGGTCGGACCATTTAAACTGAGAACCAGCCTTCATTCCCATTTGGACATCCTATAACTGTTTGGGTCAATAACCAACTGGGGACGCATTTGACCACAGCCCAAGTGTCAACCTGTTTGATGCGTCTGTACTTTCTTTTATTTTTTTATTTTTAATAAACGCGCCCCCAGGTACATAAGAAATATACAAGAAAAGCCACCTAACTAGTAGGGACAAAAAGAACAAGAAAATCATGATAACTAACCACCAAAAAAGAAACAAAAGCAACTGTCTAAATATATAAAGTATTGAAAAATAAAGACTTAATCTCCTCCAAAGTCTTCTCACAGTTCTCAAAACTTCTATAATTCTTTTTCCTCCATAGACACCACAAAAGGCACGAAGTCGCCATCTTCCAAACAACAACACTCCGAGTTTTGGCAGCAGTCCACCAACAAAATTGGGAATTAGACTAAATTTTGCTCCAAATTCTAGAATTCATAGGGTAATTCGCTCCTTAGGGAGACAACTCGTGTATCCTAGCTCCAGACAAGCAAGAGTCACTTAAGGAACACCCCAACATCAATTTATAAAACGAAAAAACTCGAACCTAAATCTACTGGACTAATCCTTTACTAAGATCACAACCATAAGAGTAAAGTGCGTTTTTTATTTTTTATTTTATTTTTTTAAATGTCAATTTCATCCCTTTAATTTTTTGTCTAATAATATACATAAAAAGATAGATATACATAGTGTTTACCACTAGGCTAACATGACTTTTCATGTAAGGTTTTACACTAATATTTACTTCCATACATATATACATATATACACGTGTGTGTGTGTGTGTGTGTGTGTGTGTATTCTTTCTCATACAAATGCTACCTTTTGAACTCATACCTTATAATTATTTTACTAACACCCTTATCACTCCTACCAAAACTTTTCTTTAGCAATGCCACCACTTTAATTATATACATGCGTACATACATACATACATACATACATACATACATACATATTTGTATATATAATAAATATTCTTCCACTAAGAAAGGTATCATGAAGACAACTAAATTTGCTTGGTAAACTACCCGGGCCTCCCCATGGTTTAGGTAAAAGGGAGGGGAGCAAGAAAACTATTGCGCTAACGCGCAATGGCTTTTGCGCTAGCACGCTTGTACGCTGCTTGTTCGTTAACGCAACGGCTTTCACGCTAGTGCGCTCAACCGTTGATTATAAATAATGGTCTAACCCTTATTGAACTGCTGTTTGGACCTCTAACCCTTGAACCCCTCACTTTTTGGGTTTGTTAAACTGTCCAGACTCTAAAACACTGCATAAACCATATCATTTACATCTCTCTAACTTGGCCAAACATAAAATAGAAGCCTTCTCATACAGTCTTGGATAGTGCATAAATGAATCAATTCAAACCTGCTCAACAAATGCTAAGAGAAGATGCTGCAGTAAAACAGGTTGTGCCCTTTGCAAATGTGTATAACCGGGAACGATAAGGCCCTCATTCTTCAAAGCCAAAGTCACCAGAGCAATCTGAAGATGTTTGATGCGTGCAACGACCTTATCGATGGCATCTCGACACCACAGGCGAAAGTCTGTCAAAACTTGATCATTGCGGCTCCGAGCTGTGTGGAGCTTCTTGGCTGGTTCGCCAATCATATCAGTAAGTGCTGCTTCAATGTTCATGTGCACATCCTCCCTATCAGTTCTCCAAGCAAATTCACCATTTTCAATCCTCCTCTCAATTTCATCCAGACCTTGAAGAATACTATCCCTATCACTGGTACTCATCAATCCCTGCAACAGAACAACATATCACCCAGTGTCAATGAATTGTCTCTTGTATGAACTAAATGAGTATGCGTTATAAATGGAATTTTTTTGTTTTTGTGAGATTCGAGAACCCTAAAGCGAGCAGTTTGGCTTATATCACCCATTTTCGCCTCTGAATTGTAAAGAAAGATCAACACTTAAACGAATTCTAACTGATTCAAGAAAAGAGTAGGATTCTGAACTCGACAAAGTCTGGTACATTATTTGGACGATCAACCAAACAGTGAATAAGCTTTAGAAAGAAGTTTCGTCTCATGAACCCAGTGCCCCAAACCCCTGTTTGGTTGCCAAGAAATCTGATGAAAGTAAAGCAATGTATCACGTGAAGTTCAATTCATCAAAAAGAAATAAATAAAAACCTCGGCTAAGACTCAGCCAAGTGTCCGTACAAAATGTAATCACCTCGCTCAATTCAAAATTTCTCCACATTTTCCCAGCAACCAAATGAAAGCACTCCAAATCAAGTTGACCGTTTACTCTAAATCTTATCAGGAACAAAACAGACCAAAACGAACGCAAAGCGAGAGAAAAGACCTGTTTGGCGAGCATGGAAGCGTGGGCCCTACTCCCCATAATGTCGTGCTTGTAGAGCACCTTGTCGTAGGAGATCGACTCGGTGAACCGCTCCACCGCGTCGGTCACGCTTTCCTCGAACCGACCGCCCCAGAGCTTGACCTCCTTGCTCTTCTCCGCCACTCGATCGCCCTGAGATGCGCTCATGGTTTCCGAGGCGCAGCAGACCTTAAGCGCTCGATCAAAAGCGAGTGAGGGTAGCCGATGTTTAGGGCTCGCGTGGTTGGAGAGTCGGGATGGGCGCGAGAATAATGAGGCGGTCGTACAAATAGCCAGCAATTCCATTTGTCCGAGAGCAGTGAGGTTTTTGGTTGGTGGTTTTGGGTTCAGTTGGCGAAGTGGTCAGGGTTTTGAACTTTTGAGGTTCAGTGGTTTTGTTGAAGTGGGGAGGGAATATTATATCAGAGAGCGGGTTTTGAGGTTCAGTGGGTCCAACCATTGTCGAATTGGGTTCAGGCCTATTTCTATTGGTCCTATGTCTGCTTTTTGCATTTCGGACAAGACAACATGGACGGGACGACACAAAAGGCCCCTTTTTTTTTTTTCTTTTTTTTTTTTTTTTCTTTTTGCATATACAAGGCCGTTTGTTTGAATTGTAATATATTGCGTTATGTAATTTGTGAGAATAAGTCCCAAAAAAAAAATATTATATAATTAAAATTAAAATTAAAAAAAAGTAAGAGTTTTTTTTTTCTCTCAAAATTTGAAGAAAATTTTGAATAACGAACGCTAATGCTCTTATACATAATTTTTTTAAAAAAAAATAAAAAAAGATTGATGGTTTCCTTCTCTAACTCTCTTGCTAAATTTCATGTATGTTTATGAAAATAGACCCTAAAATTAATTTTAAAAATTCTAGTTATGTCTTTTGATTTGGCTTTCTTCCTATTAGGATTGTATAGGTAAAGCAGATATTAACTACTAACCGCATACCTATTTTGGTGAGTAGTTGGCAAAAACTGTTATTCGTCTAAGATAGTGCGGTTAACGGTTTTAGAGTAGGTGGTTCCCTTATATATATTATAATAATAATAATAATAATAATATACTAAAACGACGTCGTTTTGTTATGTTATATGATTTCGTATATAAAAGAATTCTCATGTTACTATACAAATTTATTAATTAATTTTTTTCATCTAAAACACCAACTTTTTTTTAATTAAAAAAAAAAACACTAAAAAACTCTAAATAGTCACAAAACTATCTAAAATATGTCATAAAAAAAAATAAAAAAAATAAAAAAAAAAAAAAAAAAAAAAAAGAAAAAAAGAAGAAGAAGAAAGAAGAGTTTAAGAAAGGCCCAATACATCAAAATAGACTCATACCATACATGCGGTTAGGCGGTACAATTTGGACTTCAATAACTATTAACTACAGTTATTGTAAAATAGTTAACTGCTTAAAACAATACAGTTATAATTACGAAAATCTACCTCTAGCTAAAGCGTTGCAGTAAACGTGGTCCATAGACAATTATTGCCAATTTTAATCGTTTGTACACCCATAATAAAACAAACAAAAAATCTCCTATGATTTTAACATACGGTCAAAATTAAGTCTCCTGAAATTAAAAAAAAAGCCGCATTATCTTAAAGGCTTTTTGCCGGTCACCCTTTTAAGAATTTGGAGGGTTCCAATAGTTTGTTTTAAACGGCTATGCACCACAATTTATGCACCACCAATATATGCAGATCCACGTATGCAAAGTTGATGTAAAGCGAAAAAGAAAAGAAAAAATGCTATGGCCTTTGTCGACACAATCATGTGGGCAGCGACGTGGGATGTGTGGCACACTGCTATTGGGTGGTGGAGGGAGCATAAATCGTCACTCACTCGTCAATGATTGAAGAAAGAAGGCGCAAAAAGATGGATGAGAATTATTGATAGAGATACTGAATTTTTGATGGACGAGAAATGATGGAGATAAAAGAATTTTTTTAACGAGAGATTGATATTAAGGTGACGTGGAGGTTATTTATTGATATTTGTAATAATTATTTTTATTATTTTTAATGAATAAGTTTCACATCATTTCAGTATCTATTTATTAGTAAAAGATATAATATTTTTAACGTTTTTCAATATGGATGACTATCCTCTTAAATTATTTGTTTGAATTTGAAAAAATTTAGACGGGTGACTGTAAGAGATTACTTATAGGACCCATTTAACCAGATAAGTATTTGAACAACCCAAATTTTATTTGGTCAGGTAAATTTCATAAATAGTCACAATTATCTATTCGAATTCTCTTAAATTTGGATAAATAATTTTAAAACATCATAATCCATAAAAGACACGTAATATCACAAGTGGATGGTTTCTAAGCTGGAGCTTTTATAGCCCCAACCGGCCGAACATGTTTTTTGTCCTCACCTTCATCCAACTCGGATCAGTTGGATGGGGATGCCACACACAAATGAAGATCATCCCCAACTATTTTGTGGGTCGGGTAGAAGCGTGGGATTGGCTACCGGATCGCAACTCTATTTTCATTGCATGGTTGACTATGTTAATGCCTATTTTACCTGCATATTTCCAGGAAAGGCCAAAGAGAATCATTAAATATGAGATTATGTTACAAAAGTTGAATTCTACGACGTCTAGATAATGTTAACGTGACTCACAAGCAAGTGTTTAATAAAATTTTTGAACTTATTTTTGCTAGAGCTTATCTTAGAGTAGTAGTTTAATTAAATAAAAATAGTTACGGGTATCATTTTAAGTTAATAGTTTTTTAGTTATTTGTAGCACTATAATACAATAAATGTATAAAAAATGTAAATGTGTTATTTCTTAAACATAATATATGGTCATTCTCCCTCTCTACTTGTCTTCTTGTCGTACCGTACTAGATAGGCATTTGGATCATCTCTAGTTCAAATGAACCGGGACCGGAGAGAAGCCAGTTAGTTGAAATGGAGGGGCAAACTTGTCCAGAAAAAATATGAAATTACAAGTTTACTCTTTTACCTAAACTAGCTGGCTCCTCTTGGTTCTTTTGAGCTGGAGAGGATTCTTGTCCGCTAGAGAAAATGGCACACATAAAATAACAAATTTCGGTGTTTAACTAATTACAACGTGTTTTTGTCATTGACTATTGACTAGTAACCAAATTGAGTTGTACATGATTAGATTACCAAACCACCAAATAATTTAAAAATAATTATCTTTGGTCTCTTTAAAAAATTATTGTTCTAGATCATGAATCTCATAATTTATATATAACCACAAGGGAGTAGGACTCTCTTCATTTTCATTTGTTAAAAATAGAGATGATTAGTTTTATAGTTAATTTTTTGTTTTGTTGTATCTAATTGTAATTGTGTGTATAATATCATGGCATTTACAATTTTAAGGGCACGCCAACATATTTACAATGTGTCAATATATATATATATATATCATTAGGTCTTTGAAATGTGTTTGAACCATAAAATAAATAATCTATATTCAAAATTTGAATCCTAAACATAAGATGCCTAGATTGAAATTCCTTACAATTGAGGATTTCAACAATTCCCCCTACCCTTTCTAATCGAGTAGAGGGTTGTGAGAAGCCTCCATTCAAATAGAGAGTCCTATAGAGAATATTTCACAATTCCTTAAAATCTCCTAAACTTCGAGCATGCATGGTACCATAGGGATCTAAATCAACCCCTCACATGAGGGTGGGCCCCAGTATGTGGGTCTCACCCTCATGTAAGGGATTGTTGTACAGTTGTTGTATTGGTGTTGTAAATCTAACATTTTCCATGGTACCATAGGGATCTAAATTCAACATGACAAAATATATTCAAACCTTGAACAATTCACATATTTCTCATGTTATAATATGAGAATTGTCACGTGTATTTTTCAATTGCTTACTCTTTCATGTGATAATAAAAATAGATAACTTCACAACATGGTATCGAACTATCGATCGTTTTAAGAAAATGGTATTGAATTATCAAACATTTCAAATTGAGGTAAAAAGTTTCCAAACCTCTCACTCACAGGTACTCCGTTATGATTTGTTATTAAATCTTGTCGAAATTTTCAAAATACTCATTTTTTTAGGAAAAAAAAATGCTAAGATTTAAGTGTTGGTCATAATTTAATAGAATTTGCAAAAACACCTATACCTGAATCTTTGAAAAAAAATTATATATATATATATTAAATAAATATAAGGTTATTTTTGGAATTTTAGCAGGATTTAACAGCAAATCATAACAGAGTATCATTAAGTGAGACGTTTGGAAACTTCTTACTTCAGTTTGAAACGTTTGATAGTTCAGTACTCTTTCCTTAAAATGGCCGATAGCTCGATACTCTTATGTAATGATAAAAAATTATTATTAATATATAATATACAAATGAATTCGTACAAAATATTATGATAATTTCATGGCGGCTGTTGAGTAATTAATTGCGAGGGGGTCAATTAGGGCTGCCAAATAAGAAGCCTAGAACCACCGCAGAAGCAAGTGGGTAATTGCTTAAAGTTACTTGAACAAACCAAACACGCCAAATGACCAAAATTTATCTCACTTCGGAGTTGCCAGTTGCCACCACCGGGCCCCAGCACATCAACTCTGACCTGGCATTTCCCATGCCACACGACCGCCTATGATCGTCTGCACCCAAATCCATATGTTCCTTCTCATCTTCCAATCAAAAACCCTTCATTCTCCACGTGTATGCTCTCTGTGCCTCCCGTTGCCTGCACCGGGACTAACCCCACCCACTTCGAACTTTTAATCCTTATATAATTCTATCCGTCAAACTATTGGAGGAGGTTAGAGCAAGGCGACACACGTTATATAAGATTATACAACCCCCTACTCTCTGAAAAGAAAAAAACTGATTCTTCCGAGTGAAGGGAGATAATTGCTTGAGGCTCCATTTGCGTAATGTGAATCCGGCCTCAACTCTCAAGGTATATATGGATTAATATTATTTATTTCTGTAGTTTCCTTTCTTTCTTTTTTTTTTTTAGTTTTTTTTTTTTTGGTACATTGAATCTTCGTCAAATATTCGAAGTCTGAACAGCAAGGAAAGAATTTAAGCTTTTTCTCTATTTGTTTGTTGCGATACCTGGATTTCTACGACCAGAAGGTAGTTTCCGATATTGTTCTTGTTCGTAGGTCTCGTAGAAACGAAGATATATATAAATTCTGGAACTTTTTTTGTTTGTTTGTTTGTTTGTAATTGCGATGCTTTATTGATTAGAAAGTCCGAAACGAAGACATGGGTTTGATTGTTTTGATGATTCTGGTAGTGGGAAAGTTTTTTTTTTTTTTTTTGGTTTTAATTTTGTAAAATTTGGCGTTGAGAACGAGTCCCATAATTCAGGTGGGCTTTGAGATTTATTTTTCTTGTTTGTTTGTCCGAACTTTTCTCTTTTATTGCATTTTTGAGAGAGCTAAATTTGGTAAAATACGTGTTTTCTTCTTTAGGAAAGGTGGGTTTTGGACGAGCTAGAGTTTCTGGGTTTGATTAGGACTCTTTGTGCGTGTCTCTATTCATTGTATGTCACAGTGCATGGTGTGTGATTCTGTGTTATAATTCTGTTATACTCTGTTTCCCTATGTTTGGTTGCCGATAAAATATGAAGGAAAGAGGAGAAACTGAATGATTAAACTTATGTACATTTTTGGTTGTCAATTAATCAGAAAGACAATCAAAGAAGAATATTATTTACGTTATAAATATTTTCTCGCTCTTTTCCGCCTCTGATTTCTCAACGACCAAACTTATCCATATTTCTTTAAAAGTTATAGCTTATGCTGCGTATGATTCACGAGAGTGAGTAGTTTCTCTTTTACAGTTATTTCCGATCATTAGCTCTTGAATTGAACTTGAATATATAACTTCTTTTAGTTATTCATGAATGCTCATTGATTAAATTGTTTTCAATGAAGTTTCTGCATCAAGGCGAAAACTACTCATCATATTGCCCGTTTGGACTTCCAAGTACCAGAACTTGAAGATAAAGCAGTTGCATTTTTTATTTTGCGGCAAATAGTTGGTCCCAATTGCTTTGGAATTTTTTTTTTGGGTGAATTCATGGCTGTGGCTTTTACCAATCTCACATGGTGGTTGTGGAGTGGTGGGAAGCATCAGGAGCCTAGAATCTCCAATGGGCCTTCTCTGAATTCTTCATCTGATTCGAGTATATGGGAATCTGATGCTCTGAAATTTCCATTGGTTAAAGGAGCCAACATGGTCTCCTCATCAAGAAGGGTGAAGCGCAAATGGCATAGTCGGGAAGAGCGGAAAGTTGATAGGGAATATGATGTTGTTCTTGTCCCATCTGATGGGGGATGTGTTTCAGGTTCAGAGTCCGATGATTCAGATTGGTCAATTGGATGGTTGGAGCCTCATGGACCTGGGTTCCAGAGTGATGATGACACTGATGACAGTTTTGCTGTGCTAGTTCCATGCTATGGGCGTGGCTATGATGATCTGGTGGAGGATTCAAAGAAAAATATCTTCAGCACTGTTGGGAACATCCCGGATAGTTATTTGGATGGTAAGAGCTTCTTCTTCTTGTATTTCCTGTTTAATTGCTTACAGGAGTTCTAGTCCTGGGATCAATATGGTTTTCCTTTATGTTTTTGGTATTTGAAAAGTAATTGGTTAAGTTGCCTTTTGGTTGTTGGATGTGTTACATTAGGGGCTAGTGCTTTCATGTTGAATTAAAATCATAAGTATTATGCTATCAATCTGACAATCCGGTAGAGTTGTCCCATGCTTGAGTCATTGGTTATATTGTGAATAATTTAGGATCATATCGGAAAAGGGTAAAGTTCCATGTACAGAAATTATTTAACTGTCAAATGCAGCGGAATCTTAACTTGGTTTTGAAATTTGTGTTGGTAATTTATTTGATGTTCAAGGTCAATAAAAATCTTACATTTTCCAGGTCTTAAGAAATAAAAATGGAGAAGTTCATGTAAGAAGCAACAGCATGCAAAGAAGTTCTGTCATTGCCCTGATGCGCTAACCTTAAGTAAGCTAAAATATGTTGAAACCTGTACTTGACGAAATGTGTGTGGACTGTAGTCCATAGAATGATTGCATGTCATTAAGTTATGATATTGGGTATGTGAATTCCATGAAACACTTGCCCATGAGCTCTTGCTCAAATGATACTTCCTCTCCCGTAAGAACACGGTTGAGGTAAGGTTTTTGATTCAAAACCCACTGCATACCTATGTAACTCATCAATTGAAAAAAGAAAAATTTGGGAAACACTCATTCAAAGAAGCTGCTGTTTTTGAAATTGTATGATTCTGAATTGTTTGAATTGTTCATTGAGCTAAGAAAATGACCAAGTTTGTGCGGGAAAACATCTATAGTACATCTTATCTTGTTGAGTTTTAAGATTGCAATTTTTCCTGCCTGTTTATTTGTTTGTACGTGAGATGGAAAGGGGTTAATTGTTTTGCTGTGATGTACATTTATATGCAAAAAGAGGAGTACTTTAAGGCAGTTGTGAGAGTTATCACTTTTAGCATTAAGATGCTTGTCATATAAACATACAGGGGATGAAGTTGTCAAACTAATTTGACTGGTATCTGCTGATATATTAACTGTAATTGTAAAGTCTGCTGGTACATGATATAGCTGCCATTTTGAAGCGTGGAAGTGAAATTTTCATGCTTCCTAATAATTTTTATATTCGCTTGTGAGCATTCACTGCAAATATTTTCATGTATACTTAGTTCTTCTCTGTTTTTTCTTCAATGTGCAGAGAGCAAGAATTCTATGGAACAGTGGCTTTCTTCTCTTCAAAGTAGCTGAATACCGATGGTGGTGAAACGAAAATCAAAAAAGGAAAAAAATAATAATGAAAAAAGAAGAAGAAGAATGAAAAGAGGCGTGTGTAATTTAAGTTACTAGTAGAAAAAGGATTGGCTAATGTTGGGCCCAACCAAATTTAACTCTGGGGAACAATGATGGTGAAGGATGAGGGATGGATGGATGGCGCTCCTAATGTTGAGAGAGAACTTCCTTTCTTTGCCATTCAAATTGGAGGGTGTAAATATAGCCTGTGTGGCTGTGTGATGTAATCATAATTGGAGTGCTTTAGCTAGAAAAAAGAGGTGAAAAAGAAAAAAGACAGGTGTGAGTTGGCTAGAAAATTGAAAGTGGGTTAAAATGGAAGATGTGTGTGAGTGTGTGCTCTTGCAATTCTTTGTTGTATATATTGCTGTATATAAGGGAGGCAGGCCTATGTTTCATTTTAATATCGTGTAAATAATGAGATAATTGTAAATATTTTGTGAATACTAAGATGCTCTCCCTCTCTCAATCATCATTATTGTGTTATGGCCTCTTTTGAAGAATGAAAGCAGTGTGGAAGAGGCGGCAACTTGGGAACAAGTTGAAGTCCTTAATAAAACAGGAGGAAAACTGAAACAGAGGATTTACTGATGCAAATATCCAGTATCTTAAAGGACAAGGGAGTTGCATTATCGAAATCTCTGCAATGGTATTGAGAGCCGACAACCACTAATGCGCGTTTTGTTACAGACTTATATCCTACGGCAGAAGAAGTCTTGCAGTAGCAAGACTCTCTTAATTTAGAATAATAATATATAATTTAAATCCTAATCTTAATCTCAATGTTTATCAATAAAGATAACTTCTTATTTCTAAGTTATTCTAATCTTAAAGTCCTAATGGAATTATACATTTCTTATTTTGAATTAACTTGCTATTGCAAGATTCTTTCTGCCGTAGGATGTTGACCTTATTTACTTATTTAACTTTTTTTGCAATAACAAGCTCTTGAAGTCCCCTTTCTGCAGCAATCTCCAAGCTTAGGAATATATGCATATGTTGACCTGAGATGCTTGGTCTCACCCACCGAATACAACGGGTGGCCAACAAGTCTGGGGTGTTCAAAATTCTTTGGTATTGAAAAAAGAAAGTTTGCCGATCTTGAAAGTCATTTAAGTTGGGGCGTCATTGGGTCACAATTTTTTTATTATTATCCTTGGTGAAGGGTCAAGGATAAAAAGAAAGACGAGTGAAAGAGAATAAGGATATTTAACAATTCATTTGCTCGAACAAGTATCGGGCGGTTTGCCTTTCAGTTTGGGCAACTGGACTCAAGAGAAACATTTTCATAACAATCCAGACAACAAATTGTTGATAGAAATATTCTCATAACAATTCAGACAACAAATTGTTGAGAATCTCAATCTAGCCGGTACTCATAGAAACGGTACAAAAGATAGTGAACCAAAGCAATCATGTCCATCTTTTTCCTAATAGATAGTACTAGCCTCCTAGGTTGTTAGTTTCCCCTCCCAGTAAGAATGGAATGGTATGAAAGAAAGAAATCCAATAAGAATGAGGGTGTAATACTATTTTTCGTAAACTTAGGGCTCGTTTAGTTTGCAAAATAGATCTTGAAATGGAATAACTATTTATTGGAATAACCATTCTTTTATTTGATAGGGAATCTATTGGGAATAATTTCTTTGAGGAATAGATAACTTTTTTTTTTTTTTTTTTTTTTAAAAAAAACCATTTATTTTATTTTATTTTAACCCTTCAACCCTTCAAAAAATAAAAAAAATAAAAAAAGAATTGTTGTGGGTGGCCGGCCGGCCACAGTAAAACCTAGGGTTGGTGCGACCACTCCCGGTGAATTGGCCGCCACTAGGTTCTTCATAATGGGTAGCCGGCCACCCACAACAATTAAACATTTTCTTTTTCTTTATAATTTTAGTTTTAGAAAAAATAAAAAATCATGCGGAAATTTTTTTAGTAATTTTGATTCAATTCCAATCATGGCATATAATTTGTCACCAAACTAAGAAATATAAATAACTATTCAATTCCACACTCCTTCATACCCAGTAATAATTATTCATTTTTCTAATTGAATACTCATTTCGCATACCAAACGACACCTTATTACTCCGATCTATTAAGCATACATGTGAACATTAAAGGTAAAAATTACCAAATACTACCTCTAATTATATTAAACTCAAAAGGTCAAAAACTATTTGTTAATACAAGCCCATGACAATTCCCCAACTCCTATATTTGCCATCTTTAAAAGATCCTTAAATTTGTTATAATTTATTTACTGTATCTCACTTAATTATAATATACATTGGGTAATTATTGTTCAAACCTTATCCATATTATCTCTTCAATCCTAGACACATTTTGTTGTACAAAACATCTAAGCATAGAGTAATATTGTTAACACATTTTGTTAATTTTGTTGGACATAACATCCTATCCATAATATCTCAGCAATATTCAAGTTATAAGCCTGAGCCATTGGAGTAATATTTCTAAGCATAGCAGCAGAAAAATGGCTCCTTTTCAGTTTTCATTCTTTGCTAACAGCAGTGATTCCTGTTTTGTGCAAATTTAGAAAAGGGTGGGAATCAAAATAAGACAATGCCCTCTCTTTTTGCTAGGTAGCCAAACTAGCAAAAGCCAAGACCTGCCACGTGGAAACAACCCATTAGAGGCCTCCAAAATTAGAGCTTTTCAAAGGATCCAGCACCTGTACAGCGTACTAGTGGCGAAATATCCTCCCCTCCATGCCTATGTCTATAGCCTGGCATTTTACCAAGCTGTGTTTCTCTTTTGCCTTCTTTTCCTTTGCATCCCCACCACCATCATCGTCACGGTTTTTCTCCAATGGTTTGCATTGCTTGTCATTAACTACTTTTCTCTATAGAGAGAGAGAGACAGAGAGAGAGAGAGAGAATGTTGCAGAGAGCAGCAAGCAATGCATATTCATGGTGGTGGGCAAGCCACATCAGGACAAAGCAGTCAAGATGGCTAGAAGAAAACCTCCAAGGTATGCATGTCGATTTTTTTTTTCTTCTTATGTACTATTTATCAATCTGGGTGTTTCTCAGTTCTCATGAACTCTTAAAAATAAGCTTTTAGAATAAGTGGTAATTTAAAATCGTATCGGAGTTAAAAAGATCATGAGTTTGACCCCTACATTCATAATTCAACCCCACAATTTCGGTTAAACGTTCCACATGCTGGCCTTACTTGTTGAGTGAGAGTTTGAGCTGATACGTGAAGGAGAATGTTAGAATATAAATTAAATTATTAAATTTATTATTTCTTATTAATCTAAGCTTTAGGATAAGTGGCTATTTTCTGTTGGTTTGGATTCACTCATATTTAGTTATGCCTCTTTATGTTCAATTCTCTTTTGAATGCTTAGAAGTTTCTCAGTTTCTCCTATAACTTTCCTCTATTCCCTTGCATTCATTCGTTCTTCACTGGTTTCCTTTTGATATAAAAGAAAGATATGTGTCCACATCAGTGACAGCCCCGGATATATTCTCAGAAATTCTTCACCAGTTGGTTATAATGCCTTCTGTCAAAGCCTATATCTAGAAGACTAGCTCAAAAGAGCACCAATTTATAATGGTTAAGAAACTACTGGACTATTTCATTGCTTTTGAATTTGTACCTGAATGTCCCCATTGGGTAATATAGATCTTTCTTTTGTAAGAAGAAATGACATGCATTTTCAAAATTAACAGATTTGGAGGAGAAGGTGAGAGAGACGCTCAAAATCATTAACAATGATGGGGACTCCTTTGCACAGAAGGCAGAAATGTACTACAAGAGCAGGCCGGAGCTCATAAACTTTGTGGAAGAAGCCTTCCGGGCATACCGAGCTTTGGCAGAGAGATATGATCACCTGTCAAAAGAGCTGCAAAGTGCCAACCGCACCATTGCCACAGTTTTCCCCGAGCGTGCTCAGTATGCAATGGATGATGATGACGATGATGAAGAAAATCTCCCTGGAACATCCACTTCTTCCACTTATCCAAACAAACCCATCAAGGATGTTGAGGCTGTTCTTAAACCAAACATCCCAAAAGTCCCCAAGATTCCAGAGAAAGATTTCAGGAGCCAATCTATGTTGGTCTCAAGGAAGGGACCGCTTAAGAGAGCTGCTAGTTCTGCTAAAGCTGCTGTAATTCCAGGTTCAGGGATGAGCAAAAGTGAGGCATTACATGATATTGATAAACTTCAGAAAGAAATTTTGGCACTACAAACTGAGAAGGAGTTTGTACAAAGCTTGTATGACCGCGTTAATGTAAAGTATTTTGAAATTGAAAAACAAATCACTGATATGCAGAAAAGAGTCTGCAGCTTGCAGGGTGAGTTTGGCATAGACATTGTTATAGATGATGATGAAGCTCGAACTTTGATGGCTACCACAGCTCTAAAATCATGTGAACAGACCTTGGTTAAGTTGCAAGAGAAACAAGAGCAATCAGTGGAAGATGCAAGAGTAGAGCACAAAAGGATTAAGGAAGTTCATGAGAAGTTTAAGACAATCAAAAATGAATTTATTTCCAAACAAACAGATGGTGAGGAGAGCACAGGACTGGAATTGAAGAACATAGACCAAGAGATCACTGGCAAGGAACAAGAGAGACATGACGTGGAAGTGCAAGAGGAGAACATTAAGGAACAAGTTGATGTGAATTCAAGAACATCGCTGACTATGATGGAACTGGCAGAGAAGATTGATGAACTTGTAAAAAAGGTTGTTACTTTGGAAACTGCTGTCTCTTCTCAGACTGCTTTGGTAGAGACACTAAGGTCAGAAACAGATGAACTTCAGGAACACATTCAAAGATTGGAAGGGGATAAGGAGACTCTTGTTGAGAGTTCAGAAATTATGGGAAACAAGTTAAAAGAGTTGGAGGAGGAGCTGCGGAGAGTTAAAAATATCAACATAAGTTTGGAAGACAAAAATAACAATCTGCAAACACATTTCACTGAAGCTAGTAGTGACCTTGATAATCTTTCTGGGAAATTGCAAGGTGTGGAGCAGGATAAGGAGGATGGGGATACAGGATTGTTCCAGGAAGTGATCAAAGCTGTTCCTGATGCCAAACCAGAAAAAGGGTCGGACGAAGATAGAGAAAAGATGGCAGAAAAGGAAGAGAAGAAGGACGATGACATTCCGGCTTTCGGTAATTCCGCCGGAGTTGAAGAAGAAAAGCAGACTGACACTAGAAATGACCTCCTTTTGATGCCTGAAAACCCTCGGGAACTAATGCAGCAGGAGAAAGATGAGAAGAAAGATTCATCTGAGACAGTAGACAGTAATCTATCAGTTGAGCCAGAGGAATTAGAGGCAGAGGAGGAAGAAGATCAACCTATCTGGAAGAAGATGTTTGTAAAGGGGTTAGAGGACAGAGAAAAGATTCTGCTCGATGAGTACACTTCAGTTCTTGGTAATAATAAGTCATTAAGGAAGAAGCTTGGTGAAGTGGAGAAGAAAAACAAGGATAGCATCTTTGAACTGGCAATGCAGATAAGAGAACTGAAGAGTGCTGCTGCCTCAAAAGATGAGGTGATCCAATCTTTACTTCAGAAATTAAGCTGCCCACAACCAAGCACAAATACCAAACCAGAATACAAATATATGAATCAGGAAAGCGTTAGTCAAGCAGCTACCTCAGAGGCCTCTAATATCCAACCTTCAAATTCCGATCCAAAGACACTTTCTGATTTATTTCGTAATGAATCTACAGAAACAATAGGCGAATCACCCGCAAAGGAGGACGAAAGAAACATCAAGGTAAATCAGGTTGATCACCACCATGCTGCTTCAACTATTGAAGAAAAGTTCCGTTCCGACATTGATGATCTGCTGGAGGAAAATCTGGAGTTTTGGCTGAGGTTTAGCACTTCGGTTCATCAGATACAAAAGTTCCAGAATTCAATCCAGGATTTGCATGCAGAGTTGCAGAAACTAAAGGATAAGAAGCAAGAAGGAAGTGGCAAAAACCAATCATCAAAATCAGAAATCAAACCCATATACAGACACCTGAGAGAGATACAAACTGAACTGTCTTTATGGTTGGAACATAATGCAGTACTAAAAGACGATCTGCTTAGCAGATTCTCATCCTTATGCATCATTCAAGAAAAGTTATCAAAAATGTCCAAGGCAGATTCTGCAGAAGAAAAGACAGAGCTTAGTGCATATCAAGCTGCAAAGTTTCAAGGAGAGGTTCTCAACATGAAACAGGAGAACAGCAAGGTCTCCAATGAACTGCAAACAGGCCTCAATAGTGTGACAGCACTGAAGGATGACGTTGAGAAGACCCTGGCGCAGCTGGACGAGGAACTTGGGATTTCAGCGTCAAAGAAATACTTAAGAAGTCAGCCTAGAATTCCCTTAAGGTCTTTCTTATTTGGGGTTAAGTTGAAGAAGCAAAAGCCTTCAATCCCTTCAATCTTCCCATGTGGGAATCCGGCATTGCAGAAACAGTACAGTGATCTAGCGGCTGGACTCTACTTGTAGATTAGCCATTCTGTACTTGTTTTCCTTTGTTTCATTTACTTTATACTTTATAGTTTCCAAAAATTATTGATTGTCACCTTCTTCCTTGATTCTGATAGTCGAATACATTCAAAACAACCCGCTTTCTGTCTAGACGATCCCTCTAGAAGAGAAAGGGCATATAATTGTGCAGGACTAAAATCTGCTAATACTATGGCCAAAAAGATGTCTCACTTTCATAATCTAAAATAACAAAGATACAACTGATAAAAAATTTTAAAAAAAAAAAAAAAAAAAAAAAAAAAAAAAAAAGAAGAAAAGAAAAGAAAAGAAAGACAAATATATATATATGGAAGGGGTAAATGTAGTTTCTCCAATTTTTGTTGAGGAACCTAATTTCAGGTTTTTATGCAAAAATTTTTGGAAAAATACTTTCATTACCCGCTCCTTGCCAGGACGGTTTCCTGCCTGCATACAATATGTCATATGCGAAGAATTTCTGTTTTCCTTTTCTTTTCTTTTTACAGAACTCGAAGGATATTCCATCTTTGAATGATGGAGTGCATTGAGCACTAGTAGCAGCCCTACAAGTGGTTCTATTCTCTAAAATAGGAAAAATTTTAAAAAAGTTACAAAAAATGACACCACAGTAGTTATCCTATTATTCATGCACCTCCTTGAGAAACTACAGTGCTTCCCAATACATTAGGTAGCACTGTAGTTACCCAATAAATTATTTTAATAAAAAAATACATGGCTCTCAAGAACACCATCTCTTCTTCTCAACGCTCAACCCCCACTCTCTTCCTCTCACTCACCACCCTTCTCTTCACCTTTTCCTCTGAATCCCGCCTCTCCTCCGAATTCAACCGCCAAATCACTCCCACCCACCTCCCCAAAAACCTCCAATTCCCTTCCTATCCCGAGAACCCGATGATCAAGCAATACAATGCCGAGTACTGGATCACCGGGTCTTCGATGTAGAGGAATGTCGTTTTTGTGCCGTTCTTTGCGAGGTTGAGCACGGAATTGCAGCTGGGAACGGCGAAGGGGGCGTTTAGGAAGAAGGTGGGGAACGAAGACTATGAGAGGCAACGGCAGGTTGTGGATTTGGTGAGGGGAACTCCAACTTGGAAGTGGTTCGGTGGGCGCGACCACGTCTTTGTTCTAACTGGTTGTTCATGGCTGATTTTTTCTTGTGGTATTGGATATTGATGGGTTGTGCGTGGACTGATTTGGGAGGTGGGTTGTACGTGGGGGGAGAGAGATCAGGTGGAGAAGAGAGGGGGTGCGTTAGGGGATCATTTTAGTTGCAGAGGAGGCCAAAATGCAGAGAAATTTTTGGAATAAAGTTAAAAGGAAAAAATGTAAATGATATATATATATATTATTTTAATATATAAGAAAAGATAAAGGAAAGTTGTTGTGGTGTGTTTTTGTATATAGGAAAAAAATAAAAAAATAAAAAGTGATTTGATTCCCTAAATTTTCCTTAAAATAGAGAATATGGTTGAGAATCTGCTGCTACTGCTCTCACGCCGAACAAAATGAGCAAACTTTACATCAATGATGGATATACTCATCTCATCATTTAATTTCCACAAAATTCTCTACTAACATCTAAATTTACACAATTTCCTAAACACAAATCAAAATAGAAACAAACAAGATTCTCTTAATTCTGCACAAGTTAATTTAACCTTCTTCACCCCCCCTTCAATCTCATTCTCAGCCTCATTTTTTTATTAAAACCTCCAGCTGTTCACCGCATCCATCTGCTACCGTGTTTGGCAAATCTGCCTCTTTCTCATTTGTGCCTTGATTCTGACAATTCACCTCAACTGCAGACTGAATGTCACCTCTAACTGGTGAACCCATCATATCATTATCGTTCATGTTTTGTCTACCTTCAGCACAGTTGTCAATGGCAGCTTTCTCATCACTTTCAGCTGTCTTCGTGTTGTTCAAAGAACTATTTGGATTATTAACACCATTCAATTGTTTTGTGAACTCTGCTTTATTGTCTGGTGACGGGGCTTTATCTTCTTCAATTCGGTCGCTCGACGTGTTTCCTGATACACAAGCTCCATCTTCTTGGACTACTTTGGGTGCATAGCATGACTCAGAAACTTTGATCCCATCTGCAGTCCTAACCTCTTGCTTTGGCAGAAGTTCAGAGGGCAGACTAGAACTAACGGCATTAGTCTGTTCAGATGACATATTTGATGGTGTGGCAAAAGCAGATGGAGCCTGCTGAACTGTTGGCGAGGACGCTTTTACTGAACCAGGATGTGAAGCAGTAATTGTGACAGTGACAGCAGGATAGGACGAACATGGTTTGGCTTCAAGACGTACGTTAGTTTGGGTCTCTGAGTGAGTTGACACACCGCCGGGCACAGACAATTTGGTCAAAAAACTACCTGTGGATTTGATATGGACAGCATTCTTTGCCTGGGTAGCCTTGATAAATGATGCAACATCTGATGGAGAAGCAATGCGGGCACCAGCGGCAACTGCAGTTGCTCTTAATGCAGAATCTGAACCAATACTAGGTTTTGTTGAAGGTTTTATTAAGGATACTTGAGATTTTGCTAGGGAACCCAATGATCCAATGGGAAAGGATTTTGTCGGAATGGAGCCTTCTTGAGACTGGTCCTGGGCTTGTACAAAGTTGCAGGCAACCATAGCAGCTTCACCAGTTGTAGGAAGAACAGAGTTACTAGTTGCATTTGTTCCAGCTGTTGCCAAATTCAAGGAGACATCATCCAAATTTTAAACACATACCAAAAACTAATTGCCTTAAAAACACTAGAAGCCAAAAAAATAGTAAGCAATCAATTATGAAAATGAAGACAATCATTCAGACAAATTCATCAGAACTTGTACATTCGAAAGTACAGGCATATAGTACTAGACTACTAGTTTAAAGTTTTAGGAACCACCAAACATTTATCTTGTCCTCTCAGGCCACATCATATGGTCACCTTGTCAAAATCATATCCAGTCAGTTGAGCAGAAAATTAATAAATTCACACTTCATTTTTCTCCAAATTATCAAAAAAAGATATAAGTTCTCTCGACATAATTCAAAACACAGCTAACCGTTGGACCAAGCACCAAAGAAAGTCCAAATATTGGCCTCAAGTAAACATAGATGCCTATAATTTCAAAACTGATAAGCATCTTATGTAGGTTTTCAGACAGATGTGTCCCCCATAGAGGTAACACATCCATCAAATAGTCAAGATTCCTAATTAGGGGGGGTGAAAGAAACATATCTTAGACCTGCAAATAAATCCAAGAAGACTGAAACAGACAGATAAACCATCCAGTACTAGACTACTTGTTATATTGTTTGCCAGGCACTCGAATAAATTAAAAATAGAATAAAATGGAGAGGATTACCAGGGCGTATGGCTGTCAAGTTTTTAATTGGCATATCAAGGGCTAGGGACATTGCATGATGAGCTGCCCGCCGTGCCTCAGAAAGTTGTGAGCCAGTGGAGTTGGATCCCACATTTAAGTTGCCACGCCGCTTCCTAATAATGGCCCACCTCTGCATATGCCGGAAAAATCTATAACAATCAGTAGAATATAAAGAAAAAAATGCAGAAAAATGAAGAAATGAAGAAAGAAAGCTCTAAGGGTGTACAGAGGTTTGAGTTTCACTGGCATGATACATCCTACCACGTTCAGAAAATTATCTTGATTATTAGTAGAACAAAGGTCAGGGCAAACAACGACTACAAACCCATCACCAAGAGGTAAATGTACAAGGATTCAATTCATTTTAGTAATAAACAAAAACATATAGGATTCATTATGTATCACAATTTCATCGCTACATTATAATGAATGTATTGATTTGGTCGACCTGATATGATAATAGAAAAGACAAAACAAAGTAAAGACATTATAACAAAGTGATTTTCACAATATCCACTAATGAAAAACAAAAACAAATAAAAGATGAAAAATTCCGTTTGTCGGGATTTGAACACGGGAGAACTGGGTGAAACCCAGACATCCTGGCCGGCCTAGATGACAATGGATCTTTATAGAACAGAAACTAAGTTTCAATCAATGCAACTGACAAAACTCATCTACTTTTTTTAAAAAATAAAAATAAAAATTATTACTTATCAAAAAAAAAAAAAACTGACAAAACTCATCTACGTCATAAAAGAGAGTTACATGAGCAAATAGTATAAGCATAACCGTTCTCCTAAAAGTGGTCTCATATTATCCAACTCCATATTAAAAGTATTAGTCTTAACTCTATGATCAATATATATTGTTAAAAGCCAGCCTTGCCATTGGAAAGAAAAAAAAATATAAAAAATGTTTCAGCATTCTTCAAGACCTACAAAACGATACTTCCAAAACATTTATAACAACAACAACAATGATGAAAAGACAAAACCAGCCATTTGATATCTTATTTTGGAATGCCCCAGACAGCACAATTGCGGCTCCTTAATACTTTCTCATTTCCTTTTCTTATACTTCATTATTCATAATTTATACCCACCCAAAAGTATTGATCAAAATTGATTAATATTTTGCAGTCATAAAGCTGAAAATCTATTGTAACATGTTGTAGACAAAAAAAAAATAAAGGCAGTTCAGCTCCTTCAAATATCAAAATTATTATTATTATTATTATTATTATTATTATTATTATTATTTAAGTAAGAAAAATTCCATTAAAAAAAGTGTAAGGCGCCCCTAAATATACATAAAGTATACACAAGAACAACCCAGCTAGCCTACATAAAAAACCCAAGAAAACCCACAAGAAACTACACACCCACGACACCCAAAACCTACATGAAATCCAAAATACAATAGAAGCCCCCAACAAACACCATCAAACACCCAGGAAACAATAGAAACCCCCCATCAAACACCCAATATACAATAGCAACCCCCCATCAAACACCCAAGATACAATAGCAACCCCCCATCAAACACCCAATATACAATAGCAACCCCCCATAATACAATAAAACCCAAGAGACAATATTATTTACCTATTATCCAATACACTGTACACTCTTTTCCCATGATATTTGACAAACAATATTTGGGGTCAGCATAACAACTGTATAAAGGTAGGAAAGCTTACAGACCACTAAAGCTATTATTTTTCTGATTAAAATAACATCCAGAAAATGCTTATTATTATTATTATGTTTAGTTGCACTAAACATTGTTGGTTAAAGAAAAAGCTTTTCATAGTCAACAGAAAATTATATTAAAAAAAGACAGAAAACAACTTATTACACTTCACTGAAGCATATGCCATTTTTCAGGCGAAGCTTGTGCCTCATTCCCACCACCCTCCCTGCCCCTCCTCCACTCTGCCACCGCCACATCCCCCCGCCCCTAAACTCCTCTGCACCATTACCACCACCACCACCTCACTCCCCATCCACCACCCCGGGTTGCACACCCCCCCCCCCCCCCACACACACACACACACCATCTCCCAACCACCGCTACCTATCTACATTTTGTAGGTTTTTGTTGATTTAAGCGTTGAGATTTTCAATGCAACCAAACACTAGAAATCTATTTTTTATTAAAGATATTTTATATCAAAAGAAATGGAACCTAAATATCCTAAATATGAGTGAAATTTAATTTTTTGTTGCACGTGGTCAATTCCTCCCTGGCAATGTTGTTGCTAGTGATATTCAGTCACAAAAAAAAATATATACTTTTTTAGGTAAGCGAGTACACATAAAATTTCACATACATACACAACCTATTAGGCTTCTCATATTACGTGAAAATTTGGTGGCTATGTTGGAAATTGTGAGGATTCAAAAGAGAAGACAGAATTTCTTGAATATGGTCATTGAAAAAATTTCGTCTTATCACCAAACAAATGGTAGGAGATCAATTGTAGAATCGAATGCCACAATTTTGAATATCAAAAGCTCAATTTGTGTATTCCTAGGTAGCAGATTCATGGGGGGCCAATCAGAGATAATGAGTTTGTACTGAAGTGTATTATATAAACACGATGGAAAATTTAATGTGTAAATCATCCAAATACACCCTTGATTCCAATATGATTCATTTTAGTTTGTATAGAATATTAAACTCCTGTATCACCCCAAATTTGGCGAAAAGGATTGCTCTCATTTTTTACATCAAGGAACATGACTAACACTTAGTCACACTCATGAATCATCCAACACAACTTACTTTTTCTTCATTTCTGTGGTACATATAGTAAGTGGAGATGGAAGGTAGTAACCATCCACCTACTCATAGGTAGCAATTCATATATAGAAGCTACTGAAATTTAAAGTTAAGGACTAGGGCTAGCATTATCAAACGTAAAATATTTATGAGGTGATTTTTTTTAATGAGGTGAAAATTAAAACTTCACCATGTCACTTAAAAAAATTTCAAACTGTTAAAAATATTTATTTTCATATGGCCCTAAATTGTCAAATCAGGTGATTCCCAACTTATGCAATTAAAAATCAATTTATTGGAAAATGAAAAGTTACAAAAAGGCAAGAACCACTGTAAATACATTACGTTGCAACAGAGTGCTTAGAAGCCCGTCTAACAGATGGCACATATCAATTATTTCCTTAGAAATGAGCCAGCCATCATCCACCCCATGGCCAAAGTGGTTCAGCTGGACCACAGAGCAAATAAATTGGAAAACTGGAAAACAGATAAAATCCAGCAGTAACATAGGAAAATTAAATTTCTTGGTCAATCACAGATGGGATCAGGTGACACTCGACACCTTTATTTGTAATATTTTTGTTTAAGGAAATGGCTAAATCCCACTATCAATTAAATGGAATATTTGTTGTCTATCCACTGCATTAATCACAAGGATAAAGAAAAGACATTAATGAAAAAAGCACACAGAATAGGAGAAACATGTAAAGTTAAAAGGGTTAGTTGGTGTAAGGAAAATAACCTGAGATAACTGTGAAGCAGTCCTATCGCCCTTGAAGTCTCCCCTTAATATGTTCGCCCAATTTCCCTCACCACATTTTTGCACGGCAGCTATCAGTTCTATATCCTCTGCTTCTGACCATGGTTTTCTTTTCCTTCGTGGAGGCATGTTGCCACTGGCTGATCCATTTGCATCCAGTACTTCAGAAGGTATAGCTGCAGGAAGAGCCAGCTTCTGAACAGCAACAGGAACAGTAATGTATGTCCCTTGCACTGAACATGTAGCTTCTGAATTTTCTGAAGGAGCTCTGGATGACAGACCATTGGGTATATTTATAGTTAATGGAGCCTCAACTATTGAGCTGGTTGGGAGACTAGACTCACTCGGTAAACCAGAAGCAATCAGTACCTGAAAAAAGCAATCGTTAACAGAATTTAAACAGGAGGGAATTAAAATCTGAACCATTAAGATAAAAATAATAATAATAATAATAATAATTCAAGCACTATGATTGTTCAGAAATATTGAATCCCCATTGGATGTGCAAAATATGACATGCCAGCATAAGTATATAATCTAAAGGACTGACCAGATATTCACTGTTCTGCCTTATAGGAATACTCAAAATTTTTAATCAAAATGGATGGAAGCTAACACATATACAACTAATATAACCATACTCAATGCAAGCAATCGAATTATCACAAATGACTAATCAAACCATTTTGCTGTAAAACCTCAGCTGTAGTCCCACCCGTTCATAGCATAAGCCATTAAGATATCCTTTTATATATATATATATATATATATAGCCATTAAGATATCCTACAATCTATGAGTAAGAAAATTTACCCCATATGATGTGGGTTGGGTCAGGAGGAGGATTTGTGGCATGCGTCTTGGCCCTTAATTGATTCATATACCCCAGTCTCTGTTCATAATTTTTGTTCTCCAAGGTTGAAACTTTTTGCAAATATTAAAACCTTTTTCAGAATATGTGCAGATAAGAATCAGAAAGTCACTGGAAATTACTGAACCTACTTGCCCAGTACATTTATCTAGGGACAGACTCTTTGTATTTCACCATTATTCTTCTGTTACTATTCTAAACAGTGATTTATTTACCAAAGCAATTTTTCTAATTCTCTGAAGAAACCTACAAATGTCTAGATTGGATGCTAGATTTGTGTTGAATAGCAAACTTTTAAACAAATAACTGGCAGGGCTCTTTGTACATCCAAGAGAGTAAAAAACCAAAATAGTCAATTCATGACGCAGACGCACTCCATTAAAACTGTTCACCCAGACAATGCAAAACGAAGAATTCTAAAGCAAATCAATCATTTAGAATGAAAGTTACTAAATATACCTTTACACATGCTGCAGCCTCTGTAGAAGCTTCGTTGCTAACAGTGGGAAGGGCTTCAACTTCATACTCTAAATCACTATCATCATCCTGCAAGCCAATTTTAACATCAGCGTAATGATGAAAAATATATATGTATCTTAATGATCACGTGAGGGAAAGTTTACTTCTGAGGTAAAACACAAGGTCTAGCTAGTAAGATAATGTGGGGAAAGGTCTCCTGCAAGAGGTGGGCATTTTAATTAACTTAAATATGACAAAGTTCTATGATAATCACACACCTACTCAGAGTGGAAGTGTTCCATTATTTCATGATGGGATTAGACACGATTACCAGTTCATTGAAGATATAGGTGTGCAAGAAGATAACAAAATTCTAAGTTAGCAAAATTACTTGGCTATATTTCTAAGGTATTCATGATTATAACTGAAAAGACAATTCTAAAGAATACAACATTGGTGAATGCATAAATGAGAGGCAACAAAACTAGAAATGACCAAAACAAGCGCATTTTCCATTTTATGTTTTGTCTCATGATTAGAACAGTCCATACGGTGTATCCGAAATATGCAGAATTTTCAGTATCAAACAAAATATAAGTTGGAAATATTTTACTGGCCAGACAAGTTAAAACACAAACTAGGCTTGTTTTACTTTTTCTTAATACCCCGAATAACACGTCCCAGAGTTTTGGTCCAACTATCATATGTAGATCCAGAATATGTCATTTAATTCCCCAATACTTAAAACACGTTACACTTTTAAGGTCGCTTCCATGTATGTACCATGTGCCAATAAAACTAGTATGCAATTATTATTTAGGATCGAATTCAACTCTTAGTATCTTTTTGCATTGCTCAAATTCCATCAAATGGGACCAAAAGATTCCTTTGAGTCAGTCAACTTTTCCAACCGACTTTGTGGCAGCATTTCTGTCAGTTGGTGAGCTTTGGTAATCCTCTCCTTGTGAGGAGTGTCGTGGCCAAAGAATTAGAGCAAAAAGAAATTCTCGTGCCATGTGAAATTTGTACCAATGAGGGAGAGGTTTGGGTGTAATGAGGGCAAGGATTTTAGCGTTTCTCACCACCATTGTACTTCATCTTTTGTTAGTGAAATATCCCTTCTCTACTTTTTTGCCATATAAATCCTAACTTGTCATAAAAGTATCAAACCATGGAATACGAAGACATACACTTCAATAACAGCTGTCGTATTTGTCATCTCAATCCAGGAGCGGAACTAGGTGTATGGGTGGAGGCTTTTAAAATCTCCCCTAAAATTTTAAAAGTTTCTCATGTTTACCCTCTAAAATTATTATTTTTACCCCCCAAAAAAGTATTCTTTTTTAGTTTTGCCCTCCAAACCTAAATTTCTAGTTCCGGCCTTGCATCTCACAAACCCCATTCAGTCCCACAAACCACTCCAAATCCACCAATTTACTTCAACTATCAGACCTCATCATTCAAATATAGTTAGACTCTGAAAATTCAAGGAGAAGGGGCAGACAGACCAGAGGATGAGCCCCATCTTCCAACTTATCGAGCAAAGAATGACGATAAGCTAAATGGCGCCACAGCATCTGGTACTCCCTAGCATCCGAAATCCCAGTTGAAGTATTCCGCACCAACGCATTCCAGTCGATCTTCACGTCCGGACAATGCGCGACTTCCTGAAGCAAAGCCAGCACCGTCGTTGCCGTATACCTGCCCAATCCCAGAACCCCTCCACCCCCATCAATGTAAAATCCAACGGCATATCACCCCTATATATATGTGTGTGTGTGTGTTTCTGCAGAATCTATATCCTCCAAAATTAAAAGATAGAATACAATAAAACAAAAATCTTAAAACATAGAATACAATAAAACAATATATATTTATAAATAAGTAATACACACACACAAACACAAACACACACATATATATATATATATATATATATATATATATATATATATATATATGTGAATTCATGCAGAATCTCAGACATAATAGAGAGAGAGAGAGAGAGAGAGAGAGAGAAAGAGAGAGAGAGATGGGACCTTTGAAGGAGAGTGGAGATGTCTTCTTCGTTGATGGAGCCCTTAATGTGCTTCTTTGTTTTCTCAACCATTCTTCTTGCTTTTCCTATGGCATGTTAAGTACTTATGTTATGCAGAAACCTCAGAAAGCAACACTATTAGATCGGCCCCAAAGAGAGAGAGAGAGAGATAAAGCACTAAACTCCAAACCCTAGAATGTGTTTCAGAGAGAGACAGAGAGCTGAGAATTGGTCGCAAGAGAAGAGTTGAGGTGAAGAAAGAGGGTGGAGGAGTAGCAGTAAAAGAGCGTGGAAAACACGCGCCCCTCCGGAACTTGGTGGCCAAAAGAAATAGGTGGAAGTGGAACGGGTTCCCGGTGAAGCAGAAACCGCGGATGATTGGAATCGTTGCACTGTCCCTCGGTGGCAGAAGAGGACGAATTGACGGTAGTGCCCTACCGCGATTTTGCACTGATAATTTATATATAAAACTAGCTCATAACCCGCGCCATGCGCGGGATTCTTCATTATAATTTAATCTAAAAATTTATATCACAACATATTCAAAAGTTTAAGAGGATAAGAATGAATAAATTTAATAATTTGATTTTAAATATTAAATTTTGAGACTAATAGACAGATTAAGAATACATTCTAGCATAGGTAATCAGGGTTGAAAATGTAACTTTATCATGTTTAACCCCCATCTCAAGCATTATTAAGTTTAAGCACATCACAATACTATTATTAAGAATAATTACATTAGCTTGTTCGAAATTCTATCTCCTGGCCTAAAAAAGATTAGATAGTTGTATTAAGTGTATCGCTTTCGTTTGCAAAGTAATTTGATCGGCATATCATCATCATCTGATTCAACATCTTCAATAGGTAAGGAAAACGACATTGAAGAATGTTGAGTGAATGTCTGTTCGTCTTCTGTATTTTGTTCAGAGTTGGCCGGAGTTTCCTGTTATCATTAAATTTCATTAGAAGATGCATTAAATTATGTAGGAAAAATATTGTGTAGATATATATATTTTTTTTTTTTTTAAAAAAAAAAAACATAATTAAATGTTACCTTTTGGATCTGAACCTCTTGTGAAACATGTGGTTCAAAGATTTTTGAAACGGTATAATTCTCTAATCCTCTTTTCAAATTATAGTCGTTGAGTCGCAATTGGAATATATATTCATTGGAAACTATTGCTTTCATTTCTCTTGGTAAGACATTGTCCTTCAAATTCTGTATAAATATAAAATAGCATAATGTTATGATAAGTTAGAGTATGTTGGATTAATTTTTGTTTACTTTTTAACTTTATTATGTATTGGTAAAGTAAATTTTTTATGTTTTTGTTACCTCATCTTGCATGTCTGCAAGTTCTTTCGCAGTCTTGCCTGTAAGTTGTTCACCCTCTTTATCAAATACAATGAATGTTGTTGAATCAATTGTATCTGATACTTCTATTTGTATCCTATACCTGCTTCATTTCCAAATTGGTTAGTAGTAGGAACTATATATATTTATATACAATATTATTTTTTGTTTACGTTGGTACAGAAAATTTAGGTTCCGCCTTACAACGTTCACACCAAAAAGATCCTCCTATAAGCTTAACCTTCGTCTTGCATGTAAGACAACCAATATAATACCATTCAAACTTGTTGTCTATTCTATTGACTTTGCATAAACATGTAATTAATATTTCCTGCAATAATAAATTTTTCAAAAATTAAAATAAATGATACGGTATTAGTGATCTTATAGGTTAAGATTTAGATCTTATAACTTGAGGGGCTCATACCTTTGTCTCGGGTTTCCATTCCATTTTTTTTATTTCAGCAACCGTCTTTCTGTTTCGCAAAGCAAGTTCCTCGTCTGGAATCATCGGTGGTCGATCAATCTTCAATTCTTTAACTTCCGATACTGTGACATTGTTCAACCTATTCATTAAAAATAAAAATAGGTCAGTTTACATTTTCTTAGTAAAATATAATATAATTAGTTAATAGTTGTACTTGTCAAGAACTCTGGCAACTTCAGGAATTTTAAGGTTGATGTACACCCTTGTTGCAGTTGTTGATGATAAGTTGTATTCACCTACAAAAAATTCAAAGAGAAATCCATTAACATATACAAAGAGAAATACGCATTATATGGTTTATAAAAATAGTAAATAAAGTAGTTACCCCTGAAAGTCTTCACAATAGTCGAAGTTACTATTACAATAGTTGGACTTGTATTTTTCTCATAGAAATCCTCATCTACTTGAAGTGCTGTAGATCCCCACAAAGTTGTTTGCAAATATTTGTTTCTGGTATAGTAGATAACTAAGTTAGTATGCTATGGTTGTTGGGGTTCAGTAGCTGATTGTATTTCACATGAAAATAAAATTATTTCTTACTCTTCTAGTAACAACTGAATTTTTCGAACTTTTGTTGGACGACCTTTTGCTTTAATCTCTTCAATAACTCCAACTGATTCTAATCTACCAATGACATCTGCAAATTAATGAAATTGATTTTAATAAAATTAGTATTGAATTATCACTTTGTATAACTATAAGCTATTTTTTAAAGTAAATGAAAATAAATGATCAATATACCAGTCAAATAAGTTATGTCATTGCAACGACTCGCTATAGTTTCATAATCAGCGAGTTCAAATCCGTAATGAGGTATGGCATGATCTATTCCATTGATCTTAGAGACGGAAGTTGTTGACATGAAAATAATTTTAACTTCGTTATGTACTGGACGAAACTTCGCTCTATATTCCTCAACTATGAAATTCTTGATTGCGTAGACAGATCCTTCATTGAAGAGAGGTCTGAAACGCTGAGCAAAATTCTTTCTAATACTTGCATGTATTAGTGTCCCCTGATAAAAAAAAAATTAAAAATGTTTCACAAATTTATTGTTCCATATTTGAAAATAATTAAATTGAGAAAAATAGATAACAACTTACATTTTCGTCAGCCATTATCATATCAAGACTGATTAGCTCATGGTCATTTGCTATGTTAATTGCGTCCCACATCCGAATGATTCTAACTTTCACAATCCACGTTTCTTTCTCAACTGAAATTTGATTCAAGGATGTGTAAGCCATGTTGATATTATTCAGTAACACCTGCACAAAATTTATTTTAGTAAGTGTACTTATATTTTTAGTGAAAAATATAGGCATTTTAAATCAAGATACAATATAAGAGTCAAATATATAGTAAATGTTACCTCTAGGCAAATCGTTGAATATTTCCTTGTATACTATATTTTTTGTATGGAAATTATCGCCATAATGTTCACCTTCAATGAATACTCTAAGCCCATTTCTACTTGTAACTCTGGATATAGCGACATACAATTGACCATGGCTAAAGACAGGTTTTGGTAGGAAAAGGCCTACACGTTTCAATGATTGACCTTGACTTTTATTAATCGTCATAGCAAAGCAAACAGATACTGGAAATTGTCTTCTTTTCAATACAAAAGGCAATTTAGAATCGGAAGGAGATAGAACTATACGTGGAATGAATACTTTATGTCCAACGTGAGTCCCTGATATGATTTTAGCCTCTAACACCCATTTTGACAATTGAGTAACCAAAAGTCTCGTGCCATTGCAAAGTCCAGCACTCTGATTTAAATTCCGAAGTAGCATTATAGGGATTCCAACTTTGAGCTTGAGTTTATGGTTTGGTATACCCGGAAACTTCAAAGAATTTAGGAATTCTATTGGATACATAATATCTTGGTCTTGAATGTTGCTTGCAGCTTTACATATTGAATCAGCACTGAGATATGTTTCTTCGTCAACGTTAATAAGATCAATCATGTAGTCATTTGTGTCTTGCACGGCATCATTTGTTGGAGCTAAAATCGCTCTATATTCTAAATACTTTGCATCAGTGTATTTACTTTGCAACTCAGGGTAGGTAGCATTCACAATATCATTAATAGGATGAGTATCATGTGGAATTCTTAAATCAGATGGTATCTTAATCAATGATTCACCCTCACTATCATCTAATTCACCTTCACCTATTTTTAGAATCCATTGTGCAAATTCTCTTGCAACATTATCGCCGGGATTTTGCTCAAGCCTCATATTCTTTGTCAAAGTCATAACTGTACAGTACTTCCATAATGAAGACCTATTAATTGATGCCTCAACTATTTCTTCTCTTCGGCCTTTAGATACAACCGGTAATATTTGTCGGAAATCACCACCAAGAACAACTGTCTTTCCTCCAAATGGTTTCTCTCCACTTTGTGGATCACTAAAATGTAAAATATCTCTTAGTGAACGATCAACAGCTTCAAAACAATTTCGATGAGCCATAGGAGCTTCATCCCAAATTATTAGACTCGCTCTTGTCATTAGTTTTGCAAGATGTGAACCTTGCTTAAACGCGCAAGTTGAGGTATCTGTTACATTTATCGGTATTTGAAACCTCGAATGAGCAGTTCTTCCACCAGGTAACAACAATGCTGCAATCCCAGATGATGCAACTGCAATGACTATCTTCCCTTCTGAGCGCAATCGACATATCAAGGTTCTCCATAGATAAGTCTTTCCAGTACCTCCATGTCCATAAACGAAGTAAACACCACCTTTATTTTCTGTAACGGATCCAATTACTGCATCATATATCTTTCTTTGTTCATAATTTAGATCACTAAGAAGTTTCATATGCTCATCTGCCAAAAAAATTCTATCATAATCCAATTCTTCTTGCAATAATCTATTGTTACTTTGACTAAGAAGTAACGTGTTTGGATATGGCATCGTCTCAAATTCTCTTAAAGACCTTGCATTTTTGTTTAGTAACCGTTCAATGTCACAAAGTGCATACTCTTGTAACTGCGAGTCACTAAGATGTAGGTCGTCGTATCGTAAAATTCTTCTTTCTCGATGCAGAATATCTTCAGATAACAATTTCCAATTTAAAATCCATAATTTATAAGGGTCGGCAACCTCACAAAAAATCAACATTGTGACAAAAAGTTCACGAAGTTGCTTCCCTGAAGCCCAGTGGGATGCATGATTTAAAGCTTCATGCCACTCTTTATCATCATCAAGCAAACCAAGAGCATAACATGCTGACTTGAAAGTTGGATACAACACACTATTTACAGTTCTTATTTCCTCAAAAGACCGAGGTCCTTTAACAATGTTAAGTAACATTCGCAAATAAAATCGTTCACCACTACCAGGATGAGAGTAAAATATCCGTCCTACACATCTTCTTTGCTTCCTCGATCTCCATTCCTTGTCTTTGTTATGCCAAACCCATTTGGAAGGGAAATCAGAATAAGTCAACTCTCTGGCTTGTTCATACAAAGCATTTGTTTTCATCCATTCAGTAAATTTAGTCTTTCTAATATTCGGTTGACTCAAAACATTATCTAAGTAATCAGAATCATCAAACATGACCGGTTGCTCATTTTCAAGATGAAAATTTAGTCTCTCAACTGCAGGTTCTCGATAATGGATTTCAAACTGAAAGATCCTCCAACATGCCTCTATAGCAGACACATATCTGCAATCTAAATATGCTTTTATTTCATCAGTATTTGTCACATGTTGTACTCCAGTAGAACCATCGACATGTAAATTTTCTTCAAGAATTAAAGTTGCACGATCAGGTCCTTTATTTATATATTTGAATAAGTACTTGATAGACCTTGAACGATTGCACCACTCAACATTTATGTGTGACTGATATTTCACCAATAAGTCAATATTGTGAGGAACTATAAATCGATTATCAAGCTTAATACCATTTTTTTCAACAAATCTTCCATTGTTCCTCCTTCTATATACTGGAAAGCCATCTTCATCGATCGTAGTTTCAGAGTAAAATCTCTTTGGAAAATGCTTGCTACATTTGTTGCCAATCATACAACTTGAATTTGGATTTATAGAGCCGCAAGGACCATGTATCATAAATTGTTTGACAACATCATAAGCTTGAGGATATTTGTTCAAATCTGGAACTTCTGCTGAGATTATCCTATCTATTTCTATCGGTGTTGGATGTTTATCATCAGGATGTAGAAAAAGCAATATATGAGCATGAGGCAATCCCCTCTTTTGGTATTCAATAGTGTAGACAACTGTAAGCAAAATATAAACTTAATTAAATTGTGCATAGAAATTAAAACATAAAAAATAACAAAAATAATTTTAGAATACCAGCAAGCATTCTCCCAAAGTGTTGGCCATGCTTTAAGTCATATAATAGCTGATCGAGCTTGATCTTAAAAACTCTTCCAAGTATATCAGGTCGATCCTCAGGTTTTTGACCAGGATTCATAGATAGAAAACTTTCAATCTCTGGCCATTTGGCATTGCAAGTGAAAGTGATAAATAAATCAGGATACCCTGCCCATCTACAAATTGCCATTGCATCCTGATAATTCTCAATCATATATCTTGGACTTCCCGTAAAAGTTGAAGGCAAAACAATTCTTTTCCCAATAGATGCAGGGGTGGTATCTCCCCTCATAACTGCATCCCTCAATCCACTGTACAATTCAGTCCTTAATGCACCTTGATTACGTCTTATCCACATAAGTCGAATTGCTTCAATACATGTGTATGCATCAACAACAAATTGCTGGAATAACCGGCCACCATATATCAAAGTATGTCCCTCATCTTGACGTTTTTGCAACCGATATGCATAATATTCCCTCATTGTTACATAACTATTTGTGTTATGTCTAGTTCCACTAATACTTCTACGTAAAATACCCAGCCTAAAACCATCCTCGCCATATGGAAATAGAAGAGGATACTGCAATGCCATATATGATGGATGCAACTCATTGATCCTCTGTAATCCACCTTCTTTATAATCTACAATAACATCACGGTGTGCATTATCAACACCAATGTCACCAACAATAATTGCAGCTATTTCTGAACATGTGGGAAGATTGTGATCTCTTCCATCGGTTGATCGTGATCCAATAAGACGTAATCTTAAGTGGTGGATATTACCTTCTCTAAAACGGTCTCTAGCCATACGAAAGATCTTCACCAATACGTTTGATTCATCTAGCATTTGGACCAGGGAATCAACAATAGAGGGATCAAGGTTACTGTCGGAGCGATTCAAGGTATTCATTCTATTCGGAACTTCATTTTCAGTGTCGTAAAAATATAGCTGTGCAAAACGGGGGATCAAGCCATCACCTGGGAGCAATGTTCCAATTCTATGGTGGTTTTGGCCGTTAAGTCGAAATATATAAGGACCTCTTCCATCATTAATTGTCTTATCCACATTCCCACCCATTGATGTCATAGCAAATATGGAATTATAACTTCTAATTTGTGCCTTAAAGTTTTTTGAACGATGCCCACCAGCAGGATTTAGCAATTCTTCAAGAAAAACAGGTGGTTTCTTAAGTAAAGGCAACTTCACTTGACCCTCCATACAACATAGAGAAAATTTAGGATTATGAGGCTTCTTAGATTTCAATGTTCTTTCTTCATACCATACTATCGCACCACAATACTCACATACATATGATGGTGAGCCAAAATTCAAAGGTTCAATAAATTTTCCTGTATGAAATAGAGTGGAGAAAAAAAAGAAATGTTGGATTAAATTTGATGGTGTGCAAAAACTTTTATATTTTTTATCAAATAAATTTAGTTAAGTCAGTTTACTTGGAATATCTTCTGTGTTTGAGCTATAGCCGAATCCACGTTCTGTCGTACTTTGAGCAGTTGCATCTGTTGGTTGCAAGCTGTTGTGATCCCTAACTTGGCTAGAGCTACTTCCACAACCAACAATCATAACTCCTCGACTTGTTTTCTGTCTTTTATGATGTGCAAGTCTTTCATTTTCCATTTCGTTTCTATTGTTTATCATACTTTGAGTAGTTGAATCTGTTGGTTGAACGTCGTTGTATTTCCTAACTTTCTTAGACCTACTTCCACTACCCACGATAATACCTCCTTGATTCATTTTTTCATTCATAATCATACGTCTTCTTTGTCGTGCAATTCTTGCATTTTCCATTTTTTTTTTCTATTTCAAAATTGTGAAGAAAGAAACGAATTAATTACAAAGTTATAAATCCTATCATTTAGTTCATCAAATTCAACTAAAACATATACTATTACTTTAACTAATTAAACAATATAATCAAAATAATGCAATATAATATGTACAAAATATATTGAAAAAATAGTACACTCACAACATTAAGAAGTAATGCTACAAAAAAAAAAAAAAAAAAAAAGGTAAAGAAACTAAATAAAAATTTAAGGAAAAGAATGGAAATACCTCAACACGTATTGCAAATTAGTTCCGAAGTACTCAAAAACAATAACCTGTATTCAATAGTTACACACGTTAAACTTAAAGAGACTACTTCCATAATATTATAATGAACATTATAAATAGTTTCTACAATTTATGTTATAGATGATTGTCTTGGGCATTGAAGTATATTTGCATACTTTTAGTAAAATACTAATAGACGTTTTCGCTTACTTCTTGGTTCACAGCATGAAGTGCAAGGAAACAGTAAAAGATCGATATACATCCAAGCGATAGTATAAGGGTTGATTTTGAAAAGGAAAAAAAAAATCATAATAAATAAAATAGAATGTTGAGAATGTCAGACATCCTACTAAGCTAATGTTTTACAAATGTCGTAGGTAATACAAATGATATTAAAAATTTTAATTTATATTTAAATATAGCAAGGAAAAATATCTAATTTTTTAGTTTTGTTGTAACAAATAATAAAGTTTTTAATAAAAAAATATATGACATAGTTTAATATAAATATTAAAGTGTTATACAAAATTAGTAAGAATCTCTTAGTGTGATACCTATTATATTTCAATACAAATAAAACACAAATAATTATAAATGTTTGAAAAAAAAAAAGACAAACAAAAATATTATTATTTTATTTTATTTTTTTTGAAAATTTATTCCAATAGCTATACAATCACATGCTATCTATGAGGAGAGAATCCAAATATTATATTGGATTAAAAAATATATATTGGATTATACATTAAAAATATTGTGTTGGATTAAAAAGAAATATTGGATTATACATAAAATAATTTCAAATTTTTTTTTTTAGTTGGTCAACGACATATTGTACAAAATCAAATACAAAATTAATCTAATATTTCAATAAAAAAATTAATTACAATTCAAGGAAAAAATTACTTATTAATTAATTACACATTAAATCCAATTAAAAAAAAGATTACGTGTAGACATGCAATACTAACACATCAATTAGTCTTCATAAAATCTCAATTATACCCTTATAAAATTTCTAAAAGGCAATGCTTATTTTTATTCATATAAAAATAAAAAGAACTGGGCGAGAGTCTCATCTCACTAAGCTTTGAGTGTCTCGAAAAGTCGAGAATTGGTCAGCAAAATTTCATCCCAAAAATACCCTTCTCTCTTAAAAACGAATTCCAATGTACTCGCTTAAATGAGAGAATGGCAAAATGGGAAATATGAAAAAATAGTGAACAAAAGCAAATACAAATAGTTAGACCAAAACACCCATAGATCAAGACCTTCTTTCAAGACTTAAAAGAAATAGTTAGCACACGGCTATTTCCGATACTTCTCAACACCCTTAACATTACCCATTTCTCAAAATCCTAAGTAAATGTGTGTCATAAACAACCTAAAGAACAAATATCAAGGTCATAGATAGGCTAGAAGAGCTAAACAAAATAAATAGAGTGAAAAAAGTAAAGGAAAAAAATAATTAGTTAGAATAGGCAAAACATGATGCATAATGCCTAATTAACCTCAAATACATAACAAACTAAACAAAATATTTTTCATGAAGACAAAGTAAAACAAAATATTTCAGTAAATATTTAACGTAATAAAATAAATCCTCACATCATATTTAATGGTTAATATCTCTTTGGTGTTTTGAATGTATTTATATTTATTTTATGTACAATAATCAAATAAATTTTGCCTTATTTAAATATTAAAGTACTATTAATACAAAATTAGTAGCAATCTCTTAGTGTGGTACCTATTATATTTCAATACAAATAAAACACTAATAATTCTGAATGTTAAAACAAAACAAAAAAAATACAAAGAAAATTAAACCTTTTTTTTTTTATGAAAATTTATTCCTATAAAGAAAAAAATATATATATGATTATTTAGTTTTGTTTTAATTAGCTGACAATAAAATTGAAGCAATGATATATTTTTAAAAATAAATTTGTAAATAGTATCATTTGACCTCATATTTCAACTGAAAAATATAATTATATAACAATTCAATTATAAATTAAAATATTTCTAAAATGGTATTTATTAAATAATTAAAATCACATGCAATAATAAGGAGAGAATCAAAATATTGTATTTGATTAAAAAGAAATATTGGATTATACATAAAGTGCTTTCAATTTTACTTTTTTTATTTGTTGGTCAAGGACATATATTGTACAAAATCAAAATCAAAATCAAATACAAAATTAATCTAATATTTCAGTAAGAAATAAATTACAATTCAGACAAATTTTACTTATTAACCAAACACAATTATTGGATGCAAAACAAAAAATAATTTTAAAAAAAGTAATTAATAGTACAAAATAATTTAAAAACAAAAGCAATTTATTGCCTGTTTAAAAAATTGAGATATTATATGTTAGAATTAAAATTTAAGACTATATATGCAAATGAAAACATATAATTATTTAGTTTTGTTATAGTAAACAATATAGTTGGAGGAATAATATATATAATGATATTTTATGTTATAATTAAAATTTAAAAGATCTCATCCACAGAATCAGTTTTCTTGTCCTCAACGTTGTTCCTATCCTTGAATCCATTTTCCTCATCCCAACCCTCCACCAACTGAGTTGTTCCTAAATATTTTATTAATTGCAGTGCTTTAAGCATGTATTAATATGGTAGAACATGAATGATTATAGTTAGGATTATTATATATATATAAAAGGAATAGCAGAAGTATAAATATTTACAAAGATGGCGTTGGACTTGGTCTTGCAGATGCAGCAACTACGTATAATAAAAGCTTTTGACAAAAATATCTTAAAACCAAAACAAAGTGTAGAAGCGTTTAATATTAGGTAGAAGATGGAGAGTTATAGTTAAGATTGCCGATTATTATTATATAAAGGAGTAGCGAAATTTGAAACCTTGTTGATGAAGAGTACGTCGTTGGACTGTCTTTGCAAAGGTATCTTCGGTGCCTCTTTCTCTGATTGATTAAATTGATGTACCCTCTATTTTCTTTTGTTTTCTGAGCAATACATGGAGAGGGGAATGGAGTTTCAGAGACTGTTTGTAAATTTTAGCATGGAGTTTCAGACACTTTTATAGCCTTTTCATTCAAATATTTTAGTTGGAAAGAATAACTGAACGTGTAGAAACTGCTTTTGACGGTTTGACATTTGATGTTTTCGAAGAGAAAGAAAATTGACATTTGATATGTCCCAAAAGGGCAAACAGCAAGGAGAACCGGTTCATTTGTTTTTTTTGTTTCAGACGCCGGTTCATGCCACGTGGCAGAGTGTAGGCTCTCTCTTAGGCAAAACTCAGTTTTTATATATATATATGATATATGATATGATATGATAAGTGTATTTGAAATTACAGTTTCGTAGAAAATAAATGTCATTTTAAATCAAATCGTAAAACTTAAATCGTTTGAAATTTGTTTTTTTAAATCACAGGTAATATAGTAATTTTTTAAAAACATAGATTTTTAAATGTCAATTTTTGATTTTAAAGGTTAAACTACAGTTTTACCAAATGCTTAATTTCGTTTTAAAAATATTTCTTTTAAATTACTCATTTTAAAATTATTATTTTAAATTACATTTTTAAAATTTTAAATTCAAACGGATTTAAACCGTAATTTTCTTTTTATTTGTAGCTTTGTAGCCTGTAGGCTGTAGGTGTCCAGCATTAACTGCCAGTCTGCCATTTTAACTGCTTTATTTCTTTTTTCTTTTCTTTTTTGTAGAATTGCTTTAATTCTTTTCTTTTTCTTTTTCTTTTTTTTTTTTTTCTTATTGGAAAGAGTAGTTATTTCATGATGTCTACCAAGAAATGTTCATGGGAGCTAGGTAGGGTCAAAAGAGTAATACTATTTGGTTAACTTGAATTGGTTTAAGGTACTATTTATGTTAGTTATTTAATGAAAATAAAACAAAAATCACTTGTAACATACCATATAAATCGATGTGAAATCAATATAATAAATAAATATAAAAAGTAACATTATTTAAAATAAAATCAATACTTTAAAAGTTTCAAAAAAATTTTAACAGTTGATGGCCCGTCTTGTTTATGTTCCATCAACATTCATTAGAAAGTCCTAAATGGTCAAATATGTTCAAAGGTAGAGGGAGGGATGGGGGTATTGATCATGACCCTTTTCTTTTGAAAATATTATTTATTATAGTATATAAATAGCTAACTCTATATATTTGAGTCCAGATAATTAAGCTTGACCCTTGCACACACATAAAATAAATAAATAAATAAATAAAAAAGAAGAAGAAGAAGAGCAGCTTTGAGTCCGTGGCCCTATTATAATAAAAATTATTTTATACCCAAACAATGGTGCGTTTGGGTGTTAAATTTTTGAAATCAAAATTCAATTCTTATTTAGTGCGTGAATTTTGAAGTTTGATTTTTTAGAAAAAGTTGAATAAAATAAGATTTGTTTAGAAAAAGTTAAATAAAATATGATTTGTTTTTTAAAAAGTTGAATAAAATATGATTTGTTTTTTAAAAAAAGCAAAATCAAAATCATATTCATTTTTTAAAATTCTGTTACCAAACACACCATAACAACTCAAATATATTATGAGTAACAACCTAAATCTGTCATTATAAAAATTAGGCATAAGCAATGTAAAAAAAAAAAATTAACGCAGTAGGGTAACAACATAGAAGTTGAAGCAGGACGGCTAAAACATAACGTCAGGTTTTATTTTGATAGGTATTTTAGTTAAAAATTAAAATATATTAAGAAACAATTATTTTGTTTATTTTTTGTTAATAGTTAATGGACACTAATTTTATATATTTATTTAATCTTCAATCTTAATATATTTTTTATACATGCACCACAATGCCCAAAAAGTTTTTCCACTTTTTGTACTTAAGTTACCATCCTTGTGAGAACTAAGACCACTCGCACCGAGTGATGTAAAATTTTATCTATTCTAGATAATAAAAACACATTTTTTGCTAGTTTAGCTAACCACTCTCAAAACTATCATCTATTCGATTATCCAAATTTTTATCTATTTTATTAAAATAACCATTTTTTTTTTTTGTTAAAAACCTCTCTCCACTCTGTCCCACGCGTTCTCTAAAAACCCCTCTCCACTCTGCACCTAGAAATTTCCAGAGTGTCCTTCCTTTCCAAGCTGCTCTCTCTAGGACCTCCAGCCCATCATTTTAAGAGAAAATGCTTAACAGCATCAAGATTTTTTCTTCCTATGAGGCTCTCTCTAGGATTTGAGGAGTGAAACTGGTGTTTCTCTGACCCACCACAATTTGGAGCTTCTTTTCCTTCTTCTTGTTATCTAGATTGGGTGCGAGATTTCCATTTCTTTTTGCTTTCTTCTTCGGCTGGAATTTTTCTTGGAGGGATGGAATTTCTCTCTCTCTCTCTCTCTCTCTCTCTCTCTCTCTCTCTCTCCAAAGCCTCCAATGGCTTCCTCACTGACCAGGGAAGATTACGGAAAAGCTGGCGGAGCAAGCCGAGCGGTACGAGGAGATGGTGGAGTCTCCCCTGTCAGAATGTGTCGTCGATTGAGCAGGAGGAGGAGGGGTGGCGTCTCCCCCATCGGAATCCCGAAGCTGCCACAGGAGAAGAAAACCCATAGAAGAACGCGGGCAGAGAAGAAGAAGAAGAAGAAAGAATCTTTGAGAGAGAGAGAGAACGGAAGAAAAGGAAGAAAAATAATATAATATTGATACATATGTGAACAATGCAACGCCACAAGTAGCGTTGCACTGCTCACAAATGCAGGTCGGATGTATTCTGGCGTTAGGATGCATAAACGGATGGAGATGTGTTTTTGTGAGTTTGTTATCTATTATAGATTTACAGTAGATTATACATAACCCACTATGAATACTCTAAGAAGGCGATAGTAGGATTTGGTGTACTCTCTGGTTGTGTATAACTGAATTTGGGAATTGAACTTCTAAGAACACAAGCAACATATTTCTTAAAAGTCACTCACTTTTCTAAATGTCAGGAAATATCCTAAAAGAAACCCATTCAAACATATTCCTTTGTTGCTTCCTAAATTATGGAAACACCAAGGAAATAAAAAATTGTATCATAAATCTAGAAAAGCAAAAATAATCCCTTAACATTATTTTAATATAAAAAAGTTTTGCCTTTCATCTTTCTTTTATTTGAAACAATATTTAAATGATTTATATTTTCTCTCTTTCCCTAGCATTTAATTTTAAAAAATATTTAAATAATATAGGTAAAGAATTACTGAAACTATTATTTATTTTTTATTTTTGATAAGAAAGAATTACTAAAACTATTGTAGAGTTTATTTATCATCGGCGCGTGTCACAATTGCATGAGATTTTATAGCCGGTGATCCCGATCCCCATCTGGTTCTTGTCTAGTAGAGTTTATTTAATAAAGAAGCTATTGTGGAGTTTATTTGTAATCAGTGCCTCGTCACAATTGTAGGAGATTTTATAGCAGGTGATCCCAATTGGCTCGTCCGGTAGTTCCAGGAAGCTAAGCAGCTAATAGCTTTTGGTCCTTTTGTTCATAATGGTTGCTTTCTCCAAGTGCAAAGCTTTAAAGCCAGAATCAGAATCCATAATGTGCTATTCAAGGAGAAAATTAAACATCACAACCAGTTCATTTATAAATCGTGCAAATGGCAATGCCACATATTTTAGGTGAATCAATCTCAGTCCTATCTAACTTGCAGAACATTTTGCGACTTCAGCTTTATTCTGCTATACCATCATTAATTCGTACAACACAATTCAAAACAACCTAATAACCATATCTGAGTTATTCCGTTTCCCGACATCCTTATAACTAGCTACTATGTTGTTTCTAAAAATAAATGTTCCTCACTTTTTTTGGGGGGGGTAGGGGGAGGGGGGAGAAAGAAGGAAAAAAGGAAAAAAGGGGGAAGGGGACAAATATCTTTCAAATCATGATTAAATTTTATAGGAACCAGGGCTTCAGTTTCCATCACCTTCGTCAAAATCTGCTGCTACAGCTCCAGGATGGCAGAAACTTGCCGATAGAGGGCTTCGATTGAGCTTGAAGATAAATAAATTGACTGCTACATTTGGCACAGATGCTACAAACAACCATGGATACAAAATGGAAAATATGGAACCGAACCGTCACCATACATCTCTAAGGTATCGTCCATCCATCTGGAGTTTCTTTACTATAGCCTCCGCCTTTGATGAATCCACACTTTCCTGAAAAACATACGAGAAAAAGATTTTGAAACACAATTCCTCCAATAGAATACCACCAATCATGACATCAAAATATCACAATACAAAACTAAGTGAGATGGGTGGAAGGAAGTGCTAATTTGATGTTGCAGATGACCAATCAAATTAACAAACAAACATACAAAACAGGTTCCTGGTCAACAAGTCTAATAATATACTATAGTGATCAGTCGAGAAACAAAATTGTAATAAATTGGGTGCAGCAGAGACAAACAAGAACATATAAAGGAAACATGATACATGTGTGTGAAGATGTGAAATCGTAACTTAAAGAATAAAAGTAACATATGGTGCAACAATAAGCAAACATATCCCTGAACCATATTTTTCCATATATCCCTAGAGATAGTCTCAAGTATGAGTTTAGCTCTGGTCTTTGAGTGCGTGCAAGGGAGGGAGGGAGGGAGGGAGGGAGAGGGAGAGAGAGAGAGAGAGAGAATACTTGCCTGCTGCTGGACAATAGTATGCAAAGCCCGATGAACATCTCTAGCCATACCCTTGGCATCACCACAAACATAAAAGTATCCCCCCTGAGAAATCAAGCTCCATACATGCGCAGCCTGTGCATGAAAAAGAATTATTGATGAAATCAGGAATAATATGTTTATTTCACGAACAGCAAACCTCTGCTTGCCACTCCTACCACTACTTACATTGTCCATCATCTTATGTTGAACATACTCCTTCTGAGGCCCCTCTCGTGAAAATGCAACAATCAGCTCTGACACCACACCTTGTTCCACAAAATTATTTAGCTCATCCTCATAGATGAAATCCTACCAATATAGATAAAAATTAGGAAATGATACAGCAGACTCACTTCTTTGCAAGAATTAAAAGGACTCAAAGGTGCACATAGCAACAATCATTACCATCCGGCGATTTCTACATCCAAAGAAAAGTAATGCAGGGCCAAGTTGCACACCCTCCTCTTTAAGAACCGCTCTTTCCTGAACAATCTTACTTTTAATCTCATCTTTTCATACACTAGCAAGGAAACCCTTTAATCCATTAAAAAAAAAATCCAGACCTGTAGAAATCCTCTGAAAGGTGCAAAGCCGGTACCAGGTCCCACCATGATAACAGGAAGTGAATGATCAGCTGGTAACTTGAAATTAGATTGCCTAATAAAAATAGGAGCCCAACTACAGTCCCGGCTCTTCTCCAGAGGAACTGCATTCTGTTTCATATGGTTGAAAGTTAGAAACATTTACACCTAAGCTTTGTTCCTAGAGATGATCCACGTGTAGCATTGACAGACCTTATACAATTAGTACAGCATTACAACACAAAAAAAAAGGCACATAACAAAGATATTCACAGCTGATTATTACCTTCATCCAGGTTGAACACACTCCTTTGTGAATTCTGCCCGTGGGCGTTGGACCATAAACCAAAGCACAGGTCACATGAACCCTATGGGGTGCAAATCTGAACAAAATATGGAAAGAAGCAATATTAGGTGAAAGGTTTATATTATGAGATAAACCTAGGGCTGGCAATCCGGGTTGGAGGGTTGTGTTCGGGTCAACCAGCTCGACCCGTCAACAAGTTAAGGGTCAACCTAGAACATGATCCGTCTAGTTAAACGGGCCACCTAATTCAGCCCGAACACGACCTGCAAGTTACTTGACACCACCCGCTTGACACGTTTAATAAACAGGTCACAAACAGGTCAACCTGTTTAGACCCAAACACGACATATTTAACCCATTTGACCTAGCCCGACACAACCCATTTGACCCGTTTCAACTTGTATTTATTTTATATATATAAACTTGTCAAGCGGGTCAAACCCGGCTGGCCTGTGATTGACTCGTTTATTAAACGGGTCAAGCAGACCAACGTGTTTATGACCCTAGCCCGTTTATGCCAACCTTAACCCTCTAATGCCGTGTCAAGTTTGTGGGTCATGTCAAAAATTAACAGCCCTAGATAAACCCCTCTAAGAGTACCATAAGCAGGAAGAATAAAATACCTAGGTGAGGATGAGATTGAATAGTAACGGGGCTGCAAGCGAGGAGCTACCGCTGCAAAAAATACACCAAGGGGAGGTTTTGCTGATGGGAACTCAGCCATTACCTCAAGGAGACTTCTCTGACTTCCAACAACCCATTTTGAGTAGTCATCCTGGAAAATTTTAAGCACATCAAATTTTGACACAAACACAAACAAAGAATAAATGTGAAACAAGAACAAAAAAAAGACAAAGTTGGGCAGGGGTGGGGGATGCTTAGAGTGATTTGTTAACCTTCCCCTGAGGCGACGATAAAAACTTAAGCCTCTCTACTTCACTAGGTTCAACAGCATGAGCAGCCAAAGCAATTAGCGCAGCCTGAAAGAATAAACAATTAGAACAAGACCGACCAAATATTTAAGCAATAAAATAAACTGCAAATGCAAAAAGCTAACCTTCCGAGGAGGATTTAGTAGATCTGTATAACGAGCCAATGCAGTGCGGAGTGTGCAAGGACCAGGGAAAGGAGGCGGCAATGAGCTTCCAAGGGGTGTGCCATCATCATTGTCAGTGTAAATAGAGAAAATCAAATCTAGAGGTTGACCCAACAATTTCCCAGCTTCTTCAACAGTTTCATCACAATTCTCAACATAAACACCCACATGGTCTCCAGTTTCATACCTGAGAAAAAAGGGAGGAATGATAGTCACCAGTTAAAGACTTGATTATAGAACTAATATAAAGTGCAACACATTATTCAAATCCATTATTTGTTAAACATTGGGGTAGGGGAGAGAGAGAGAGAGAGAGGGGGGGGGGGAGCACAAATAGGTAAGCAAATAAAAAATCCTGGAAGACTATAAACAGAAGCCAGGATATTACAACCACTCCAATCCTAATTCTTCCCAATACTTCCATTGGCAATTGAATAAAGCATTTGTGTAAATGAGGGAAATATATAAACACAAAAACACCCTGTGAGTCTGTGAACTAGGTTGCCTAAGTGATAAATCTATCTCCTTGTCAATTGTATGATTAGTGAGATGATAAACAAAATATCATACTTCAGATGCTCAAATGATCTGAATCTAATAAAAACCCCACCATGGAATGGAAAATATTACTGTTTGCAGAAAATTAAAAAAAGAAGCAACTACTCTTTTTTATGGCTAACTTTCAGGCAGAGCCTGTTCAATTGAATGCATGAATTATAGGCGACCAGAATAAAATCACCAACTTGAATCTTTCACCACAAGCCCAAATTTGCAAGGTAAGTAATACGTACTCGTGAACTTACGTTATAACAGTCCCTGAAATATCAAACTCCAGATGTATGCATGAGCGATCAGACTCAGGTCTGTGAAGCTCTTTTTGAACAGCAACATTAACTCTTCAGGCAAAAGAAATAAGGCAATTTTAGTACACAATAATTATAGCAACATAATCAACAACATTCACATCTCCAAGCACCTGCAAGGATGGTGTATATCAAATGAAGCCGTCCCATTTGCCATGTTTGAGTAATTATCCTCACAAGATGTAATTGTAGGATCATGAATCACTACTCTATATTCCGGAATAACAGCTGTATATGGAGTAGTTACAGTATTTGCATCATCCTCATCTCGGAGCAACTGATCTAGCTCAGGCCACAATTGTTCCTTCCTATAAGAGAACAACCGAATCATTAAAGCAGAAAACTGAAGTTGTACTGCACATTAACGGTCAATCCTCCCAACACTAACATTAGAAATCAGTTAAAAATTTGCAACAGAAGAGATAAAAGTTAAGTCTATTAAAGACTATAAAGCATACCAAGCAGCAAAATCATCCTCAAGACATTGATCGTCATCACCTAGACCAACTGGAATGAGACGCTTTGCACCTGCATCAATGACATAGACATGAGTTCAACAGACTTTAGACAGATTTGACAACTAAAACGAACTTGAAGACTTGATTTCATGGGGACTAGCAAAAATTGATCAGAGACCATGCTCTTACATAATTAGAAGTTAGTAGTTAGATATACATGGGTATGTACTTAGCATACCACTACGTCGCGTTTTGAAAGAAGCTTAAGTTTGGAAACAGAACAAATTAAGGTCACAGAAAATATATTACTAGTAAACACTGATTCAATTGAATGCACAATCTCAGAAGTTAAGGAGCCAAATGAAAGAAAGACTGATTTTAGTTTCAAGGGTCGAGCCAAAAACTTAAGCGGATGAAAAATTAATGATAGTTATCCAGCAACCAGAATCGATATTTAAACAACAACATGAGATTGCTCTGTATAAAACCCAATTGAAAGAAACCTCTAAAGTTACAAAGATGAGATCCACAAATTTGGCTAATGGGGTTTTGATAAACCTAAAACATTATGTAAGACAATTTGGCAGCAGTACAGAAAATAATAATTTAGATGAGCTAAAGCAGACAAACAGTGTCTCCAGTCACTCAATGAATTCACCATCTTAGCATTAAGTTATCTGAAAATTACATATCAATTACTAAACACTAAAAACAATGTAACCTCACACACCATTTAAGCATTCACAAAGCATTTAGCTGGAAGTTCACAAGCTCATGTCACATCAACAAGCCAATATCATTTATAGTCAGGCTACCATTAAAAGAGAATACTAATATTCCCATACTTTGTATTATACATTCTTACCTTCATTGAAATCACCACAAGTACACACTTTTTATACTGTTGAAGTACAACAAAATGCTTCCCAGTCCAAAAAAAAAATTTGTAGCCCATTATAGGCGGATAAGAAAGCATTAAATGGAGAGGGGGTGCCATGTTGAAGAACTACAAAATGCTTCCTAGTCCAAACAGTAAATTTGTATCCCATTATAGGCAGATAAGAAAGCATTTAATGGAGAGAGGGGTGCCATGTTGAAGTACTACAAAATGCTTCCTGGGCCAAACAGTAAATTTGCAGCCCATAATTGGCAGCAGTTACATGATTAGACAATAGAAGATCAGCAGAAAATGCTTCTCATGATAGTGAATGTCAATATTGAAAACATATACCTTGTTCACTAAGTTTTTCATCAACCACCTTCCCAATCTGTTTCAAAAGGAGTGCCGTCAGATGTCACAATCACAATATGATATGGATGAGTAGACCCAACTTACTAATTACCTTATTGAAATGTTCATATTGACGGTTACCCAAACCAAAAACACCATATCTGAGTTGTTGGAGCCATGGATCCCTATCTTTACCCTGAAAATAGAATCAAAACATTTTAATATATCAGCTAAAAATTAAAGTGGAAATTCAACCAGCTTGTGACCTAATAATTTTTTTTCATGGTTGATTCGCAGTAAATCTACCAACCTCAGCAAACCATTTGTAAAATCTTGCAGCATTATCAGTTGGCTCCCCATCACCATATCTACAATGTCAAGCTCAAATATATTGAATAAACCACTCTTTCAGAAAAGCAATATGCATTCCAGGTTTAACAAAATGCCATTTAAGTTAAAGATCTATCTTACGTGGCCACCATGAAAAAAGCCAAAGTCTCTTTCTTCAGCTTTTCTTCATATTGATCATCATCCGCAGCATAATCATCCTATTTTAAACATAGTCAACAAGAAAGCTGAATAGTAAATGTTTTTTCTTTAAAAAAGCAATCATGCATGTCATGATACAACATCAAACAACAATTCCAATCCAACATACCATGTCAACAACTTTGACAGCTGCTTTATCATATCTTGCCCTGATCTCTTCAGCTAGAGCCTACAATTAAAAAATGCAAACATAAAAGCCTTCAGGAAAAAATAAAAAATAAAAAAACAAATAAATAATTAAAAAATAGCAACACTTACGCAAAACCAATGATAAAAATAAAGATAAACTGCTAGTAAAAAACAATGACGAAAAGAAACTTCTTTTATTGAAGAACCGACTTTTTCAGGAGTTCAAGACACGTACTAACATAAGTCGTAACCATCCAGGATAGAGAATTAGCAAGGAACATCCCCTACCGTAATGATGATGGTGTTCCCAACTAAATTAGCAAAATGTGTGACTATTGGTACACCAAACAACATGTCATTATAGATGCCAAATGTACTGGTTGCCTGATACTGTTTAAGATCAAGTTCCGTACATCGGCAGAAACTAGCCTAGGCACTGTTTGGCTAGCGTTTAGGGAGTGCCCTTCTAGCATTGGGAGCGAAAACCAGGGAAAAACTTTCTCCTAAATGCAAGAAATGCCTAATTCACACAGAGCATCCTCAGCTCAATGCACTTTAATCCGTATTCTAAACAAACTGGAATTTCATAGCACCGATTGTAGCAATTATTTTTTGATAATTAGGATTCAACCATGTGAGACAAAGAATTTTTTTGATAAGTACCATGTGAGACAAAGAATTACACATAAAACAAACCTAACCAATAAATAAAAGACATTTCAGGTATAATACTCAATCCAAATCTTCAGCTTAACACCATAACTGCCACAAACCACACAATCAACAACTAAACTGTTTCATACTTCAAAACCTAGAAGAAGAAGAAGACGAAGAAGCTTACCTTAGCGAAGCCCTCAGCAGTGCCGGTCTGAGTACCAAAGAAAATGGTAACCTTAGACTTCCCGGACTCCGCTTCGACGTCGTCTTCCTCGTCCTTGACCGACAGCTTGGGCACCACAACCGGCTTCACCTCCCTGCCACCACTCCGATCCCACGATCTCCTCCACACCAATACGACCAACAGCCCGATCACCACAGCCAACGACGTCGTCGCGATCACCACCGCCGAGTCCGACACCGACCCCCCAAGCGATATCCCCAGCGCCGATTCCAGCGTCCGTACCAATTCCGAATCCCCCATCGTTATCCAGTCCGATCCGAAATTTAAGCTCAAACCAAAAAACACAAAGCTATATGTACGGACAAGCTTTCTCTCGGGCTAGGGCTTTTCCCCTCTCTTTTCCCCCTTTTTTTCTTTTGCGTCCTTTGGAGAGCTCGGGGGAAGCCCTAAAAGCTGGTGGTAGTTGTGTATGTGTGTGAGAGAGAGAGAGAGAGAGAGAGAGATAGAGCGGCGTGGAGACCAGAGCTACCTGTGTGTGTTGTGAGGTGGGTCCCACTGGCTTTGACCAAAAGTTTTGGGCGCTTTCAATTCCTGGGTATCTTCACGAGAGGATTCAGATGGGGATTGCATGGTGCGATGCGGCAATAGGGCCCTTCGTTCAAACGAATGGTCCAGCAGCTCCAGCTCACAGTGAAAATAAAAATAAAAATAAAAATTACTAAATTAGTTTGGACAGATTCGTTACCCTTTGACACCGACGTTTATAGAAAGAGAAATATTTGACTTTTCACTTTTATTTTATTTTTATCTTATTCTTATTTATATAGACTAATTAATAATGTGAGAGATAATCAAAAAAAAAAAAAAAAAATAGTGAAACATTCATTTTTTTTAATAATGTTATTGGTCCACGTAGATAAGAGTGAAATGAAAGTGTATAGCCGAGCATTTCTCTTATAAAAATATATTAAAAGTTAGGTGTATTGTAATTTGGTGACTTTGAGCAGTGCTATAAAGAGAATTTATGTTTTTAATTCTTTAAAAATTAGTATGACTTTTAAAATTATTATTTTATTAAAATTTAATAACGATTTATTACATATTTAATGATATTTTAAAATGAGAAATAATATAAATATATATCTTATGCATCTTATTTTCAAATCTAATAGTAAATTTAAAAACTAGTTGTATAGAAATAGGTAAAAAAATGAGAAATTAAATGTATGTGTATAATTTATCTATTAAAAGTCGCTTCAATTTTGAGAGAATTTAAAAATAACATAAGTCTTTTTTTAGTATTACTCTTACCTCATTAAAAAAAATATTACTCTTACCTTTTTAAAATTGAAAAAAAAAAAAAGAAAAAAAATGTATTACACCCCGTAAAGTATACCTTGAATAATTGCATGGATCTGAGAATCCCATTCACGAGATATTCTCCTTTGCGAGCGCTCAGACGTGCACGTTTGCGGTCGTTTATTGGAATTGAATTCTGCGCGTTGACAAAATTAGGATTGGTGCTCTTTAGCCTCTTTTACTTTTGTCCGCGATTTCGCACTTTTTCTTTTCTGTGACTTTTGTGTCGTTTACTTCTGCTCATTATGCCACTTTAAAATAATAATAAAAAAGTTCTAAAAATAATAATAATAATAATAATAATAAATAAATAATAATGAGCCTTTCATTGATTAAGAATCCCAATTGAAACTCAGGCACCCCACCCAAAAAATAAAAATAAATAGTTACCAAACTTATATGCGTTTTGAATAACTGTTCAAAATTTCAGTAACAACTGAACTGTAAGGAATTTTAGATGTCCTAATATTTTTTGTTTATTCTTTTAAAACTGACTGCTTTTAAAATTACTATTTTATCATAGAGAAATGATCCTTACACTCATTTGTCACAACAGCCCCACAACAAGCTGATGTGGCTGGTAATATTTTATTACTTTTTTTATTTTGTTTTGTTTTCTTTTTTTAAAAAAATAATAAAGAGAAATGATCCTTACACTCATTTCTCACAACTGTTCCACAACAAGCTGATGTGGCTTGTAATATTTTATTATTTTTTTTGTTTTCTTTTCTTTTCTTTTTGTAAAAAAATAATAAAATATTACCAGCCACATCAGCTTGTTGTGGGACTGTTGTGAGAAATGAGTGTAGGGATCATTTCTCAATAATAAAATACTACCAGTCACGTCAACTTGTTGTGGGGCTGTTGTGAGAAATTAGTGTATGAATCATTTCTCTTTATCGAAATTCAATAATCAAATGGTAATTTTAAAAGCTCCATCATTTTTAGAGAAACATGGTATGACGTCTAAAATTCCTCTTTCTCTGTAGATTCTCCGAATTTCACTGAATACCTTAATGGCTTAATTATAGGAATCCAATCCCTTTTTCTTTTTTTTCTTTTTTTCTTTTTTTTTTTTTATCTTTTTGTCTTCTTTCATACGTTGTGTTCCTTTGTATATTTTTTTCTTTTATAAGTGCCTTTGTATATTTTACTCACAGATAATATTCTTATGATCTTGTTGTAAAGAATAAGTTTGTGTAGGTTTATAATTCCAAAATACCCCTCAAAAGAATAAGTCTAAAACTTGGATTTGAATATAAAACTGTATTGAGATTCTGAGACTATTTATGATTTAACAAAAAACTAAATAAATAAAAAAAAAATTAAAAAAAGTTACATGGTTCAGCAACGTACCAATAAAACGGCTCTCCAACAATCGTCAAAGCAAATTTAGATAGAAGAATATCCTACTTTTATTTATGGTATTGTAATATCTAAGTGTACTTTTTTTCTTTTTTTTTTAATCAGGATATCTTGTTTCACTTTTAGCTAAGCATACATCACATCAACCGGACTATACCCTATACGAGTGATTCTAGAGACCTAGTTAGAATCTGCAGACTTATCTCCGGCCCACACCCTGTGCCACAGCGGATATAAGGCATTGAGTTACGGGCTATGCCCACTTGGCTGGCCTCAAAAAATTGTTTGTACCCAGCGATATCTAAGTGTACTTTTGTTTTATAAATTTAATAAAATCGATTTTTTTTATTATTTTTTATTACAAGAAAAGAAGGAGAAAAAAAAAAAAAAAAAAAAAAAAAAAAAAAAAAAAGGAGATAAAATTTATATGCATTTTTCGGAGGGGATGTCATTAACGTTGTACTTTTACTTTACATGTCATGATTTTGTCGTTTGTTTATGTCCATCCACCTTCCTATTTGTATTTATTTTCTCATCATGTACGCAACTAACCCCTTGGTTGTTTGACTTTGGCTTTTGGCATTGGCTGGGTAGTTTTATTTATAATTAACAATTGAACACGACGTTAACGGTTCATGATGCGTAGCATCGCGTTGAATTTGTGTTGCATGCCTTTGGGCCAAGCTAGTATTAGGTCAAATCTCAGGCCCATATGTCGAACTAGCCCAAACTAATGCTGGACTTCAGGTTTTTCTTCCTCTTGTTTTGTATGTGTTATTTTTTCTTTATCGACTTCCTACATGACTCCATCGTCGACCAAAGACGAACAAATAATTCACTTATACTTCTTGATTTTTTATTATTTTTTTAAAATAATATATCTAAACTTTAAAAAGGTGTTAAGTTAGAGTATCAATCTTTCAATTTTTTTCAATTCCAACCATTCGATAGAATTTTCTGTTAAATCCTATCAAGATTTCTAAAATACCCCTGTGTTTATTTTTAAAAAAATTATAAAAAATTTCAAATATTCATGTTTGAGTATTTTTATAAATTCTATTAAATTCTAACCAACACTTAAATCTTAACAATTTTTCTCTCTCTTTTTTTTTTCCTAAAAAAATGAGGGTGTATTTTTTTTTTTCCAAAGATATGCGTATTGCACCTTACCACCTTACAACAGTAGAAAGTGGCATTTGATTATACCAGGAGCCACACCACACCACCGAATAACACCTGATAAGGGATGCATCTTGACAGAGTTAGTAACTAAACACTACACCCTGATCCAAATATTATCCAACCACCTTGCGACACCTAGCGAAACCTATATAGGCAGACGAAGGGAAACCCCATGAACATAAGAAAAACTAAACCTAGACAAAGTACCACCTCCACACACACACATATATATATATATACTATTTCATCCACTTTTGCTAGATTGCTCAGATTTCTCTGTACTCTTTTTTAAAAGATTATTGACTTAGACACTAAAGTTATCCTCACCGACATACTCGGCAAGCCTAGTTTCGTGCTAACGCCCACTCCCTTTTGAAGGCCCTCTCGTCTTGGACTTGTGTTTTCCGATTGAAGCTAGCATCATCAAATTCAAACCCCATGATGCCATTTAACCATCAAATTAGCTATGTATTAGGGAAACTATAAGCAAGTTTAAAAGAAGTCTTAATCCTACGTCGTTTGATCATTCCTAAGAAGTTTAGAGCTAGTTATGTCATTTTCCATTGCGGATGCAGGATGTCATGTACGTGGTATGGTATATTTTTTCTTAATAATTAAATTACATTTTAAAGAAAACAAACACATAGATGTAGGTAGAAGTTGGTGTATTTAACTTATATATACATTTGGAGCTTTGTTTATTTCTTCTAGTATCACATGCAAGACGTACGTACTTTTACTGTTCTTGCAAAGACAACTAAAGAACAACATAGTACCGTACGTATCAACGTACCATCAAACAGTAGCACACAAGTACTGCTATATATGCATGCTTACAGACATCGGAGAATACAAAACACGAAAAAGATACGGGAATTCTTAGAAGTATCAAATCTTTTATTAAAATGTTAATAGGAAGGGATAAGATTCAATTTTTTTCTTCTTTATTTCTAGTAGTCACGGGTTTGAACCTACTTACGGTAGTAGTCCGTGAACCAGATGCTACTAAAAATAGGCTTTACGAACTTAATTACACTTTGGTGGGCTGTGGTGACAGAGTCGTCTTCTAAGGCAATAGCTATGGCTCAAACCAAACATTCCACAGCGGGTGAAAATCCCGATAATCATGCCCAATGGAATAATTACACTGGTCGCCCCTTCCCGCCCTTTTCAATTTAAAAAAAAAAGAAGAAGAAGAAGAAGAAGAAGATAGATACTAAGATGATGTGGAGCTTATTCATGATTGATATCTCTAGCATTTCTTTTTATTAATTATTTTGATTATCTCCAATGAATAAACTTCAACATCATCTTAACGTACACCCATCTCTCTTGATAAAAAATTTGATACCCCTAACATTTCTCAAAAGATATATGGCTACTATGGCTACTTTAGAGAACAGTGACCTTTAAAATATAGTAAATTGAATTGTAGAAAATTTTAGTTAGCATTCATAATCATTCATCATTTTTGCTATCATATCTTTAAACATTTTTAAAAATATAAATTTAGTGTATCAATCTTTCAAAAATTTTAAATTTCACATATCCATTAGGATTTTTTATTAAATCCTGTCAAAATTTTCAAAATACCCCTGTTAATTTTTTTTTTTTTAAAAAAAAAATATAAAGATATATATATATATATATATATAAAGATTTTAAAGATTCAGCATGGGTATTTTTGTAAATTCTGTTAAATCCTGACCAACGCTTAAATCCTTATAATTTTTTTCTAAAAAAATTAGTGGTATTTTAGGAATTTTGACACCCCTCCATTAGGATTTAACGAAAAATTTTAACTGAATCGTGAAATTGAAAAAAAAAAAATTGAAAGATAAATACATTAAATTGACACTTTTTAAAGTTTATGGGTATGAATGCAAAAGTAATGAAAAATTAGAGATGATAAATAAAGTTTTCCCAAATCAACTTCTCCTATTTTATTAATAATTAGTCATCGTTTAAATAATACAAATAACCCTACTTACGTAGACTCCCACCATGAGAGTACTTTATTTAAATAACATAGAGTATATACTATTTAAACGATATTATTATTTTTATATGATCTATGATCATTACTATTTAAACGATATTCCAATCCCTTTCAAGCTTATTTTTGAGCAGCCCAAGTTGATTTTCAGGAAGAACCATGGTGAGCACCAACCCATCTTTACCACCTCCCTCCCCCTTCCCATTTGTTGGCCCTGGAAGCACGAAAACAACCCCTTCATCACCAGCCCCATTGATGGTATAGTTGGCAAAAACAGGTCTTTTTCCCTTCATTTCCAATCCGAAAATCTTAGCTTCTTCCAGATTTACAAATGTCAAGTTTGCTCCATATGCTATGTAGTCAGCCACCCCATTTTCTATCTCCACCGTTGCTTCATTTTCCTCCACTCTTTTCTGAGCTATCAGCTCTGCCAACTCCGATATATCGGCTTTTGCCACTGCGAAATCTGCTTCAACTGTGCTTAGCACCATGGCATTGGTTGGGTATTCATTTTCCCTGTCGTGAGAATTAGTTGTACAGATTGTTACAGTCCTTGTCCCCATATTATCTTCCCTGATTTCAGACAAATATTTCCATATTATAGCAGAGAGAACTTCGAAATGTGAGATTCTGGCTGCTTTTGCTACCATCTTCTCAAGTTGTTCTGCAGTGACATGGAAATAGTTTGTGTCCACTTTACAGTTATTGGCAGTTAGCCAGGAGTCTCCTACGGGGTCCACCCTCTTCAATATGGGAATTGATTTACCGTGAACTGTAGGTGGGAATTTGGTTTTCCAGGGAGTTGGCGCGTGGAGAGACTTCGGTGGCGTGTGACCGGACACAATCTGGCCCCACAAATTGATGAAGGCTGAGGCTGCGAATGCATCTCCAAGAACATGAGCCCAGCTGAGTCCAATGGACATTCCTCCACGTTTGAACCATGTGAACTGATTGAAATTAAGGTGGGAGAAATTAATTTATTCTCAACAACTCTAATTTATTTTTCATTTCTTTATGCAATTCAAGAGACAGGTAAAAAGAAAGATTAAAGCAAATAAAAACATATAAAATGGATGGACAGCAACCTAAATCTAGAGGGAATGGACCAACCGAATGTAGTAGCGGAGCCAGATAATTGTGATCGGGAGGGTCGAAACTATCTCTCTTCTCCATTTCATTTTCTCAAATACTTCTTGCCTTCCACTTTTACCACACGATTGAGACTTTTTTCTTTTCTTCTTTTCCCATGTAAATTAAAGTTAATGACACTAGTAATTGGCTGAGCATAGAAGTATGGAGTGAATTTTTATTTATTTTTTTATTTTTTTAAGTATGCAAAGTCTGACTTGATTACTTAATCTTACACTTACAAAAAGAAAAACAAGAAAAAAGTGGTGGGGCTAGGACATTAAAAAAGTTTGAAAAGAAGTGAGCCGGAGGGTAGGGGCCATTAAAAAAATTACGTACTAATTTTTATTTTATTTTTTTGTCCTTTTTCCAGCAGGGTCGTGACCCCTATTGGCCTTGGCCCAGCCTTATAAATTCTTGATACAATCACTAATAAATTTGGCTGTGCCAGTGAAGATGGTTTGGAAAGGTGAACAAGAGGAGGAACAACCTTGACCGCAACCATTACAGCTACACACCGACATGAGAACCACAACATAGAAAGAGACGGTTGGGGGTCGGATCAAAGCCATCGTCAGGATGCACCATCTTGGTGTCAAAAGGAATTGCAGCCAAATTTGGAGTTGTCCATAGGCAAAAAAAAAATACCAACTATGGAGATCTAATGTGGGAGAGAGGGGGAAGCCGAAGACATGACACGTGGACGAAATTGGAGTAGTATAGGTGGTGGCGCGTGCAACACACTTGCGTTGGAGCTATGCATATATGGTGTCACTGGTGTGCATGCACAGTGGTGAAGAGCGTTGTCGGGAGCAGAAAAGATGATTGGATGGCGTGGGAGATTTGACTTCTAAATTGCAGGCAACAGAAAAAGGGGGAAAAAAAAAGATGAAAGAAATTAAGAAAGAATGATGATTCTCAGCATGGGAAAAAGGAGAGACACGTACGCTTTATGTTAATGTTAAAATAAATATATAAAATAGAGAATATATATGTGGAAGAGAGAGAGTAAAAGATAATAAGCCGAAATACATTAAAGACTACGTTGTATTGATTTTTAATATTTATAATATATTACAAGATACTTCTATATATATAGAGGCTATAAGTATTAACCAAAAAACCCTAGAGTAATTGAGACAGGAAATAAACCCTATTAGAAAAGATAATAAACTTAGAATAATATAATATTCTAACATCCCCTCAAACTCAAGGTAGGTGTTATATATACACTTAATGCTTGAAAAAATATCAAAACGGATGGGGACTGAGATAATTACAAGGTTTACTTGAAAAAAGAAAAAGCATAAAAGAAAAAAATGATCCCAACAGCCAGTCATCAAAGGAAACTCTTTTTTCTTTTTTCCTTTTTTTTCCTTTTTTAAGTCAACGAGTTCTAACTTCTTGCTATTATCCCACTCTTTTCTTCCAAGATTTCGTACGGCCATTAGGTAATTATAGATATGTAATAAGAAAAGAAAAGAAAAAATATATTATATAGCACATGTTTTCTTTTTTATAATTATTTTACAATGTTGAGGCAACTGTCTAATTATTTTTTTTTTTATAATAAAAAAAATTTCTAACAACTATAAATAATTACGTAATAAAAATAGAGGAATACTAGAGCATCTTCTGATATTCTTCTAGTGTTTTCTTAGGATGACATAAATATTTTTTTTTTATTCAAAAATTATATTTATGTCATCCAAAATAATATAAATGTAATTTTTTAATTACATTTATGTCATGCCAAGAGAACACTAGAAAAAATCATAAGATGGTTTAGCATTTCTAGTAAAAATATAATTAGAGTAATACGTACCTGTATAATGACGAGAGGTGAGAAAGCAAGATCAGGACCAAGAACTTGAGTATAAACAAGGGTATTATGAAAAGAATGATCCTTCGTGGCCAAAACTTCGTCAATGGTTTGGTCGCACTCGGCTTCAACGATTCGTACGCCGCCATCGTTGCACTTGATGAAGGGCCTGCCGGTTTCGGATCTCCGAACCCTCCCTGAGGAGGTGAAGTAGAGGGCGAGGCAAGGGAACAAGGCTCCCTTCAACTCACTTGTTGTGATCCCTTCAACTGCTTCACTCGTAAAGAAGTAAACCCCTTGAATGTAATGGAGCTTCATCGCCAAGTCCATGTCTGTGAGCTCAGTTACCTTGTTCTCGCCCGTCTGTCTGGCCGGCACCGCAGACGATAGCCTTCTGTTACGAACCTGCGGGCTTCCCATTGTTGTTACTTGTTGAGACCGGCCAACCCTTTTGTTTTCTTTTTTTTGGTAATTAGAAGTGGATATTTATCCAAAGGCCGGGCTTCCCCTGCTTCGAGGATTACAATGCACAGAGACACGCTTCTCTCTAGACTCTAATTAATAGCATGCCCTTCCTTCATATTTGTGTTTGTTTTTCGGCTTGTGGGATTCATCTTTCTATTTCTATTTCTATTTTGGATGGTCCGCGAGTGAGACTAGAGGTAGGAAGGGTGGCCTATAAGCCACCCAGCTAAGGGATAGCTGTCAAGTCACTCATTTTTTAAAAAAAATTAGAAAATTTAATTCTTTAATTTCTTTAACTTTTTAATTTTATATTAATAGTTTTTTAATTTTTTTAAATAGTTTTTTTTTTTTAACTTTTACGAAAATAAGGGTATTATATAAATATTTCGACAAAAGTAACATTTTTTGCACACTTTAGTAGTTTGATGAGTCACATTAATGCATTTAAAAATTCAAAAAGCTATTCTAAAACGGGCTATTAAGTCAAATGACTTTTTTATATATACACTACAAAAAATCAAGCAATTCGTCACGTGGGATTCGAGCATGTGGTCTTTGATTGTATTACTATTATGTGTATTTTCAATAATTTTTCAATTTATTTTATGTTTACTATGTAGGAAGCCTGCGAATGGATGAAGTGGATGCGATAACATAACGACCTTCCCCGTTGCTTTGGATCAAAAAGCTATGCCAGGTTCAATCACGATGAGGTATAGACATATATATGTAAATGTTATCATATTTGTACATAATTGTTTTGAAAAAAATAATGTTCCTGTTTTTTATTTATTTTGAAAAAAATTTCATCTTCATTTTTCATTTGGATGTCGACAGGCAATAACTTTTGGCACTCATCCCACTCCCGCAGAATCATTTGTCAAGACGCACACAAGGCAAGACGGGAGTCACCCGAACGAGCATATGCGGATCCTATACGTATGCTACTGATCTTATCGTTTAATATTTTTAAGTTATGCGTGTGATAATTTATATATTGACTACATATATATTATATGTTGAAAACATACAGGAAATGATAATACAAAGTATATCGAATAACCATGTTGCTACGCAGAGCGTTTCGGAGGACATGGTGCATTGGGCACCAAATGACGCATACAAACAAGCGCTTGGGAAGCCTAAATACGGGGGGAGGGTTCGGCAAGTTGGGCCGAACATTACTCATGTATGGGGGACGTCCTATTCCTACAAAACCCATTCACAGGCAGGTCCATCACAGTGTACATCTCGAAGCTGCTTTGTACACGAGGGTAGGCTTGCCACGATGGAGATACTGCTACGGGCTCAGACCAATAGGAATGACGCATTAGAGCAGCGTATGAGGCACTTCGAGTCCATTCTTGCCTCCATGGGGGCACTACATACGAGCCCGGTTGCTTAGCACTCTCCATAGCACAACGGAGGTAGTACGTCGTTTGTAGGTAGTGTCTCTGCAGGTATGATTACAATTGTGTAAACTGCTTATTTTTCTTCAATGCTATGGACTTGATATGCATATAGATTAATTTTTCAATATTTTTATTATTTGTAGATAATGTCACGACGATTGGGCCGCTATAGCCCCAGGGTTTGATCTCGCCACTTGGACGACAGTATTCGCCATCGCCGTTGGGCCAGCACTCTCCCGCTAAGACACCCTCACCTGCTACACGGTCCCTTGCGCATCAGTCGCCCGTTGGCGAGTCGACATCTAGTACGAGAAATTGTGACTCCCAAAAACGCCGCCGTGAAGATTTGTAGAGTTTTTATAGTGCAATTTTGTACATAAACAATAACAATAACTTTTATTTATAAATAGTTTATTGTTGTTTTGATTCATATTTATTGCAATATTGTTCAAATTTGCATTTATTGTAAATTATTAAATATTTTGGAAAAAAATGAATTTAATGAATTATTTTTTTCAAAAACAAAAAAAAGTCGAGAAAAAAAAATGCCATTTTTGCCACATGGCCATGTGGTTCCCAAACCACGTGGCCGAAGTTGGCCACGTGGGTTTCGGCCACGTCGTTGACACGTTAGCAACGTGGTTAATCCATGTCGTCCACATGACCCAGTGACAATGTGGACAGTATGGCCATGTTGCGAAATGCACATTTCGCAACACCCTAATCTGCCATGCCGCATCTACGTCGCCATTGACACGTGGCTAGTAGTTCGCCACGTGAATGACCCCATCCACGTGGTGAACTGCAAGTGGCCATTTATTTATTTTATTTTTTTTGAGTGATATACATATTTTTTATGTTTTCATCTATGATTGTTTTGTGTTATATTATATAATAACTTTTCCTCAATGGTCTCACACGTGCAGTCAAATTCAAGCTATCCCACTAATTTAATTTATTCTTGACATGCAGGTTTAGGCTAGGCATGAGTACAAAATGTTGAAGATGGCAGGTTAAAAGAGTTCCTCTAAGGCTCTAATCAAGTCGTAACCAATATATAGCCTTGTGCAAAATGTTGGAAATATATATATTTATGCAAAATGTTGGAAATTGTTCAAATTAGTCATGTCATGCATATCCATTTACACTTTTTACTCATAAAATGGTCTTAATTGAACAAATTAAAATGAAAAAAAGTACAAATAACTTTTTTAAATTACTATTTCATTGTTATTGTCTTCTACAAATTACCAATTGTATCAATTTTTCTTCTAAACTATCAAAAAATGTCAATATCCATTTTAATGAGAAAAATACCCAAAATAAAATTATTTTTTTTTTTTTTTGAAAAAACAAAAACAAAAAATCAATTCTTCTTATATAATTTTCAGTTATTTTTTCGTTTGTTTTTTATTAAAAAAAGCGACTTTTTTTTTTCATTTTTCCTTAATTTTTTTAATTTATTTTTTAAAAAGTTATTTTTTTGTTTTAATTATTTTTTTTTCAAATTTATAAGAACATTGTTATCTTATTGAAAAAAGTTTATAGCCATTTTTATTTTTTTGTTGATCTTAAAAAAAATATTGATATATTTTAACAATTTGAGAAGGACGTTCACACAATTGAGAGGAAGACAATGATACAGTTGTAGTTTAAATAAAATATGTGTACCTTTTTCCAATTAAAATCTATAGTTTTCCATATTGTTTAATGATTATGATCTGTTGGGAGTTGCACGTCTTAGTGTTGTTGTTGTGACACTGACAATATTTAATTATTTATTAGGATGCTGACAATTTTTGAGGCTTGAGCGCTCCAGTTGCGAGTTTAACATGATCACATCTTTTGTTAAAAAATAAAATAATAAAATAATAATAATAATAATAATAATAATAATAATATTATGATGACGTCTTAGTTCCATTAATGCACTTGTGACAATTGACACAGTAACCAATTAAAAAATGACACCAATTCAAAAGTAGTTTCCCTCCCAACCAACCAGGCTTATTCTTAAAAAAATCAAATAAACAATTTTTAGTTCAAAATTTTTTACAGTTTTTTAAAAGGAAAAAATATATAAATTTTTTTAAAATTACCACCTCGTTGTTAATTTACCTTTTAAATTATTAATTGTATCAATCTACCTTTTAAACTACCAAAAAAAATGTTCATATCTCCCTAATAACAAAAAAAACCCTTAATAAATTTATTAAAATAAAATCAAAAGAGAGGACAAATTCATCGAGCTCTTTCTCTCTTTACGTAGCGACACCGCGCGCGTCGTCTTCTTCATATTTCTTAGACGCAGCAAAACACGTCTCTTCAAACTCGGCAGTGGGTTTTTGCAGAATTAGTTACCCAAATATATTCTGGAGAAGATGAGGTTGTGTTTGTTGCGGCAGAAAAGTAGTTCCAGAAAAGTTGCAGAGAATCAACTGAATGAGATAGATGGTTTGGTTTTTAGCAGAGGTACGTACGCCGCACGGAGAGAAACACTCTAGATGACATATGGATTTGTCAGCAAACGAGACAAATAACTAAGGACTATGTAGTAATATTTCTCTTTTGAAGGGGTCTCAAGCCAAACCTTTGTTTAATCGGAATCTAGGTGGAGATATAAATGCATAGCCTTCAATGCCCAAAAAGAGAAATTTGCCGAAACGTTTTAATCGTTGGTGGGACGGTTCCTTGAATTCAAGGCCGGTGGTAGCTGGGCAGTGGCGGAAAGAAACGTTTTTGGATTCTTATAAATTATTTGTCTGAATTTGAAATAATTTAAGAACGTGATTGTGATTTGTAAGAGACTACTTGTAAAATTTATCTGACCAAATAAAAATTAGGATATTAAATCACTTATTCAGTCAAGTGGATCTTATAAGTAGTTTATCACAATTACCTGTTTAAAATTTCTCAAATTTAAATAAATAATTTGAGAGGATCCTGATCCGAAAGAAAAACAAAGCGTCTGATTTAAATTTTTTTTAAGTTTGGTCATTTTTTAAGTGGAGGTCGGTAGATGCAATGAATTCTGATCATGTCCCTTACCGGCTTCCCCCAATTTTGTAAAAGGGAACTGATACTTGCACAACAGTTGTGCACAACCCACTCATATTGGTGGGACTTACTTACTCACTCACTTACATGGATTTCCATCGATGTGAGTGGTCGTGCACAATTACCTATGCAGAGGGCCTTTTCCTTTGCAAAATCATTGACAATGTTAATGACTGACAAGTGGCATGGATACATGCAGGACAAGCCGTAGGACGGACGTGGTCCAGACATAGACCCATTATGGTAGATGAAAATATTGATCACCGTTTCTACGTATGAAACAAGGCCGTCGATAACCGATGGCAAAAATCATATGAATCTTTGCAGTACTTATTACTCTCTCTTCTTTTTCTTTTTTAATGGAAGCAAGTAATTGCACATTGTAGATTGAAGATCCACTTTTTTATGCCTGATTTTTTTGGCTTTGTTTGTTATCATTTTTTTTTCTTTTTAATATATATATTATCAAACAATTTAAAACACAAAATACTCAAAATTATTCTCACATTTATATGAATATCACATCAAAATAATTAGGATAAAAATGTAATTTATAACATTATTCTAGTACAATTTCATCAATATTATATACCACATTTTTATCCTACAATTATCTTATAATCTTAGCATGGCAATCACAACAAACCCTTTGATTAGTCACTGTTAAAAAATAAATAAATAAATAAATCAAATGATTGATTAAGACTATCACGTCAGTTTTGTGAAATAGTTTTGAGATAAAAATGTAGTATATAGCATTTCTAAAAAATACGAACATCAATGATCAGATTCTGAGGTATACCGTACATGTGTGGAGCGCGAAATACTTGCCCTTGTTTGTATTTTTAGAGCAATTTGACTTCATTTTCACGAAGAAGGCCATTGTTCCATGCCTTCTGTATTATATATAGATAAATGTTATATACACTCTAAAATAGTGGGGCTGAAGAATATTACGTGTGGAGGGTTCGAACCTATATAAATAAATAAATCCAAAAATATATATAGATATTTTATACGTGCACGTGTACATATAAAATAAAAAACATACAAGTTTTAAACTTAATTTTATATTAAGTCATATTAAATTTTAGACTATTATTTATAATAAATAATTGATTAAAAAAAATTACATGGACAGGCCATAGAGATTTAGAAACAGCATCATAAGATATTAGCCTCGGAATTAGGTGGCTATGGTATTTCCTCTTTTTATTTTATTTTATTAAATTAATTGGAATAATCTTTTCTTTTTATTTTGACATGTTCATACAATAAGGGGATTCAAACTAATGGCTTTAACTTTATGAGGCGCAGTCCCAACCGAAACCTCCACTTTTTAAAAGGAAAAGCATTAATTACTAAGGTACAAGACGTAAACAAAATGCTCAGATCAAGGACGATGCATATGACCCACTAATACCTAAAAAGCTAAAATGGTGAAACATGGTGGGTGTGCAAAATTAATGTTACCAATGTTGGGGCCCTTGTACATGAAGCTGTGGATTTACATGGGTTTGAACAAACTTTTGGGGTCGCCAAGTACCCTCCAACAGTTAATGTAATTTTGTCATGTCCTAAGTGTATATTTCGTGATGTGTCGGTAAAAATTACTATTAGATTTTAAATTTAATAATAGTCTATTTGAAATTTAATGATAATTTTTACTAGCACGTTATAAAATGTAAAAGTGAGAGTGTGTGTGGTATTTCTCTTATATATATATAGTCTAAGAGTGTGTTTGGGAGTACAATTTCATTGGTAACATGTGCGATTTTAAACTAAATTGTAGAAAATATATCGTATGAGAGTACGTTTTTTTAAAAAGTTGAGGTTTGAAAACATAGAAAAAATTGTGTTCAAATCGCAAGCAAAGTGGTGCATTTTTAAAACGCATTATTTTAAAAGTTAAATTTCGATTTTAAAGGTCAAACTATTGTTTTACCAAACAATTAACTGCATTTTTAAGAATTATATTTTAAAATTTGTATTTTTTAATCGCACATTTTAAAACCATAAGCCAAAGGGAACAAAACTTGAACTCTAGAGTTTTCATCACTTATAATGAGAAAATATTTATTGTTAGGTGTCTTGAATAGAATCCCACACTCAAGTGGGTATGTAAGAGTTTTATATATATAAAAGAATGAGTGCTTCTTTCGCAAAAGTGTGGCCAGCCTCATTGGCCATTTGCCAGATACGAGAAACCTTCCATTGAAAGAGACTATTTAAGACCTCACGAGTCTCCTCAATAATATGTTCATATTTACTCAAATTACAACATTCCTTTTGTAGGGCATGCACCACCTGGAGAGCATCTCCTTCCAGCTCCACTCGTTGATACCCCAGATCCCTATAGAACAAAGCAGCTTGCCAAGCCACAGTGGATTCAGTAATAATTGGGTCAGTAATATAATATTTCAGAGTTGACAATGTAGTCAGGACCTCACCGAGTAATGATAGGCAGGGGCCATCTTGCCGGCCCTTGCCCGACCCTTTCGTACGTGGAAAGGGTCGTTTTAGTTTTAGAGTATTTTTTTTTTCAAAAAAAAAAAAAAAAAATTAAAAATTTCAAAATTTGAAAACAACTCGGATATCTATACTCATTTTCCAATTTTCTTCATTTCAGAGCTTCCCCCCAAATTTTCCCTCCCTCTCTCCATCTACCCATTTTCTTCCCACCGTCGACCACCACGCACGACCCACCACCGTCGTTCTCCATCTTCGGCCAACATTCGATCTCCGTCGTTCTTCCAGTTCCGACCGTCTTCCATCTCCGGCCGTCTTCCAGTTCCGTCGACCACTCACGAGCCTGCCACTCCACTGTGCCTTTTCCATCTCCGGTTCGGCTCTGACGACCCAACCATCGTACCGCCACAAGCAGCCCCAGCCAAACCGCCGCCGCCGCCGACGAGCCCATCCACCGTAAGGTTTTCTTAGTTTTTTTTTAATTTTTATCTTTTCTTTTGATTTTCTCTCCAGATCCGATTTTTTTGGTTGTTTTTGGGTGAGATTTGGCTGATTCTTGGTCATTATTTTGTGCCCTAGATCTTGAAAAGCCAATACCCAAAAGCTTGAGCTTTTAGATCCCTTAACTGGGGGTACAGATTTTTGCGTGGATTGGGGATCTCATCGAGCTCGATTAAGCTCATTTCCTTTCCAGGTAATCTCTCATAGTGGTGCTTAAATTCCTCTTTTTCCTTTCTTTTTTTTCAAGAACAAATTTTGGCTTTTGCTTAAAGTTAGCATGTAATATGATACTGGTAAAGCATAGCTTGCAAGTTGTTAGATTATTATACTGGTAAGGTCTCTTTGGTTCAGACATTTGATTTTTTGATTTACGGGTTTTGGTTTAGATATTTGATATGATTTTGTTTGGGAATTCTCTGGTTGGTTGCTGAGAATTCTGTAGAAAATAAAACATAAAATGGCAAAACAGAATGGAATGGAAGTTTTGGGTGTTACATGTTATGCTCGATGAAATGACTGACTGGCTAACTGGCCTGGGATGATTGGGGTCTTTGTTAGCTCTAGCACTTTTTTTTTTTCAACAAGTTTTAGATGTTCCTGTGAACTGTAATTTAAAGAAACAACACAAAAGATCTGAGTCAATGGGTCGTGAATTTTGAGTTCAATTGATACAAGAAACGCTACTTACAATTAATTGGCAGGGTCACTTTGAATGAAACTTGTTTGATGAATTTTTCATAACAATTTTGTGTACAAGTCTGATTTTTTAAGCTCTGTGGTTTTTAAAGCTATATTCCATTATAAAAATCTACCACATGTTATTTCACAAATTTTGCTGGAAGTGCTTTATTGCAAGCTCTCCATGCTTGGACTTCTGTACTTGTCTCTGCCCTTTTGAAGCAATTTGGAGAGTTGACAAACTGTATACTCTCGAACAGTCGAACTGGTTGTTTATATTCAGTCATTTCTTGTTCTTTTATATATTACTTATTGTTTTGTGTCTGTTAGTGTACTGCGATTTTTTTTTCCTCATACTGGCTCATGTTTTTGTACTTAGCAACAACAACAACAACAACAACAACAACAAAAAAAAAAAATATTCATGTTTTTGTAATGTGACATGGTTTGATTCTCTTAATTATGGCTTCATTTTAGTTGTAGCTTACTATTTTATCCATTTCTTCTGTTGGCACATAGTTGTTACACAGAATGTGCTTAGATAGATATACTATAACAGTTGTGAGAGCCAAGTTTACAAGAGGAATTTTACCTCAAAAGGCGTTAATCTGATGCTGAATTTTGTTTGTATATCTGTTGTTATATCTTTTAGGAGCAGAAATCAAAATCCCTCTTAGATGCATATGCATCATTTCTCTGTTTTTTAAGTGTTTGATGCATCATTCTAGATTGTTTATCTATATTAAACTATGTTATTTTATTTTATTATTTTCTTTCCCTTTGTCTTGTTTTGTTCTTCTATGCTGAATTTTCATACTCATTGGTAAATATATATTTTGAAGTTCCGCATGATTTATGTATCTCTAAACTTCTTGCAGAGTGGATGTATACAGCACCCGATAGGTGGATTAGGGCAAGGGATGTGATAAATGTCCAAGAAGCCAAATCTTTAAAGATGTTTGAAGAGGAAGAATAATGACAGACATAAAACCTTCTTGTTGTCATACTTTTGGTTGACATGTTTTTTTATGTGTCAAACTTTGTGTTGTATTGGCTTTTGGAGTTGTGATACTTTTGAAGTCTGATCTTGTTTGGCTGTATTATGGATTGCGAAAATGTAATGTTGTGCTTTGAACAACTTATTGGTTATATGAAATTCTGATATTATATATTGCGGTTGTATATCTATAGTAATTTTTTTCGTGGGCTATTTTGTTATCATAGAGCTTGAATGGTCTTCTTGGCTTCCTTAATCACATACACATAATTTGTTGTGGGGTAAACAAATCTGTTAAATGTTTAATCAAAGCTGCCAATGGTGTGCTCTCATTCCAAATGCCTTAATGTTCCACCACAAGTTAGATGAACATTATTATACATCAAGGCTAGAATTCTTGCAATCTATAAGTACATTCTTGCAGTTTATTGACCATTTAACAATTTATTATTACATTCTGCTAGCATAACCTTAATCCCTCAAATTTACACAAACAACCTGCATTGCATTTCATTTATCAAACCATAACAGAATGTTTCATCACAATCTGTCATTGTTGCTGTACATCCATAATTTCTAGAGAGACTAACAATAGCATTACATTGTAAAAAATATTCCTACATTACATTGTTAGATTCTTTAATGTAACTTTTGCTGGTAAACGCTCCTCAGGACATCTAACCTCATCTCTCTTTGAGTTTTCCTAAAAAAATTAATGCATGTAATATGGAGAAAGTGCTCGATACACATGATGATTCCACCAAACTTCTAAATCTGCAAAAATTCTATATCTACAACTGGAACTTCTGTATTTGCAAAAATTATCAAGCTTTCAGGAGGAGGAAATATTGATACAGTGGCATGTCTTTCGGAGTAAAGGAGACCAAACAAGAGCTGCAAAATTTAAATAGTAATGCAACCCATCAGTGCAAAATTTAGTGAATGAGATATTACGTACTTCCAACACATCAGTGCCAGAATGTATATGCTCATAATAAAGCATTGAAATTCTAATCACTTCCAAGGAAAAAAAACATAAGAAAATCAAATCAACCATTTGAAAGAAAAATCTCATTCTTAAACAAGAAAACTCCATATAAATGGCAGTACTAAAGCTTTCAAACCAGACTAACAGCATGAATTCTATCAAACCGAGGAAAAGAAATAATAATAGAAAATAAAAGCATACAATACGAGGCCTTGGGCCGACAATTATCCACACCATCATTCAATTGTTCATTAGCTACAATTTCATTTCTATCTATCACAAAATGAAAATAAATAAATAAATATGGTCTAAAGAACCCAACTATAAATAATAACATTTACTCTAAGATATGTTACAAAAATTAAAAGTAAGCATGAAGTGTCCAACATACTATTTTGAGGGTCCATTTCGATGGGCACAACATCATCAAGTTCAATATGTGTCAATGAACAATCATCTTCGTGTTGTGAAATCAAGTCCAATTGTGATAAATCCATTTAAAAGTTTATGTAACAAATAAAGATTCATATCAGTGCATTATCATTTAGTTCATAATTACAAGAAAAGCACTCAAGAAACATAGCACTCAATAAAGGCTTAAGCATAAGAACAATATCAAAACTTCACAAACCCAAGTTTTGGAAGCTTGGAAGATCTCCCACTGAAAGACATTATCAATTGGGAAATCAAGATCCAATCTAATTCATAATCCCACATACAAGGTGAACTCAAGATCCAATCTGGATGTGTGAATCAGCAAATCCAAATCGAAAAAAAAATATATTATTTAAATCACCATCCAAAGATGGGGGAGGGAATCAAAAAATCCAAAAATAAAAAAAATCCAAAAACCACAAAAAACGACAAACAATATCCAATCAGGTGTTTTGATATATCCCCCATTTCAAATGCGTTTAAGCAACACAAGATTAACAACGTTCAAAATTTAATGAAAAATGAATTGTCTAAATGACCTCCATTAATATCCAAGGAGTAGTGCTTCAATTGAAAATTCAAAAAACAAGACAATATGAGCAAACTTCTATGACATATCATAGGGAAAAAAAAAAAGCTTTAGCTTAGCAGAGGAATGAATTCAATTGTAAGACCCATAAATACAGAAAGATACAAAAGAAGCAGCATATTAGCAAAAGTGCAAACACAAAATATCTGCCAAGTAATAAACAGAGCAGCTAGACTAGCAACTGCACTACTAACACAAACTGATTACCTACAACATAATTGCCGAGGAAGATGAAAAAGATTACCTGTAATATAATTCAGTGGGTAAAAGTTACAAAAGTAGCTTCCAAGTTTAGTCTGAATCAAACCCAAAATCCTCACACAAAGCCATGTTGTCCTTCTCAAAGCATGTATTGTCACACAAAGCCTCACTCTTGGCAAAGGATATATTTTTTGTAAACCTGATCAAGTCGCTCACTTTCCCATGCGTGTTAATATCCTGCGGATCAAAGCTTCCTTCTTTCCAGCAACAGGAAGGTTGTGTGCTGTCAAGTAGTATTTCAACTCCACCACCGTCAAATCCTTCAGCTGCAAAACATAAACCCTTCAGCTGCAACACATGGATCTTCTTAACAAAAACATCCATACTACAAATAAATATTTCACTGGAATTTGAAGTTACCAAATTTTCATCCAATTTTTTATAGTGATTTTTTTTTTTTCGGAGTTGCAACTCTACTTCTATTTAAGCTAAATAAAACAGGCTGGCTGCCTGGTCTAGGCATGGGGGAGATCGGTACCAGAGCCGGAAATGGGGGAAATCTGGGCCTGAAATGGGTCGCCAGAATTGAGGGACCTCGTCGGCGGTCGTTCTGTCGAGGATGGAGATCGCACGGTGGTTGGGTTTTGGCCGGAGATGGAGAACGACGGTGGTCGTTTGTAGTAGTTTTGGGGACCAAAAAATTGGTTACAGAGAAGAAGAAGTACTGCACTGGTTTCGAATGGTCGCCGAAACTAGAAGACGGCTGGAGATGGAAGACGGCCGGAGATGGAAGACAGCCGGAACTGGAAGAACGACGGAGTTGGCCGAAGATGGAGAACGACGGTGGCTGGTCGTGCTTGGTGGTCGACGGTGGGAAGAAAATGGGTAGATGGAGAGAGGGAGGGAAAAATTTGGGGGGAAGCTCTGAAATGAAGAAAATGGGAAAATGGGTATAGATATCCGAGTTATTTTCAAATTTCGAAATTTTTAATTTATTATTTTTTTTTTTGAAAAAAAAAAAAATACTCTAAAACTGAAATGGCCCTTTTCACGTAGGAAAGGGCCGGGCAGGGGCCGACAAGATAGCCCCTGCCTATCATTACTATAATAATGATAATGGCAGGATGGCTAAAAATTCCCCCATGGACCACCCCATTCCGACGTAATCACAAGGTTCGCACTACCATCGCTATAAGCTCCATGTCATTAGGCTCCATATCTCGTTGAGGGGTCTCTATAATGGCCACAAAATCCTCTTGCTCTATAATTATTTTTCTAAATCTTTCGTCCACATAAACTTCATACATCCTTAACAACCCCACACCCCCAATAATATATGACCTGTATTCATAGCCATAAGCCCATAGAGAGGGCAAAGAGGGTCTTTCGTGGTTTTATTCCTTCTAAAGAGATTAGTTGGAAGTGCATTTACGCATGCCCTCCACATAAACACCTTTACATTATGAGGCACTTGCATTTTTCAAAGACTTTTCTATACCAACCAGTGTTGATGCATACGTGAGCATTCACCTTTTGCCAAGGCTATCCTGTCCAATTAAAGATGGTAGGCACTACGAACTGTAAATTCCCCATTAACTATGGCAGTCCAGATTTGTCTCTTAAGCCTACCAACCAAAAAACATACCATAGAGGTATTCCACACATTAGCAGTGTCCTGGTCAATAAGTTATGAAACGAATGCCTCTTCATGTAGCCCTTGTATTGTAAAAACGCAATTTGTGATATGTTGGGGGACCCATTGATCCTTTCATATTCTAATATGTCGACCATTTAGCCCCTTCGAAAGAAGATCTCGGGCCGACAAAATACTTATCCATATGTATGACGGGCGCCGACCCAGGGGAGCATCAAGGATAAAGCCAGAAGGAATATACTTGGCTTTTAAAATTCTTGCAGACAAGGACTCAGGGTTCTTTAAAATTCTTAAGCACTATTTGGCTAGTAGCGCTTTGTTGAAGCTTTTCAAGTCACGAAAGCCCATGCCTCCTTGCTGTTTTGACCTGCCTATTCTCTCTCATTTCATTAAGTGTACCTTCGTCTCCTTCTCATAGTGCCCCCACCAATACCGCTGCATCATTGCATTAATTTCTCCAAGTAAAGTCATTGGGAGTAAAAAGATGCTCATCTTATAAGTTGGAATAACTTGGGCCACAAATTTGAACAGAACTTCTTTACTAGCTTGTGGAAGAAATCTATTCTTCCAATTTCTGATCCAAGCCTAGATTCGATCTTTAAGAGTCATAAAAGTTTGACTCCACGAAGCTCCCACCATTGCCAGCAGCCCCAAATATTTTTTCAAAACACCGAGTTGCCTTAAGCCCAAAAACTAAGAGAATTTGACTCGTGGTCTCTGCCTTCATATTCGGGCTAAATAAAATGGAGGTTTTCTCTTTATTCAACCATTGCCCTAAATCCTCCTCATAGCTATCTAAAATATACTGGAGATGAGACCATTCCAACAAACTCGCCTTGCAGAACAAGATATTATCATCTACAAAAAATAAGTGGTTGAGGCGTATTCGGCCTCTAGCAATAGGCACTCTTGTAAAGCTACCCATTCTTTGAGCCTTCTGCAGCACGTAATTAAGAGCCTCAACACAAAAAATAAATAAACAAGAGAATAGAGAATCACGTTGACGGATGCCTTGAGTCGGAGTAATTTTTTCACGTGGTTCCCAACTTCCCATTGATTGATTTAGTTGTTGGCATGGTTAACTCTCTTTAAGCTTGTCCCCAATGGGTAGTTCAATTGGTTGTAGATCACGCTTTATGAAGCGGAGGTATCTAGTTCGAATCCCCTCTCCCCCTCTTGTGTGGACATGTAAAAAAAAAAAAAACTCTCTCTAAGCCTATAGCCTATAGGCATAGGTTAGCTTTAAAATAACGTATAGATTATTAGTTAGTTTGACGGCAATATGCCAATCTCTTGATTTATGTGGTTAGCTCTTAAATCTCAAGATAAGTTTCACGAGCAATAATTTTCGAAAGACTTAATTATTGTACATATTTTTAGTGAAAAAGTTTATTTTTTATTTTTTATTTTTTATTTTTTATTTTTAAATTTTATTTTATCTGGTTAAAAATTTAACTACTTATTTCATCTCCATTTCACTGGATTATGTCCATTAGACCTTTTTCTTTTTTCTTTTTCTTTTTTTTCTTAACAAGGGCGGATGAAAATTGCTACATCAGCCTAATAAAAAAAAAAAAGAAATGCAATGGGGATGTAATATATAGCATTACTTATTTATTTTAGAGTAATGTTATAAACTATATTTTATCTCACAATATTGACGTGACAGTTCGAATCATAAACCAACCCTTGGATTAGTCACCGTTATAAAAAAAAAATCAAATATTTGTTAGTATTGCCACATAAGCATTGTCGGATAATTATGATATAAAAATGTGATTTTAGCATTACTTTTCATATTATCATATAAATTTTGTTTTGTTACATTTAACGGTATATAAAGTATCATGTAATTTATTTTTTTTTTAAATGAAGTGCAACATATTCACTATGTGACAATATATATATATATATATATATATATATATATATAGAAAGAGAGAGAGAGATATATAAAAGAATATTTTTGCTTACATTTTTCTATACTATCTTTTGAAAATGATTTAATGGTTTCATATTATTTATTTAAAGAAAATGTTCTTTCAATTATTTTAATTGTATAATTGGAAAGGAAAGACAAATTTGAGAAAGTAGATTGTTTATAAATATGCCTAGTAGGGACTAAGGGTAGATTCCATTATTGCACATTTCTTTATTGATTCATGATATTAATTAAATTTGTAAAATTTAATCTAAATAAAAAACGGGTCTTAGAATTTAGGGGATTTATTTACTTCCGTTTCTCTAAAGCGGGTTCAAGTTGCTTTCATTACTTAAAACATGTGTTTTCTAATTTGTTTCTTTTCATATCAATAGTTTTTTTTAAAGGGGTCTGAAGTATTAATTGATGTCTAAAAACGACATGGTTTCGCTTATAAACACCTTCAAACTCAATGGTAGAGCGAATGATTAATAGTGTGTTTGAGATTGTAATTTTGTATGTAAAATGTAAAATTTTAAACCAAATTGCAGAAAATGAATTATTTGAGAATTGCGTTTTTAAAAAATTTTGATTTGAAAACGTAGGAAACTACATTTTCAAATTGTAGGTAAAAGTTGTTTTTTTTTTAAAACGCAGAATTTTAAAGGCTAACCTGCGATTTTAAAAGGTTAAACTGTGATTTTGCCAAACACTTAACTGGGTTTTTAAAAATAATTTTTTGAATCGCACTTTTTGAAATCACAAACTTAAACAGATAATAAAAAATAAAAAATAAAAAGGAAAGCAAAGTAAAACGGTGCGTTTCCTCAAAGCCCCAAATTGCCTGATATTCCTCAACATAATTTTTTAAGAGTGGGCAAATTATCCAATTGCCACACACTGAACTCTCACCAATCGATACCGAACCGTTTTCGACCGTCAAGCGTCTACTGCACACAAAAAAAAAAAATTGAAATTCGGAATTAAAATTCTATATCGACTTCGGGTCGAGTCGATAATCGGTGAAATAATATTTTGAAATTATGTTTGAATAGTTAAAAGAATACGAAATAAAATTGGAAAAAGATGTTTGGGAAAGTGAATTAAATTAAATATATTTGAAAAAAAAAAGTATAACTAAAAATGAAAAAGAAAAATCTCGAAAATTTAATTTTTGTATTGTTTTGTCACCCTTGTTTTTTTTTTTTTTTATTATTATTATATTTATTTTGAGTTGAGTTTAAAAAATTTGAGTTGGGTTAAAAAAAGTAGAGAGTGTAAAAGACACCCAAACATAAACTCAAAAAAAAATAAAAAATAGTTAAAAATAAAATAACACCCAACCATGCCTGAAAGATTTTTACCCAAGATTTTGTGGGAGTCCGTACGGTTGACGGCATGGCCTTGTCTCCTTTCCTCAGTTACTCTATCCGATACCGATTATGCGGAGGATATTCTGGCAAGATTTTGGGCGAAGCTTTTTAATTTGGTTCTGCCTTGGATTCAAAACTTTGAGACTGAAGGCCAATCGGGCCGACCTTGGGCCGGGCCGGTCTCAACCTGACATAAGCCCGGCCCGATATATCTAAAAGTAAAATCTTAGAATAAATTTCAACCCAATTGTATCTTGTGATTACAGATGTATATTCAAGCATATCAACATGAACATGGATCAAGCTTAGAAAAAAAAAAAAAAAACAAAACAAGTGTTTATAGGAATATTACAATTTTTACTCTAAGTTTCTTACAAATTAACGTGACAGTTTACCTGACAGTTACTACATCAACCACTACAATAATCATTTCTCTATTTTCATACTTTTTGACATAATTTTTAAAATTACAATTAAATACACGAGCAGAAATGCTTGGTGTCTCACTCTCATCTCTTATCTAACCGTTGTCTACGTGGACCAATAATGTAAAAGATATTAAAGAGTAGTGGGACTTTGATTTTTTAACAACATTATTGATTTACTTAGGCACTAAGCATTTCTCATACACGAGATATGATAATTGTGCATATGTTGTTTAAATTTACAATTGAATTTATGGGACTTATATTAGACATGAGATGGGTCTCATATGAGACAAATGTGATAAAACCTATTACATAGAATTCCCTCATATTTTGAAGACCTTGCATAATTGTTGTGGAAGAAGCATTTTTCTTTCGTACAACAATGAGGCATAAATCACGACAGTCGTGGGCTCCCCAGTACCCGAAAGGGAGCCAGCGAACCGTACCAAAACCGGCGAAAAAAGTTGGCTCGACCGGGGAATGAAAGAGAAGAAACAAACCGAAATCGTCGACTTTATTGAAAAAGAGAGAAACGCTGTGCGCGTGGGCTTTACTACTGTGATATTGATATAATAAATATCATGCAAAAAGAGCTCAACCCTCAAAAGGACTCTCAGTTGTTTCGTATTTTTCTCTTTCATTCAGGCCCCGTCTGAGTTCTGATACGCCTCGCCTCGCCACGGCAACATATTCATATCAAATCACACATAAATATTACTTTTCTAATACTTAAATGCCTCTTTCTCTCTGTCCTTCGTCTCTCTATCTCTCTGCTCTGAGTCCTCTGTTACATGATTTTTTTTATCGTATTTTCGCTCTCTCTCAAACGCTATAAACCCATTTTTGTCTGAGGGTTTTTCTTTATTTATTTTTGTATTTGGAGCATTATGAGCAAGCCAGAAGAAAGTTCTTTAGGCATGGACTCGGTTTTCTCAGGTCAGTTCCCTTTTCATGTTTTCTGTGGTTTTCTGGTTTATGTCTACGCTTTTTGTGCCTTTTGAGTGTGTTTTTTGGACAATGCCGGTGGTATTAATAAACTTTTTTTCTTTTCTTTTCTTTTTTTCCGGATTGTGGGTTTGCCTGATTGGACTTTGTTCCTTTCATTAGAACTGGTATTAATTGCTGCATTGTTGAGAATGTGCGTTGCCCAGTATTTGAAATCTTCTGGGTTTTCTCTTTCAGAGCTATATGGTAATTTTTGGGGTCTTCATAATGTATTTATTGTGATGGTTGTTTGGGTTCTTTGCCTCTGGCTTTCAGCATTCATGTCAATCTTATATTCTTCTTCTTCTTCTTCTTTGCAAATGTATGTACAAATTTGGGAGCTTTAGTACATCATCTTAATGAGTTTTTTTTATAGAAATATCTGTGCATTGATGTAATAACAATTGTGCTTGCTAAAACTTTATGCTCTTTTAAGCATTTATTAAGAGAAAACAAGTTTTGGCATGTAATATTTATGTCTAAAATTCTGATGTTAAGGGGACCTTTCACAAAATACTTAGTAATATCGCCTACATTAAGAGTGGAAATTTGATGATATATTGATGTTGGAGCATATCATTCAAGCAGTTCTTGTTAGTCAGAGATTCAGGTATTAGATTTTAGAAAGTACTTGAACTGCACCTAGGTCATCGTGATTTCAACTTGCCACTTTCTTGAACTGCAATAATCTGTTAAAATGGGTTTTAGTTTGACTAATTCTATATTTTGCTGAAGCTGATCTCTAACGTCATTGAAAAATTCAACATCCATTTTTTTAAAAAAACTGTTTGAAGTTGATTTATTTTGTTTACTAGAATGAGAGATGGTTGGTTAACTTGGGAATGAGTTCATGAGTTTCATGTCATCAGTTTATGCGAATTGATTTTCAAGGGTTTTGGAATGCAATGCTAACCCCATACAGACCATAAAAGAAGAGGTATTGCTTGTCTAGGTTAATTCATGAAGAAAAAATGTCTTCATGAATTGACCGTAAGCGGGTCAGGATGTTTAGGTGGATGGGTGACATGATTAGAAAGGAAGAAATGTGCATTTGAGAGAAATTCTGAGTCTCTTAAATCAAGTGATTTTCTGTCATTTAGAAAAATATTAAGTGATAAAAACGAGGAATCAACCTGAATGAATGAGCTCATGTCCCGTCCTATCCAGGTACATGATTCGAATTTCGATGTTCAATAAGCAAACAAAGCAATGCAATAATGGAAGAAATATATGAAATATAACTAGATACATCGCTCAAGATCATGTTCAAGCATGTACTGATACTTTTGTGAAAAAAAAAAGTGATGGCCTTTTCTTTTTCTTTCCAAGAATGCTTTTTATTTGGGCATGGGTCTCCAGGGTTGTGGGTTTTGTTAATTTTAGATTTATGACAGTTAAGAAATAATATGCCTGTGTGTGTGCACGTGTATTCACTTTGATTAGAGAATGTGAATGACTGCATTTTCTTTCATAGTTTCATTTAGAGTTGTTCCGTCATGCTAAACTTCATCTAGATGTGAAATTAGAGATCTGAAGTTCAACTTAGATTCTTTTTTATATTTGAAGGTTGTGCATTTGATCCTGCAAAGTATAGCAAGCTAAGCTTGGGAGAGAAAAGAGAGCGAGTCCGTGAGATTGCCCGATGGTCAAAAGATGCCCCAGAGATGCTTCGTTCATTTACCCGCCCAGAGCTTCTTGAAATCATCTGTGCTGAAATGGGCAAAGAGAGAAAGTACACTGGATATACGAAAGCTCAAATGATAGAACACCTTCTGAAGTTAGTTTCTCAAAATTCCAAGAGGAGCAATTCTTTTACCTTTTCTCTGGCTCATATTGGACATAAAAGGAAAAGGAACATAGAGACCTCATCTCAACTATTGACTGACCTAAATCATGCTCCTCTGGAAAACAACGAAGAAGACCGCGGTAAAACCCTGCTCTGTCAGAATGTTGCATGCAGAGCTACTTTGAGTCTTGAGGATGCTTTTTGCAAGAGATGTTCTTGCTGTATCTGTCATTGCTATGATGATAATAAGGATCCTAGTCTGTGGTTGACATGTGGCGCTGATACTCCTGATGAGAATGACCCGTGTGGATTTTCATGCCATCTGGAATGCGCTCTGAAGCATGAAAGAGCTGGTATTTTGAAGAATGGGTTTCATGCAAAGTTGGACGGAAGCTTCTGTTGTGTTTCTTGTGGAAAAATCAATGGGCTAATGAGGTAATTGGCTTTACATAAACTCCTATGGATTTCTGGATAAAAATTGCTTGTGCTTCCAACTGGCAGATAATCCGTGGTACGATAATTGCAACCAGACCCAGAAAACTCTATAATTGTTGACTTCTATATAGCATATGAACATTTGCACATATATAGGCGATGTTACTGCTAGTTATATTTGTCACTTGGCAGTTTGAAGCACCTCATTGGCACGTGCAAAAACATTTCTGGCAGATAACATTTACTTTTATCCGTACACGTTCATGCATATACTGACATGACCATAAAACTTTCCATACAGTGAGCAGGGTCAGTTCTGTTAGTGTCAAATGATACAAGTTGTCCGATTTAACTACCTAACATCTGTGAATATTTTGTCCAACACGCATACTCATTAGGGTGTCTCACATTTGGTTCTCCCTTTTATGTAGGTTTTAGTTCCCAGGTGAATACCTGCTTAACTGTTAGGGTTTAGAAATTATGTGAAACAACATAGTCGGAATGCAAACTGTTTACAGATAAGCTTTTTACTTTAGAATGAATAACATGTTCATGGAACTCTTTATAGATACCGATTCACATTGATCTAACCAAACATCACCAAAAAGTGCTGGTACTTAACATGGCAACTCACTCAATTGGTTAATTGATTCAATCAAGTTCTTAGCTTTTAATACCAAGAGAACGGGGAAAGGATTGGCTAATTGATGTTTGGTTTTTCAGAACTTGGAGAAAACAGTTGTTGATTGCAAAGGAGGCCAGAAGAGTGGATGTCCTGTGTCTACGATTATCTTTGGCTCACAGGATTCTCATGGGAACAGCACTATACAAAGAAGTACAGAAGACAGTGGAAACTGCAGTGGAGATACTGAACAATGAAGTGGGGCCTCTAGATCAGGTATGCACAAGCATGGCACGCTGCATCGTCAACAGACTCTCCTGCGGCAGTGAGGTTCAGAAGTTGTGTGCATCTGCAGTGGCATCTTTTGATTCAATGTTCTACCGTGATTATATGGAAAAGAAAGATCCATTTGGTAAGCTTCTTTTTAGAATTTGAGGTCTCAATTTTCTTGTGGAACATTTTGATGTAGCTTTGGAATGAAAATTATATGATTTTGGTTTTTATTACATTGGGAATACATGTCAACAGTATTAACTGCCATCATAACATGTACTTATCAAAAAAAATTATAATAGTAGACGTGGGGTTGATTTTTCAGTTTTTGAATCTGAAACAGCATTGCGTATATATATAACAGATTCCCTTAAACTTATATATATATATATTTTTCACCTGACTACGTTTGGTTGAAATCTTTCTAGCAGCTTGTCAGATCAAATTTGAAGACTTAACCCCCACCTCAGTGATCCTTGTGCTAGAATATGAAGATAATCTGTTAAAGAGCTTCCTGGGCTGCAGGCTGTGGCATCGTGAGTCTGTCATGAAGGATTATCCAGAGCAACCCACTTTCATTGTACTTAGGCCGGAGAAGAGATTCAAGATAGCCCATCTCCATCCTTCAACTGAGTATTTCTGCAAGGTTTCTTTGTTTAGCAGTACAGGTGAATTGGGTATTTTGGAAGCTAAATGGGTGACACCTGCATCAAGTGGAAGCTTTGTGACAGCTTCAGAACATGGAAAGGCAGAACATACAATAATAGCTCAAAATCATCCCCAGGTGGAGTCAACCAAGTCTAGTAACACTCCTGCAAAGCTTAAACCATTTATCAACGTCAACAAGAGCAAGAATGAGCGGTTTTGTTCGCTGCCTCCTTTCATTGAAGCTGTTTCTCCTCCCACGCCTCATAAATACGGTGGAATGCGGGTAGTTCCAGATATGGGTTGTAAAAAGCGGCAGGAAGGGAGAGATTATGAACATTCTGTGCAAGTGGTCAAATTGTTAGAGCATGAAGGGCACATAGATGAAGATTTTAGAGTAAAATTTCTTACTTGGTTCAGCCTCAAAGCTACTAAGCAAGAGAGAAGGGTGGTTAATGTTTTTGTGGATGCTTTGCTTGATGACCCTCCAAGCTTAGCCGGACAGCTTATGCATGCCTTCATGGACAAGATATCCTGCGAACAAAAACCGGTTTGTAGGAATGGTTTTTGCTTTAGGTTGTGGCACTAAGTACTGAATAGCTAGCGGATTTTCATTTTTTTTTTAGGCGAAAAACTTTAGGAGTAACCAACCAAGGCATGCGGGCATTTTTGGGAAAAACAGAAAGTCTATTTGGGAAAAATGTGAAGCTACTTGATTTATATTTCTCATCATAGTTGATGTTTAGAATTATAGGTTAAGAATGGCAGGAAGATATCGTTTGGTATAACCACAACGGAAGAAGCTTATTGCATTGACATCTTTGTCAGGTTTGGATACGTATTTGTATAAATCTAAATTCTTCCCTTCTTGTAGGATTTTTTTTTGACAAAATACATGCTTTAACTTAATAGAGGTGAGACCTAATTTGCTATTTTTTTTTAAAAAATAAAATAATAATAATAAATAGTGTTGTCGTGTAGCCATTCCTTTTTTTTCTTTTTTCTTTTTTGTTTGGAATTTTCAAAATAAGCAAGTGTATTATACATATAGAAAACATTTTCTCAAATATAAACCCTACCATAAACCACTTATAAAAATAGTTTTCACATTTATGTTATTACATCAAAACACTTTTTCAAACAAAAAAAAAAAAAATACAAGACGCTCAGCTCTTTCCTGTGATCATCTGATCAGAAACATCTGTGAAACGTGATTTTATTCTACGTGTCCCGGAACAGCGATTGAATTTACTGAGGATTGATAGATCACTTTTCCTGGCAGTCATTCTCAATATGCACCAAGTAAACCCTTACTGTCAGACAGACGAAAATGTGATCGAATTGTTTTAAATATTTAACTACAAAGCGAAATTTAACTTACAAAAGATATAACCAAAATCAACTTGCTATGTTTCCAAACTATCAGATCCTACCTGATAATTTGCTCTGAATTTTACAGATCATTCCATGCGAATGCAATTGTGCAAGCAGCACAATTTCTTTGAACCAACTAAAAGAGGATATGCAAATTAAACTTTTTGGTGCCCTCGGGTGTTCAGAGATCGATAACCATCTTTTTGCCTTCCCTGCTTCTCTCTCTGGTTAGAAATCCTGCTGAGTAGGGGCATAAGTGTAAAAGAAGGCTCCAATGGAACCCCCAGCAACTGTCATGTATTTGCTGCGTCGTTGAGAGCTTCATTAAATGAGGCAGCCAAGTACTCCGCTAAGCTTGGTTGTGAACTTGACTTGTTTGAAGCTTCTGAAACTCTTGCTTTTTTTGTGCTCTGAGATTTTCCAGTCCAGGATTTTGACGAGTAAGGGGTGTTCGAACTAACCACGCACTTCCATAGAACAGGTTCCAAAAACTTCCACGGGTCTTCCAACATGGACGCATTGTAAAACCGCTCTGGCCCTTGTGGAGTATAATAACCCCTGCCTCGTCCTGAACCAGGGCTCATGCTGCTGTCGTACCAGCGGCCCCCACCTCTTCCTGGTCTAGGGCTAGGACTAAGGCCCCCACCTCTTCCTGGTCTAGGGCTAGGACTAAGCCCTGGTCCTGAACCAGGGCTTGGACTCTGGCTGACCCATTGACCCCTGCCTTGCCCAGTATTTAAATATTGGCTACCTCCTCTTGGTCCAAAAGCAGGACTTGGAGGATGACCCCCTCTAGATGGATTAGATGAAAAACTATAGCTAGTTGGCCCCATGGGTCCATTCCAGACTTCAGGAGTTCGTGGATGCATTGGAAAAGGACTGGCCGTTCCTATTGGGCTTCTATGGGGGCCAGAGCTGTAAGAAGAACCTTGTGCTTCGTACATTGTCTGGTTGGATGACCAACTGCTCTGGATATGATGAACGGGAGGTGTCATTACAGGGTTCCTTGGTCCTGCTAAATCAAAGTAAATGAATCAGCTAAGGGGGAAAGGGAAAAGGGAAACTCATTGACTATAAACTAAAGCCAGAAAAAGAGAAAACTTCAGGTGAACAATAATCATCATAAAACACTATTAGTATGATACCATGAACTGAATTACACTCCATGAGTCCAATTTTTATTTTCTTTTACAATAAAAGAATTAGCTTTACATATATGAGCTTCAAAATAAGATGAAAAAGTCTACTGCATGCACTTATGTGCAATATTTGCGATGTTACATATTTTATGTGAGAGATCAGGATTAAGTTGCCCAAGGTTTCAGCTCAAGTCTGAGCATGGACCTCTATATGTTTTCCAGTCCCAAAATCCCAAGCCGTCCCATCAGTTGAAAAGTGCTTGGCTAGGATTGATTGAGGTCCCCTTGAGTAACCACTGACGTATGTTCCTTACTAACCCATGTTTCAGCTCTAAAATGTCCCCTAAACTATGTCATCAAATACTAAAAACACTGGAAGAAAACCATAGATTGCTCAAAAAGAAACACCCCTAGAACGGAAACCAGTTTCATTTTCATTTTTTTTGTTAACAATACGAAATGATCACATCATGTCATGTCACCTGAGAATGACAATTTCATAGATTAGAAAATGAAATTATGAGAAAGACATGCATGGCTATAAAAACTACTGTAGAGAAACAAACTACCTGGATGAGATGGTGAAAACCGTGACATAAGAGAACCACCACTACTTGGAGACTTGAAATAATCTGGTCTGATCTGACTAGCAGCATTGCTCCTCTTCCTGCTATCAGAGAATGCGGACATTGGATCTGTGTAAAAGTCAAACCTTGGAGTGCATGACTCCTGCACCACAGAGGTTTCAATCAATGGATTGGAGAGACAACCAGGCACCCCAGAACTTTCAGCATTATTAGAAACTTCAGCCTGAGCAGCTTGCATACGCATTGCTTTCAGTCTCTCTCTTCTATTCTCTGACTCCTCCATTTACCCTGACAATCAAAACAGTAGTCACAACTCATTCCATAGTAGAAATGTGATTCATTTAGATTTTTCTAGGGCTAGGTGGCAAAGCCATAGCCACCAAGCAGCTCACAGCCGGCTGGAATAAGGAGTATAATCTCCATATATTATTTTCCTAAGTGTTTTAGCTAATAAGGAATGTATTTTCCATTAGTTTATTTCCTTCCTAGTTATTTTCCTGAATGATGTAATGACGGTTAGACTTAATGGTTATGTCTTATAACCTAGCCGTCTTCTATACAAGTGTAACCCTAATCAATAAAGAGGCATGCTGCATAGTATTATCAAACCTAGAACCTTTTTGGTGTCTTAGGAGGTAACGGCTCCCTCGAAGTAGCCATAGGAGATCACGGCTCTCTCGAAATAGCTCATGTCCATTTTTCCTTTGTTCTTTTTATTATTCGATTGCATCAAGTGGTATCAAAGCCAGGGTTCCCCTTTCCCTCAAAAGAAATCAGAAAAAATTATAGAAGAAGCAGGTTATTCACCATAGGCTGTTCCCGCAACAAGAGCAGGGCCTACCAAGATTTTTCGGTGGAAGCAAGGCCGGCTACGCATTCATTCACACAGAGAAACCAGCAGCAAGCCATGGAAGCTTGGAGCAAACTGTGCAGACCTTGACAGCAGAAAACCAGCAGCTTATGGCTCGGATTACTGAAGTTTTTGAGATGACCTCCGCCCGTGACCAACGTGACGTAGGGGAGAACTAGCATAGGAGACCACGTGCAGGAGATGGAGAAGATTTCCAGGGAGGAGAAAGGCCTCATGCCTTCAGTCACCGCCACATCAAGCTCGATTTCCCTTGGTTCAATGGGAAAGAAGACCCAACCAGCTGGGTTTGCCGGGCTGAGCAGTTTTTCAGGTTCCAAGGAAGCCACGAGGAGGACAAGGCGGCTTTGGCTTCTTTCCATCTAGAGGGAGAGGCCCAACTTTGGTTCCAAATTCTGCTACGGGAAGGGAGGGAGATAGGCTGGCCAGAATTCAAAGAAGGGGTATTTGCACATTTCGGGCCTACCCAATTCTATGATCCCTTTGGAGAGCTAACCAAACTGCAGCAAGAAGTATAAGCAATTACCAAGCCCAATTCGAGTCCCTACTCTCAAAAATAGGAAATTTATCACAAAGCCAGCAGGTTAGTTATTTTGTAAGCGGCCTAAAGGAGGAAATTAAGGCGGACGTCACTGCTGGACGACCCCTTACTCTCACTTCAGCCATCGGCCTAGCAAAGGTCTATGAGGCTCGTAACATGGCTCTTGGAAAAAACGTTCATCTGGATGTGCGGAGACCACCATTAACCCCTCGGAGCACCACGGGCCAGCCACCGCTTCCCATCAAGAGGTTAACACCGGAAGAACTTAAGGAGAGGCAAGAGAAGAGTCTTTGTTTCAAGTGCAACGACAAGTTTGGTCCCGGGCATCATTGCAAGAAGCTATTCATGATTGAGGCATACTTGAGAGAAGATGTAGATGGGGACGGGATAGCACAAGATGCAGAGGAGGAGGACACTCTGGAGATTTCCTTGCATGCCATTACCGGTAAGGACCCCACATAAACCATGAAGACTTATGGAAGGATTGGGCTGTCAAGGTTTTTAGTACTCATTGATTTGAGCAGCACTCAAAATTTCATGAGTTTATCACTTGCCCGCGTGTTAAACTTACAACCTGTAGAGGAGGGGGGGATGGACGTGACCATCGCCTCAAGGGAAAAGATCCACAGTCCCGGTAAGTGTGTTCAAGTTCCAGTAGAATTGTAAGGCATGACCTTTACCATAGACTTTTATATTTTGCAATTGGAAGATTATGAAGTTGTATTAGGCACTCAATAGTTGCGAATTTTGGGGCCTGTTCGCTGGAATTTTGAGACCTTAGAGATGCAGTTTGTGTGGGATAAGGTGCCAATAATATTACATGGCATTAAGGGTAATTCGGGCAGGTCGAAAGAATTCATGTTCCTCCATCCAGAAGCAGCTGAAAACAGCAAGGAGAGGCTGGAGCAGAACTTTCCCAGGAAAAAAAAAAAGAAAAAAAGAAAAGAAAAGAAGAAAAGAACAGAAAAAGGGGTGGGGTGGGGGTGTCATCTACATGTGGCATAGGGCAGAACTAAGGCACAGGCAGTGAACCATTGGATTGATTCAAAGCATGTAAGCACCTTATCTATCATGGTAAAGATAACCCCATGTTGTTAGGTCTTTTTCTTTAGGTGCCTCTTCTTCGGCTGTTGCTTGCTCGGTTTTTCAGTCCTCCGGACGTGCTGCCTCTGCAAGCATCCTCTTCTTCTCAGTCTTTTCTAGGGGCGGCTGAGTTGGGAAAGAGGTTGTGTTCCTCTTCTCTAGTGTTGTCGAACTCTAAGACATTCTAGAAATATTACCGGAAGGCTAGGGAAGCCAGAGATGTGCATATGGACGAGAATCTTTTTGCTGATTCTATGGAAACTTTGAGGCCAGCTCAAGGGCCAAGGTTTCTATCTCTGCTTTCGAGTGATCCAGCCGAGAAAACAGCTGTTGTGATTCCAGCGCAGGATAAGGGTAAGTCTCCCTCTTCGGCGAGGGGTTTTCTTCGGCGAGGGTTTCTCAACCCAAGCCCGGTTGTCACACATGAAGTGTCGGTCGTGTTTGCGTCGACTTTGGTTGTTAAGGAAGGTGCGTCGACTCCGGGCTCTCCTACTGCCATTTTTTTTTTATAAGTAATAAACTGGTCTTATTCAAAGTGTAAAGCACCCATAAGTACACCAGAAGTATACAAGAAAGAGCACCTAACTAGAAAGCGAAAAAGAAACAGCCCAAACAAAGAAAGAAACCCAACAAACCCTCAAACCTGAACCCTCAATAATCACACCCTACTACAACATGAGAGCCCTACTACAGCTATTAAGGGAGAGGTTTTCAGGGTGAATGGTTTGACCCAATCTCAAAAGTAGCTAGTAGGTTTTGGTTCGTCTGGGGGTTGGTTGCGTGGGAACAGGGCAATGAGGTATGGGATGTGGAGGATGGCGACTCTCTTTACCCTTTGGGTGTCTTACCTCCCGATTTAGCCTTGGATTGGGAGTTGGATAGTGATGAGGATATGGATCCGTCATTGGCGATTTTGGAAGCCATTGAAGAGGACTTCCATCGGGGAGTTAAGGCAGCGCGTCCAAAGACCAAAGTAGGAGGGAAGTTTTGAATCTAGTAAGCTACATCAACTACAGTGATTCTAGCGTGTCCTACCGGCGTAGGAAAGGCAAGGCGCACATGGTGTAGGCTGCTTTGATAGTTCCTGTGTACTTAGGGGCGCCTTACGCTTTCTTAATAAAATCTTTATTACTTATCCCAAAAAAAAAAAAGAGGAGAAAAAAAATCCTTGTTTAACCATAAATGCTTAGGCTTTTGGTCCACTACAGCTACGGCCATATTATATCCAATACTATAACAACTAAAAGAGCTACGTACTAACGATCAAAATGCAACCTCCCAGCAAAATGCAATAGCGTCATCATGGAAAGTTCCCCCCTCAGACTTTAAAATACAAATGCTCCTATTATCAAAGATATCAGATCAGTGTTTCAACAAGATAATGGAAGTGAATTCGGTATCAATACCAGCACATGGACTGAACATAACAGATGCTACATCACAGGTCACAGATTTCGCGGCTGTGAAATTTTGCCAAACCCATAGATTCCCAAAACTACTATAGGTTGTCGAATAAGGGCCAGTATCAGCTAGTAATGGCTGTAATTGACTGTTGCATCATGGATATCGGCCAATAAAAGTTTCACCCATCAATATCAGGTGATTTCAACATTGACTGCCAAAAAAAAATGGATTCAAATCAGCCGTGAGGGCCTACATTAAGTTCTAGGTCTGATATGTATTCGCATAAAACTGAGTGGAGATATCAAAAAGTTCATTGAGTTTTCAATTTTATCATATAAATCCCTATGAATGACAAATTTATGAAACAGATCTTTCCACCCATATTCGCTCAATTTCCTTAACAGAATGCTTGGAAAAACCAATTACACCCCCAAAGAAAGAAAGAAAAATTGCCAAAAGCCAAAAACAAAAACAAAAATAAAAATAAAAACTCATTACAGTTCCATGGCCATGGATGTTCATGGAGGCACCTCCATGGCCATGGAGGTTAGAATCTACCCCGGGAAGAGCTTAGCTACTTTACTAACTTGTTTCATCAGCGTAGAGTTTAAAACATATAAAGAGTATCCGCCAATAGAGTATGAAATTAAAGTGTATAAACATATAAAGTGTATCCCCCAATAGAGTATAAACGTATAAAGTGTATCCCCCTAGAAGAGCTTAGCTACTTTAGTAACTTGTTCCATCAGCGTAGAGTTTACCCAGGGAATTCATTGACTAAACTACAGACCCAAACCAAACCTCTTCACATTGGGCTATGGCTATGGCAATAAGAGAGAGCCAACAATCTCAACTCACAATCAAACACCTTTCAAACAACCACCAAAACCATTCGGCCATCCTCAATTGAAACAGGGAAATAATCAAATCAATCAAGAATCTGTCCCTTAAACACCCAATCAGCCAGAATGACAAAACATCCAAAATCTACACTTTAAAACTCAATCTGCAGAAATCATAGACCCATACATGGCCAAAATACCAATCTCATGTACACCCAAATTCTTCTACCACATGGCCCTTCAACCACAACAGTCAAGCACCGATAAAGACCACTAGAAACATCACAAATCAATCAAGTAATCATTCAGCTATTATTAAGACACTCAAATTTGAAACAGGAGAATCATCAAACTACAATCATTCACTACCGAAACAATACGAAGAAAATCAACAGCAAAACACCCAATCAACTCTTAAATATCCAAAACAAGGAAAGAAATCAAACTCCAAAACCCACTCTAATTCTGCCAAGAACAGCAAATCAAGACATCCAAAATCACCATTCACCAAAGACCCAATCGGCTCTACATCCAGAACCCAACATAATTAGCCCATAAACAGCCAAGCAATTCAGCCATCAACAAAACATAACCACACCTACCCGGCCAAACAACAAAACATGACAAAACTAACATAGGCAACAACCCTCAAAATCAAACCCAACCGGTACCAATCAACCAGTAACAATACCAATAAGAACCCTTTAATCCATAACAAAAACCATCTACAAGAACACCCATTCGGATAGAGCTAAAGAAAACAGGGTAGACAAACCTAAACACTATCGAGAAGCCATTCGCCAACAAGAGAGAAATTACCTTCAATCGGCCAGAACAGGGGATAATAAAACCACTGAGAATCAACACTCACACAAGAAAATTAACCTAAAACACCTATCCTAGAATCAAACACCCATTCATTTATCAACAAGAATAAACCAAATGAAATCACTAGAACCACCTACCTTGATGATTTCCGTTTGACACTGAGAACCACCGGAACCCAAGCTTCACCAGCGTCGAGCCGTGACCCACCAGCCCAGGCGCTGCCGTCCGCCCCAAACGGTGGCTAGCCCACCGCACGTCTCTCTCTCTGTGAATCTCTCTCTCAAGCTCTCTGTTCTGTCTCTCTCTCTCTCTCTCCTCTGGGTCTCAGCGTCTCGCTCTCTCTGATCTCTCTCTCTCGTTCTGCTCGGACGAAAAGAAAAGAAAAGAGCGAGAAAGAAGAAGGAAAAGCAGGGGAAGAAAGGGAATGAAGGGAAAGATGAGAGGTTTTTGGTGGGAGTCTTTTGACGTGAGGAAGAGTAAGGAAGAGATAATTTATAAGTTTTGGTGGAGTCACTTATCCACACGTCAGATTCTTTTCTTTTTTTTTATAACTACTATAAATGAAAATGACCCAACAGCCCTTAAGCTTCTGGATATCATCCTTCTGTAAAAAGTAGAAGAAGGCAGCCATCTAAAGGGATGCAACTAGTCCGTATGCAAAGCATCCTGTACCTCCGTGGCTGTCCATGGAGGTCTCCATGGCCCTCTATAACCATGGAGCTGTTATTTATTTTTCATTTTTTGCAATTTTTTTATGGGTGTAATTAGTATTTCACGAGCATTCTATAAGCAGAATTGACGGATCATGGACGGACAAATCTACTTTGATAAAATTGAAAACTTGGAGTGAAAGCATAGGGGGCGATTTTGATATTTTCCCTAAAGCTGACCGCACTATATTCTTCGAATGAAAAAAAGACTACAGCATGTAGCGTTGCATACAACGCCTAATCTTCTAACTGGTATATACACAATATATCTATGCTACCTATATGAACCCTAGACTCTAGAGAAAATCGATCAAGGCATAAACCAAAGAACACCACAGATTGCATAAAGAACCCTAAAAACCAACACCAATTGTTCGTCACGAGAACATCGAACTACCTACCAATGCGGTAAACAGGTGAAACTGCCAAATAAATTCAAGAAAGCGCGAGTAATTCTCGCAGATTTTTTTTAGATGAACAAAATCTATTATAAACCAAACACCAAGGAACATCACACCAGATAAAACTGGTTCGAACTATACAAAGGGCAAGAGAAATACAAACCATTCTCAGAGCCCTACAAACCTAACCAAGTGCAGATCAAAACTGCAGAACACAATTTTACAACGCAAAAAAAACAACAACAACTAACATAACTCATAAGCCACTATATCAATAGAATTATGAAAAAACTAAAAGCTATTAAGAATTGTCGCAGATATGAAGTAAAGCAATGGGATAATCAAGAATTGTCGCGGATGAAGATAGGGTCTTTTAGCGATTAGCATACCTTAAAAAGCTCAGAAGCCTGTATTGTACTTCGCGGTTTATAAATTCAAGCTCATATAGGTCGCAATTCCTCGTTCCTGGCACGCAAAGAGAGCGTGAAGACCCTTTTGGGGGATTGCTGAAGCTAGCAAACTTTGTTGAGGCATATCAGGCAATCTGGGTCTGGATCTTTGAGGAAACGCACCGTTTTACTTTCCTTTCTTCATTTCTGTCTTTCTTTCTTCTTTTTTTCAATAAATAAAAAAAATACTCTTTCTAATCCCTCGCTCTACTGTTGAGTCGGAAGGCGTTTATAAGCGAAACCATGTCGTTTTTGGACATCGATTAATACTTCAGACCCCTTAAAAAAACTAAAAACAAAAAAAATCTATTGATATGAAAAGAAACAAATTAGAAAATACATGTTTTAACTTTTAAGTAATGAAAGTAGCTTGAACCCGCTTTAGAGAAACGAAAGTAAATAAGTCCCCTTAATTTTGAGACCCATTTCTTATTTAGATTAAATTTTACAAATTTAATGACATATATATTGTCACATAATCAATATGTTTCACTTCATTTTAAAATAAATAAATAAATTTCATGATAGCATATATATTGTTAGATGTAACAAACTAAAATTTATATGATAATATGAAGAGTAATGCTATAAATCACATTCTTATCTCATAATTATCTGACATTGCTTATGTAGTAGTCCCAACAAATATTTGAATTTTTAACGGTAACTAATTCAATGGTAGGTTTATGGTAGGATTGTCACATTAATATTTTGGGATAAAAATATGATTTATAGCATTACTCTAAAATAAATGAGTAATGCTACATATTACATTTCCAACATATTTTTATTTTATTAGGTTGACGTAGCTATTATCATCTGCCCTTATTAAAAAAAAATCATAAATCTAATGGACATTGATACATTAATCTGGTGAGATAAAGATGAAATATGTAGTTAATTTTTTTTTTTAAAAAAAAATTATCCGCTAAAAATATGTACAATAATTGTTTTGAAAATTATTGCTCTTGAAACTTATATTGAGAGTTAAGACCTGACCGCACAAATCAAGAGATTGCCGTAAAATTAACTAATTAATAATCCATACATTATTTTAAAGCATACTTATGCCTATAGGCTATAGGCTATAGGCTATAGGCATAGAGAGAGTTAACGGCCCGTTTGAAATCCCCTTTCCCTTTTCATTTCCTTTGGAATTTTTTTTTAATGGTTAAAAAATATGATTGATGTGATATAAAGTTGAAATAATTTATATGAAAAAGTGAGAAAAATTTGTATTGTAGTGAGTTTTTTATTTAAAAAGTAATAAAAAAAGTGTTGATGTAATATAAAAAGTGAAAAAAGTAAGAATATTTTGAAATTGATATTTTTTGGGAGAAGCGAAGGGAAGGGGGAGGGAAGGGGAATGGGGATTTCAAACAAGGCCAACATTTGCCAACAACCAATTCAATCTAAATTACCTAATATATATATATATATATATATTAAAAAATCAGTGATTTCTTATTTTAAAATGCGACACAAAAGGAGGAGAAATAATATATTTACATCTTCTATATATAAATATATATTGTACATCTACATACAATCGAGTTTCAAATTCACCATTGAATTTGTGGGATATAATGTAAAATAATTTTACATATACATCAAATGTTTATAAAGTATCCATAAAAAAAAAAGACGTAATTTTTAAAATTATTATTTGATCAATTATATATCTAATGGTAATTTTAAAAATTAATTCATTTTTTTATGGACACTTAATATATATATATATATATATATATATATATATAAATAAAGGGTAATGTTTGGCAGTAGCAAAATTTTCAGAAATTTTGCTACTGCGTAGCACTGCCCATAAATAAAAGATGTAAAAATATTATTTCCCTAAAATGAGTGTACTTTTGGCTTGTTTTCCGCAAGATGTCTGAAGCTTTCACGTGGTCCTCGTGTGCAGGGAGAGGGAACAGGGATCTGACTCATGTAGAAAGCGTTTCACCTGCCGTAGTCCTTTGGCAACAAATTTTGAGAGGCAAAATAAATAAGAAATCGATTGATGTGATAGCGAGTAAAAATGTGTTTTGAATTTTTTTTTTTTTTTTTTTTTTTGCAAGAAAGAAAAAAATAATAACTGTTTATCAAAAGGACTTAAAACACAACAATATCATATAGAGAAGATCAATAATTTATATAGGAGGGGAAGATTATAAAGGAGGTTATGAAATAATATATCTCTGCTTTTTATTTTGTAAGATTGGGTTTTATAAACGATTATAATTAGCTTTAATTGTGATGTTACTGGTTCTTTAAGAGAGATAATATATATGTAGCCTATGTTTTTTTTGGATCGTTATAGATAATATATGAATAATCTAATAACATTATGTGGTATTAGATGACTGTATGACATGGCTCTAATGAGAACATTAGAGATTTAAGAATAGAGTTTGTAACACCTCAGTTTCACATCGGGAATATGTATAATTCATATAAAGTAAATTATAAGGGGTAATTACCTTTTTCCCCCATGAATTACTAAAAAATGCGCGATGCCCCCATGAACTACCAACTAGACCAAAATAAGAAATTCAACTACCAAAGACAACCATTTTTCCTCATTCCGTCAGTTAGAGGGGTTAAAATAAACAGTTAACGGGTCATGTGCCGTTTTACATGGGGGCATGTTGGAAGATGGTGATAGTTCATGGGGGGAAAAGAGGAAGATGGTGGTAGTTCATGAGGGGAAAATATGAAGAAAATGAGGGTAAAACGGCGTGTGACGGTCACGTGACCTGTTGACCGTTTGTTTTAACCCCTTTGACTGACGGAAGGGAGAAAAATGGTTGTCTTTGGTAGTTGAATGCTCTATTTTGGTCGAGTTGGTAGTTCATGGGGGCATCGCGCATTTTTTGGTAGTTCATGGGGAAAAATGTAATTATCCCAAATTATAAAGAGACTTATGGAGTCTCACATTAATTCATTACTGTGTGAAATTTGACTATGCTGTAGCACTAGTAGCAATTTCTATTAAATTTTTCTTAAATTTAAGGAACTAATTTACTTTTCGTTTTCCTATTCAAATCAACTTATACGATAACTTCTTTTATCTATTATTTATACCATTTGAATAGAATTTAAATTAAATTATAAGGGAACGAGAGAGGAAAAATAATATTATTTCAAATAAATACTATATGAAATATAAATGAAAGATAAAGCCTTTTCATATTAAAATAATGTTAAGTAAAATAAAAGTCATACCATTTTCTTGGTGTTCCCTTGGTATATGGAACAGTACCAAAGGAGTCTGGACTTTGTTGTAGCTTATTATTTTATAAGTTTTTCATACATTTAAGAAAATGAATGAGATTTAGAGAAGTTGTTAGTGCTCTAAGCAATTACAGGAAGTTCAAATTACAAATTAATTAATCATTTTAAAATGGTAATACAAATATAGTTATCACTTTCCTTGCATCTTACGTGGCATTAAAAGCATATGTATCACCTGTGCGATGGCATAGGATGATATTTTGACTTTAAATATGTAATAACCGGGACAGGTGTACCATTTTAAAGGGAGTGACGTCACTGACGTGGACGACCGCACAAAAAAAAAATGAGGACGGAACCGAGATGAAAGTATTAAGTGAGCATTTCCATTACGATAGATACCACTTGTGATACTTTTTGAAATTGAGACGGATGCTTTATTATGGCCCTTACCATATGTACCACTTAGGCATTTAACCTATATTTTTAAAACGTAACTTTCTCGTTACATTTTTGTTGAGGTCTTCTCAATTGTCAAGTTAGTATGTTCCCAGTATTATTTTTTGAGTTTGAATATCCTGGTTGACCTTTATTATATTATTTATATGATAAATACTATATATTATAATTCTATCAAATATTTATTTAACAAGGCTGGTGTGTCTATCAACTAATCATTATTAAGTAAATAAATAAATAAAATCAATGATTGATTTTTAGTGTCACATCAATATTGTTAAACAATCATAGGATTAAAATATACTATATAGCATTACTCTATATATTTATTACTTATATTTGGTTATATTTCAATAGGAGGGTTCATTATATTATTTATATTTTTTCCTATTTGAAATCTCAATAAATTATTAAAAAAGTAAAGAAAAAATAAACTACATTTCTTATATCAAATTGTCACCCTATTTGCAAATACTTTATAAACTTTAAAAAGTGACAATCAACCTATTCAAATTACGCAACACTTTCAAGAATCCTTTCATTACAATACTCACAATGGCCTATGTATTTTAGAGTTATGCTTAAAATGGCTAACCAAAAGCCTAATGCAGGGAAACACCCAAACAATCATTGTGAGGATTTATTAATTCAATCACATAGTTTGTGCTCCTAGAATATGACGCCCTTGGGGCTTTCTATTTGATTGTATCAAAAGGCCCAATGAATTGGGATTTCCCTATTAGGCTAGGTCATTTCGGGGCAAGTAGATCATTTATGATGAAAATGATGAGCTTTAAGAGAATGATTCGAAGTTACTGCAGAGTAGAACCGTGCAGTACCAGACAAGAGATAGATCTTCCAAAGAACAAGCAAATCCAATTCATTTGGGACCCTGCAGATCCATTTTTTTTTTCATATTCAAAGATCAACCCTTTGTGTATATCAATGCACGAGTATTTTATGTTTGTCTCTTTCGCACTTTCTTTACTCATTTATCTCTTCCTCTTTATTTATTTTTTTATCTCTTTCATCTAAGAGCAAGTATTTGCTTGAAAAATGAAATAAAAGAAATAAAATTTAAATGATATACTAATAAAAAAATATATAAATAATTGGATGAAGAATCCATTTGAAAAATCATTAGCTAAAAGCCTAAAGCAGAAAAAGGAACCTTGAATTAGCTACTATAGATAAAAATGTAAAGAATCCATTATAAGTGCTCTTACCATTTCTTGTAAAGTTGGGTGAAAATCACCCCCACAAAATCAATTTTGATAACATTTGCCCATGACAAGCCATGCAAAAAAGAAGAAGAAGAAGAAGAAGATATACACAAAAACACACACTCAGCTTCATGGTCGGTCAACCTCCACACCCTATGAAAAGATCAACCATATATAAAAGTAGGAACGGAGCCCGCATTTGGAATTTGAGAAAGCAAAATTTAAAAAATAAAAAATTATGGGTAAAATTTTAATTTTTTTTATGAATTTATTATTATTATTTTTTGAAAAAAACATTGAGGCTTGAGAGGCCCAAGCCTCAAGCTAGCACCGCCCTTGTATAAAAGGAAGAGAGAGACCTACGAGCATGACCCCCCGGCCGGGCCATGGGTCATCACGACCAAGTTGTGGTTCATTTCTTAATTTTTCTTTTTAAATCTAAGAGGCATTATTTTTTTACACATATGATGCCGGAGTATAACTTGAAAGTGCTTCATAATTTTGGAGGTCCATTGTTTTGAGAGTTTTTGTAAAAAGAAATGATATATATTATAATTAATTCTATATCTAGTTTATCCAACAAGATTGACTCTTAACTAACTCTTAAATTAATTATTGTTAAAAAAATATATAATCATTAATTTGGATTGGCACGACAATTATAAAATAAAAAACATAGTATATAAAGTTACCAATTCATGGCGAAAGTGTAATTTTTCGAAAAAGAAATCATAAAAGACAAAGAAACCATAGCAAAGTGACGACGCTTTCAAAGGTATTATTACTAAAATTCTTTGAGACTTATAGAGGCGTCTCAAATTGACTTGATTAAAAACTCGCCCTGACTAGCTCTTCTCACAGCGACTTTCACCAGGCCGTTGCCAAAAAATTAGGTAAGGCGCCAGCGCCCGCTGTAACAACCAAGAGCTCGACAGCCGACACTACAACTATTTTCTCCATGATTATGACCACCCTACGGCATACATTTTCAAGTTTTCAACACCAAACAAATATAGCCGTCCAGTCCAACAAAGTCCCCCTTCTTTTTCTCCTTGAATTTAACCACCGTACGATCAACAGCAGATCTCGGCCATCAGTCACTTGCATGCGGCTCTAATTCTCGTCTTCATTAGGTCTTATACAGGTGAGTCTGTCCACAGAAAATGCCTCACACACACGGGCGATTCCACTATAAAAGCCGAGCGAGATATTCGAGTACAGTACTGCAAATATTTTCTGCTCCGTATTCAGACCATCTTCTCACCCACGCTCATTCCATGTCCGTCTCTGAATAAATCGCTAATTCCGCCTCCGATTTTCTCAACCCGTTGGACCTAACTTCAGAGACTCGCCCAGTCCGCGTCGCCCTTTCTCTCGCTCCCTCTCGCATTTTCTTAGCGACGAAAACCCGGTTCCATCAATTACTCCTCCAAGAACCTGAGAGCTATGCCCACCAACGAAGGCTTCCAAGGTATAACGTTCTGAGTATCTTTCTTTATTTTTCCTTTTTTATTTTTGAAATCAGGGTTAGTTTATAGAATATTAGCATAGTAAACAATAGAACAATATAAGCGTATTTTTATTCTAGCAAAAAATAAAAAATAAAAAAAATCTGGCCAGTAAATAGCAGAAAAGGTTAAGAGCTTGGAAATTAAAGATTTTGATCGATTATTTTGATAATATTTTAATAAATAGCAATGCTAAAGCATGTATGAATTCGTTTTCTCTCTATGCCTTCTTTAAAGTTGGCGATGTTGATAATTTTAGCATCATGGATTCAAATATTTTAACAAACACATAGCTTTTTATTGTGTAACTTCTTAATAATGTCAAAATGATTTCTATAGATATTCATAAAAAAAAAAAAAAATGATTTCTATAGAAGTGATAATTTACTGCCACGGATTTCTCGGTTATTTTGAGATAAAAGTATTTGAACAGTATGCCCTGTCACATACTAATGCATTGTGTGGACTGAGATAGGGGTCGATAACTTGTGCTCCGAGTTTTAAGAGTGTTGCTAGGGTCCTACAACTTTTACTACAAGTTCTTTACATGCTAACATCGCAATCTACGTGCTACTTATGATGCCCGCCACTAAAATGTGGACAATCCACATGACGCTTACCACGTTTACAAAGTACCATGACACTTACTACGTCACCCAATAAAATGTGAACCGCCACATGGCTGTTCATGTAGCACTTATTTTTATAAAATATTGATTTTTTCACTTTAGTTTTTAGGGGTTTGTAGCACCCCAAGCATTTTTCAAGTTTTATAAACCTGGTTCCCGGATCATCAAGTTCGGTAATAGCCTCACAAATTTGTTACTTGGTAAAAAAACGAAAAAATGAGAAAGTTGAATTTGTTTCTTTTCTGTCATAGAGTATGCTAAAAATAATAAATAAGGGATTCAGCCATCTTTATCATAGCACATGAATTAGCATTGAAAGATATCTTATTTGCAAGTCAGTATGGATGATGTATATCACATATTCTATGGCAGTCACATACACTGTTTCATTTGAAATGTCATTGAGCTTATAAATGGGACGCTCTGGTTCCTGAAATTTGTGCAGTATTTATATAGCATTGAGATGAAATCATTGAACGGTGATTTTCATACTTGATGTGCTAAATGTGTTTACTTAATATGGTTGGACCTGTTCCCCCGTAAGGACAATGTTGGATAGTAATGTGAATTTGATGCTTATGAAGGGCATCATCCAGATAGAGTTGGGTTTTAGGTGAGCAGGTTTACGCGCGCACACAACCATAGGTTACTAATCGGTTCTGAATACAAAAGTAAATTGAGATCTTGGAGTGCGGGCAGACAAGTAATGCTTTTACATAACTGAATTGGTCATAAAAATTATATATTGAATTAGTTTTATCTTTTGTGCTTTTGATTTTCATTAGTGGTGAGCTTTATACCAAGTAATTATTATTTCTTGATACATAGCAGGTGTTTCAAAATGCTATGTGTTCAAGAGCCGTTTACAGGAGTATGCTCAAAAAGTTGGACTTTCTACACCTGTGTATGACACTATCAAAGAAGGCCCTTCCCATGAGCCATCCTTCAGGTCAACTGTCATAGTAAATGATGTTAGATATGATTCTTTGCCAGGATTTTTCAATCGTAAGGCAGCAGAACAGTCAGCTGCTGAAGTTGCTTTATTTCAGTTAGCTAAGTCTGGTGAAGTCAATCAAAGCATCTCTCAGCCTGTTGTAAGTTCAATTTATCTTTTACTAAGTTAGTTGTAAAGCTTCGTAGTTGCATCATCGTTGGTGCAATATCATAGTGTTTTTCCTGCCTGGTTCTATTAATAGAAGCTAGAAATTTCTGTCCCCCTCCCCCCACCACCACCACACACACACACAAGATTTTATAGCTTATCGGTCTATATATTTCTGGTAGTGTGTTTTTTTTATAATTGTCCTGTTACCAAATTTGGAATTTGTGAGAGTTTCTGCCAAGAGGAAGTTATCATTTGGAGAGATGGACCTAAGAGTAAGAGCAAATCGAACCCAATCTGATCTCAAATACCGTTGTTTTATGAAACACCCCCGTTTTGGAGCAGTAATAACCCATTTGAAAATAAAAGCTCCGTCAACTAAGGAGCATCATAGTTTGTGTGCTACAGGGCTATCATGAGTGGTTCTGCATAATTCCTTTAGCTTTAGAACATTGCTTGTTAGTTGTGTCTTGTAGATGCCTCCAGATTGAAGTTGACAGTTCCCATATAGCAATTCACTCAGCATGGCACTACCTTATTTAACAGCATAAAACATAAAAGTGCCTGAACATGGTTTTAAATAAGATATACTGGCTGTTATTTGCTCTAATAAGCTCCCCTTGCAATCTTCTATATGTAGAGGGTACTTCTTTCTATCCCCTTTTTCAGTTAAACCTTTATTCTTGTGCCTACAGTAGAATACGTGACATGCATAGGTCAGGCAGCACATGTAAATGACATAAACGGATTATGGGAATTGATCTAAGAAGTCCACTTGCAATATATCTACGTCTATAGTTGGAAACAAACTGTTAGATATCCAAAGCAAAGGAAAGTGCCCCCCCCCCCCCCCCCCCCCCCCCCTTCTTTTTTTTGACCATTTCAAAGGTTTACCATGGAATGTAGACTGGCTATTCATGCCTAATTCGTGCATTGACAAACTATGGCACTTGATCATTACCATCATATCAAAGTAGTCTCATCCTGCAGAATTACGCTCCTTTTACTGATTATACTTTCCATTTACATGTAGAACCTGCATTATTTAAGAAGTTTCCAGCTGCCATGTGGTAAACGAAGCCATATGTGTTGCATATGAGTAATTCTGTGTTAATATTAATTAGTAATTGCCATCTCTCACTCATAATGATGATCTTTTGGTATTTATTCCAGCATGAAACAGGACTATGCAAAAATCTACTTCAGGAATATGCTCAAAAGATGAATTACGCAATTCCTGTATATCAGTGCCAAAAAGATGAAACCCCAGGCCGAGTGCCTCTTTTTTCGTGTACTGTTGAGATTGGAGGGATTCGTTACATTGGAGCTGCGGCAAGAACGAAGAAAGAAGCAGAAATTAAAGCCGCTAGAACTGCTCTTTTAGCCATTCAGTCGAGTGCATCTCAGTCATCTGAGAAACCCTTTGGCAACTCTCAGTTAACAGTAATCCCATGCAAGAAAAGGGGGACCGAATCAGTTATTAATACTGAGGAGGCTGCAAATGTTCCAAAGGCAAAGAAAGGTCGATTTAAAAAGAAAATGTTGAAGAAGAAACTTCCCAGAGATAAGGCAGCAGGCAACAGTCAAGTTGAGAATGCAGGCAATTTGATGTTCTTTATGGATAACCGCTCAGAACCCGATCAAACTGATGTACCTTGGATCCAAGAAGCAAGTTTGGGAACGTTGGCTATGGAAGCCATGAGGAATTCTCAAGATGGTAGATCAAATGTGAGCTCAAGTGAGAAAGAAATATCTGCTGGGGAATGTGCTTTGGCACACCGAGTTGATGGAAATTGTGAAAATGGTCAGTCAACAGCTTCAGATTCTAATCAAAGCAATAATGGGATTAATCCTGATGCAGGAACATCTTCCACGTTTTCTGGAGATTTGACTGTGTTCACAAAGGAGGTAAATGAGGTATCTGGAGTTGGAGAGGTAGCTTCAGTTGCAGACAATTCTACCATTGGTCAGATAGAGGCTTCAAGCATCCTGCCAGCTTAAAACAATCAGAATAGTGGATCCAAGCGGGTGTAAACCACTCTGGAGAGAGACAGGGGGTTCGATTGTTTGGAAATTATTTTGCAGTTAGGAAGATGAATTGAATTGAGGGTTTTAAGATTAGACATTTAAAGATTTCTGTATCAGTTGGTCTATGTTAAGTGCTTTTTGGGCTTTTTGTAAATTTAAGAATCACAACCAGGCCTCTTCAGAGGAGCCTGAATCCCTCACACACAAAGTTCATTCGGGTGTCTTGAACAATTCGGTCAAGAGTTTACACAACAGCTTCGTTAGTATGTTTTGGTAGATTCGGAGCATGAACAACAAAGGACTTACTGTTACACTTTATATTTGGGAAAAATTATATTTAGCCCTTTAAGTGTTTATCTTATTTGAAGTTAGTCATTGAGTTTCTAATTTCAAGAATATGGTCATTAGATTTTGCAACAAATTTTAAATAGATCACTCTGTCACTTTTTTCCTCAAAATTAATAGTTTGACATATTTTATGTGTCTCAATTGATACATTAGCGTTCATATCAGCGCCTAATACAAATGTCAAGTCATTAAGCGACAAGGCATTCATAAACAAACAAAAGAAAACCTAACTTTAGAAACAAAAATCATCTTTTTCGTTATCTTAATCTTCTAGATTTATAACATAAGAGGGAAACTCGTTAACTTTGATGCTCATATAAACATTTACATTGTATTGGGTGTTGACATTAATCCTAGCGTGTCAAATGAAACACATGTGACAAATAAAAAACTGTTAACTTTGACGATAAAGTAACATAGAGATCAATTTGAAACTTGAACAAAACTTAATAATCTTATTTTTTAAATTGAAAATCTAATGACTAAATCAAATAAGATGAAAACTTAGAGACTAAATATGATTTTTTCTTTATATTTATTGCTCATCTTGAGAACTTAGTTTTCTCTTTGAAAATTATATTGACAAGAATCCAATATTAGAATTGTCCACACTATCTAAGAAAATTTGACGGGGTTCTTAAAATTCTAACAATTTCTTTAATTAAATAGTTTATTTACTTTTTTTGAAATAAATTTTATAATGGTGCAATGATGTGGCATACTAGAAGTATAAACTTTTTGACTTGTTATTCTTTATATGAGCAAACAAAAATCTCCTTGCAACGGCCTTGTAGCCAAGTATCTTTTCTAATGTTCATTTCTATTTGAGTAATTCAGCAAAAACTGACCAATCAGAGCTAATTACAAACAAGGTGAGTTCAAACCTGCTAATATTTTTTTAGCTATTCGAGTTTGAACAGCTCCTACTCGGTTCGATTAATTAATATTTTATTCAAGAACTCTTCTGTAAAATTATAATGAAAAAGAAATATACAAAATGTGTGGTTTTCATCCTTTTAGAATCAGTCCATGTGTGGTTGCGAAACAACGTCGTTTTGAGCCGATGTTCTGATGTTTATGTGGTGGTTGCGTGACTTTGACTAACGAGATAATGGCAAATTTGGATGAAAATGAGACGAAAAGATTGATTTGAAATTCGCGAACACTCAGACATTTAAAATATAAAATATAAAAGTTAGGAACCATTTTCAAATTGTGTTTTTACTCAGAGATTTATAATAAATTTTTCCTAAAATTTATCTTCTTAAAATCGTTGTCCGAATAAAATTTAAAGGAATGTTTGGGTGTGCGGTTTTTTTTTTTTTTTTATAATTTATATATATATATATATATATATATATATATATATATATATATTAAACCTGTTTTTCAAAATTATGGATATCAAGAAAAGAAAAAAAAGAAAAAAGTAGAGACATTATGTTGAAAATGGGGTGACAGTTTTGCATTTTTTTTTGAATAAAACTTAAAAACTTGGAACTGTAGCGGATTTTAAGCCAAAAGCATTCCCTACCTGCACATACATTGGAGTCAACTCACTCAACCCTCTTTGATCTCCGTCTAAAAACTGTCGTTTTGGTCTCTCTGAAACTTCGTTCCCAATACCCGAAAATGCACGGTCGGCCTCGCACAGCCCCAAAGCCAGAGGACTCAGCGGATTCGGCAGTCAGAGTCGAAAAGCTTCGCTCTCTCCAATCTCAGTTCCTCTCCGACCACCACAACAAGATGTACAGATATTCTCTCTCCCTCTTTCTCTTCGATTCCCGCGATCCAAACGCTTCCTTCCATCACTCTGTTTAATTTTCTTTTTGTGTTTTTCGCTTGTGAAAAAAAAAAATGGTTCAGTTATACGAAGGAAGCTCTAGAGGTTAACGCGAAGCTCCTCGAGATCAATCCCGAGCACTACACGGCTTGGAATTATAGGAAGCTCGCCGTCGAGCACCGTCTGAGTGAGTCCGAGCCTGATCCTGACTCGGTCAAGTCGATTCTCAGTGAAGAACTCAGAGTGGTACGCTTTTGCAATTGTAGCATATTTCTCTGGTTCCTTGTTCTTTCTTTTGCTTTCTCTCTTTGTTTGTTTGCTTGCCGGGAAAAAAGGGGGAAAAAAAACTAGGGAGCTTAAAGTAAAATAAAGTTGAAGCTCACATACTCATTTTCTCAGAAGTGAAAGGAGTTAAAATTCTCTGATAGAGTACGCCTATTGCAACAATTGTATCAGTTGAACTGAATGTTCACTTCCTTAACTTTTTGATCTCCGTTAATTTTCTCAGTGGCCAAACAGTTATTGTTTCAAAATTTACGTCTGTGCATCCAAATAATTTGGATTTACTTCATGTAGGTAGAGAGCGCATTGAAGCAGAATTACAAGTCGTACGGAGCGTGGCATCATCGAAAATGGGTGCTAAGCAAGGGGCATTCATCTATAGATCACGAATTGAGACTCCTGGGCCGATTCCAGAAGGTCGATCCTCGGAACTTTCATGCTTGGAGTTACCGGAGGTGAAATCTTGGCCCTAATTTTGAATGCGCGCAGTCTAAAAGTTTTTAGTTCATTTTTTATTTAATACTTCTTTTTGTCAGATATGTGGCAGCATTGATGAACAGATCAGAGGTGGACGAATTACAGTATACAACAGATATGATAAACACCAATTTCAGCAATTATTCTGCGTGGCATAATCGTAGGTATGAAGTATGATTTGATTGCTATCAAGTTTTGGTTTTCAGATTTGTTTTTAGTTATCAAAATTGGAATTCGTTTCCAGTTATTCTCTGAATGAATAAATTGACCTCTATATACTAGTTTTTATTTTTGTTTTTTTCTTTTCTTGGATTTGGGCTATGCTCCTAAAATAATCTTCTCTTTTTCTCTCTCTAGATTTTGAATGCATCTTTTGTTGTCTAGTTAGTTTATTCTAAAATTATTTTTGATGCTGCATATGTATGTGCATTACAGATTTACCTTTGCATTATAATTTTTTTTTGATAAGTACCTTTGCATTATAAAATAAGGTGACTGATTTTGATTAGAACTCAGAATTGGCATTTGGCTAGTTTCAAATCTTGGTGGTATACTAAATAAGTGTTTGCCTGGGCTCTCATTGGTTTGATTTCACTACCTAAATTGTATTAGTGCTCTTAATACAAATGCATAAGGGACAAAAAGGGTAAAAGTGCATTTGAGTTTATGGGCAAAATATGAGGCACGCCTGTCAAATTCTGCCACAGAAGGATTTTAATTATAGTAAGTGCATATACATCGAGAACATGAGAGGTGCATATACCTCAAGTATGTATTTTGGTTAGTCCAACATCCCAACTGTTTATGGAGGACCACTTACTTCGAATAATTAAACATGGCCTGTTATATCTGTAAAACTATATTATGTGTATTGAGTATTCTTCAATTACATAATAATGTTTTCAAAAAGAAAGGGTTTTTCTTGGTTTTACCTGAGACTTTGAGATCATAATAGTGGTATCATTGATAAACATAGTTCACAGTTTATAGGCATCACTAAAGTTTATTGTTTGATATATTGACTGTGTATTGTTAAAAAAAAAATATTATTGTTCAAACATATTGACTATGTGTAGTTATGCATGAAACACACCAAAAGTACATATTTATTTATTTTTATTTTTTTAGATTCATATTTAGGTTTGATTATGAGTAACAAGGAACTTTTACATTAGGTGAAGTACCCGAGCATAGACATTTTGTCCTTGGGATTCTCATGGCATGAAACACCCCAAATTTACATCTTTAGGTTTGATTATGAGTAACAAAGAACCTTTATTGTAGGTGAAGTACCCAAGCATAGACATATTGTCCTTGGGATTCTCATGGCTTCATTCTTCTTGTTTTGCATTTATCTCATCTGGGATTTAGTTATGAAAAATTTACATCATTCGCGAATTTCCAATGGTTGTAGTGTATGTTTTACCATATGATATGTGAATGTTTACTGAACACATCTATTACTATATTTACCTCATTGAAGGACTTTTGCAGTATACTTCTGTCTAACTTGCTGAAAAGAAAGGTTCAAGGGTTTTTCCCAAAAGAGAAGGTCTTGAACGAGGAGTATGAGCTTGTACACCAAGCACTTTTTACAGACCCAGATGATCAAAGTGCTTGGTTCTATCATCTTTGGCTTCTTGATCAAACAGTGAAAGCTGATGCTCCTCTACTTATTTCTTCTTGGCCTGCTCATGATTCTAATCTCATTCTATCGGGAGATAGGTGCCTGGATGACTGTGCTTTGTCTGCATTCAATACTTTCCGTTCTGATTCTGGAACAATTCCACTCGTTCTTTATTTTAGTCAAGCTGTTGAAGGTGTAAATTCATGTACAGTATCAGTTGAATCTGTGTTTAACACAAAAGGAGAACTTACTTGGGAACCACTTTCAACAAATAATTCTCAGACTGCCCAAGTTTGGGTTACTCACCTCAATTATCCTGAAGAAAAGCTCCATTCTTCGGAAGCCTATTATCCAGTAGAGGTTAGAGTTGGACATTCTCAAGGCATCATTTCTTCAAGTGGTTTTCACTATAACCATCCTTCTATGTTTGCCTTTAAAGTGTTTGTACGGTCTGTTGAAAAAGACCCAGCTGAGCATGGTGGAGAGATGATTTCATGGAGAGATGAAAATTTTCTTTTATATGAAACACGTCCTCAGGAATCAAATCCACTTTATTATTTAGATCAACTAAATATTAAGGATTCCCATGAGCAAACATCTTCAATGTGGCGTGCAGAGACTATAGCAAACGAAATAGCTCTTTTCAGAGAATTGTTGTCAGAGATTAACTGGTGAGCTTCACTCATTTGATGGGCAAAGTCAAACTTTGTAATAGCTATAGCGTTTAACCTTTAAATAGAAATAAAAATGAAATCCCTTCTTTGTGTAGTAAAATTGGAAAGCTTACACTTGCAAGATTGTTGGTGGCTCATGACACGTTGCTGTCTCCATGTGCTAACAAAATGGTCTATTCTGAAGAAGTTATTGAACTTTATAGTGACTTAATGAAGTTGGATCCACCACATTTACAATACTACAAGGACGAGTACAGCTTAGCTCTATTGCAGCAGGTGAGTGTCCTCTGTCATCTTTATTAGTTTCTGTTTGTCTTAGAAGTTTCAAAACATGCAGTTTGAAAAAATGGCAATTTCAAAATGTAGTTAATGTAAACGTGATTTTAAAAAACACAATGAAGCGGTTTCACCATTTGGTTTTTAAAATCGTCGATTTATAAAAACACATCTCTTGTGTGCGGTTTCAAAAGGAGGATTTTTTCATGTTTTCAAACTTCCATTTTTTTTTTTCAAAGGCACTCCCAAATGGGACAGTTTTCACGATTTTGTTTAAAAATACGCGTTTGACCTACAAAATCACGGGGCCTAACGCACTCTTAAAGCATAATCCCTTACTCCTTCAACCTCTATGTTGGTGGTAATTCTGCAGGTACATCTAGTTGATCTCTCATTGATTGGTCAATATACGATATCCCATTTTCTCATTATTAATCAAGCTAAAATGATTTGTGCATTGATTATAAGATCCTTCCGATTGGCCATAATTCATCACTTGAACATAATTCGCGATCTTGTGGATCATTTTGTATATTTGAGGATAACCCTCCCCCACCCCCAACAACAACAACAAAAGCCAAAAAAAAAAACACTTTATTTAAAAAAATCCTTATGTTTATTTTGTATTTATAATTTGCCCACATGGATATAATCAATCTAGATATTTTATTACTCTTGAGTATTCAATAGGCAGCTAAATAGGGGGTCCCCTTCGTTGGGATTATACCAACAATCTTTTGGATTCTTTATCTGAGGAAAAATCTTTTGAATTAAGATGTGGAGAAAAACTCTTTTATATGTAGGCTACCCCCTGTTTGTTTATCTTACCATTTCAAGTGGGCCTGTTACCAAGACCAGTCCAATAAAATTCTATAATTGTGTTTATTGGGATTGTCTCAATGCTTGTTTTTAAAATATTTGTTACCTTTTTTTTCGAATTCAGGATCCAGTCTATGCCACATAGTGTGCTCCTCCCAGTTTTTTGAATTTTTTTTTTTTGGAAACTTAAAATAAGGTTCCATTTTACTCTTGCATTAATTTAGGATATTGATAACTAGAATTTCTTGGAACTGAAAGGTTCTGATAATGTGTTGGTTCTGCAGATAACTTTCAGTAGGGAGTCTTTACTGAGATACTGCTTTCGTCATATAGATGAGACTTCATCATTTATGAGTAATTCTATCTGTTTACGACTGAATAACTTATCATTATCACGGATGGGGTCTATTGAGAAGTTATTATGGGTCCAAATGCTAGACTTGAGCCACAATGAACTTCGATCAATTGAAGGTCAACTTCTTCTCTAATGTTGTAAATATTGTTGTACATATGACTTCTGCAGATTTCTTCCTACAGTTCACATGCTAACTATGAACTCAATGTTTTTCTTTTTCCAATTTTATTTTCTTAATAAGAAAGTTGCTTCTTTAACTTATTTTGTATTTCATTTATTTTATGGTATCCCTTTTCAGTTTTAATTATTTATTTTTCTTATCAAAAAAAAAAGAAAAGATGGCATCTCTTTTCAGTTTGTTTTTTCCAAAGTCCCTATTTTTTTTTCCAATCTCTTTTTAGTCTGTCTTTTAACCCTTTTTTTTTTTACCTGTTTGACCATTAAACTCAACTAGTTTTCTTTTAATACACCTGGGAAGCCTGGGATTTCATGTTGATTCATGCTTGACAACATTTTCTTAGATGTAGATTTTGATGTTGCTAGCATATTTATCCCTGTTTTGGATTCAAAAACTGCTAAAATAAACAAGACTGGGTAGTTATATATGTGGAGAAATAGTGATCCTATGAATATAGGGAGACTCAAGTTTTCAGGCTATGTGAGGTGTGGTGTCTCTGGTTTTGTGAAATGGGCTCAGGTCTAACCTCTTGACTTTCATGATGCATTGTAGTAGTTAATAAGCTTCGTTTTATTGAAAGGAAATTGGCTTATATTTATATGGGTTCTTCTGACAGGATTGGAGGCTATTCAGCTTCTTTCTTGCTTAAACCTGAGTGACAATAAACTGAGTAGTTTTACTGCTCTGGGACCCTTGAGACAGCTGAAGTCACTTAAAGTGTTGGATGTTTCGCGCAACGAGATAGGTTTACACTCGATTGATACAACAAGGTACCTGTGTTCTTCTCCTTTGTCTCATACAGAAGAAATTGATTGGAATCGTGATGAGATAGTGACTGGTGATGTCAACCTGAGAAATTGTTGGGAAGCTTTTCTAATATTTAGAGGCCTGAACTTGACGCAGTTAGATATTATGGGGAATGCAGTTGCGGATGAAAAATTTAAGTCATTTTTGGTCAAGATTGTGCCTACACTTAAGTGGCTGGATGGTGGAGAACTGCATTAACCTTAAATTTGTCATTTTTTTTTTCCTGCTTTCTCCTTTTTTAGTTCTCCAGACAAGGGAGGCATACAATATAGGAACTTGTTGGAGAACCGTTTACTTTGGTATGCTGATATTGGACATGGGGCATTCTTTTTCCGGTTATGTGAGCTTGTATGGTGAGAATTGATTAAGGGATGTGACAATTTTAATCTGTATGCAAGCTTCTGGTATGTTTTGACTTGTGTAAATAGGTTATCTGTGTTCTGTCGATGTGCTTGCATGTTTATGTTAGCCGATCTTCTAGTCCACTTGTCTAAAGCTACAACAGCCATTGCTCCCATATGTGATGGCTGCCATCTAGACCCACCAACCAATGAGTTTGTTAAGTAATTAAATAGAGAACTTTGCCATGGTTGAGAGAGAGAGAGAGAGAGAGAGAGAGAGAGCAGCTGTAAATAATATTTTAAAGAGTAATGCTAAATATTGTACTCATTCCACTAGGTTGATGTGTCCATCACCTCTTGATTTTTTTTTTTAATTTTTTTTTTTTAACAAAGGCTAATGGACATTGTCTGCGCTGGTGGTTTAGGTTTAGAATAACTGTAAAGAATATTACAAGAGTAATGCTAAATATTACATCTTCATTCTACTAGGTTAATATGGTAGTGTTTATCAGCTCTTAGATTTTTTTTGTTTTTATTATTATTTTTAAAAAGGGTAATGGGCACTGCCTAGGAGGCTTGGATGGTGGTTTAGTACGTAGCATTACTCATGTTACAAAGTATCATTGGGCAGATGAAATCGCTCGGGTAAATGGTACCCAAAATAGCATAGAGATAGTGGAAGGCTCTGGTTGCAGTGGTGACAAATATCTGAATTGCAAACACCTTGAGATGAAGAAATGGACAAATTTGGTTGCCAAAGTGATGAGGCCATCTTGAATACTTCTTGATGCATTCCTTCGTAGTTGAACTGCACATTAAGCCAATAGATAAGAATGTGCTTTCGATTTCATGAACAGAAAAGGGTTGGGGGGAGGCGGGGTGTTCTGAATTGATGAGAACTCCTTTTTACTGTGTCTTCGTTTTGAGCATTTACTTAAAGTCGCTTATTAGAGTTGTCAATTAAATGATATGTTCCAATAAACATGCAATGATGGTAATGTATAAGTTGAAAGATTTAGAAGATTCTACGTGCATGTAAATGGTTCAGGATCCCTAGAGTTCCATCTGAATTCCAAGAGAATGAGAGAGGAGACCCCGTTCTTAAGGTGTCTGGTCGGCCCAAGATGTGTGGCCTATTTGTCCGGGCACACCTTAAGATTCGAGGTCGGAAACGGATCCTCTTCATTTCAGTTGGAATGGAGAGGAGCCGGTCCCTTATAAAACAAGGGGCAAGATTGTCATTTTAATATTTTGGACAATTTTGCCCCTTGTTTTACAAGTGACCTGCTCCTCTCCATTTCAACTAAAATAGAGAGAATCCGTTTGCTTCGAAGTCCCCTCTTTCATTCCCTGAAATTTGGACTGGAAATTTTATAGAGAATTCTACTCCATTCGAAATATTATTAGAAATAGAAGAGCATAGCGAGATTATCTACATGGATATTATACTCACCGAGATCTTCTCCAAAGTGGCCTCCGTTTTTTTGCTCCAAATTTTTTTGAAAGCCAGAAGAACATGAGCTGAGCAGAACACCGGCAAATAGCGCTAACAGGGAAAGTAGACGCATGGTCTTGTTCATCTTGTTTGGCTTTGAGGCCATCCGTATCTTCCTTTTGCACTCTCTTTTTGGCAATCTTTTCAGCCTCCTTTGAGCAACTCAAATGCTATTCTGCCTTGACAAGAACCTTTTAGACTCCCCCATTATATATAAATCATAAAGATCGTTAGAGCCAACGCGCCAAGTTTTGCAGAATTGAAAAACTGGTTTATTTCCTGTTGACTTGTTTGACTGACTTGGCTTCAGAAATAACGAGTCACCAAAAGACACGTTAAATGGCATTTTGGAAAATAGGAATAATAGGCCACAATGCCTCATAATCGCGAACAGATAAAGGATGAATAGCTTGATCTAAAGAAATCAAATAGCAAGCCACCAATCTGATCAGTTACGATTCAAGATATCAAGTGGTTGATATATCTCTCCCTTTTGGACAAGATCAACATCCACTGGCTGATTTGATATTGTAGGAAGTAGGCTCTATGGACACTGATGCAACTTTTGCTTACCGAACAATGCCCTCACTGTAGGCATACAGTTAATTGAAATTAGTGGACTTTTCTGGATGTTTTATTCTACTAAAAAGATAATTATCAGGTTGAAGACCTGTTCTTGAGGAGAACGCGTGTCAGCCGACCATTAATTTCTGTCGTGGGGACTGGGGAGTACGCAGTCAACCCTAACTTTCATGGGCTTTTTCATTTTTAGGCCGACAGTCAGGATCGCCCCAACCCAAAACCACTTTCCTTGGGCTCCAAATCATCCCCACCTTTCCTTTTTCACAACCCAATGGGTTGGGCTTCGGCTCAGTTCAAGTTGGCAACATTAATGGTAACTGGTAAGTGACTAAAGTGGTGCCCCTTTCTTTTTTCTTTTTGATCTTTTTTTTTTTTATCACTGTTTTCTTTTTTCAAAAACTTGTGAGAGATTTTATTAGGGTACGTTTGGTATATAAATAGGTCCCTAGAATGAAATAATTATTATGTTGTTTGGTTAGTTTTTTATTCATGAGAATAGAAATTCTACATGAATAACTATTCCTCATTTGAATAAGTTGAATAACTATTCCTTTCCTCTAGGAATAGCACATGATTCCTAAATTTACTCAAAAGCCTTCCTTGACCTAGATCAAACTAAATGTTCCTATTGCTCATGTTGGATCCCAGCGAGCTACTGCTGGTGTTGCAAGTGTAACACACCCGCCCTACTGTTGATGCTTCACCTTAAGCAAAAGCTGGTTGCTCCACCTCTGACGTAAACTGCCGATACTCCACCTCTGACCTGAGAGAGTGAAGAATAATGCTAGTTGCACAGTAAAAGTAGGTAAATTTGAAAACTAGTCAAAACTTTACCCTCGTATAAAAATTATATTATATATATATATATATATATATATATATAAAAACTTAGTTCAGGATAGTCAACCACCTTCCTTTGGCCAGTTTTGGAGGTGGTTAAAGGTCAATTTTGAGGGTGGTACCAATTATGTGGGTGATCTACTACCCTCTTGACCACTCCTGAACCAAGTTTTTTTATTTTTTTAAATATTTTATTTGGGAATAAATTTCATAAAAGTTTAATTAAAAAATTTGCCAAAAATTGTATGAAGAACTTTGTTAAAAAGGTATATGGGAGAAATTCTCCACCTCTGACTTGAGAGAGTGAAGAATAATGCTAGTTGCACAGTAAAAGTAGGTAAATTTGAAAACTAGTCAAAACTTTACCCTCGTATAAAAATTATATTATATATATATATATATATATATATAAAAACTTAGTTCAGGATAGTCAACCACCTTCCTTTGGCCAGTTTTGGAGGTGGTTAAAGGTCAATTTTGAGGGTGGTACCAATTATGTGGGTGATCTACTACCCTCTTGACCACTCCTGAACCAAGTTTTTTTATTTTTTTAAATATTTTATTTGGGAATAAATTTCATAAAAGTTTAATTAAAAAATTTGCCAAAAATTGTATGAAGAACTTTGTTAAAAAGGTATATGGGAGAAATTCTCCACCTCTGACTTGAGAGAGTGAAGAATAATGCTAGTTGCACAGTAAAAGTAGGTAAATTTGAAAACTAGTCAAAACTTTACCCTCGTATAAAAATTATATTATATATATATATATATATATATATATATATATATATATATATATATATATATATATAAAAACTTAGTTCAGGATAGTCAACCACCTTCCTTTGGCCAGTTTTGGAGGTGGTTAAAGGTCAATTTTGAGGGTGGTACCAATTATGTGGGTGATCTACTACCCTCTTGACCACTCCTGAACCAAGTTTTTTTATTTTTTTAAATATTTTATTTGGGAATAAATTTCATAAAAGTTTAATTAAAAAATTTGCCAAAAATTGTAGGAAGAACTTTGTTAAAAAGGTATATGGGAGAAATTTATAAGCTCATTTTCAAATCATAGGATTTTATTTGTTATAAGATCCAACCATACGAACCAATTTAGCAATTTTCTCTATTCTATACCATAATATATACCTCCTTGATTTATTTTGAAACTTCTAAACTTTTTGAATATTAAATCAGTATATATAGTATATTTTTTTTGTGTGTGTATGTGTTTATCTTAAAGGTTGTTGAGTTTGGAAAATAGATGAAAAACTACATTGGTTGGTTGCTCTTGCTCAAGATTGAAAGGAGAGATTGCCCGACCCATCAAAAGGTGGGCACGAGAGGCCCAGCCCACATCTCCCATAAACAAGCACTGAAACGTTGCACACCCACTTTCATAGGGTTTTCGCCCGCCGCACCCTAAGCCAGAGCGCAAAAATGCCGGCTGGTCACGGTGTTGGTTCTCGGATCCGAGATGTGCTCGCTAGCTCCTTCAGGAAGAAAGGGCACATGCCCCTCTCGAACAACGTGAGGACCTACAAGAAAGGTGACTATGTGGACTTCAAGCTGAACGGACCCGTCAACGAAGGCATGCACCCCGAGTTCTACCAAGGCCGAACCGGCCGAGTCTGGAAAGTCACCAGGCGCGCCATGGGCATCGAGATCAACCAGCAGGTGAGTTGGTAACACCGAGTCAATACTCTTATTTGGATTTCTGGGATTTGTGGAAATGGTGGTCTGGATTTTTTTGATTTTTTTTTTTTCGTTTGATTTTTGCATTTGTGGTCGTTATTTTACATGTTTGGTTCTGTAGCTTATATGTTTGATGATTTGCTTGTGTTGTTTGCTTTTGGGATTCCACCGTTTCTTCTTAGAAATGGTGGTTCAGGATTGACTCGCCCTCGCGCTCGCGCTCGAGTTCGAGTCGCTTGGTTTATGCACGAGCCGACCTGGAGCCAACACCAAGCTTGAACAGCAACTATTCGGCTCAACACAGTCCGATTGGATCCCTACCCATGTCCGTTCACCGTGGGGACGCGGGGGCTAAGAAAAGAAAGAGTGAAATGGTTTGGCATGGTGTGCAGAATGGGAAGGCTGCACAATCGCCTTTTAGCTCAGTGGTAAGCCGCGCCGTCGCCACTACTAAGAATCGTGTCGTGATGCCTGGCTATTGAGGGCTCTCTACTACATGGATATTGCAACGTGCTCATCGATGCGGATCATCCAAAGACATATTATATTAGCATGGCATACCTCCGTTCAAATCTGGGTTTGGGATAAAAAAGAGCTTTAGAGTTTCCCACACATTTGAGTTCCATGCTAATTTTACTTATTATTGGGTATACTTCTCTAATAATATTAACACACTCAGTAATGAGATGGATTTAGATATAAAGGTGCCGTATGGTGCTTGACAGCTCTTTGTTTTGTTTTGTTTTGTTTTTTTTTGTCTTTTTTATGACTAAATTTTTTATAAAGTACCAAAAGGAAAAAGAAAGAACATATAGAGCAAACGTGAGGCAGCTGGACTAAATACATTAGACAAACAAAGCTGAAGCCCTCTAAGGGCTAAACTTTATGGGGTGCCAAAGCAACCCAACGAAGCCAATTTGATCCAAACCTTGCCTCATACAGAGGCTCCCAGGTGTGTCTCTCTCTCTCTCTCTCTCTCACTCTCTCTGAGACAACTCCAGATAAAAGAGAAAATGAGGAAGGAAGATGTAGGTTTGACAAGAGGAAGGAGAGAGGTAAGGTCACATGTTTCAAGCCAAAGGAATCTCATCATCATCATTCAGATGGCATCCACGTAATGATGCAAGTTAAACCACATAATGCAACGCTCTGTTTCCAAGTTTCTACTTTAAATTCAATTTCAACAATGCTATAGCTGCCTTCTCTTCTCAGATGGGATTCTGTATATGTCGCATGATCAAATGCCTCTTCACAGTGCACGCTGCCAATGTAAATTCTCATGTATGTACGGACCATTCAATTGCATAGAGTATTGTATACGCAATTTTAGTAATACTAAAAAGAATATTCATGTCCTCCTTCGGTCGATCCAAAATTTATGTAACTTTTAAAATCACCATTTGATGTAGAATAAATCATTATTGGATAATTCAATTGTGATTTTAAAAGCCACATCAACGTTGAAAGGGCTAAAATAAGACATGAATTTTCTTTTTAGCATTACTTTGCAACTTTTACACAAAGGATACCTTCCAATCACAACCGTTTCCAACACTACAAAGGAAATTCTATAATAAACATGCCAGAAGCTAGAACATAAATACATAATCTTATGCAGAATTCAGAAATACCTGAAGAAGTCATCTTGTTGATTTTGTTCGTTAAATCAATCAGGCCTGCTTCAAACTAAAACCCGCCATCAATGCAAGTCCAATTAAGAAAATATTCCGACATTTTCATATATAAAAGAAGAGCCATTTTGATGTTAGCGGGAGTCCCACTAGCTACAATAAGCTCTGCTCTCATTCTCCAGTGGAGACTCCTCCTTGCAGCCATATAGCTATAATGTTATTTTTCTCTTTCATTTATCACACTTACATGAACACAACACAAAAACAAAAATTCATAAACATAATTCCCCTTATTTTTTTCTTAAGGTTGGAAGGATTTCTCTTTCTTCGTTACTACAGCCCCCAAAAAAAGAAAAAAAAAGAAAGAAAAAAAAACACTAAATAGAAACACAGACCAGGGAGTGCTGGGAACTTTGAAAATCGAACCGAACTCAGATCGAGCCGGTTTGGACTATGAACCAAGCCGGTCCAGCGCCTCACGAGCGGCGGTCAATTTGGGGTCGACCCTTAGGGCGTCCTCGTAAGCCTTCTTGGCCTCCTCTCCCATTTTCTTCGCCTCGTAGCACTCGCCTAACAGACAGAACGCCTTGGCATTGTCCGGACTGAGAGTCAACGCCAAGGTCAAGTCCGCCACGGCCGAATCGACCTGGCCGCGCCGCGCCATAGCGACCTTCAGCTCGGCCCGCTTGAAGAGCGAGTCCCCTCGCTCCGGATCGCTCAGCGACTTGGCGCACAGAGGGGACAGGGCCACGTCGAGCGAGTCGAGCGCGGAGGGCTTGAAGCCCTGCAGGTCGAGCGCCAGAGACTTCAGAATGTGAGCCGCGGCGTCCTTGGGGTCGAGCGCGATGGCCTTGTCAGCTTCGGCTTCCGCCTCTTTGGCGAGAGAGGTCGCAGTGGAGCGAGTCTTGGAGGATCTGGCGCGCGCCAGGAGCTGCGCGCCGACGACGAAGGAGCGCTTGGCTTGGATTTCGGCTCGGTTCCGGAAGCGCAGCTTGGATAGGACCTTGTTTGGAATACCGTGCATAGCGAGGAACAAATATACCATTAAGAGGATTAGACCTACTTGCAGAAGAATATCAGCCACCATCTTTTTCTCTTTCGAATTTGCTGACTCTGTGAGTTTGATCGGAGACGAAAGGAGGGGAAAAAGGAAAAGTTTCAGAGTTGGATGGATGAGATATTAATGCTTAGCCGCCCGGTCTTACCAATGGGCCCATGCTTTGTTGAATTTGGAACGGACTAATGGAGAAATTGGAGAGAATCTTCCTCATGTAGGGTAAAAATGAGGGTTCTTTATTTAACTAAATGGAGAGAATTTTTTTGAAATGGACTGGATACTTGTTCTGCTTTGTTTGGCAAATTCTCATCAATTACTTTTTTAAAACTTTTTTATCCAGCAGAAAAGTCATTCTCATTTTCTTTGAAATCGAGAAATTTTATGGTTCACATTGACTCTTAAAAGATAATTGTAAAATTAATTTTTGTCGTTAGTATAAATTATAAATCGCTCTCAGCAGTATGAAAGCTAATTAAGACATTTTTGGAGTAGGCCGAAAAACTAATTACAATAGTTTTATGTAGTTCTAGGAACGAGGATATATAAAAATAGTGTTGTTTTCTTTTTTTTTAATCAGAAAAATAGAAGTACTTCAATCACAGTTTTTACTACATTAGTTATTAAATAATTAAATTTACATGTCAAATTTTATTGCATAACCTTTTCACCCACATGGACTATTACGTGAATTTATAAAAGACTTCAAATAAAAATGGTTAACATTTTTCATATAAAAAATGTCCACATAATTAAGACCAACTAAACATGATTGATTAGCAATTGGAATTTTTTTTTTTTTTTTTGTAAATATTGGTAATTGAAATTTTGATCAATCATCTAATTAATAGTCTCACATACCATATTACATTTAGTATAAACCAGAATCGAGATCCAATAAAATGAAAGGTCTACGACTACTGAGGCTCGAAAGATATCTCACACCCAACAAATACCAAAGAGGCATTTCAGCAAGTGTCAGCCGCCCGAGAGCTCGAAGATGCCGCAAAGCTCAAGATCTTGAAGATTGAGAGGGATTGTGCGAATGGTGGCATGGACAGAAGTTGAAAACTACAAAATATATATATATATATATATATATATATATATATATATATATATATATATATATATAATAAAATTAAAGTTGAAAAAATCAATAACAAACCTACCACATGTATTATAATAGGGCACATTTATAGTTTGTGCCCTATATCTATATCTATTGTTTATATGTTTTCTTTCATATAAAATCTTTGATTTTCGACACCCAGATGGGTCATTTTGAGTGGACCAAGCTTGGAATCGCAGGTTTTGAGAGCTTCAAAGGCCTATTGTATTGTTATCTTCAGATGTCTCAATAGCAGCAATTGTCTTGCTGACCCATTCATACAAGGATTTTCAGTCTCGGTCTCTTTTTCATGCCCATACAGTAAGTTAGTAAGGCCAGAAGGAAATTTTAGTCCTTTTGAAGAGAGATAAAACCCTTAAATGATACCTTTGTCTTTTAGGGTTTTGTGGCCCAAGCCTGCCGTGAGTTACAAGTAATCCGGATGGGTACCACAATGTCCCTCAACGACATTAAAATATTCATGATATCTGAACTGAGGTCCCGAGTTTAAACTTGTCTCTACAGTTTACGCGGAGGGATAACGTGGAGATTTAACCAAACACTGTGAGACGCACAACTTAAAAAGGGAAACGTGGCATATTACATTGCCTTCATCCCAACCATCGTGTTGGATTACATTGATAAAACGTAAGAATACAGCAAGATGCTTAATGTCAAAGGAAAAGCAGATCCAAGTGAATTCGGAATTTTAGACATACCAAATTCCATATGGGAAAATAAGCTATACGAAGAGAGGCTTAGGCTCCTCCCCCAAAAAGAAAGAAAAAAAAACCTTCTCTGCATCTCTTGTATAGGCTTCAGTTTGGTGGGTTATTTAACCCAAACCCTTCGAACGGGGTCAGACAAGCAACAACCAAAAAGGTTGAGTCAGTCACGGTTATTTGGGTATTTAACTCCCCCAAATCAGCTTAGGGAATTTGAAAATACTTCCTAATTATATACTATGGATGGAGTGCTCCTTACATTAAGTTCCACCCATCTGTATTAACTGCAATGGGGACTTTAGCAACTTCTTTAGAGATTCAACTATACTACCGAAGGATGGGCGCTGAACAGGATCACTGCCGAACAAAATTAGTAACCGTTAGAAGAATTCGAATAAAATTGTTAAGCAAACAACGGGCTAAACAAAGTACGTCTGAGAATCTCCGAAAGATTAGTCTACAGAAATGCAGAATTACTTCAACCATCTAAGAGTGTCAATAATTCGTGTTCATGGTCATGTCGAGATATGAGTATAAGACTATATATGTTAACCCTAATCTGACCCATTTAATTAAACGGGCCATACCTCTCAATCTTAACTGGTTAATTTTGTATTGGATTCGTATTAAAAATTGATAGGCCTAAAACCATCACAGTGGTCCAAGTTCTCGGAAACCCAAGACATGTAAATCTAACTGTATAGAACTAAATTCCCACATAGCCTGAGTGTCCAGTGTCAAGAGTGCAAGCTCCTTGTGCCTTGTTGGGTAAAGCAGTATAATTGACATGATGCCTTGCAAAGCTGCTCCTATGTATAGCCCCCCAAAACCAAAACTAAACTCAAAAAACACTACCCTTGTTTTAACAAACTATAATATGTTTGAAATACTAGAAATGAACTAATGGATGCAGGAGCGCTTACTCGGCCCAGCAAGATTCCATAAGGGAAGACAAGATTGGGGAGACATTCTGTGGGATAGTAAGCCTTCTATTTTGGAAAGCAACAGCTCCAACTACCTGAAAGTTTGCACAATCATGTCAACAATGCACGGAAGGTCTTGTGTTTGTTGATACAACAAAAATGACAACTGATGCTGATATCAGTCCCCAACAATTACCTGTGCAGGGCCAAGTCCACTCCAAGGCTGTTGCATGGTTACAAGCTCCCACAGGATCACTCCAAAACTGTAAACATCAGACTTCTCATTTGAGGGTTCTCCACGAAGGAACTCTGGAGCCATCCACTCAGGCTGAAAATAAAATCAAGGATGTTACATGTTGATTGATGCACTGCAAAAAACTTCAACCTGCAAAATTTTGATGCAATTATCTGACTCTCAATGGAGTACAAGACAATGGGCCCTATAGTTAATGGTGGAAAATATTCATAAAGGACAACAATGAAAAGTCAAGCTCAGTAAGATAAAAGGTTAAACATCATGAATAAATTTGCCAATTCGTTAGGGGGGAAATCTAAGAACTCATTTGGGTGTACGATTTTTTGTATTATATTCTATTATTTTGTATTATATTCAAAATTGTGAATGCGAGAGAATTTGTTTTTTGAAATTATGTTTAGATGGTTTAGAAAAGCTGAGACAAAATTTAAAAAAAAAAAAAAAAAAGAAGTTGGATAAAATCTTAGTAGAATTTGAATTCTAAAAAACAATCCAAACATATTTTTGAAAAATAATAAAATATAATAATAATAAAAAAAAAAAACAATTGTTACCCAAACCTGCCATAAATTTCTACACCCTTTTTGCCCGAATGGGGTGACTTCCTGGTATTCAATTTATATGAGACAAACCTTTGTCCCCCAAATTTGCTTCCACCATAATGGCAATGTTTTGGAGAGAGAGAGAGAGAGAGAGAGAGACTTACTGTTCCGGCAACAGACTTTGATGATATGAAAGTGTTTGCTTTGAATCTGGACAAACCAAAATCGCATACCTGACCAAAAATGCAAGATGAATTTATTTACGTGACAAGACATCCAGCGACTTTCTCAAAATGAAAACACCACTGCAGTTGTTATTATACCTTTATTGTCCAATTTTTATCCACCAATAAATTTGGAGATTTAAGATCCCAGTGCACTATAGGAGGGTTTAGACAATGAAGATAATTGATCCCCTTGGCCTGCATCCAATATAGAGCATAAATTTTTGCTAAAAACTGACAGTATTAGCAGCTAAAAATGGGGGATAATAACTAGCACAAACCACATCCAATGCCATGCGTAACCGTCTTCTTTTATCCAACATTTCACCAGAAGCAGGCCTGTGCATGAGGCGGTATAGACTACCTCTGTTCCACAAAGACCAGGAATTGTCAATTTCTTAAACGTCCACCTTGCTTCTAAAAGAAAAAACAAAAGGGGAAGGGGGGAGAAAAAGAGGGGGGGAAACCCTTAAATGGTCTACCTGGGTAGATATTCTGTCACTATTGACAGATGTGGACGCTTTGTGACCGCACCCATGAAGAGAACCACATTTGGATGCCGTATACGTTTCATTATTGCAACCTGAAAAGAATTTTCACAAATTAAGCCATTCAATTCAAGATAACATAGCATTTCCATATTCGTTTATTTATTTTTTACTGTCTGCTCAGTGTACACATTGTGGATGCATGAGCACATGCATGATTACCTTTTTAAATTGTATAAACTATCTAGTTCGTCTAAGTATACCAAAATATAAAATTCTTATAGCAAAGAGTGTCAGTAAACATGGAATGCACGTGATGAAAACTTATTAGAGGCCAATGGCTAGCATATCTTGAATGTAATAGGGCAACAGAAATGAAAAATTGCTGGGTTACCAAATATATCAAGATACATGACTAATTTTGGATCACATATCACTACACAACCATCATTCTTCACTTCAAACAATCATTTGATGTCAAAACATCAATGTATAGATATCGAAAGATCAACAAAACATTTATATTCAAAAGATTTTAAATCACTATTATTTCTTACTTATAAAAAGATGGAAACCCCACACCCCCTCCCACCCCCAAGCGCAATCACAGCTGTTCTGAAACAAACTTATCACCCAAGGGAGAAAACAAAAGAAGAAGAAATTATCAGAAGCATAAAATGGAATAGGAAAGCAGCGTGGATCTACTGGGATTGTGGAAGGGGACAAAGATAGGCAACTGGATGCAAAACAATGCCCGATGGTCACAATAACAACTATTAGTCAGCAGGCTGATATTATCTCCAACTCTTCAGTTATCATGTACATACCTCTCTTAGAAACTCCTTCAATTGATCATCATGGAAATCCTGCATGGTAAGAACCTTCACTGCTACATCCTGCATTGTATGGGCAATATATTTTAGTTATCAAGGCAAACCAACAAAAAGAGGAGGGATGGGTGCGGGGGTAGGGGTGGAGTAGTATAGAAAATTAAGTTAATGATAACACAAGGTAAAGATTTTAAATTCCAAATAAAATATTTCAAGTGGAAGAAATTTGATTATGCCCCAACTGCAAATGCCCTTTGACCATCTTACTTTTCCTTGGCTTTGACAATCTCTCCCTAGGAAACACTACAGATTGAATTATACTTCTTAGACAATCCATCAAAAGCAAGAAAGCAGAATATCAGGGTACTGCTATAAAGTAATTACTCACGTATGTGTCCACAGATACAACTTAGGAAATCAAACAAGCTCAAATGATATAGTATTGATGATATCGATCAACAAAAAAAGATTGTCGATGGAGCACAGTTGGTGCACTCCATATCAGAATCAAACCTATTGATCCTCAACAAAGATATATACAGATTACCAGATCACATGGTACAAGAATACTAACCGATCCATGCCATTCAGCACGATGCACAGTCCCAAATGAGCCTGCAAGGAGAAAGAAGAGTATAATACATCAAGAATTTTCTACTCAAAGAAACACAAATTTTCAAATGCTTCAAAAATGGAAAATGTGTCCAATTAAGAAGCAGGAGAAGTACCAGCACCAATGCGCTCCTTGATATGTAATTCATCCCATGATATCTCAAGCCAGTCCATTGCAAGAGATGGTTCAAGATTCAAATATTTTGGGATGGTTACATCATTAAATCTCCCTTGATTCTCAAGTCTACTATCTAACTCCTTCAGATTTAGCTGACTCGATAGGCTGACTTTGGGTTGCTTGATACTGTTCTCTATAACTGGACTTCCAGATACAAAAATCTCTTCTTTGTAAGTTTGTTGTATGGCAACTTTGTCTTCACCAAGCCTAGAATATTCATGAAACAATGCCTCAGGAGCAGAATCTAGAGGTTCTGAAACATTGCCCTGTGCAAATGGCAAAATTGGATTCTTAAGTATGCAATGTTCAGCATTCCCTTCCAACTTGAAATGTGCCAGAGATGATTCCATTATTCGTGGACCTTCTTCCCCACAACCTGCGAAGAATTGATCATTGATCTCTATAGATAAATATGCTAGGTAGCCATGCTATATTTTGGGAGAAACATCCTGACATGTAACACTATGTTGATTAAAATAGCTGAAATCAAACTACATGGACTGTACTATTTCCAGGTAGCAAAAATTCTTGGGAGCAGTGCACATGAGTATTCTGTGTTTCCAAATCTTGCACTACGACCATTGACACCGAACTGAGAAAAGAGTGTTGAAAAGTTGAAGCATCTACTTTATTAGTCCAACCAAAATACAACTAGATTTTGCTAGTACAACAAACTGACTTCCCATACCACAAACACAAACAAAAAATAAATAATTGATAACTATTATCAACTGCACCTCTCTTCAGAGGGTAAAATCTCAAATCGTATAACTAAAGTAATTAACAACAGACAGAAGATCAAATCTTGATTTTAATTGTGACCAACAGCAGAAAGTTTTAGCTTAGAACTTATCTTGAAAAGAATACAGTTGAAGGTACAGGTCCACAGTTGTGCATGATGGTTACCTAAGTTGCCATTCATATTTTCTTTAATGAAAGTTCTGTCTATACAATTTGTATTGTACTGCAAACTAGTGTTTTTGGTTGAATTTCTGAAAAAGTGTTTTTGGTTTTCAATGCTTGAAAAGAGTTTTGAGAAATGTTCTCGATGGGGCTCTCACATCTAAAAAAGTGTTGTCTCTAGAGTCCACATAAAAAAATTATTTGGTAACTTAAAAAGTATTTCTGAAAAGCAAACAACCGGGAATCGCTTTCCAAACATAAAAGAAACAATAAATAAATAATTCTGCTGGAGGGGTGGGTGGCAGCTGCCACTCTTTCACAGGAGGGGGGAGGTGGGTCCCCCCCAAGCCAGGCGTGGAGGGGGTGGGTGTCCCCCCACTTCCGCTTTGAGGGGTGGAAGACCCACCCTGCGCCTCCGCAAGAGAAAAAAGTGGTTAAATACTCAACCGAATGAAGTGTAAGTTACTTTAATCTTTCCCCATTTTTCTTTTTGGTTGGAATTTATCTGGAACCACACCCCACAAGGTGTCGATATAGTTACATTTATGGCTCCGCCTAAATTCAATCAACTGTCCTTTGACGCTTGACTTATTAAAATAATAAAAAATAAAAAAAAACGACAAACTTTCGAAGTATACAAAACATAACTTACCTGAGAATAGAGGAATTTTAGGAGGAGCACAAATGTGCTCTAAAATTTGACAAGATGATGCAATATCCACGTAAGGTTGTTGGGATTCTTTTAGATGGGAAATTTGAAATGGTGAAGGCATTGAAGAAAGCAATCCCCCATTAATTGAGGAATCTGGACCATGAACATTTCCTGGTTCCCCAACTAGATCAACTACATATTCCCTGTTAAAAAATGTATACATGTAAACAACAAAGTATGAAATATTATTGGGAAATGCTTCAAACAAGATTAGTCAAGATTATCTCAAGACAACACAAACTCCTACCATACTGACAAACTCATAATGAAGCATGTATTAAGTCCAAACATGACATACTAATAATGCTACACAACAAATTCAAATTGACATATGATTAAACATAATCCAACTCAATAATTATTCCGTAATTGTCCGAAACCAGTAATTACATCAGTAAGAAAAAAACAACATAACATATAGGAGAATGACTAATGCAAAAATTAATACCACTTAGACAAATAAAATGGCAAGGCTCAAGGAATAAATTAAATTGCCAATTGCCATGTTTTGGAAGAAATCAACATGCTTTAATCATCTTGCGGCATTTTGGCTTCCAAAAAACCTTCAAATTTTATTTGCAAGAAATGAGGCTTGGAAGAACAGGTAACATATCAAACCTTGATGACTGCTTGTCGCCCTCGACTTTGACGAGGCAAGAGGAGCGATGATCAGCCACACAGTACTTGCAACCTCGAGCTATTCGGCACGGCAAACCTATGTAGTCTGCCAATTTCTGCATACACAAAAATATATCACCTGTTCAGTAACCAATCCGGTAGGATGCGTGCCTTTTAGCAATTAATACTGATCTCATTAGGTCTGCACTTTAAGGATGATCAGGCCATTATCACATACATTCCCTCCCCTCCCCGAACCAAAAACACTCTGATTAATTAGTAGCATCTCATAATTATCTGCACTTGAAGAATGATTAGCCATCATTACACACGTGCCCCGCACAAAGAGAGAGACAAAAAGGAGAAAAAGCAACAATGTTGTATTTATATTAATTCACATGATGATACATCGAAGAAAAAAATCGTAACTTCAAAATAAATGTTTGTAACATTTTATGTTTATTTAAAATGGTTTTAGTTATAATCACAGAATAAAAAAAACATTTTGATAGTGCCTTTGGTCCATATACCACGCTCATTGACTATGTTGACAATCTCTATGCATTCAGAAGTCCATGATCCAACCGTTAACAATAAGTTATAGATTTCCAACAGAAAGAAAACAAAAAAGCTTGATACAAATGTTGTTTTCCTAAGTTAAACTCACATTAGCAAAACATTTAAAGCAATCTAGACAAGAATTGAAAGGGATGGGCCTGATCTCCTCATAAAACCCCCATAAATATCATATGGTCACACAAATTTGTCAGCAACACCCGGAAGGCTACAAATACCTCATTGAATCAGGGGATAGAAACCCTTAATGGACTGCTTAATAATTGTGGGTGTCACTTGATGCTTCTATTTCAGTTGCATTCTCATGCGATACCAATGTACCCTGTTCAGACAGCCATATATGCTTTAACATATTGTAGTTCTACAAAAATCTTGTACTTCTATGCCCTAATTACTAATCTTACAACACACAGATAGACATTTCCAATAAAATAAGCATTATCTTATTTTGGGGAAAGTATTCAAAAACAGAATTCACAGGTTGAAAAGTGAAATTTCCTTACAACCCCAAACAACACCTAGAGGGGAGTGAATATGTGTTTCCCAACAAATATAGCAATTTAAAAATAGCATCCACACAACAATCACCAAAATTAACCAAAGCAGCAAAAAAATCAAACACAACAATTTTTGTGCGCGCCAAAGTGAAAACCCTTTAAAGAACATTTAAAAGGTAAATTCACTCAAGGGTAGCCAAACCTAGGAAACCAATCCACTATAGAAGATTAATAATAGAGTCAGTTCATACTCACGAAACCTTTGCAGTAAAAACTTGACACCCAGAACAAACGGTTTGTTTTCTAGCACAGCAGTTCCTGAACTCTGGCCAATCTTCTACTTGGTCTCCTCTATAACCCCAAACTCCGATGGCAGAAGGTTTAAGGAATTTATGTGGTCTAACAAAACTTCAAAAGAGATGGACAATTGAATACATAGGTATATGAAAGATCTCTCTTAGCTCACAAAACAAAGGCCGCAAGTCTAACTGAAAATTGTGCATAAGGATGCTTATATAGGCCTTGAGAAAACTTGAGGTTTGGGTGAAAGTCAGTTTATGAAAAACACAGTTTGAGCCGCGGCGTTCGAACGAGTTAATGACTTGTTCGAACTCGTGGTAGGGTTTCATAGTTTTCTTAGCGGGGGCGTTCGAATGTTGTGCGACCGAGCTTTGGCTGAGTATCTCGGATTTACTTCAATGAGCACTTTGTTCGAACGATGTTACAACCGAGTAACGATCGAACATCCCGGTGGCTCCTTATGAAATAATGTCCTTCAAACTGTTGGTGACTAGGCTTTTGGCCAAAGAGGCTTCTTTGTAAAGCTCAATAAATAGTCTCGTTCGAACCATGATCGGCCGCCTTGCAACCTAGCCTCTCGAGAGCTTGAATTTTATCTTCCTGATGTCCTCGTTTAACCGTTCTTTGACTGCCTCTAGAACTCAGTTCTTCGAGATGCATTGCGACTGTGTTAGAACGTCTTTCGACCAACAGTCTTTGATCTTCAATTTTTCCACATTATTTTTGACTCCAACTCAAGAACCAACTTAACGACCTAACTTAGGCTTACAACCAAATTAGTTTTGACAATGGATTTGGCACATAAAGCCTAACAAACTCCCCCATTTCAATGCAGTGACAAAACTCAACATAACTTTGATTACAAGACAAATTCCCCAAGAATTAAAACCTAACCCTATTCAACCACTAAACTAGGACTAGATTGAATTCAATGGAGTAGCTACTTGTCTTCCTGAAACATGTATACACACATGCACATTAAACACATAGAAAACAGGCCGTAATTAAAAAACATTGAATTAACAAACATTAACTTCAGCATTAAATCATTTGAGCAAAAGTATCAGATCATAACATCAACCTTAGAAAACATAGAACACTAAACACAGATGTAGATAAAATATTTAATGCAATACATACAATACATCTATGTCCAAAGAAGATCATCCATGTCAAAATTATCCAAAACATCATCCATAACCATAAACATCAAATCACACATCTACTACTCCTTTTTGTTACGAATGACAAAGGAACAATAAATACCAAAAAAAAAAAAAATCACTCAAAGTGTCTCCCTAAGTGCATCTTCCAACAGAGTATCTCGGGAGCTCTAATTAAACATCTCATTCGGACCTACAACAAACGACTAGCGAACGAATGCCTCGGTACCCCTTGTTTCGCTCATTCGGACGACCTGGGAACGAGCACTCCGAACAAGTATCTCGGTTCTTCAATAAAAAATTACAAGTTAAAAAAAGATAGCCTAAGTATAAAACTTAGTCTATCAAACTTTGGCTTACACCAAATTGTTTTGAACACCAAATTAGCCAACATATCACCTAACAGAAAGGTTCTAGTTCCTTCACCTTTTAAAACAAAGGTGATTGAGTGGTTGCATACTAAACGAATAAGAGAAATGCCAAAACTTCCATGCTGAAGAGATACATATACGATCACAGAAAACCTCAACAGCCTTTAGTAACAGATACCATATTCAATACATGTGGTTTAACACAAAATACAACGACATGATCTGCATTAGAGCCAAAGGAGTTAACTGGCACTAAGTTTCTAATAACACAACATACTAGAATCACATCTGCAAGACCGTAACCTTCACCATACACCTCGGCAGAAGGAAACCCAAGATAAAACGGCGTCTGGAGCACCAGATGGATGCTGGCCCATGTTTCCAACCTTTCAGAAAAATCAACCAATAGAATGTTTTTTACTACAATCATACTATACAATTAAAGCTGTTTTCTCATGAATGCCCTCAATGGTTGTAACACATAAATCATCAATTCTCCAGTGAGACAGAACAGATTCATACATGGTTGATTTTTTTTTTTTTTTTTTCAAACAGTCTGTACCCATCTAAAAGACACGTATAAAAATGTGAATGTCTAATACTCTAATACATTACATCATTTGACCATGAGCGTGAGCCGTGTGGTAACACTCCAGAAATTACTTGGCACACAAACACCATCCGTCTCACTACATCCCAGTCACAAGGGCTATTTTCATAACGATTATTAAGCTTTGTTTACTTTAAAAAACCTTCAAGCCGGCCAACTGGTAACTTCTTCTAAACACCACATAAAAAAGAACACTACAAGAATGAACTCAATCTATACTTAGCAAGGCAGTGGCTTTTCAGAACAAATAATGTGAACTTATGATTGAATAAACCAGAGAGTGCATTTCATCACCTTGAAAAGAATCGCACGATGCCTGCAAAGTCCCATAGATAGACTGCCAATAGGGAGCACGATGCATTTCTGAAATTCCCTCATTCTCTTGCTAACCACCTTCCAACGCATGTGGAGATCTCCTTGCTCCACTGGAAAAGAGCCCCTTCAAGATTTAGAAAATTCGACCCACTTAACTAAAGTCAGCATATATAAGCCAATAAATCTTCATCGATTAAGTTTATAGCAGCCCACCCAAAAAAAAAACGTTGGAACCTACCCCATGTAGATGGCAACAAGTTTGCCTAGCTTCTCCACCAACATTAAGGTATTCTCTGAAGCACAATACAGTTCTTGTGCTTTATCTTCAAGTTCCTTAAGGCGAGAGTCCCCACGCCTATCAACAAGCACCACCTCCATGGATGTCTCGCTGGGGTCAACCGCTTTAAGCGATATCAACGGTGGCAGCCGCCTACCTTCCTCCTCATCATTGCACATTAGCCACAGATACGGATTCATTCCCAAAATGTTATAGAAACCATCCGATATCTTGTCCGCGTATGACAAGCAACCGTTAACCTGAAAAATGATCACCAGGTTCATATCCATTAAAAGACGACTGCTACACATTGCCATACAATTGGGATGACTTACAGTACAAATCAATTATTGATTAATTTTTATTCAAATGCTAAAAAAGTCTGAATTTGTATCGCATTCGTATTGCAGTTGCTAAATGGCATTACTCTAGATAGTGTAGTAAAATGCTCTAGTCCAAAGAATACCCAGAGACGATATGAAACAGTTTCGGCATCCGAAGCCACCGGTCCAGTACTCTCAACCGTGAACAAAGGCTCGCAAGCAAGACTAGCCTGAGAAGCGAGCCTCCTAGCCAAAGTAAGCTGCAGATAGTGACTCTCCGTCGCCCTCTGCGCCAAACTCTCCTTACTCTTCACTTCCACCTCCTCCTCTCCCTGCCTCGTAGTCGCCGTTGAGTCCTTGACAATGTCGTAGGAGAGGTTTCCATCAAACGTTGTCGTCCCGGAGAACAAGCTCCCCGAATAGCTGCTACCGGCGCTGGAGAGCCTCGGCAGCGAGACCTGGCGGTCGAAGTTTCTGTCAATGCGGCGATCCTTCACGGACTCCGCCACGTCTTTGGGGAGCAAAAGCTCGCGGTCCTCGTCGTCGACACATGACAACCTGGACGACGACGACGACGACTTCACGTGACAGGATCGCTGCCCTTTTCTCTCAACCAACCAGTCACAGAAAGCCGCAAATTGCTGCTTCGACTTGGCGTACTGCAACTTGTCGTCGCGCGTGAAAAGATCGGGAACAGCTGAGACGTCCACGTCCTCCTTAGCGACCGTGAACAACGCGTCCTTCGACCACTTTCTGTCCCTTTCGGTGTCAAAGGTCTCTTTGGCACTCGTCCATGTGGCGCTGGCAACTTTCTTGTTGATCTGCTGTTTCTGCCCGTGATCCAGTAGTTGCTTGGACGAAGCCGCGTCCAATCCCCGGTCCGGGAATTGCCTGGGGAAGAAGTAAGTCGTTCTGTGAGGCATTTTCTCACGGGTCTCACAGGATCACAATCCCCGCACGTACCAACCAACCCACCCGCCCGCACGCTTCGTTGAGTCTCTCTCTCTCTCTCTCTCACTCAAAGAAACTGGAAAATCCGACTGGCCGCACACTCCCTGCGAACCTCCTTCACAATGATCGAGTTTCAGATAAACAGAATACGAACAGAAGTAACCACGCATTCGCTTGCTTCTCCAGCTCCTAAATCCTAACCTTTTCAACTCCCGCAACCAGCTTCGCTTTCGCTGCAAAGAAACAAAACAAACTCCTCTCTCAAAAAGACTTACAACAATCTGGATTGCAAAGAAACAGAAGCTGCGGACATGAGTGATATACAAACAAAAGCTTGAGATTGGTGGTGTCTTAAGAGATAGGGAGAGCAGGGTGCGTGTTTGTGTGCGTGTGTGTGTGTGAGAGAGAGAGAGAGAGAGACGTGTATTTTAAGCGAGAGAGTGAAGGTGACGAAATCGGTGGGAAATTGGAACAAATAGGGAGGCCAGGCGGGCGCAGGGGGCGTAAAATGTAGGACGGAGGTCGATACGACACGTCACACGTATAAGAGTTGGGCGCAGGAGGTGCGCATTAGTAGTATGGATTTGGAATGGAAGCGCCGGCTTATTAAAACCGGGCTTATTGTTAGAAGTTGGGAGATCGGGTCGATCTCAGTCGTCGGATTCGGTGGTGAAAAAAAACAAAAGAGAGAGGACTTTCTTCCTCGTTCTGTTGTCCTTTTATGTCCCGGCATGTGATTGTTGTTGGGGTTGATACTGTCCGTTGGCTGTGCTGTAAAGGCCGGTTCGGGCGTTCGGCTAGTTTGGGTATTACGTAATATTTGTGGGGTCATAATTGTACCCCACCTTTCCTACTTCGGTTCCCAAATCTCCCAAATCTTTTTTTTTAGCAGTTGGTCATGGAAATCAATGTTTAATGCGGTTTTCCCTACCTGGTAGTTTGGCCAATCTCATGTTTGTTTTGACTAAAAGCTGCCTTGTCTCTGGCATGCCCTAGTGCCTAAGGGTACTAGGATTGGAAAATTTGCACACACGTTGCTTCCTGATTTAGTATGATGCCTGTTTAATTTTATTTTATTTTTATTTCTTTTTCAGTCAACCGATTAATTGGTATGGTTGAAGGGATACATCTTTCGCTCATCCAATCTCTTAAACTCCTATATTTGTAATTCTCCGCATATATTTTTAAAAGTAACGTTATATACTATGTAAATATGTCATAAATATTATACAAAGTTAATGTGATAATGTCTAATAACCTTTCTATCGCTATTAGATCATGTCACGTTAATTTTGTAAGATGTTTGTGTCGAACGTAGCATTATTTTATTTTTTTTAAAAAAAATAGTAATATTATAAATTATATTTTTATCTCACAATGCTGACGTGTCAATTCCAACCAACTCTTGAATTTTTATTTTTAATAAGAATTAATCAAATGTTTGGTTAGGACTGTCACATAAATGTTGTGAGATAGACATGTGTTTCTAGCATTACTCCTTTTAAAAACACATGATTCTAGCGTGCTTTATTAAAAATGTATATAAGAATCCCATACTCTCTTACAAATAAATGTGAAAATGAAAATACATGTGAGAACTCACATTTGTTTTGAATACATGTCTAATTAATAAATTGCGTTCGAGTAAATTTCACCAACCTAATTTTGACTAAAATTTTGTCGTAGTAAAAATCTCGCCCATATTATCTAACTTGTTGATAATTTTTTATTGTCCTACGAGAAATTTGAGATCGAATTGAGACCGAATATTACGAAGAAAAAAAATTGATAAAAATTACATTTTTAACTTAGAACTATTTTGCAATATTGATGTCTGTCATAGCAAAATATTATATATGTTCTACCCATTAATATGGCATATTATGAACTTTCATCAACCTTTTATGGCCACAAAATTATTATAACAAAATGTTGACCGTACCAAAGTAAGAAAGAATCTCATTTTAGGTCTTGATTCAACGTATTGAACACTTATATTTTTTTTTTTATATAAATTGAATGTGGTCCTCAATTGTACAAATCAAGATTAAAATCTAACGAACTATAATAATAAAATAATAATAATCTTATAACTTCAACTTTAGTAGCCACTAGATGCCCATAGTTCCAAGTTCCATTAATAATGTGGCTAAAAGGTAAAAAATAAATAAATAAATAAATAAATAAAAATGTGCCCAAGTGTCCTTATCCCAAATAAAAAAATTAAAAATAGAGACAAAAAAAGACCGTACAAGTGGAGCACATTTTTTAAGTTCTTGATTGGTGGGTTTCTTCGTTTAATTAACGCCCACTTGCGCATGAAGTGACTGCCTTTTTGGGGAACAAAGGAAGCGTTGCTCAGGACATTTTCCATATAAAAGAAGAACATTATCTTAATTCCTCCAAATGAAAGGAACATATATAAATTCCCAACCAATAAGATGTAACGTCATGTTTGTTCGTATTGTTCCTTTCCGTCTTTTCACTACTTAAAAAAAAAAAAATGGCCACTTGCAATTCACTACGTCGATGGGGATCATTCACGTGGCGAACTGATAGCCACGTGTCAGCCGCGATGTGAGCGCAGCGTGGCAGATCAAGTTGTTGTGAAATGTGCATTTCGCAACGTGGTTATGCTGTCCACGTCACTACTGGGCCACGTCCCGACACATGGACGACGTGAAATATCCACGTCGATGACGTGTCAGCGACGTGGCCATAACCCACATGGCCAACTTCGGCCACACGTATTAAACCTTATGGCTAACTGTGGCCACGTGAATTTGGACCACGTTGTCACAGTCAGGCACGTGAAACAAATCCACTTGTCCACATGTAGCCACGTGGATTATGGACACGTGGCTGACTGTGGCGATGTGGTCCAAATCCACGTGGCGAAAAATTGGCATTTTTTGTTTTGAAAAATAATTCATTAAATTCATTTTTTTGCAAAATATTTAATAATTTACAATAAATACAAATTTGAACAATATTGCAATAAATATGAATCAAAACAACAATAAATTATTTATAAATAAATGTTATTGTTATTGTTTGTGTACAAAATTATACTATGAATATTCTACAAATCTTCACGGCGGCGTTTTTGGGAATCACAATTTCCCGTACCAGGTGTCGACTCGCCAACGGGCGACTGATGCGCAAGGGACGAGTTAGTAGGTGAGGGTGTCCCAGCAGGAGAGTGCTGGCCCAGAGGCGATGGTGAATACTACCATCCAATGGGCGAGACCGGACCCTGGGGCGACAGCGGCTCATTCGTCGTCGCATTACCTGCAAATAATAAAAAGATTAGAAAATTAATCCATATGCATATTAAGTCCATAGCATTGAGGAAAAATAAGCAGTTTACACAATTATAATCATACCTGCAGAAACACTACCTACGACAGACGATGTACTACCTCCGTTGTGCTGTAGAGAATGCTGAGCAACCGGGCTCGTATGTAATGTCCCCGTGGAGGCAAGAATGGACTCGAAGTGCCTCATACGTTGCTCTAATGCGTCATTCCTATCGGTCTGAGCCCGTAGCAATATCTCCATCACGGCAAGCCTACCATCGTGTACAGGGCAGCTCCGATATGTACACTGTGATGGACCTGCCTGTGAACGAGTGCGGCAGGAATAGGACGTCCCCCGTACAAGAGTAAAGTTCGGCCCAACTTGCCGAACCCTCCCCATGTATTCAGGCTTCCCAAGCGCCTGTTCGTACGCGTCATTTTGTACCCAACACATCGTGTCCTCCGAAACGCTCTGCGTAGCAGCAGGGTCATTCGGTATACTTTGTGTCATCATCTCCTGTATGTTGTTAATATATAATATATATGTAGTCAATATATAAGTTATCACACGCATAACTTATAAATATTAAACGATAAGATTAGTAGCATATGCATAGGACCCGCGTACGCTCGTTCGGGTGACTCCCATCCCCCCTCTTGTGCGTCTTGATGAATGATTCCGCTCAAGTGGGAGGAGTGCCAGAAGTTGTTGCCTGTCGACATCCAAATGAAAAATGAAGATGGAAAATTTTTCAAAATAAATAAAAAATAGGAACATTATTTTTAAAAAACAATTATATACAAATATGATAACAGCTACATGTATATGTCTATACCTCATCGTGATTGAATCTGACATAGCTCTTTGATCTCAAGCAATGGGGAATGTCGTTCTGCTATCGCATCCGCTTCATTCTTTCACAGGCTTCCTACACAATGAACATATATTTAATCATATATTGACACACTAAAATGAGACATTAAATTTTATTGAACAATTATTGAAAATTCACATAATAATAATACAATCAAAGACCTACGTACCCTTTTTTGCTCGGTACATCATTCTCTCAACATATGCTCCACATTTGTTCTGTCATACTTCTCAAAAACTTTAGCAGGCACTCCTGCACGTATAGTCTCAGGCGTGTCGCCGTCTCGAATCTGTAGTTGTGTTTTAAAAGAATGCTTCCACGAACGATGCTTACGTCCCATATCTTGGAACGCTTCGTACTGTGCCTTTTGTTCATCTACAGATATCGAGAGATAAAACTCCTCATGCACATGCAATTTAAACATTAAGTTTATAAGTTCAACAAAAATATAACCCTAAGTTTAATAAATAAATAACACAAATTAATCAAAATACGAATGTGTATTGAAACATCTATATTAAACATATATACCATCAGCGCCTGCCACATAGCCTTCTTTAACTGTTTATCTACCCTCAGTCATTCGTCCCGCATATGCACGTAGGAGCCACTCCTTACAATATTCCCTATACTGCGCCTAAATCGGTTACAGGCTCGTCCAACGGGTTGTGTCGCCACATTGTACTGCAGTACAACCTTTTTCCCCCCTAGGGAACACCCAATTCCTCTCAGGGTCCCTAATCACCTCATAATAAATGCTCCTATCTGGATTATACCCTAAGCAAATAAAATAAAATACTTAAGTTAACATAATAAAAAATAAATAAAGATAAACTTAGATAGATGTATATTATTTCAAACTTCATATTAATTTCATACATATTCAGGAATTTAATGATGTATAAATATGTACTTACTCATCAACCGAACCTGTTCTGGCTATAGGCGATGGGTCGCAGGGTCATCTGCACACTCGTCACCATCCCTTGCCAGGAGCGGCTACTGACTATCGTCTGGAGGCATATCCTGGGGGCTATCGGGGGGCGACTAGTCAGGACCCAACATCGCAAAGTCACCCTCATGAGACATCTGGCTCTCCCCCATATCCAGCCCCCCCGGAGCTGGCATTTGGCTCTTCCCCAGAGTCGTCATCTGGCTCTTATCCAGTTGGGTCAGCGGGAACCTGTAATCTTGTGTCTCATTATCAGGTCCACATGGATGGGGCCCAAACCAAGGAAGGTCCGTACGGCATAGTATACCAAGGGCTATTCAATTCTCGATGACCCTCTCGGACTTAGTGTCGAGCCACATGACCTGATGAGGTGATTCCTAGCTGCGAGATTGTCGGCGGCATGGAATATGGAGAAGAAGAATATCTAGCAAAGCCAGACTGTGAGTGCTCTGGCTAGTACCCCGGCATACCCGAGGGTAATGGCCTATAAGCGTCATCTCTGTGGTGTGGCGCAGCATACAGTGACCCATGTGGCGTGGACGTGGACGGCACGGGCATGCGTGGTGCCCGGTGTGTACAAGGATGAGGTCTCCGATCCATTGAAACATGCGAACAATGTTAGGCAACGAATTAGACATGTTAATGCATATAATTACCCACATATATATTAATAACGAACGTGTATACAATAAGATTTATTCATTTTGGTCAACGCACTTATTAATTTCTATACGTTACAAATTATGTAATAGAATTAAAGTGAATTGTACCAGCAAAAAATATTTATTCATCCAATGGGTGCTTCAAACGGATCTATATCGGGTCTGTCGTGCTCGAATTCATCATTCATATCATATAGGTTACCATTGGTTAATACTAGCGGCTCACACTCGTGATAGGTTGCACATGCATCATGACTCCCTTCACCCTAACCAACGTCGTACACGTTACTGAGTTTAGTTCTCACGGCACAAACCCAATCTGGATTCCTTTCATCTTCGATGTAAAACACTTGGTTAACCTGAGATGTCAACACGTAAGGCTCATCAGTTATAAGCTCTCCCCTGTGGACAAGGTGATTGAAGTTGACAAACATTAGGCCCATAGTCGTCTATCTTGAATCCCTTGTCTCTCGTGGGGTCCGCAATTGCATTTAAATATTATAATGAGTTGAAAAAAAGCAGCCATAGGGTTAAAATTTCGCATTCAGTATATAGATGTCCATACTGTCCAGGACATCTATATACAGTCTGTCCTAGGAAAAGAAATCCATATCACCTCTTTAAGAAGCTTCTCCAATATGCTTCTGGCGTTGGTAGTTCAAAAAAAAAAAAAAAACATTGCAGACCATTATAAGCAGGTCTGCAGGTGCTAGAACCGTAGAAGATGGCATTGAGTATGATTAAAAAAAAAAACCTGCAAGGATCCCTATATACCTGCAGATCGCCACCCCGTTCATCCCCACCCGCCCAGCACAGGTGCAAGGGGTTTTTCACAGGGTGCGGGGTCAAAAAATTCCCATCCCTGCCCCCCCACCCCATGCTCAGCCCTAGCTGCACCCATCTTCCGCTTCTTCCGTTTCTTCTTACTTGCATTCTCATTCCCAAATGTAATTCCGTCCAACTATTGAAGAATTTCGTCCCCGCATGGCACAATTGGGAGCACATTCTAATTCTTCAGTACCATTAAACGTTCTTCTGTTCAGCCGCCACAGATGCTCTGTTGGCAATTATCTCATGTGCCCCATATAACAAAATTTTCGGTCGTGTTTCAGATATTTAGACCTTGTTGAATGCATACAACAAGGACATGCCTTCACACCCCTGTTAGGCTACCCGGACAAATATGTATATGCCGACAAGTCATTTATTGTCCACATCAACTAAGCTCGCATATTAAAAATATCATTCTTGGAAGCATCAAATGCGCGTACCCCTACATTCCACAGTTCTTGTAACTCATCTATCAATGGCTGAAGGTATACATCGATATCTATACCAGGTGAGCTCAGGCCAGGGATAACCAGTGATAGTATGAAGGACGGTATGTTTCATGCACATCAAATGAGGTAAATTATACAGTACAAGCAATACGGACCAAGTGTTGTGGGATGTGCTTATGTTCCCAAAATGATTAAATCTATCATATGTTAAACCAAGCCACACGTTCCTACTGTCTAATGATGAGTGCCAAATATTGTGTATTTGGACCCCTTAATTTGCACTAGTTAGACCTTTAGCCTTGTTATTTTCTAATGTTTTGGTTAGTTTTTGTGTTTTCTGTTTCTGCAGGACAATAAGAGAGGAATGACAAATTTCATAAGGAAATAGCTGGAAATTCGGAGACCCTGACAAGTCGATCGATCGAACTTAAAATTCGATCGATCGAATATTTGCCCGAAGTCGATCGATCGAATTAAAAGTCGATCGATCGAATTTTCCCAGAAACTGCTTTTGCAGAGCGCGCCAGAACGCCCAATCAGAAGCCAAAAAGCAGTCCTCCCTCTGATTTCCGCTGCAGAACACGCTGGTTTCGTGTTTGTGGTTGTCTCTAGCTGTAGAGGAACCCTAGAGGAGGGTAGATGAGTCATTTCTTGCCATGGCTTGCTTCTATAAAAGCCATAGCCCTCCCCTTGTTGAAGAAGAAAGAATGGAGAGTAGGATAGAGCAGAAACTTTGTAGTTAGTTTTAATTTCGTGCTTATTGTAGTAGTTTATTTTCAGATACTTTCTCTTTGTAGAGCTTTTCTTTCATTTCCATGGTTGTTCATCATTTTCTTGTGGTGTTCTTAGTCATGGAAGGCTAGTAACCTCAACTAGGGTTGAGGATGAAACCTTTCCATTGATAACACTCACAACCTTGCTGTACCACTTGCACATTTAATGATATATCATTTTAGTTGTTCAAGTTCCATTCATTTAAAGCTTTATCTTTTGCAATGAATGTGGTTAGTGGTGGATAGAGGACATTTTATGTGTTTCAACCGACCAATACATTGTTTTATCGGTTTGAATGATGATATCCATTGTGATTGAATGATACATTGGATGTTTTGATTTCAATCGGTACTCTTTGTGATTTGTCAATGTGTTGGATTCATTTAATGGTCCTTGGGTTTATGGTTAACAAACTTGAATAACACCCTAAGCTTAATGTTCTTTGGGTGTTCAAGTGGGAACCAAGAGTGTGAGTTGTAGGATTTGGTTTGGTGAATTCCTTAACCTTAGTTCATTTTATTTTACATATTTCATTACATCTCTTTCATTTAGTCTTTTGTTCTTGAATCAAGTCTCAAACCTTTGGAACTAGGTTAAGATGAGGTTGATTAAGCAAGATACCAATATTTGACCATTTCCCTGTGGGATCGACCTCGCACTTGCATAACATTATATTGCAAAACGATTCGTGCACTTGCGAGTACTATTTAAAACACACATCATCTAACATAAAATCTGGATGTAAATTGTCGAATGATATCCATGCTTCCCCGTCGGCCGAATGCCTCAGTACGCCATCTACAGTGTGGCCTTCTGCATGCCACCTCATATAGGGTGCAGTATGTTCCAACATGAAAAGCCTCTGTAGCCGTGGGATGAGTGGAAACTACCACAACACCCTCACTGAACGTTTTTTCCTCGATGATATGGGCTCACCATCCTCGTCTAGATGATTGTCATCCTTCCACTTAGATTCTCCACATACAATATATGAATCTAAGTCCTTATTGTCTTTCTAGAATAACATACAGTTATTACGGCACACCAGAATCTTCTTATACCTGAGCCCATGTCATTGAGAAACTTCTTTGCTTCATACGTATTACCTGGCAGAGTTTCATCACAAGGAGGCAGCAATTGATTCATAAACTCAAGAATATCTGAGAAAATTTTGTTACTAATACCTCCAACGCACTTCAAGTTGTACATGTGTACAGTAGCATTCAATTTACTATGCTTGGTACCTGGGTAAAGTGGCTTCTCGGCAATCCTTAGCAATTCGTAGTACTTTAATGCGTCCCATCCAGTAGCTCCTTCACTAACTGTCTGCGGCTGCCTATTGACGTCTTCCTTAACATCGTGCATGTCGAAGGCATCACTTAACATGACATGCATGTCGCCACCATATTCTGTGCCTTCACCCTGTTCTGTGCTTCCAGCCGTCGCATCTGTGACCACAGGATTCGAATACCGACCAGGAACAGGTCCACTAATCCTTCTCACACCGTTCATATACCACAAAATGTATCCCGAGGTCATTCCCCTTCCCTTTGTCAGGTGGGCAAGAACGTAATCTTGGGGTAGCGCTGGTTATTTCGACAGGACTTACATGGACAGTAAATTTTACCATTGGCGGTCGTACAGTTACTAATGGCAAATGCTACAAACGCTTTACACACGTCATTATACTGTGTTGTACCCCTACATGCTGACATCCAAGACTTGTCCATATTTCTCTGTATGTGAATTAACAAACCGAAACAAATTAAGATTTTTAATTTGAGCAATTAAAATGCTTAAATTTATTAAAGTAAAAAACTTATAAAAATAAAAAAAATAAAAAAAATAAAAAAAAGAAAAGAAAAAAAAGATGGCCGTCGCTATTGTTTAAATTAATGTTTGTTTTAAACTATTGATTCCGCATATTATTTTAAATATGCATGGTCCACGCGGTTTAATTTTTTTTTTCTCGAAGATAGTAAAATTCATCTATATTCATAGCACCTTAAAATTTTTAGAACCTTCTCACATCAACAATTAAACTTATAAAAAAAAAAAAAAAAGTAAGAACGTGGCCGATTAAAGTGTTCGAATTTGGCGTTTGTTTTAAACTATGGATTCAACATATTATTTTAAATATGCATGATCCTGTCAGTTTTTTTTTCGAAGACAGTAAAATTCATCTATATTCATATCATCTTAAAATTTTTAGAACCTTTTCACATCAACAATTAAACTTTTTTTTTTAGAAAAAAAGAAAAAGGGGTAAAAACGTGGCCAATTAAAGTGTTTGAATTTGGCGTTTGTTTTAAACTGTAGTTTCCGTATATTGTTTTTATATATGCATATGTGGATTTTTTTTTCTTCTAAATATACCAAATTCTTCTTATAAATCTGTAATCTTCTCACATCAACAGTTAAAGTTAAAAATGAAAGAGAAAAACATATTCGTCGCTATTGGTTATTTATGACATTTGTTTTAAATTTTTTATTACAAATATTATTGTAATTGGTGGACGGTGAAAAATTTGTTTAAAATTTGGTTCCCAAAAAACAACACAATTTATATATATTAGTAGCGCAACCTTTTTTTTTTAATTAAAATTTATATATATTCATAATAGAAATTATTGATTACAATTTTCAATTTTAATTTTAGTTTGTCATTGCTGGTTACGAACATATTTTTATAAAGTTAAAATGTTGGCGAATTTGTTTTTTTTCCCAAAATTCATAATAGCACCCCAAATTCACAATAACACACTAAAATATATCACAAATCTTCTCATATCAACAATTAACCCCCCCCCCCCCCCCAAAAAAAAAAAAAACAACACAGAAAATGATAGTAACATAGTAACAAAAAAAAAAAAAAATCACGTTAAAATATTACAACATCTACATAATGACCAACCCCAGCAAACACAACAAAAATCAGTAACATTGCATGAAAAAAAAAAATTTGAGAAAAAAAGTCTACAAGTATATATTCTATATTTCCATGTACCGAAAAAGAAAAAAAATTATAAAAATATCAAAACAAATACATTAAAATATACCAAGTTCATTATAACAAAAAAATCAAGACAAAAATATAGAAATTACTCACAGTGTATTGTAGTGTAAGGATGGTTGCTTGTGTGTGTACCTCCATTTTTGGAGAAAAAAAAAATCGTTAAAACTGTGTAAACCGAGAAAGAGGGGGAATTGAGCTGAGAGAGAGTGAGAGAAAACACTAATAGGGGCTGTGTCGTCAGCCGGAGGTGGTTGCTGGATGGTAGGCCTTTTAGGTTAGAGAGAGAGCAGGAGAAATAGAGTGCTGAGAGAGAGAGAGAGAGAGAGAGAGAGAGAGAGAAGATGAGTAAGAGTGAGAGGGAGTGGACGGTGGAGATGGTCGCCGGAGGGGAGGTCGAACGCGCGGTGGTGGTGGGAGGGGGACAGTTGTGCTGAGAGAGAGAGAGAGAGAGAGAGAGAGAGAGAGAGAGAGAGAGAGATGGGTAGCTACCCATTTAAAATATCTTATTTTTTGAATTACTTTTTTTTCAAAATTTTAATTATTATTATTAATTTTTTTTTTAAGGTAGGTGGTGCGCGTAGAATTGTCCTGCGCAGCGTGCCTGGCCCAATATTTGCCACGTGGCGAATGGGCGACATGCCCATTGTATGACGTGGGAGTAAACACATGGCTATTGTGCCACGTGTTATTTAACCACGTCAATCATTGTATAATATTTTATATAAATTTAAAATACTTTATATATATTGTATTTGTAATACACAAATACAAGCCCTAACTCTAAAATTAAACCCTAAACCCTAACCCTAAGTATATTTACTATACATAGCACTAAACTATGGTACATTAGAATTCAATAAATTAAATATACCTAGAAAAAGTATGTATGTTGAAATATATAAAGTAATATAAATTTTTTAACATGAATAATTTAAAAATGTATATATATAGTACACAAAAGTGTCATTTAGCCACGTCACTCACTGTACTTATAATATTTTATATAAATTTAAAATACTTTATATATATATATATATTGTATTTGTAATACACAAATACAAACCTTAATCGTAAGTGTAAGTGTATATACTATACATAGTACTAAACCCTAAGCCCTAAAACATAAACTCTAACCCTAAAACTAAACCCTAAACCCTAACTCTAAGTATATATACTATATATAGCACTAAACTAGGGTACGTTAGAATTCAATAAATTAAATATACCTAAAAAAAGTATATATGTTGAAATATATAAAATGATATAAATTTTTTAATATGAATAATTTAAAAATGTATATATATAGTACACAAAAGTGTCATTTAGCCACGTCACTCACTGTACGTATAATATTTTATATAAATTTAAAATACTTTATATATATATTGTATTTGTAATACACAAATACAAACCCTAACCGTAAGTATATATACTATACATAGTACTAAACCCTAAGCCCTAAAACATAAACCCTAACTCTAAGTATATATACTATATATAGCACTAAACTAGGGTACGCTAGAGTTCAAAAATTAAATATACCCAAAAAAAGTATATATGTTGAAATATATAAAGTAATATAAATTATTTAACGTGACTAATTTAAATATATATATATATATATAGTACACAAAAGTAAACTCTAACTATATATACGTATGCATACTATATATAGCACAAATATAAGGTTAGGGTATATAAATATTATATGTACAACATTATGTATATATGTCAATTAATTGGAAGTTAATTGGCATATATTTTTTGAAGTATTTAAATAGTATACAAATGTAAACTCTAATCCTATAGTATATATACTATATATAGTATTAAACTAGGATTAGAGTTCAATAAATAAAATATACTCATAAAAGTATATATGTTGAATTAATTAAGTAGTATTAATTTGTTAAAGTATAAAGTTGATATATATATATATATATATAGTACAAATCTAGGGTTAGGGTAAGGGGCGAAACCAGGAATTAGTTTGTGGGGGGGCCGAACCTAAATAAATAAATAAATATATATAGTCCAATGTGCGCCCGCTTGTAAAATTATAATAAAAAAAAAAACAAGTCCTAATAAACAGTTAAACTTAACTTCATAGTAAACCATAAGTTATAACTGTATACAAAAGTTACATGTCTATAAAATCATACTTAAAAATAACTTTTCTTCCGAATACAAAAGTGTTCTAGTTTGCTATAGACATGTACAAAAAAAAAATCCAAAAAAGAACTTCATATCTCCTTCGAATTGTGCTCAACGTCGACGGTCTTTCATGGAATAAAACTCATCCATTATCATCTCTGTAGTGAAATCCTTAGCAATTTCTTTCTCGATATAAACTACCAAATTATCTGCTAGAAACTCATCTTCCATTCTACTACGTAATCTAGTTTTTACAAGTTTCATGGCAGAAAATGATCGTTCAATAGTAGCGGTAGAAACAGGGAGAGTCAACACTAGACGAATCAACCTGTCAATCAAATTATAAATCTTCGATTTTCCTAAAATTGCTAATCCCCTGCACAACTCAGATAAAGTGGACATATTCTGAAAATCTGAATGTTTTGGCATACAAGCTTATAATGATCCAATTGAAATCTCAAAATGATTTTCTTTTGCTCGGTAAAATCTCGAGGATAGAACTTCTCAACTAAGCTGCATACATCATCGATCTTAAATGATTTGTATGCATCTTGAGGGCTTAAAGCGGCACTAAGACGAAGAAGTTCCACTGCATGCTCACTAAATCTATTATCTAGTTCTTGCAATTGGAAGTCTATTGCAGCAATAAATACATCAATTATAAAATGATGCTCAATTGTCATGAAAGATTCTTCATTTTGGCGACATGATCTACCTCGAGCTCTAGTGTAACGAGCATTCATATCAGGAACATCAATTTCATTTTTTTCACAAAATGATTTAACAGTATCAAGGAAATGCTCACACTTTTCATTTCTCAAATTCTGAAGAAGTGATTTTGTAGTTGAAACTAATTTCATGGCATTTAAAATGTCTTGAGAATTTTGTTGCAAAGCTCGACAAAGACAATTAGTAAATCCCATAATCTTTTTCATCAAATGCAATATCAAAACAAATTCAAATGATGTTAATACCATATAAGCCGCTTCAGAATCACCGCGCTGAGAATAGTTGGTTCCCTCCTTTGAGATAGTTTCGAGAACTGAACAAGTAGTATGAAACATTCTTATCAAGCTACAAACAGAATTAAAATGAGAAGACCATCGAGTATCTCCAGGTCATTGCAAAGTACCAATTTGGTTGGCCCCCCTTCCAGTCTCAATTTCATTAGAAGCAATCATACTTTCAATCTCAGCAACTTGAGCAGATTGCAATTCATCATTGCGTTTTGAAGAACCAACAACAATGTTGATAATAAAATTCAAATTCTCAAAGAATTGATGAACAGATTTTGCTTCTCTAGATGCTGCAACCAAAGCTAATTGTAGCTTATGAGCAAAGCAATGCACATAATATGCATATGGACATTCTCTAAGAAATAAAACTTGTAGCCCATTCCATTCTCCACGCATATTACTACCTTCATCATATCCCTGACCACGAATATTCTGAATTTTGAGGTCGTTACAAGAAAGGACATCACATATCTTCTTTTTTAAAGTTAATGCAGTAGTATCTTTGACATGGACAATATGAAAGAATCTCTCTCGAATAAAACCATATTTATCAACAAATCTCAAAATGATTTCCATTTGCTCCCTTTTTGACTCATCCCGAGCTTCATCAACAAGAATGCAAAATTTAGCATCCCCAATTTCTTTGCGAATCACATCTCGTACTTTAGTTGCAAAGATATGCAAAATTTCTTTTTGAATTTGAGGTGATGTATATTTGGCATTCCGTGGAGCATTTGTCAACACAACTCCATCAACTTTATCATTAAAAGTTGCAAAAAACTTTATCAATTCAATGAAGTTACCTTGATTTTTTGAGTCAGAGCTTTCATCATGACCTCTGAATGCACATGGTTGAAATGCTAGCCATCAAACACTATCTATTGAGGTTTTCAGCCGCAATCGATTATTCTCTATTTCTTGTGATGATTGTTTTTCAATCAACTTCCCAATATGCAGTGAATAATTCTTAAGATCTTCACAACATTTCACAGCAATTTTATGTGGTGAATTTGGATCTGTCCCCACATGCCCCATTAAAGGACAATTCATTCCATCGTTCACCTTTTTCCAATTCTTAAAACCTTTCACTGTAAATGTATCTTGTTGGGGATAAATCCCACTCAACCCGATCCAAAGAGAAGATTCAAAAGTCAAATAGGTCCAAACAGATAAGAATAATGATCATATCAGAGGTCTAAGAAGATATCAGATCAGAAGTCTAAGAAGATGTCAGATCAGAAGTCTAAGAAGATATCAGATTGGAAGTCGTCTAAGAAGATATCAGATTGGAAGTCTAAGAAGGTATCCAATTAGAAGTCTAGTAAAGGATTGAAGTCCAATTAGAACTCGGACAGCAGTTCTAAATCAACAAGGAGCAGGAGTCCTAATCCAGGTTTGACTCCACCTCTATGCCTATAAATAGGCCCATACCCCAGGTATAAACTAAGTCTCAATTTTTATGCATAGAGCATTATTTCTCTCACAGAAGCTAACTTAGGCATCGGAGCGGGACCCCCGGAAGGGTCCCTAGGTTTTGTTGTTTTGCAGAGTTATTAAGAAGCGTGAAGAACATCAAAGGAACGTGCAGATTCACACCATACCGGAAACTGTACCAACAGTTTGGCGCCGTCTGTGGGAAACGATTATTCGTTCCTCATAAAAAAAAAAAGAAGATCCAGCATGGTGATGAACACACGTTCCGGAAGCCAGACCAATCGACAGCCCGTGGCCCCACAGGAACCGGCTATTCAGAATAATTTGCAGCCTCCACCGAACCCTCCCCCGGGGGGTGGAGATCAAGATCGCATAGCAGCGTTGGAAGCCCAGATTGAAGACTTAAATGCAGAATTGTTACGCATGAGGACGAGACAGCCCAATCCCGAGATGAACAGGGATGAGCGTGAGGAAGAAGATCACAATAGCAACATTAATCCTCGGAGGGAGGATGACCGTCAAGGAAATCTGAGCAGAATTATTGCCGAGCTGGAGAGAAGGTGCACGGACATGGAGATGGAAAGAAAGGACAAAGGCAGATCCGTAATGGTGGACAAGCTCCTAATGGGTACAGACTCACCCTTCACCAGACGGGTGGCAGACTATCAGCTTCCCGATAAGTTTAAGGTACCCCAAATTCTAAGTTATGCAGGAGACAGAGATCCCTTGGATCACCTAGAGAATTTCAAAGCTCATCTAGACCTTCACGGGACACCCGATGAAGTAGCATGTCGGGCCTTCCCTCTTACTCTTTCGGGGAATGCCCGAGACTGGTTCAGGAAGCTGCCCCCGAATTCTGTTGATCAGTTCAAGGAATTGTCCAAGATATTCCTAACGGAGTTCTTGGCTTTCCGGACAAGGAAGAAGCCTTCGGGATATTTGCTATCATTGCACCAGCAAGGCAATGAGAGTCTTAAGGAGTTTATGGCTCGGTTCAACCGAGAGAAGGCTACGGTCGAAGATCCGACCGAGGATATGATTTTTGCTGCCATTTATCAGGGAATTTCACCCGAGGAGCCTTTGATGAAGAAGTTGATCCGGAAGCAACCGAGTACCTTGCAGGGCCTCATGGATAAGGTAGAAGAATTCATCAATCAGGAAGAGACGCTGAAGTCTATGGCCAGTTCTAGACTACCCCGAGAGACAGCCCCAGAAAAGAAAAGGAAAGAACTCAAGAAAGCTGATTGGGAAGAGCAGAGGCAGGTAAAGAAGTTCAAAGATTACAACTTTACACCTCTCAATGCCGAGATATCAGAAGTCCTCATGGAGATCAAGAGAGATCCGGCGTTTCGGGAACCACAAAAGATACCAGGTGATCCTCCTTATAAGAATGCAGGGAAGTATTGTGATTTCCATAAACAAGCAGGTCATTACACCGAGGGGTGCGTAACCCTAAGGTTGTTAATAGAAGAATTCATAAAGAATGGCAAGCTAGTTCGGTTCTTGGGAGAGCGACGGAACCATCCAGGAAATAACAGGCCTCGGAATCATCAGGACTATCAGCCCCGAGATCAACAGCCACGGGATTATTATCCCCGAGACCGTCCTCAGCTAGACGAAAGGCCTCAAGAGAATGCTCCCCGAGATGACATAGAAAGAAGAGAGGACCGAAGAAGCAGAAGCCCACAGCATAGAGAGCCGAGGCAACAACAGTATCTGCCCGTGATCCCATAAAAAGGACTCTCGGGAATTTCAGGCTTGCTTTTATTTTTTAGTATTTATATTTGCAAAGAACTAGAATTTTATTTTTAATTCAGACTAGACAGAAAATTCCCCAGATTTTGGGAATAAGTATTTTCAGAATAAATGAATAAAGCTGACTTAAGCATCGGAGTGTTCCCGGTCTAAGGACCAGGAACCCGTTGATGTTGTTTCTTTTGCAGGGAAAAACTCTCGGATCAGTCCTAGCCGAGAGTCTCGGATCAGTTCTAGCCGAGATCAAGAAGAAAGGGGGGTCGTCTCGGATCAGTCCCAGCCGAGAGTCTCGGATCAGTCCTAGCCGAGATCAAGAAGAAAGGGGGGTCGTCTCGGATCAGTCCCAGCCGAGAGTCTCGGATCAGTCCTAGCCGAGATCAAGAAGAAAGGGGGGTCGTCTCGGATCAGTCCTAGCTGAGACCAAAACTTCTCGGATCAGTCCTAGCCGAGAAGGAGCCTCTCGGATCAGTCCTAGCCGAGAGCAAGAACAACTTCTCGGATCAGTCCTAGCCGAGAAGGAGCCTCTCGGATCAGTCCTAGCCGAGAGCAAGAAAAACTTCTCGGATCAGTCCTTGCCGAGAAGGAGCCTCTCGGATCAGTCCTAGCCGAGAGCAAGAACAACTTCTCGGATCAGTCCTTGCCGAGAAGGAGCCTCTCGGATCAGTCCTAGCCGAGAGCAAGAACAACTTCTCGGATCAGTCCTTGCCGAGAAGGAGCCTCTCGGATCAGTCCTAGCCGAGAGCAAGAACAACTTCTCGGATCAGTCCTTGCCGAGAAGGAGCCTCTCGGATCAGTCCTAGCCGAGAGCAAGAACAACTTCTCGGATCAGTCCTTGCCGAGAAGGAGCCTCTCGGATCAGTCCTAGCCGAGAGCAAGAACAACTTCTCGGATCAGTCCTTGCCGAGAAGGAGCCTCTCGGATCAGTCCTAGCCGAGAGCAAGAACAACTTCTCGGATCAGTCCTTGCCGAGAAGGAGCCTCTCGGATCAGTCCTAGCCGAGAGCAAGAACAACTTCTCGGATCAGTCCTTGCCGAGAAGGAGCCTCTCGGATCAATCCTAGCCGAGAGCAAGAAGAAACTTCTCGGGGGGTCAGATTTAACCCTCGGGTTTTGCAGGTTAGCAGGTTTTCAGAAGGAGACAAAGATCGGGTTTCCTTAGACATGGAATTCCCATTATTCAAGCAAGCTTCGGATAAGGGAATTGGGGGGTAACTGTTGGGGATAAATCCCACTCAACCCGATCCAAAGAGAAGATTCAAAAGTCAAATAGGTCCAAACAGATAAGAATAATGATCATATCAGAGGTCTAAGAAGATATCAGATCAGAAGTCTAAGAAGATGTCAGATCAGAAGTCTAAGAAGATATCAGATTGGAAGTCGTCTAAGAAGATATCAGATTGGAAGTCTAAGAAGGTATCCAATTAGAAGTCTAGTAAAGGATTGAAGTCCAATTAGAACTCGGACAGCAGTTCTAAATCAACAAGGAGCAGGAGTCCTAATCCAGGTTTGACTCCACCTCTATGCCTATAAATAGGCCCATACCCCAGGTATAAACTAAGTCTCAATTTTTATGCATAGAGCATTATTTCTCTCACAGAAGCTAACTTAGGCATCGGAGCGGGACCCCCGGAAGGGTCCCTAGGTTTTGTTGTTTTGCAGAGTTATTAAGAAGCGTGAAGAACATCAAAGGAACGTGCAGATTCACACCATACCGGAAACTGTACCAACATATCTGATCCTGGACGACTTGTTAATTTCTTAGCAAAAATGTAACATGGATGACAAAAGATAGCATCCTTTGATTCCGAATATTCCAACCAAGTTGACTATGTCTGAAACCAAGAAGCTTGAAATCGACGACGATGATTCTTCGGTCCTGAAACTGGATATTCTGTAGGTTTAAGAATAGGTTGACATGGGTCAGCTTTAAGATAAGCACGTCGCATTTCATCTTGTAAGTTTACAAGAAATTCCCATATTTGTGGACGTTTTCCTGGATCACGTTGCAAAGAGGTGGCATCAATTTCTTCAGGAATGATTCTTGGACATTTGGAAGGCCGTTCATCAATCACTGAAGCATTAAGATCCGTTGCTAATGATCTATTTAAAGGTGTATCACTATTAACCTCTGAATGACTCGCATATTTTTTCTTAAAGAATGAATCGATTGTTTTTTGTCTGCTCATATTTTTCTAAGCTGTAAGAAAAATTTATAGATTAATAAATTAACCAAAAAATACCTACAAATATAAGATTTTTATTAGAATTTTTTTTACTTATAATAGTTCTTATTAGCATTAACAACCAAAAAAGTAACAAAAAATTAACTAAATCAAAAAACCCATCAAATTATAAGGAAAAAAAATTCAATAATCAAAGTAACTATTAAAAATCTTAATTTAGCCAAAATAACAAACACAAAAAAAATATAAACTACTTGACAAATAAACTAAGCACAATTAATAGGGTACGAGAAAAATGAGTACCTTCCAGTGAAGCAATGTTATCTTGAGCTTAAGGAGTTTCTTAAAAACAAATCAAAGACAATAATGTGCTAGCTGAATGCTGCAAACCAATAAAAAAAAAGAAAAAAAAAAGAAAAAAAAAGAAGGCATACTTAATTTTCTTTTTTTGTGTATTTATTTTGTAAGCTTCTTAAGAATTCTATCTAGACTAAATATTGGAAAAAAATCAAATTAAATAATAAAAACAAATATAAAATTTTTTTATCATTCAAAGATAAATATTAACAAAGCATATTTGATTAATTGATTATTTTTTTACATTAATCACATAATCATATTTGAAATTTTAATCATTTGATTCCTAAAGAAATAAAAAAATAAAATCTCATATCTAAAATCAAAACCTTCCAGAACGTCTAACAAATCTATTGGTCTTTTTTGAAAAAAAATCTATTGGTCTCTTTTGAAAAAATCTCTCCCTGTCTCCCCAGTCCTCACGGTCCCACCCATGGTTAATGGTTTGATAGTCCCACGCATGACGCATCAAAGCATTGAAATCATTCGGTCAAAGTGGGTTTTTCAGTTTTTCTAATTTACACTTTCTAGGACTTTCTAAGCTCTATCATTCTGGCTTCCACAAAAGACAAATCCACAATATTTCTCATTTGAGTCATTTCCTCAATTTCATTTCTCCCCTACGCCTCCCTCCCTCAAAGTCTCAGACTCTCAAACTGTCAAACACAATATTTCCTCATCTCACTCCTCTCTCAAACACAGCATAGAAAAAAAATGGCGTAGATACTAGAGCAGATAACTCACGTTTGTGACGTCTCAGTGGTTCATAGTGATAGAAGACAGTGTCTCGAGGCTAGATGGACAGCCTGGACCGCGCGCTGGACGCTGGTGGTGGTGCGACGCAGCGTCGGGTGCGTGGAAGACGGTGGATGCACAGCCTCTCAGTCTCAGATCTCAGTTCTCTCCCCTCTAAGCCTCGGTATTTTCAGGACTGAACCACAACATTTTTTTTTTTCTTTTTTTTGGGGTTTGGGTGATACTTTTGACAGAGAGTTAGTGAGAAAAATTTGAAGGAGTTAGAAAACTGAAAAGCAATTTGGTTTGCCCCCTTTTCTCTTGTGGAGTGTGATTTTTTTTTTTATTGACATTTCAGTGATTACACATTTGCCGTGTGGGGAGGATTTGATTGTTGTCTCATGTCTGGTTATTTTTTTTTCCCTAGGACCTATCTGCTGCGTACTGCGTAGCTGTGGTTTTTTTTTTTTTCCTTGTTTTTGGTATGGCTTGCTGCTGTTGTTGGTTTTTTTTAAAATTATTATTATTATGATTTTTTTTTTTTTTTAAGATTTAAGTGCCAGAACGACAGGCTTGAGGATAATTTTTTTTTTTTTTAAGAAAAAAAAATTAGGGGGGGTTGAATTCATTTTTTGCAGGGGCCATTAGTGCATTAATAAAAAATAAAAAATAAATAAAATTTAGAAGTCAATTTTTTTTTGGGGGGGGGCCATAACCCCCCCCACCCTCCAACGTGCCTCCGCCCCTGGTAACTTAGGGTATATAGATAGTATATATACATTATGTAAATAATATTAACCCTCAAGTTGACATATATATTTTTTAAAGCATATATTTTGTATGTGTATATAGTACACAAATGTAAACAGGGACGGAGCCAGACATTTTAATGGGAGGGGGCCAAATAAATTTTTTTCTTAAGTAAAGGTTAAAGTATGAATATATATTAAGGCAAATTTTAAGTAAATTAAACATAACCCAGTTTTGATATTTTTATTATTCCCTTTAAATTAAAAATTAATAAGCAAAATTGAAAAGAGTTTTTTGAAAGAAAAAATATAAAAATAAAAAATCTCAGTTTCTGTACTAAAATTGAGAAATTTGAGTTAGATGAATTATGTGTTTCTCGACGTTCTCGCAACTTTATTTGAATGACATGGCTCTTAAAACTAACATTTTCTTACTTCTTTTGTTAGAACAACCCACTCTAACTAACACAATAGCCCACTAACTGTTATACAAAACACACTATATTCTACACAAAACAAATTATGCTAAACGCAACACAACAAATGAAATACATATCTTCTAGACTTTTCTAATGCCATCTAGCTATATTGAAATGAATTTCCATTTCATGTTATCTTTGGCCACACATCCTTAGAAAATTGAACTTTGTCAGGCGTGCGATTCCTCAAATCCACATCTGTCTTCTTCCAATAAACTGATTTACTAAACCATTTTCATTTACTTTGAACAAAATAACTTTGTAAAATTCCTTCCATTGTTAGCATTCTCAGACATGCATGTCCGTTGCTACCCGTGAAATATTAAAAGAAAATTTTTTGACAATGAAACTATCGTTCCAAATGAGATGAAACTAGTTAAAGAGATATAAAAGGGAAGAGACCAAGGATCGAGCCACAAAAATTTCTTATTATAGGCCAAAAAAACATTTTTTTTTATTTTTTTTATTTTACCTTATTATTTTTTTTCTCAAGAGTTGGGGGGGGCCATGGCCCCCACCGGCCCCCCCTCTCTCCGTCATTGAATGTAAACCCTAACTATACGTACATATACTATAAATAGTATATGTATAGGGATAAGGTTCAACAAATAAAGTATGCCATAATTAACACATGTATATACTATACAAGGACTTATACGAGATTTGAGTAAATGTTGAAAGTTAAAGGGAATTCAACTCGCCCTCCTTCACGGTGTGTTTGAAGATAAATGCAAAAACAGGCCACCTATGGTTTGAATTCATTACCGGCAGTTGAACACTAGTCTCCCTTTACTCGTATAGTTTCCAAGGCTCCCCCCTACTAGATAATTGGGATGGATATGTCACATGACCTTGATCACAGAGGGGGGAGAGGAGCTCACGAGGAACATAGAAATAAGGTCACATGTTCGACTTTATGGGCAACATGATCATGATCTGCCAATAAGTAATTATCTAGTAGATCAATCATGATCATCGTTTTGAACTCGATCAAATGATAGAGGCATGCAAATTTCTATCTCTGTAGGCTATGCTGGAATGCTTAGGATCACAAGGCCAACACATTACCATGTTCTATTTGACGAGGTTTGTTTTTCTGCAGATGATCCTCATGAACTTGTGCATTCACTTTCTTATGCGTACCAGACAAACACAATTGCGGTTTATGTATATAGTATTAATATATTGCAAATTATTATGTTTTTTTAGAGTATATGTTTTATATGTGTAGTACACAGCCCTAACCCTGCGTATATATACTATTATACATATTACACAAATATTAACTATAGTCATACGTATATATGCATGCTATATAAATACTAAATTAGGGTTAGAGTTTAAACTATAGTATATGCCAAAATATGTACGTAGTATTAATTAAAATTTGTATTTATTTTTTAAATGATTTATTTCACATGTAAAGTATTGGATTACTTTTCATAATTTTTCAAAAAAAATAAAAATAAACTTGTAATTTTTTTAAAAATTACAACAGTTAACCACGTGAATTTATGATACGTGGCCATTTAGTGACGTGATCATATTCCACGTGGCGAGATGGCCATATGTGATTCAGGCACATGGCCATGCGGCCACGTGGTTCACGTGCATGTGGGCCGTCGGGGCCACGTACCTGAATCCATGTGCCCGAATTACATGTGGCCATGTGCGCAAATACCATGTGGCAATCTGGCCACGTGGCTACAGTAACGAATACTGTAGCCACATGGTGAATTTCTTGATTTTTTGCAGTGTTTATTTTCCATTTCAAAGATAAATGAGTGGTATCAATCAATTTTATTTATTTATTATTATTATTATTATTTATTTTTATCATTTTAAAGTTAATGTAGCTTTTAAGATCAATTGGCTTTGAAATTGACCACTATTAAATTTTGATCAAATGGTTAATGTGGCATTGGAGTTACCATTTGATCAAAATTCAATGAGATATGATATGTTTATAACTTCTATACAATTCTTGTATAACTCCGATAATTTTTTTAAAAAAAATCAACCATTAAATATGTAGGACCCACATGTAATAAAATATATTCAATGGTTAGTTTTTTTTTAAAAAAAAAGCTGTTAGAGAACCATTATAAGTGGTAAACATGTACAAAAATTATATAGAAGTGGTAAACATATCATATATAAACTTTTAAAGGACAAAAAATTAGTTCATATTTATAGACCATTATAAGTGGGCTTACAGATGGAGATATGAAAAGTTTATAGCTTTTATACAACTTTAACAAATTTTTTTCTTAAAATCAAATATTGGATGTATAGAATCCACTTGTAGAAAAACATATACAATTGTTAATTTGAAAAAATGTTGTTAGAGTTGTGCAAAAGTTGTGTCAATAGTTATACAACAATCATTTCTCTTACAGATGCACAAACCATTTATTTATGAGGGAGATATGATGCACTGCTACCTCAAGACACAACTCTTGACCACTTTTGCCCACGTGACAACTTTTACTTTTACTTTCTTTCTTTTTTTGAAAAAAAAAAAAAAAAATCCTAAAGCTAGCTAGGGGACCACATGCCACATGGACAAGATGGTCAAGAGTTGTGTTTTGAAGTGACAAAATATCATATCTGATTTATGAGATATGATACGTTTACAACTTCCGTACAACTTTAACAACTTTTTTTAAGATGAACCATTAGACATGTAGGACCTATATGTAGAAAAACAGATTCAATAGTTAGTTTGAAAAAAAGTTGTTAGAGTTGTATAAAAGTTATGTCAAAAGTTGTACAACAATCATTTCTCTCTATTTATAGATCATTTATATATTCTTGCAATAGGGAGCCTTGAAAAGAAAAAGAAAATGAAAATGAAAAAAAGAAAAAAGAAAAAATAATGGCTTTCCGTATGCAAGTCAATATAATGGAGTGAATTTACGAACCCATCTCTTCACTTATAGCAACCCAACAACAACGGGTTGGAGGGGCGATTGCCTTCTTAGATTATTCTTAGTGAACTATTCATTTCAAATTTTTCACCAAAATTTGGTAAAAAATTCAAAAAAATCAACTTTAACAAACTCCCTATAATTTTTCTATTTTGGCTTTTGTAAGAATTTCACTCAAAATTTGGCTTACAAATTTAATGAGTTATTGAATATTTAATCATTTCTCTCTCATTTCACTTCACTTTTTACTTTTGATCTCTCTTCATTTGTTAAGAGTGCTTGCTTAAAACCAATAAAAAATTAATATCTAGTTGAAATATAAAAACATTTAGAGAGTTTGATGTAAGAAGTTTGTTAAAAGTAGTAGTTAAAATAACAAAAGTAGATTTTTTAGCTAAAATTTGGAGAAAATTTAGAGAGCTCATTAGTGATACTCTTAGTTTTGAAATTTAGGGGGAAAAAAAAGGAGAAGTAAAAAAAAATAATAATAAGAAAGAAAGAAAGAAAAAAATGGGAGTGCTTGGGAAGTCCCAAGTGGCTATATACGAGATGTTTATTTGTTTGTATGTAATAAGGTCACTAGTTCTATGCCTCAAAAATCTTAAAAGAAATCCAATAAAAGAGTTTGAGATAATATTGCCCTTAGGCTTCGGTGGATTGGCAATGGCATTGGGCTACCACCGCCAATACAATCGGACAAGGATCCTCTCCATTTCAAATGGGAAGGATTCTCTTCATTTAGTTAAATAAGGAGGATATAGTTGTCTTTTCACAATTGTACAGAATGTGAAAAGACAACTATACCCTCATTTTTATATTAAATGGAGAGAATTCTCTTTATTTGAAATGGAGAGGATCCAAATTCAACACAACCTTGTGTTCTCTTAAGCTGATAAATGATTCCTAATTTCGTACATCCTATATTTATAGCTAGAAGATCATTAAAAGAAAAAAGAAAAAAAAAAGAAAAAAAAAAAAAAGAAAAGACATTTATGGTTAAAAACAAAAATATTAACCAATAACATAAGACACAGAATACTAATAAAATACTTCAAATTATTTTGCCACGTCAAAATAGTGTTTTTTTTTTTACAAAAACAAAAAGTATCTTCTACAAATATTAACGAACAGCCATTATTACAAAAAGACCAATAATTTTGGAAGGCTAAGCCCTCAGAACGTGTAAATACTCCCTTGGTTATTATATTATATAAATAATATGGGATGATATCCTAAGTTCCACGAGTCACGACAATGTCGGGTGTTCTACACTACCTTATTGTATTCTAATTAATAGGATGGGGACATGGGGTGCAAAATAAGACCCCATTCTATGAAAAGGCAAAAGGCCACAATAATAAAATAAAAAAAATAAAATAAAAATAAAAATAAAAAAATAAAAAAAAGGGGGGGGAGGGGTAATTTGGGTAAAACACGATCCTCGTTTCCCAATAATTTGAGATATTAGTGGATGTTTATTAGATGCTCATTTATTCGTTATATAGGTCACTGGTCAGCAATGGTGATAACCTTTAAAAGAAATACAAAAATCTACGGCTGATTTCTTACCACGTGGTACATACTAACCAAAGTGATAAAGAAACTATGAAGAACGGAAATGAACAAGTGAAAAAAGTGTGGAAATTGCTTTAAAAAAAAAAAAAAAAAACTTGGTTTGAATACGCATCTTATTCTAAAAAGTCATTTTATATAATATTTTTTAGGGTTAAATACCTCATTGTTATTTGAGTTTTAAGTGTTTTTAAATTTAGTACTTGATTTTTAATTTGTATCATAGGTGGTACCTGAGTTTTAATTTTATTTTTTTTTTTTGCCATGGGGTGGCAGGCCACCCCCTCTTCTTTTTTATTCCCCAATTTTTTTTAATTGTATTATTTTATTATTTTATAAAGATTTTTATTTTTAAATTTTAAATTTTTTTTATATAATGTCACGTGTTAACCTCAGCGGTTAACATGTGATAGACCGTTAATTTTAGGATGGAAAAATCTAACAGAGGTACCAAATGAGTTTTTACGCCTAACTCAAATATCACATATGATACAAATTAAAATTCAGGTACCAATGAAATATTTAACCCTATTTTTTAAGGGGCCGAACTATGGTATCTCAAATTGAGACTAGTGCCACTAGTCTATAATTTGGGATTGGTGCCACTGATCTTAATTTTTCGGGTTTCAACTTCTTTATTTGAAGAAATATATTGTAAGAAACACACGGGTTTTTTTTTTTTTTTTTTTTTTTTTTTCTTTAGGGTCAGGACGATTCAAACCGATATATGATTTTTTGTTACCGTAAGACACAACTCTTGACTATCTTGCCCATGTAGCAAGGTGATCTCCTATCTAGCTTTAGGGTTTTTTTTTTCTTTTAAAAAATAAATAAAAATAAAAGTAAAAATTGTCACGTGGGCAAATGTGGTTTGGAGTTGTGTCTTGAGGTAACAATGTATCATAACTCATTCGGGCCACTAAAATTCATTGAGTAATGCTTATTGTACACAAAGTGTGTCAAGCAAATTTTTTTTTAGAAAAAAAAATAAAAATGAAGTGATTGATGCACAACAACATTGCACAACTTGTGCACAATACAAGACACATAAGGTAGGATTCATGTGGTGGGTTTCATTTATATAGGTCTCACTCATGTATATTGTGTTGTGCATAAATTGTATAATATTGTTGTGAAAAATATTTTTTCTAAAAAAAAATTGTGCAAAAAGTGTAGAGAGTGTGTGCCCGTTATGTAAAACAAGCATTCCTCAAAGTTCACCTAATTAACTGAGGTTTGACCCTAAAGTCAGCAAAATCGTACAACAAAGTTTCAAGTTTCGCTCCCTTGAATCTTTGGACGGTGGGGTGATCTTGAGTACGTGGGCCATTTTAGCGGATTCGCCGTACGGTATTTGTTTATTGCCAGTCGATGAAACCCGTGGAGTAATTTGAAACCCGTTTTGTCAAAAAGGCGAGACTAGTCTATCAAATCTCTGAGCTGTAATTATTTTTTCCAGAAGATTGGAGAATAGTCTGCGGCAAATGTTATAATGTTATTATATATATATATATATATATATATATATATATATATATATATAGATATCTTTAATACACTTTTCCCGCACCTCATCATTTGACGTTATTTTTTAATGTATGAATCAAGTAGGGTTGAAGCTCGAATTTGTGAATAACATTTACCTATAACATAAATATATAATATGTAATTATATAAAACATATTATAAAATATAGCACATAGCTATAGTCTATAAGTAATAAATTAACAATACGTTATTATATATAATTAGAGAGTATATGTTGGGGATAAATCCCACTCAACCCGATCCAAAGAGAAGATTCAAAAGTCAAATAGGTCCAAACAGATAAGAATAATGATCATATCAGAGGTCTAAGAAGATATCAGATCAGAAGTCTAAGAAGATGTCAGATCAGAAGTCTAAGAAGATATCAGATTGGAAGTCGTCTAAGAAGATATCAGATTGGAAGTCTAAGAAGGTATCCAATTAGAAGTCTAGTAAAGGATTGAAGTCCAATTAGAACTCGGACAGCAGTTCTAAATCAACAAGGAGCAGGAGTCCTAATCCAGGTTTGACTCCACCTCTATGCCTATAAATAGGCCCATACCCCAGGTATAAACTAAGTCTCAATTTTTATGCATAGAGCATTATTTCTCTCACAGAAGCTAACTTAGGCATCGGAGCGGGACCCCCGGAAGGGTCCCTAGGTTTTGTTGTTTTGCAGAGTTATTAAGAAGCGTGAAGAACATCAAAGGAACGTGCAGATTCACACCATACCGGAAACTGTACCAACAGTTTGGCGCCGTCTGTGGGAAACGATTATTCGTTCCTCATAAAAAAAAAAAGAAGATCCAGCATGGTGATGAACACACGTTCCGGAAGCCAGACCAATCGACAGCCCGTGGCCCCACAGGAACCGGCTATTCAGAATAATTTGCAGCCTCCACCGAACCCTCCCCCGGGGGGTGGAGATCAAGATCGCATAGCAGCGTTGGAAGCCCAGATTGAAGACTTAAATGCAGAATTGTTACGCATGAGGACGAGACAGCCCAATCCCGAGATGAACAGGGATGAGCGTGAGGAAGAAGATCACAATAGCAACATTAATCCTCGGAGGGAGGATGACCGTCAAGGAAATCTGAGCAGAATTATTGCCGAGCTGGAGAGAAGGTGCACGGACATGGAGATGGAAAGAAAGGACAAAGGCAGATCCGTAATGGTGGACAAGCTCCTAATGGGTACAGACTCACCCTTCACCAGACGGGTGGCAGACTATCAGCTTCCCGATAAGTTTAAGGTACCCCAAATTCTAAGTTATGCAGGAGACAGAGATCCCTTGGATCACCTAGAGAATTTCAAAGCTCATCTAGACCTTCACGGGACACCCGATGAAGTAGCATGTCGGGCCTTCCCTCTTACTCTTTCGGGGAATGCCCGAGACTGGTTCAGGAAGCTGCCCCCGAATTCTGTTGATCAGTTCAAGGAATTGTCCAAGATATTCCTAACGGAGTTCTTGGCTTTCCGGACAAGGAAGAAGCCTTCGGGATATTTGCTATCATTGCACCAGCAAGGCAATGAGAGTCTTAAGGAGTTTATGGCTCGGTTCAACCGAGAGAAGGCTACGGTCGAAGATCCGACCGAGGATATGATTTTTGCTGCCATTTATCAGGGAATTTCACCCGAGGAGCCTTTGATGAAGAAGTTGATCCGGAAGCAACCGAGTACCTTGCAGGGCCTCATGGATAAGGTAGAAGAATTCATCAATCAGGAAGAGACGCTGAAGTCTATGGCCAGTTCTAGACTACCCCGAGAGACAGCCCCAGAAAAGAAAAGGAAAGAACTCAAGAAAGCTGATTGGGAAGAGCAGAGGCAGGTAAAGAAGTTCAAAGATTACAACTTTACACCTCTCAATGCCGAGATATCAGAAGTCCTCATGGAGATCAAGAGAGATCCGGCGTTTCGGGAACCACAAAAGATACCAGGTGATCCTCCTTATAAGAATGCAGGGAAGTATTGTGATTTCCATAAACAAGCAGGTCATTACACCGAGGGGTGCGTAACCCTAAGGTTGTTAATAGAAGAATTCATAAAGAATGGCAAGCTAGTTCGGTTCTTGGGAGAGCGACGGAACCATCCAGGAAATAACAGGCCTCGGAATCATCAGGACTATCAGCCCCGAGATCAACAGCCACGGGATTATTATCCCCGAGACCGTCCTCAGCTAGACGAAAGGCCTCAAGAGAATGCTCCCCGAGATGACATAGAAAGAAGAGAGGACCGAAGAAGCAGAAGCCCACAGCATAGAGAGCCGAGGCAACAACAGTATCTGCCCGTGATCCCATAAAAAGGACTCTCGGGAATTTCAGGCTTGCTTTTATTTTTTAGTATTTATATTTGCAAAGAACTAGAATTTTATTTTTAATTCAGACTAGACAGAAAATTCCCCAGATTTTGGGAATAAGTATTTTCAGAATAAATGAATAAAGCTGACTTAAGCATCGGAGTGTTCCCGGTCTAAGGACCAGGAACCCGTTGATGTTGTTTCTTTTGCAGGGAAAAACTCTCGGATCAGTCCTAGCCGAGAGTCTCGGATCAGTTCTAGCCGAGATCAAGAAGAAAGGGGGGTCGTCTCGGATCAGTCCCAGCCGAGAGTCTCGGATCAGTCCTAGCCGAGATCAAGAAGAAAGGGGGGTCGTCTCGGATCAGTCCTAGCTGAGACCAAAACTTCTCGGATCAGTCCTAGCCGAGAAGGAGTCTCTCGGATCAGTCCTAGCCGAGAGCAAGAACAACTTCTCGGATCAGTCCTAGCCGAGAAGGAGCCTCTCGGATCAGTCCTAGCCGAGAGCAAGAAAAACTTCTCGGATCAGTCCTTGCCGAGAAGGAGCCTCTCGGATCAGTCCTAGCCGAGAGCAAGAACAACTTCTCGGATCAGTCCTTGCCGAGAAGGAGCCTCTCGGATCAGTCCTAGCCGAGAGCAAGAACAACTTCTCGGATCAGTCCTTGCCGAGAAGGAGCCTCTCGGATCAGTCCTAGCCGAGAGCAAGAACAACTTCTCGGATCAGTCCTTGCCGAGAAGGAGCCTCTCGGATCAGTCCTAGCCGAGAGCAAGAACAACTTCTCGGATCAGTCCTTGCCGAGAAGGAGCCTCTCGGATCAGTCCTAGCCGAGAGCAAGAACAACTTCTCGGATCAGTCCTTGCCGAGAAGGAGCCTCTCGGATCAGTCCTAGCCGAGAGCAAGAACAACTTCTCGGATCAGTCCTTGCCGAGAAGGAGCCTCTCGGATCAGTCCTAGCCGAGAGCAAGAACAACTTCTCGGATCAGTCCTTGCCGAGAAGGAGCCTCTCGGATCAATCCTAGCCGAGAGCAAGAAGAAACTTCTCGGGGGGTCAGATTTAACCCTCGGGTTTTGCAGGTTAGCAGGTTTTCAGAAGGAGACAAAGATCGGGTTTCCTTAGACATGGAATTCCCATTATTCAAGCAAGCTTCGGATAAGGGAATTGGGGGGTAACTGTTGGGGATAAATCCCACTCAACCCGATCCAAAGAGAAGATTCAAAAGTCAAATAGGTCCAAACAGATAAGAATAATGATCATATCAGAGGTCTAAGAAGATATCAGATCAGAAGTCTAAGAAGATGTCAGATCAGAAGTCTAAGAAGATATCAGATTGGAAGTCGTCTAAGAAGATATCAGATTGGAAGTCTAAGAAGGTATCCAATTAGAAGTCTAGTAAAGGATTGAAGTCCAATTAGAACTCGGACAGCAGTTCTAAATCAACAAGGAGCAGGAGTCCTAATCCAGGTTTGACTCCACCTCTATGCCTATAAATAGGCCCATACCCCAGGTATAAACTAAGTCTCAATTTTTATGCATAGAGCATTATTTCTCTCACAGAAGCTAACTTAGGCATCGGAGCGGGACCCCCGGAAGGGTCCCTAGGTTTTGTTGTTTTGCAGAGTTATTAAGAAGCGTGAAGAACATCAAAGGAACGTGCAGATTCACACCATACCGGAAACTGTACCAACAGTATAAATTATAATTTATGTATAATGTGAGCAAGTAGTAAGTCTAATAGACCATATATAACTAATTAACTATATTATAAATATAGTATATAACTATTATTAACCATGTGTGATGTATTATATGTATGCTTATATATATACTAATATACTAACTATTTTAATATTGTTATATGATAACTACTAATAACTTAATATGTTCCCTTCAAAAAAAAAAAAAAAAAAACTTAATATGTTAGTTTAACATATTAAATACTATTATCAAAATATTATAGTTAATATGCAATACTATATTTACTTAGCTAATATATTATATGCTTATTTAATATATACTTTTTTAAATTTTTATCGAAATGACTTATATCTCATAGTTAACTACTTAACCATGCTTATGTAGGTAGCTAGTTGGTTAATAATATTAAGTTAGTATATATTTACCAATTAGTTAATAACTTAATATTTAGTTAATACTAAGTTGCTATATGTTTATACACACATGTTATGTGTATATATGAGTTAGACTCGCAAGCCTTAATCGAGTCGAGCGAGCGAGTTGTGTCAAACACAAATAAAGCATATCACCTATTTCTTAAAAAAACCGCATTTCTTCTTCTAGAATAAAATGCGAAACTTCTCTTCGAAGTTTGTAATGAAATTTATAGTTTATAGGACATAGATGGAAATGGATAGTGATGATTGAATGTGAAAGATGAAAGATGATAAGGAGTCAGAGACTCAGAGGTAGGTATAGATAGTCTCCTTTTGGTTTGTTGGGAGAGGAGTTTTCTGTCTCGTCCCTCTCCTATAGTTTTCAATTGCGGAGGTAGCAAATATTGAAAATATGGCAGAGGAGTGTGGGGATTCTTATGGCTGTTTTGCCTTAACAAAGGGTTAGCATCAAACAATCAACATTGGGGAAGAGGAAACTGAAGTTCTACGAGGGAAGGGAACAAAATGTCTCGTTGGTAGGCTTGGAAATCCAAAAAAAAAAAACAATGAGGCATTCAAAACACTCATTTTGCGTATTTGGAGGACGATTGAGAGAGTTTTCTTTAAGGAGATCCAAGACCAACCTTTGGCTCTTTGAGTTCGATGAAGAAAGCGACAAAAAACGTGTTCTGGATGGGCAACCTTGGTGCTACGAACGTACCCTATTTATTTTGAATGAGTTTGATGGAAGAACTCCCCCATCTTAGATGGAATTCATCTCTTCTCTGATTTGGGTTCAAATTCACAATATGCCTTTGGGTTGCATGAATTGCAGAGTGGGAATGAAGATCAGAGGGTTTATGGGATCGATGGAGTCTGTAGCCATTGCAGAAGATGATGTGGGGTGGGGTAGATGCCTACGGGTCAGAGTGCCCATAAATCTCTACCAACCCTTTGATCGGGGGAGAGCTTTAAATTTATCTGAAAAATCCTATTGGATGCCATTCAAGTATGAAAAGCTCCCTAGGTTTTGTTTTAAGTGTAGTCGAATTCTCCATGATAAAAAAGGCTGCCCTGTTCAAAGTGTTCCACAACAAAACCATGCGGAGGGAAAGCCGGCTTGGGGCCCGTGGCTCCGAGCGGAGGAGTCATCTCGTGGAGTGAGTCCTCCTGAGGATCACAGAGAGGAGGGATCCCCTCCACTGGTGTTACCGGTGGCAAGAGGAGGAGCAACAAAAACTAGGGCAAATACAAAAAAGGAAATGAGTCAAAATCGAGATTATGGGCATGTAATGGCTAGCTCAGGAACAAATTTTGGGGATTTGAAAGCCAATAAAAAATACTCCCATAAATTTGAAATGGTTCAGGAAAGGAAATGGGAGCTGAATGAGCATTTCCAAATTGAGAGGGATGAAAAAAATAAAGGTAACCGAAAGAGGAAGATTATGGGGGAAGCTGGAATTTATGAGAGCTTAAATAAGGAGTTTCCAGAATGTGATTACGTGGCGCCAACACAACTTACAGACGACCTTCCATGTAAGAAGCTCAATGATGAAGAGGCCCAGTATGATCTAACTCGCAAAGAAGAAGGCCGAACCCAACGGCAAGTGGAGACCTCAAAAAAGCTCAAAATTGAGGAAGCCCATGTCTCAAAGAGTTCTTTCAATTCCAAGATAATAGTTTCTCCTCCGACGACACAGGACACTTGTGGCAATCAAACACATTCAACAAGAGATAATGTAAGTATTCTCCCAGCTCTGTTTTCCATAGTGGTGTCGGCTCAAAGGGGAAGGGTGAAGCAATAGAAAAGATTGGTGAGAGGAAATTTATGTGAGAGCCAGGTGGGGGGATCCCACAAAAATGCACAGAGATCACTGGAGGTTCCCTGCCGCTCATTATGAGTCTCCTGTGCTAGAACAGTCGGGGGGTTGGGCGTCTCCGAACAGTTTGGGAGATTCACCGGTTGGTGAAGACAAATAAGCCCCGTTTTCTGTTTCTCATTGAAACGAAAGCAAAGATTGGTAACTTAGAAAGATTACGATGTTCTCTGGGGTTCGAGGGTCTGTTCCACGTGGACCCGATCGAGCGAAGTGGGGGTTTGGCCTTCTTATGGAATAACAATAAAGAAGTGGAAATTGTGAGTTATTCACAACGGCATGTCTCTGCCTTGATTACTCTTTTGAATGAGGACCAGTCTTGGACCTTCACTGGCTTCTATGGTCACCCTGATTGGGCCTTGCGTGAGGAGTCTTGGAGGCTACTCACCCATCTGAGGAATCACAACTCTTCGGCCTGGATGTGCATAGGGGACTTCAATGAGATAGTGAACCACTGGGAAAAGGTCGATGGTGCAGTCCATAATGAAGCTCAGATGAGAAAATTTTGGGATACCCTGTTTGGGTGCAATTGAGGAGACCTGGGTTATCGGGGCTCAAAGTATATATGGAGGAACAATCGGGATTCGGTATTTGTTAAAGAAAGGCTGGACAGAGCGGTTGCTACCCCGGATTGGTGTGCCAAGTTCCCTAATTCGATTGTAGAGGTTCTCCCAGCAACTACATCGAACCATAGTCCTCTTTATGTCCATTTCAATTCCACGATTAGGGTGCCCCCAAAGATTTTCAAGTTTGAAGCTAAATGGAATTTAGATGAACAAAGTTCTGAGGCTGTCAGGGAGGCTTGGAATCGGATGGATGAGGGTACGTCTATGCTGGGGATGATTGGTAGGAATCTGGATAGATGTAGAAGAAGTCTCAATTCTTGGAGCAAGGTTAAATTCAGGGCTGTAGAGAGCAGAATCTCTGATCTGTCAAAAAGGCTTGCTAGTCTTCAGGGAGCTGAGTGTCCTGGTAATCTGGGCGACATCCAGAAAGTGCAAGAGGAGATTAATAAGCTATTGGAAATGGAGGATCTTAAATGGAGACAAAGGGCCAAGAGAAATTGGTTTGCTGGGGGTGATAGAAACACTCATTTTTTTCACACTTGGGCAAACCAAAGACGAAGAACGAATTTCATCGACTCCATTATTGATGTGGCAGGTCAAAAGTGGGATATAGCTGAGGAGGTTGAGGCGGCTTTTACAGGCTATTTTTAGGAGTTGTACACTACTTATGGAGTTGAAGGGGTGGCTGATTGTACTGAAGCAATGACAACCCGTGTGCCCCCTGCTCAGAATGACATGTTATCGGCAGTGCTCTTAGCAGATGAAATTGACCAAGCTTTGGCCCAAATGCATCCCCTGAAGTCTCCAGGCCCTGATGGTTTTGGGGTGTGCTTTTTTCAACATCACTGGGAGACGATCGGTCCTAAGGTGAAGGGAGCAATTCTGGATTTTCTAAATGGTGGGTTTTTTGATCCAGGTATTAACAAGACATTTATGGCTCTGATGCCTAAGTCTCATGAGGCTTATTCAGTTGGTGAATATAGGCCTATAAGCTTATGCAATGTGGTGTATAAGTTAATTGCTAAAGCGCTAGCCAATAAGCTTAAGAGGATGTTGCCGTCAATCATATCCCATAATCAAAGTACCTTTGTCCCCGGCCGTCTTATCACGGACAATGTGTTGGTCACCTATGAAACTCTTCACTCTATGCATACATGGATGAGAGGTAAAAAATGGTATATGGCGGTTAAACTAGATATGCGAAAAGGCCTATTGTAGGGTGGAAGGGCAGTTTATGGAAGCAATGATGCGAACTATGGGGTTTGAAAAGAAGTGGTTTGCCCTTGTGATGAAGTGTGTAAAGGTGTTTCCTATTCGGTGTTGATTAATGGAGTGCCTTATGGGAATATCCTCCTTTCCCGTGGGCTTCGACAAGGGGACCCTTTGTCTCCATACTTGTTCTTGATTGCGGTGGAGGGGCTGAGCTCCTTACTATCACGGGCGGCCTTGGATAACCAGTTAACGGGAGTCCCCATTTCTGTTGGAAGGTATAGGTTGAGTCACTTGTTTTTTGCAGATGACTCTCTTCTGTTTTGCAGGGCCACTACTGAGGAATGGGAAAATTTGTCCCAGGTATTGAAATTGTATGAACATGCATCAGGACAACAATTGAATGCATCGAAAACATCTATCTTCTTCAGTAAAAACACAAGCTTTGAGATCAAAGAACTCATTAGTACCTCTGTGGGGATCCTTGTCCTAGCAAGCTTTGACAAATACCTGGGGCTGCCAGAGATGGTGGGGAGATCCAAGACTCATACTTTCAAGAGTATTTGTAGTCGGGTGCAAAAGAAGATTGACGGTTGGAATGAGAAGTTCCTATCCCAAGCTAGAAAAGAGATTTTGATTAAAGTCGTAGTCCAAGCGATTCCCACGTATTGCATGAGTGTTTTCCTCTTGCCTAAAGTACTATGTAAGTCGCTCAATACGCTGATTAACAGATTCTGGTGGGGTCACAAAGCCAATCATAACAGGATCTCTTGGATGAGTTAGGAGAGGTTAGGCTTCTTTAAAGCCCGATGAGGTATGGGGTTCCGGGATCTTCAAGTGTTCAATAAGGCTCTACTTGCGAAGCAGGGTTGGCGGTTGATAACAAATCCTGGCTCACTAGTGGCACTCATCTTTAAAAAGAAGTACTACCCCTTGGGGGCTTTTATGGAGGCTAGTATTGGTCATCGCCCTTCTTATGCTTGGAGGAGCATCTGCCAAGCAAGGGATGTATTCATTGGGACTAGGGTGGAGGGTGGGGAATGGTGCTAGCATTAGAATATGGGGTGACGCATGGCTGCCTCCCCCTTTCCCACAGTTGCTCTCACCTCCTAACCCCTCCTTTAATCCGAATGAACGAGTTGTAGCTCTTATAGACAATGAAGTGGGTGGATGGAATCATAAGCTTTTGCATAGGATTTTTGATCCAGGTGAAGTGGCTCAGATTTGTAGTGTGGTGGTTAGTCCTCTTGGGCAACCTGACCGAATAGTGTGGAGGGGATCCTTTGATGGGTGTTTCTCTGTGAAATCTGCATATCACTTGGCTGTTTCTAGAAGAGCTCAAGAGAAGGGTGAGAGTTCCAAGGAGGTTGCTGATGGTCACATATGGAGAGCCATTTGGAGACTGGGTATCACTCTTGCTACACGACACTTTTGTTGGAAGGTATGTCATAACCTGCTGCCCACTATGGTGAACTTGTCGGTAAAGCAAGTAGTCCATAGCCCAAAATTGTCCCACTTGGTTACGAGAGCTTGAGACCGTAGTGCATTACTTATGGAGCTGTCCCTCAACAGTGGCAGTGTGGCAAGAGTGTAGTAAACGTCTCTAAAAACTTGCCTTGATAGCTCAGGATGGGAAAGAACTTACGAGTTTTTTCCTTGAAAAGCTTGATGACTTAGAGGCAGTGGAGGCTTTTGTGGTAACGCGTATGATATGGCTGAGACGAAATTCCTTGGTATATGCTAACGAATTTCAGTCCCCCCAAAGGGTAGTGGAAATTTCGAAGGCAGCAATAAAAGAGTTATCTGAAGCCCAGTACGATCGAGCAAGGGTCCTAGCGGCCTCTACTAACTATTATTGGAAGAAACCTCATGAGGCTTATGGAAGATTAATTGTGATGCAACCATCAACAAAGATACTATGAGGATGAGGGTCGGAATTGTCATTCGGGATGAAGGGGGTAGGTTATAGCAGCAAAGGCAACAAGTATCCCCTGTATCATTGACCCTACAGTGGCAGAGGCATCAACAATATGGCAAGCTATTTGTTTTGGTAGAGAAGTGGGGGGGTCACATGTTATCTTGGAGGTGGATTCTTTTGTGGTGGCAACGACGCTAAAGAAGGGTGGTGTAAGCAACCATGCATATGGTCACCTTATTGAAGATATCCGGACAACTTTCCTTTATTTTTTATCAGTAGAAGTCTCTCATGTTAGGAGAGAAGCTAAAAAGGCAGCCCACGTGTTGGCTATATGTGCTATTTCTCAGTTTTTAGATAAGGTTTGGATTGCGGATTGTCCATCCTTTATCCGAGCTATTGTACTCGCGGAGCGAGATGATTTCCAATGAGTAAAATAATTCACTATTCTTCTTCTTAAAAAAAAATGATGAATAAGGATAGGCCATTTGATAAGCCTAAGAACTTCAATAGCTGATTTGAGAACAGCTAATCTCAAAACAAACTTTTTTTTTTTTGAATAATCATTTTGATACCTAATACAATCATTTCCTGAGTCTTATATAGACTCGATTAATTATGGGCCTAACTACTAATATTTGGTCCAACTAACTATTTAATTACACCCTTTACAAAAGTTTATGAGTAATTCCTCTGCAAGCTGCTCTGCGGATGAGGGAAGAACCCCTCCCCTCCTTATGGTGTTTCTTTCACCAACCTTGATAGACTGGTTTATATTTTTTTGTTTTTCCTTTATTGCTTTGTGCTTCCCCTTTTATGTATAGAGTATTATCTGGAGATTTTTTTTGCCTCTTGTGAAGCATTATCTATCGCATCAAACGATCTATCTGAAAGGATCAGTCCCTTTTCCTTTTATGTGATTTCTCCATGTTCTTTTTTGTTTTTCTATCTTTTAACTTAATTTTTGCAGCTCTTCCTACCATTAACATTGCGTCAGATACCCCACCACCTCAATCTCTATGCTCCACCACTTTTAGGTTTCATTGGGTTTGCGGAATATATCAATGGAATGGAATGACTATTCCATGGAATAGTTATTCCCATTGGAATAATTATTCATTTACGAAGATGAATACCTATTTATACAGGAATAGGCTACATTTTTCGCAAAAAAAAAAAATCATTATTTTATATTTTCTCTCATTTGTTTTTTCTAAAAGAAAAAGAAAAAAGAAAAAAAGAAAAAAAACCTAATCCCTTACAGTGGCCGACCACCCACATTGGGGTGGGAAGCCAGCCGTATAAGGAGCCGGGGTGGTGCGACCACCCCCGGAGGATTTGGGGGTGGCACATGCCACCCATTGGTTTTCATTTTTTTTTTTTTTTTTAATAATTTGAGTTTTTTTTTTCTAACATTTAAATAAATAAATAAATAATGAGAGTTTTTTTTTTTTTTTTTTTTTTGTAGTAATTTTGATTAGATTATAATTAAAGTATATGTTGTTACAAAATTAAAAGTATAGATAACCATTCTATCCCACTCTATTTTATTTATGGTAATAACTATTCAATTTCTCAATGAAATACTCATTCCGCAAACCAAACGAGACTTTAATATCTGCCTTCAACCCCCACACAGTTTTTTTCTTGTGGTTTTCTATCTCATCGGTGTTGAAGTTCAAGGTTTGGTATTTCAATGCTAGATCTGCAATTTTATGTTTGAGCACTCTTCACAAGCGCTACACAATCGTCTCTATCAACCTCTCCGCTCTCTAGCGCTGCTATCTGTGTCCCACGTGTCCCTCATGTGCCGACATGTCTCCACCACTTGCCTGCGTGTGGTCATCACGCGCTCCACGCTTCACTGCTCAGACGGATCAGGATCCCCTCAAATTCTTTGCCCGAATTTGATACAATTCGGGCAGGTTGTTGTGAGTAAGAATTTATGAGATTCACCTGACCGGATAAGCAGTTGGGCAGCCCAACTTTTATTTGGTCAGGTGGGTCTCATAAATGCTCACTCACAACTACCTACCCGAATTCTATCAAATTCGGGCAAAGAATTTGAGGGGATCTTAATTCCTGCTCAGACTCCGTTCTAAGCGACACCTTTGTTTTTTTGGTCTTGAAGTGTTGCTTTTGGGTTTTATGGGCTTTTTGTTATATTTATTTTATCGGTTTGTGTTGTTGTTTTCTTTGGTTTTGAGTGTTCCTACCGGTGTTTGTTGCTGCTTTCTTGTTGGGGGGTTTGGGAAGGGTTTGATGACATTTTGAGGTTCGTGCCCATTTTCGTGCCTCTTGATTGTGCTGACTTTGGTATGCTTTTATCTTATATCCTTAACTGACAACCAATTTTATTAGTATTGTGCCAAGAATTTAGAGAGCTGTATTATTTATTTAATGCATTCATTTTTATTTAATGTTTACCTGTACCATTGATAATTTTTGGGCTTCTTGTTGAGTTGCAAAGCTATTTATTATCCTTTTTGTTTGCAGTTCGTTCTTGACGCACTTCCAAAAAAAAAAAAAAAAAACATCATCAACAGGATTTGCCCCATGAAGCACGAGGGCAGTCTCGAAATTAAATGCCTTCCCGGGGTTTAGTTCGCAATATAATATTACTATCTTTTTCTCCCCTACTCGCGCACGATCGTTTTCTTCGATTCTACGCTGACGCCATTGAAGAAGCTCCGAGGAATTCCTGAGTTAGATCTCGCTTGGAAAACCCTAGATTTTACTCATGCAAATTGATTCTCCGATCTTATCAGGTACGCAGGACGTTGGCCGTATTAGAAGAATTTTCCTTTAAATCATAAAGCTCAAAGTCGGAAAAAATAACCATCTTTCATTGTCATTTCTTTAATTCTCAATATTTAATCGCACAGTCATTTTCAGATTGTTATGCTTCTTCAAATGTTCGAATATTCAATTTGCGATTTGGCTCTCGTTTTCTATTCAATTCGCAGCTTATTCAATTAAGTCGCTATCAAATTTCGTTGTGATATTTGTTTAGTCTATGGGAAGCTGGGTGAAAAGATTTGAGGAAAATAAGCTCAAGGTTTTAAAATTCTCGAGTCTTCAAGAAAACGAAATTCTCCACTTAGGTAGGCCATATAATCGTGCCAGACATAGTTGAGCGGTTTTTATAATTTCGAACCAGTTCTCAGTTAAGAACGCTTTCATTCTAGGAACTGTTTAAATTGCACTATTTGAAGAGAGAAACAGTTAACACCAAATTGAAAGTGGTTTGCGATTTTGTGGAAGTAGGTGAAAATGATGGGCTGGAATGACCATTTATACATTGATTACTGGATTATAAGGTCTTGATTTTCCTAGAAAATCTTGGCGGGGAAGCATGAATATTGTGAAGGGTGTTGCCGACCTTATTAGAAGGACTTCCGGTGGCCAAACTGGGGAGCCTGCTTCAGAGTCTCAACCCCAGAGGTTCTCTCCTCCTGGTCCAAAAATTTGCTTCAGGTATTTAAAGTCTACATGTGTAGTTTGACTTTTTACATTTGTCATTTTCGATTTTTTTTTTTAATTATATTAGATTATTTTTGGACTAAGGGAGTAAAACATTTAAATGTTTAGCTATTAACTGGAATGAAGTGGTCAATTATCCTTCATTTGAGGCATAGAGGGAGTTCTTCAAAGCGTGTATACCAAAAAATCTCGTTCAATTGAAGTCCTGATCATGTTATCTACTTTTTCATTTTTCTTATGCTTTTCTGTTCAGTGAAGTTGGTAACGAGGTGGTTTTAAAGACACTTTGGGAGAGATATGAGAAAGCCATCGATAAGGTATGCTTGTAAGCTTCCTACTTTTTAAATGCTTCAACTCAAAATTCTCAAAGGTTGTCTAGCTTTATAGAGGCTGTTAGTGTTCCCCACCCCCCCACCCTCCAAATAGCAATGTGAGGGCATACATTTTATATGATTTATTTCCCTAGTTTTCCTGGTTTTTCAAAAAGAAGAAAGACTATCCTTTAAGAATATATAAGTTCATTTAAAGTAAATGTTGAAGCTAAAAACATCTAGGCAACATTTTTTGATCAGCTCCAAGGAAACGCTTTTATCCTGTTTGGCAGGATATAAATGAAACCAACATAGTGTAGGGGGCGCTTTGCACAGTGTCACAGGGATAAAGTCGGGGCGAAGCCCTGTATACACCCCTGGTTATAAAAAAAAAGAGAAGAAATGGACATGTGTCTTTAACTGTTATATTTATTAACTAAAGAAGTTGGTTATTTTGTATGATCCTACCTTAACTGTTCTTAGATACTTCAATTCAATATTCTTGAAGGCACAATCTAGATTAGGTTATAAATCTTTAATTTTTTAAAGAAGTTGTATTGTAGTTATTTTAAATGCTTTATTTTCCCTAACTTTCCTCCCAACAAATAAGATGGTGTATGATTGTCACTATGGAAGAAAAAACAATATAGTATGACCAAGGAAATTCTATTATCTTCATGAGACTACTATTTATGTTTGTTTAACATGAATACATGATCAATGATAGAATGAGTATTGTTGAAGCATTGTTTCTTAAAAAAATAAGGTTATTAGTTGACTACTATTTATGTTTGTTAAAGACATATCTACCCCTCAGCTAGATATGTCTTCTCAAGATAAAGTTCCTAATTCTATGCGCTCTCAAGATGAAGATAAAACCTAGATTATAGGAACTAGTGATAAGATAATATTTTGAATTCAAATACTCAGATTAGATTGTAGTGTTTCATTCCTATCAGAATTGTAGTCTCCTAAACTCATGTAACTATGTTCTAGTTTCTCTATATATACAAACAGCCTCTACCAACATTTGGTAAGGCAGCACAAACACAAATCCTTATATTTTAATATGGTATCAGAGCCACAACAGTGACTCACGTCCTCTCTTTTTTTTTTCCTTCCCAAGTTTCGGTCATGTCTGCCTCTAACCCACCTCCACAATCCCCTTCGTTGGTGACCTTCACCAATTTTAATCCTATCAAACTCACCAATGATAACTATCCGGTCTGGCTGCCTCAGATCGTTCCACACCTCAAAGGCGGCAACATATTTGGTTATGTTGATGGTTCCACACCCTGCCCTCCTCCCACTGTGACATCCACCAAAGATGGTGTCTCAACCACGTCTCCCAATCCGGCCTTCCTCCATTGGAGCATGCAAGATCAACTGCTGCTCGGAGCTATTAACTCAGCTCTTTCGGAAAAAATGCTGACCCATGTTACTCGCTGTGCCACCTCCCGCGAAGCATGGACGACCTTGGAGACCCTCTTTACGTCTCGTCTCAGACAAAGGCACGCACCATGCAGGTGCATTATCAATTGGCGACTCTTAAGAAAGGATCTTCCTCCATCGCTGACTACTTCCACACATTTCAGACGTTGTGTGATGCTCTTGCTGTCGTAGGTCAACCTCTCAATGACTTTGAGAAGGTGTCCTTCCTTCTAGCTGGACTCGGCTCTGACTTTGATCCGTTTGTAACCTCTGTTACAACCAGAGCCGAACCACTCTCTGTGGATGAAATCTACGGCCATCTCCTCTCTCATGAGATGCGCTTAGAGAAGCATCAAGCCTCTATTGATCTCTCTGTTGCTGGTGCAAACTTTGCCTCCCGGGGCAACTCTTCTCCACACTCAAACCGTGGCATGCGTGGTTCCCGCGGTAATCATTCTTCTAGCCGTGGCTTCTCTGGCACTTCCAGGCCATTTCGTGGCAGAGGCCGAGGACCCTCATCTGGCCGTGGATCCTCCTCCAACCGACCATTATGTCAGGTATGCAACCGCTATGGTCACATTGCCTTGGATTGTTACAATAGGTTCAATGAGGCATACACTCGAGAACAGCCTTCTCAGGCTCAGGCCTATCTCTCTGCCCCATCCAGCAGCACTGATCAGAACTGGTACCCAGATTCTGGCGCTACACACCATCTGACATCTGATCTCGCCAATTTAAATATCAAGGCTGAAGACTACTTGGGTTCAGATCAAATCCGTATTGGCAACGGTAAGGGGCTCTCAATCAAACACATTGGTACAACTCGACTCTCTACTCCTAGTTCTCATTTTGATCTCCTTGATATTCTGCATGTTCCTCAAATTTCCAAGAACCTCATCTCTGTTCAGAAATTCACCAAAGATACTAATACATTCTTTGAATTCCATCCTTCCCATTTTTTCTTAAAGGACCGTCGCACGGGGAAACTCCTCCTCCACGGGCCGAATAAACATGGACTCTATCAATTTTTTCCCACAAATAAACATCCCCGTCATGCCATGGTGGGTGAACGTGTTTCTGCTTTTCAATGGCACTCACGGCTGGGCCATCCCACCTTGAAGGTTGTCCGCCATGTCCTTTCTCGTTTTCAGCTTCCAGTTGCTTCTCCAAATGACTCCACTGTTTGCACTGCCTGCCTTGGTGCAAAGAGCAAGCAACTCCCTTTTTCTTCAGCTTCCGGTTCTGCAAATTGTCCTCTTGATTTAATCTATACTGATGTATGGGGACCAGCCCCAGTTAGCTCTAGGTCTGGTGCTAAGTATTATGTTTCCTTTCTTGATGCTTATAGCAAATATACTTGGCTTTATCCAATATCCTTAAAGAGTGATGTTCTTTCAGTTTTCTGCACTTTTAAATTATATGTTGAACGGTTCTTTATGACCAAAATAAAAGCAATTCAATCCGATTGGGGTGGTGAATACCGTCCTGTCAATAATCTACTCAAGCAACTTGGCATTCAGCATCGTGTGTCTTGCCCACATACTCACCAACAAAATGGTGCTATCGAACGAAAACATCGACATATTGTCGAAACCGGTCTAGCACTACTCTCTCATGCTCATTTACCCTTCAAATTTTGGGATGATGCTTTTTCCACTGCATGCTATCTAATCAATCGCATGCCTACCACAATTCTACAAAATCATTCTCCATTTGAAACACTTTTCAAATGTTCTCCGGATTATTCCTTCTTACGCACATTTGGTTGTCTATGTTGGCCCAACTTACGTCCATATAATTCAAACAAGTTTCAGCCACGTTCTGTCCCTTGTTTATTCCTCGGCTATAGTCCTCTTCACAAAGGCTACAAATGCCTCCACTTGCCCACAAATCGCCTCTACATCTCAAGAGATGTTATTTTCAATGAATCTACTTTTCCATATACTCCTCCCTCATCCTCCCTTGAGTCAAACTCTTGCAATCCTCGGCAACAGCTCTCCCTGCCCATTCTCCTACCACAGTCAACAACACAGCTCCCACAACCTGTCCTAGAGCCCTCCTCTCCAATTTCCTCTCCCTCTCTGCACTCTCCATCACTGCAGTCCCTCTCTTCAGCATCTTCCAGCTCTGCTGATTCCCCACTTCCAGCTGATTTTTCAGCTTCTTCAACTCCTCTTTTAGTTCCACCTACTTCTTCACATCCCATGGTTACTCGTGCTAGAAATAACATCTCCAAGCCTAGAGAGTTTACAGATGGTCGAGTTCGGTACCCCCTCCCGAGAGCCCTGCTTGCCGAGTCCTCTACTGTTGAGATTGAGCCTACTTGTCACTCTACAGCTGTGAAAGATAAAAATTGGAGAGCTGCCATGAACACCGAATTTGATGCTTTACTACAGAACCAGACTTGGACCCTGGTTCCTCCTGAATTAGCTTCTAATATAATTGGCTGCAAATGGGTTTTTCGGATAAAGCGGAAGGCTGATGGATCGATTGAAAGGTACAAAGCAAGGCTAGTTGCTAAGGGATTTCATCAACAACCGGGCATTGACTATGGTGAAACCTACAGCCCTGTGATCAAACCTACTACGGTACGCATTGTTCTATCAATTGCTCTGTCCAATGGCTGGCCGATTCATCAAATTGACATACAAAATGCATTCCTTCATGGGAATATTTCTGAAGTGGTATACATGTCTCAGCCTCCCGGTTTTCCTCATCCTCAGTTTCCAGATCATGTTTGTAAACTCACAAAGGCTTTATATGGCCTCAAACAAGCCCCAAGAGCTTGGTTCTCCAGACTTAGTGGTAAACTATTGGAGCTTGGTTTTCATGGATCCAAATCAGACACATCTCTCTTCATCTATAAGTCGGCTGCTTACACTACTCTAGTACTCATTTATGTAGATGACATTCTAATCACATCATCTAAACCATCTGCAGTTTCTACACTTTTACAGACATTGAAACAGGAATTTGCTGTCAAAGACCTCGGGAAACTCCATTTTTTCCTAGGAATTGAAGTTCTTCCAAGCTCCACTGGTTTTATCCTGTCTCAGCATCGGTACATTTTGGACATTCTCAAAAGGACCAAAATGATTGAGGCCAAACCGATCAACTGTCCAATGGCATCTTCTACTCACCTCTCGGCTTTTGAAGGTGATTTATTCTCTGATCCAACTTTATTCCGCAGCACAGTAGGTGCATTGCAATATCTCTGCATCACAAGACCGGACATCTCATTCTGTGTGAACAAACTTGCTCAATTCATGCATAATCCCACGGATCTACACTGGCAGGCTGTAAAGAGACTCTTAAGGTATCTCAAGGAAACAGTTCAGTATGGTCTTCACTTCTACCGTGCCCCAACAGCCTCCATTGAGGCCTACTCCGACGCAGATTGGGCTGGAGACCAAGATGATCGTCGCTCTACGGGTGGATATTGTATTTTCCTTGGGAAAAATCTTATTTCATGGAGCTGTCGAAAGCAACACACTGTTGCACGCTCCAGCACCGAGGCCGAATACAAATCCCTAGCAAACACTGCAGCTGAACTCTCCTGGATTATGTCTCTATGTTCTGAACTTGGGCTCAGCTTTACACGTCCTCCTACACTATGGTGTGACAACATCGGAGCTACTTACCTATCTTCAAATCCAGTTTTCCATGCACGAACAAAACATGTCGAAATTGACTTTCATTTTGTTCGTGACATGGTTGCTAAGAAGACCATCCGCATTCAATTCATCTCCAGCAAGGATCAACTAGCGGATGTTCTCACCAAGCCTCTCTCCTCCGCCCGTTTTGCTTTCCTTCGTACCAATCTCAACGTTCTCCCTATACCGTTGAGATTGCAGGGGCATGTTAAAGACATATCTACCCCTCAGCTAGATATGTCTTCTCAAGATAAAGTTCCTAATTCTATGCGCTCTCAAGATGAAGATAAAACCTAGATTATAGGAACTAGTGATAAGATAATATTTTGAATTCAAATACTCAGATTAGATTGTAGTGTTTTATTCCTATCAGAATTGTAGTCTCCTAAACTCATGTAACTATGTTCTAGTTTCTCTATATATACAAACAGCCTCTACCAACATTTGGTAAGGCAGCACAAACACAAATCCTTATATTTTAATAATGTTTGTTTAATGAGACTGGTTATTGTTGTTAGGAAAAACTTCACTTATAACTCCTGATCTTTTATCACTTTTGAAAAAAGGTACCCAAATTTTAAAAAGTGTCAATTTAGGGTATTCATTTTCAATTTTTTTCAATTTCAACCTTCTGTTAGAATTTTCTGTTAAATCCCATCAAAATTTTCAAAATACCACTGTGTTCAATTTTTTTTAAAAAATTTATAAATTTTTTCAAAGAGTCAGGCATGGGTATTTTTGCAAATTCACTTAAATTTTGATGAACACCTAAATCCTAACATTTTTTTTCCCTAAACAAAAGGAGGGGTATTTTTGAAATTTTGATAGGATTTAACAAAAATTCTAACAAAGGGTTGAAATTGATTTTTTTTTTGATAAGTAAATAGAGTTTTATTGAAAGCGTAAGGCGCTTCTAAGTACATTGGAAGTATACACAAGGAAACACCTAAGAAAGCAGAGAAAAACGAACAAGGAAATCAGAATAACTAATTGACAGGGGTGACAAAAAGGCCACCGTCCAAAGATACAGCATATGAAGGAACGAGGCAACAATATCATCTAAGGAATTCTCCATTTCATCGAAACATCTAAGATTTCTCTAATTCCAAACACACCAAAGAATGCAAATTGACACCATCTTCCAAACCGCAGTACTCATTGGCCTTCCAGCCTTCCAGCAACAAGCAAATAAATTAATAACTCTTCTGGGCATAACCCAAGACATACCAAACTGAGAAAAAACTTGATTCCACAAAGTGGAAGTCACATCACAATGAAGAAGAAGGTGATCCACAGATTCCCCATCTCTCTTGCATAAGTAGCATCTATCCACAATGATGATCTTTCGCTTCCTGAGATTGTCCACTGTAAGAATCTTGCCTAGGGCTGTCCTCCACGCAAAAAAAGCCGCTCCGAAGGAGCCTGAGTCTGCCACACACTCTTCCAAGGAAAACGTTGACTTTCAGAGCCAACCAAGGAGCTGAAGAAGGACTTGACCTTGAACACACATTTCTTGGAAGGGACCCACCATAGCCTGTTTGCATGATCTCGACTCACCGTGGCTGAATGTAGCACTTGAAAGAAAGAGACAAAGACATCCACTTCCCAATCATGCGCCTCTCTAACAAAGCTCACGCTCCACTGAATAGAGCCGCCCAAATTGAAAAAAATTGAACGATGGATACCCTAAATTAACACTTTTTAAAGTTTGGGTACATTTTTTTAAAAGCGATGAAAGATCAGGGGTTATAAGTGAAATTCTCCCTTTTCGTTATTTGCATGCCTTTGATTATTTGGTTTTTCTGCCCTGAACTTATTTGAGTTGTCCTGTAGTTATCATGAATGCTTGGGCTTGTCATTGTGACAATTCAACTCTTCTTTTTACTTCATTATGGTGAATTGGATTTTTGTGTTCTCTTGTAGGGGAGTGTGCAATTAGTCTTCTGATACATTGGATCCCTAATTAAGAGATAAGATTTTTATCCAATGTTTTGTCTGGGGTCTGATAGGGCACAATGCACCGACTTTATCCTTACCAGTTATCTGACATGAAAAAGTTAAGGTTCAGACATGATATACCTGTCTGAGATTGGACATAGTCTTTTCTAGTGCAATTTAAACCTAGCTTAGATCGCTTTTACTTAGTTATAAAATTGCAAGATATTATGGTAGTTGATTATGATAATTGCTTTATCTGCTCCTCCTTGCTTTGTCTAGTTGTTTGATTCCCTTTCTTTCTTTCTCCTTTTTCTTTTTTTCTTCTTTTCTTCTTCTTCTTCTTCTTCTTCTTCTTCTTCTTCTTCTTTTTTTTTTTTTTTTTTTTGTTTTTTTTTTTTTGTATTTTCTAACACCATTAACTTTTTAGGTGGAAAAGAGAAGGTTGTTTCATGTTTTCCTCAAGCAATTTCTGGTTGTATACAAGAACTGGGAACCAGTAAATGGTGACCAGTTTTCAGAGGCTGTTTCAAGTCCCATCCAGCCTGAAGAGCTTATGTCATGTTCCTATGATGTAGTTGTTGGCTGCTCTGCTGGCCATCCAGCTGAAATAATTTCAATGTTGGCTGAAGAGGTCACAATATTAACTTCTATTGTCACAGAGTGTAAGTTGAATTTATATGTGCTGTATCTTGGATTACTTTGACGAGGCCAAATACTTTTTGTTAATGTTTGCAAAAATAGAAAAACCATCTTTGTTATTCATAAAAAAAAAAATAACTTCTTTGTTTTGGTATGCCTTCTTGGTCCTTCATTGGATATTGATAAATAAATTTCTAATATAACTACTCTTCCTGATTGCCCTAATTATAAAAGCCCGCTCAATAGCGGCAGTGGAAATAGATTTCTTTCATTTCCAAGAGAAGATGACAATCTTTTTCTTCTAAATCAATGGTTTAGATTTCTTTACAGCTAGTTTCTATCTTTCTCTATTCTACTTTTAATGTGTCTATTGTCATTTATTCACGCACTTTGGTCCCAGTTGTGATGGTTGTATTTTGTTTATATCTAGAATAACAGTACTGCTATTCTGTTCACTATGAGTTTACTTAAGAAGTGGCAGTTTCTAATTGATATGCATGCACCATCAATTTCAGGGCACACAATTTGAATATATTTTGGAAATTGCATCACTTATTCATTTGTTATTATCTTCATCTTTTCTCTCACATTTTTATTGAGCACTAGAGTTGATTCTGTTCAAAATGAATTCAACTGAGAGGCATTATGCAAAATGATATTCCAATGTCGTTGAGTTGCTAATAGATTAATGATCTTGGATTTCTGCTAGACAGTTTGCTCAAATTTTTTTATTTTTTTTGGTTGAAGTGTTATCTAAAAATGTTCTTGTTTTTTTTTTTTGATAAGTAAATGAAATTTTATAAAAAAAGCGTAAGACGCCCCTCTAAGTACACTGGAAGTATACACAAGGAAACGCCTAAGAAGGCAAAGAAAAACAAACAAGAAAATCAGAAAAGCTAATAGACACGGGAGACAAAAAAGCCTCCGTCCAAAGATACAACAAATGGAAAAACGATGCAACAATATTTTCCATGGAATTCTCCAAGTCTTCAAAACACCTAAGATTTCTCTCATTCCAAACACACCAAAGAATGCAAATAGGCACCATCTTCCAAACTGCAGCACTCCTTGACCTACCCGCCTTCCACCAACAAGAAAATAAATCGACAACTCTCCTAGGCATAACCCAAGACATACCGAACCGAGAAAAGACATGATTCCACAAAGTAGAAGCCACATCACAATGAAGAAGAAGGTGGTCCACAGTTTCCCCGTCTCTTTTGCACAAGTAGCATCTACCCACAATGATGATCTTTTGCTTCCTGAGATTATCCGCTGTAATAATCTTTTCAAGGGTTGCCGACCACGCAAAGAACGCCGCCCTCGAAGGAGCTTGAGTCCTCCACACACTCTTCCAAGGGAAACGATTACCCTCACTGCCGGCCAAGGATAATTGCAGAGATGTGGTTTGGGGGAAAAATGGAGGAAGTGGATACGTTTTTGTATTTCTACGGTGAGATTTTCTATTCTTGTAAATGGAACCCCAGCCGGTTTTTTTAGTAGCTCTCGTGGGTTGCGACAAGGAGATCCTCTTTCTCCTCTGTTGTTTGTGGTGGTTATGGAGGCTTTGAGTCGGATGTTGACTGCCGCTTTGGATCAGGGTAATTTGACTGGGTTCTCAGTGGGCTCCAGGGATTCCGAAGCCGTAGTTGTGAATCACCTGCTGTTTGCGGATGACACTTTGATCTTTTGTGGCGCTCAAGAAGAACAGATTCGACATCTGAGATGTATTTTCTTATGCTTTGAGGCAGTTTCTGGCTTGAGAATTAATTTAGAAAAATCAGAAATCGTCCCTATTGGTGGAGTAGAGGATGTCGAAAGGCTGGCTAATCTTCTTGGATGTCGGGTTGTGATAGAACAAGAATATTTTGGCTCTTGAAACCGTACTCATCTATTGAGTTTTCATTGATATATATAGGAGGATACAAGAGAGTTTGAATTACAATACATGACTGTATCTCATTCCTATATAATAGGATTAGAATTCTTAGCTATCTTATCTCTTATCTATTTATCATAGAATTTGAATTCTAATATAACTGAATCTTATCTAGCTTAACACTAGAGTTTGAATAGAAGTTGATTTCCTAGGTAGTATCCTTAATACCCTCCCGCAAGATCAACGGGGAAGATCGCACGTTGAGCTTGTGACATAGGTGCTGAAAACGTTGGGAGACTAGAGGTTTAGTAAGTACATCCGCAAGTTGATCCGAACTAGGAATGAACCGGATTTCCAAGGATTTATCAGCTACCCGATCACGAACAAAGTGAAAATCGATCTCCACATGCTTTGTACGAGCATGAAAAACCGGATTAACCGACATGTATGTAGCCCCAATATTATCACACCATAGAGTAGGTGGAGAACGTAAACTGATTCCAAGTTCTTGAAGTAAAGCACGAATCCATAGGAGTTCGGCAGTAGTGTTTGCAACGGCTTTATACTCTGCTTCTGTTGAGGACCTAGAGACTGTAGGTTGTTTGCGGGAGCTCCAAGACACCAAGTTAGAACCAAGAAACACACAATATGCACCCGTGGAGCGGCGATCATCGGGACATCCAGCCCAGTCAGCATCCGAGTATGCTTGCAACTGAAGAGAAGAAGTACGGCTAATAAGAAGTCCATGAGAAATTGTGTGTTTCAAGTACCGAAGAATTCGTTTCACAGCTTGCCAATGAGGTTGAAGTGGGCGGTGCATAAACTGGCACACTCTATTTACTGCAAACCCTAAATCTGGTCTTGTGAGAGAGAGATACTGTAATGACCCTACAGTACTCCGGTATAGGGTTGGATCTTCCATTGGATCACCAGTGAAAGCAGAGAGAGTTGAAGAAGACGCCATAGGAGAAGATATAGGCTTGGCTTCATGCATATTTGTTTTCTTCAAGAGATCCAAAATATATCGTTTCTGTGAGAGAAGAAGACCCGCTTCCACTCTATTGACTTCAACACCTAAAAAATAGTGAAGATCACCCAATTCTTTTACTGCAAAATCAACACTTAGAAGCTTCAAAAGTTCTGTAATTGCACCTGGATCTGAGGCTGTAATGATTATGTCATCGACATAAATTAAAAGAAAAATAGTTACTGTCTTGGTGCGATAAATGAATAGAGAGGTGTCAGCCTTAGAACCCACAAAACCAATCTGAAGTAACTTATTGCTGAGACGAGAAAACCAAGCTCGGGGAGCTTGTTTTAAGCCATAAATCGCCTTTTGAAGCTTGCACACATGATTAGGAAAGCTGGGATGAATAAAACCAGGTGGTTGTACCATGTATACATCCTCGGATAGAAAACCATGCAAGAATGCATTCTGAATATCAATCTGCTTGATGGACCAGCCTGCTGAAAAGGCAATAGAAATAACTGTCCGAATGGTTGTAGGCTTGACAACAGGACTATAGGTCTCTCCAAAATCAACTCCGGCCTGTTGATGAAACCCCTTAGCAACTAGACGTGCTTTATGACGTTCAATAGACCCATCAGCTTTCCGCTTAAGCTTGAATACCCACTTACAGCCTACAAGATTTTGAGAAGGCTGCTTAGCAACAAGAGACCAGGTCTGGTTTTGAAGAAGGGCATTAAATTCAACCTGCATAGCCTGTCTCCATTCCGGAACTTTGACTGCATTGGAGAAGCAAGTGGGTTCAACAAGGGCTGAATGTGTTTCTGCCACTAAACCCTGTGGAACAGGGTATCGGATGGTGCCATCTGTAAGTTGCCTCTGCTGAAAAATGTTATTCATTGACCTTGTACGCATGGGATGTACCCGAACAGGAGGACTATCTGTGTGGGAGATGGAATTAGGTTGACTAATCTCAGCAGAGGTAGGAGAAGGAGAACTGGAGGGAGAATTAGAAGAGGAGACAACTGCTGGAATATGTAGCTGAGATGTGATAGGAGGTGTTGGAAGTAAAGGAGGTAGAACCGGTGCCAGAACTGGAGAAGGGGAAGGAGAAACAGTAGGGACAGCAGCAAAAGGAAATTGATCTTCATGGAAGATGACATCGCGGGAGATGTATACCCGACCAGACTCAAGGTGGAGGCATTTATAGCCTTTGTGATGCGGACTGTACCCAAGAAAGAGACATTCTTTGGATCGGGGGGAAAACTTATGAGAATTATAGGGTCTTAAGTTGGGAAAGCAAGCACAGCCGAACACCTTAAGAAACTTATAATCTGGAATTTGTTTAAACAGTGTCTCAAAAGGTGATTTATTATGTAACAAAGGTGTTGGCAAGCGATTGATAAGGTAACAGGAAGTGAGACAAGCCTCATCCCAAAATTTTTGAGGGAGATGACTTTCAGCCAAGAGAGCTAGAGTAGTGTCAATGAGGTGCCTATGTTTTCTTTCGACACATCCTTGTTGTTGGTGTGTATGAGGACAAGAGATACGATGAGTTATGCCATGAGTTTGAAAATAAGAGTGAAGTGTGCGATATTCACCACCCCAGTCAGATTGAACGCTTATTATTTTGGAATTGAGTAAACGTTCAGCCATGGCTTGAAATTGAAGAAAGGTTGGCATAACATCAGATTTAGCTTGAATTGGATAAACCCAAGTGTAACGACTATAAGCATCAATAAAGGACACATAAAAGCGATTTCCATTAATTGAAAGAGTTGGGGAAGGTCCCCATACATCTGAATAAACTAATTCTAAAGGTTTACAAATGCTGGAAGTAGAAGAAGAAAACGGCAATTGATGACCCTTAGCTTGTGGGCAGATCTTGCAAGGTGTGACTGCCTTATTGGAATGAATCGGAAGCTGAAACTGAGAAAGAACACGGTGGACTGTTCGAAATGCTGGGTGACCTAAGCGCTTGTGCCAAGAAGTAGATGATGTACGAGCACCAACAAGTGCTTGATTTATTGGTGGAGAACTCGATGAGGGAAGAAGGTGATAGAGACCATCTTTAGTGCGCCCTTGATGGAGGATGATCCCGGTTTGAGAGTCCTTAATGACAAAGAAAGATGAATGAAATTCAAAAAAGACAGAATTATCAAGTGCAAATTGTCTAACCGAAAGAAGATTTTTACAGATGGAGGGAACCCGAAGGAGTTGATTTAGAACAAAAGTACGACGAGAAAGAGATAAAGAAGCTGAACCAATATGAGAGATAGGCAAACCTGATCCATCACCCACACGGATTTGATCCTGTCCATGATAGTCCTCATGAGAGATATTGAGGTTCTGCAGCGTATTTGTCATATGATGAGTAGCCCCAGTGTCCGGGTACCAAGATTCCTCAGCTGGTAGAGCCGGAGATGTATAGTAGGCCTGTGGAGAGAGCTGCTGTTGTGGGGGCTGAGACTGTTCAGAGTAGGACATATCCTGTCGATGGTAGCAGCGAATAGCAGAGTGACCAGGTTTGCCACAGATCTGACAGGAAGGCCGGGAGGAAGAAGCCGCATCCTGAGAGAAGTAGGAACCACGTCCGCGGTTACTGGAGGAAGACCCACGGCCTCTGTTGTAAGGACGACTACCACGTCCGCGAAAACCACGTCCCCGAGAAGAGGAACCACGGGTGGAGAAGTTTGCAGCAGGGGAAAGATTATCAACAGCTGGAAGTTGCTGATCCAGTCGCATTTCATGGGCGAGAAGATGACCGTAGAGTTCATCAATGGACAGGGGATCGACTCGGGTTGTGACAGACGTCACAAAGGGATCATATTCTGACCCGAGACCCTTGAGAAGAAAAGAGACGCTCTCAAAATCATTGAGAGGCTGACCGGCAGCGGCTAGAGTGTCGCTTAATGTCTTGATAGTCTGAAAGTACTCAGTGATTGAGTTGGAGCCCTTCTTGACAGTGGCGAGTTGAAAATAAATCTGCATGACACGCGCACGAGCTTGAGAAGCAAACATGGTGAGAAGCGTGTTCCAGAGAGCAGCAGACGAGACGCATCCAACAGCATGGACGACGTATGGCTCGGACAGTGTAGAAATTAGGATGCTCAGGATCATCTGATCACGCTGAGTCCAGGCAAGGAAGTCAGGGTTGACTATGGTGGCAGGAGCACCGGCAGTGGAGTTGGGATTGGGAATAGTTTGTGCAGGAGGTAACAAGGAGCCATCAAGAAAGCCATAGGCATCTTGGCCCTTGATATAGGCGAGAATTTGAGTTTTCCAGGCATTGAAATTGCCTTTGGAGAGTTTAATGCTAAGGTTGTGGTTCATATTTGGGACGGTGAAGACAACTGTGGGTTGGGTAGGTGGCGGAGGTGGCGGGGGAGGCTGGGAAGCATTGGAGGTTGCCGAAGCAGAGGACTCAGCGTCAGAATCGGCCATGGATCACGACGTTGGTCGGTGAGAGGGCTCTGATACCATGATAGAACAAGAATATTTTGGCTCTTGAAACCGTACTCATCTATTGAGTTTTCATTGATATATATAGGAGGATACAAGAGAGTTTGAATTACAATACATGACTGTATCTCATTCCTATATAATAGGATTAGAATTCTTAGCTATCTTATCTCTTATCTATTTATCATAGAATTTGAATTCTAATATAACTGAATCTTATCTAGCTTAACACTAGAGTTTGAATAGAAGTTGATTTCCTAGGTAGTATCCTTAATAGGTTGCTTCTCTGCCTATGACTTATTTGGGTTTGCCATTGGGTGCTTCTTACAAGTCCACCTCTATTTGGAATGGTGTTATTGAAAAAATGGAAAGGAGGTTGGCGGGTTGGAAGCGGATGTACTTGTCGAAGGGTGCTCGGTTGACTCTTATTAATAGTACGCTCTCCAACATCCCCATTTATTATTTATCATTGTTTCCTATTCCAGTGAGGGTGGCTAATCGTCTTGATAAAATTCGAAAGGATTTTCTTTGGGGTGGCATTGGTGACGAGACCAAATTTCATCTAGTTAATTGGAACAAGATTTGCACACCTTTGCCTACAGGTGGGTTGGGAGTTCACAATTTCATCCAGTTCAATCGAGCTCTCTTGGGTAAGTGGCTGTGGAGATATGGTAGGGAGAGAGAGGCTTTATGGCGTTTGGTGATTGATGCCAAGTTTGAAAGTTTAAAGGGGGGGTGGTGTTCGAAAGAGGCTTCGGGTTCATTTGGAGTAGGTGTATGGAAGCATATTAGGAGGGGGTGGGAGGAATTTCGTAATTTTGTTCGGTTTGAACTGGGGAATGGATCAAATATTAGTTTTTGGCAAGATTGGTGGTGTGGGGATAGATCCTTGGAGCAATGCTTTCCAGCTCTTTTTAGTATAGCAAGGAATAAAGACGCGACGGTAGAAGATAATTTGGTGGTTCATAATGGTGCTATTCAGTGGAATGTTCTTTTCACGCGACATATTCAGGATTGGGAGTTGGATATGGTCATTTCTTTCTTCGATCGTCTATACTCCAGTTCGGCTCGACATGGGGAGGGTGACAGGTTAGTGTGGAATCCCTCTAGAAAAGGTCTATTTGAGGTGAGATCCTTCTACAAAGAGCTTATTAGGAAAGGTGGCCCTGTTGTCTCGTGTTTCCCTTGGAAGAATATTTGGCGTGTTAAGGCTCCAACTAGGGTGGCCTTCTTCGTTTGGTCAGCTGCTTTGGGCAAAATTTTGACGCATGATAACTTGCGTAAGAGGAAGGTGATAGTAATTGAGTGGTGTTGTTTATGTAAGAAGAGTGGGGAGTCTATTGATCACTTGTTGCTTCACTGCGAGGTAGCCCAGGCTCTTTGGAGCTTTGTCCTTACTTTATTTGGGGTCGAGTGGGTTATGCCACGTACGGTGTTGGAGTTGCTGAATAGTTGGGGGGCGGCACTTGGGGGTGGTCTTGCTATTGAGGCTTGGCGGTTAGCTCCTTTATGCTTGCTGTGGTGTATTTGGAGGGAGCGGAATGCTAGGCTGTTTGAAGATGTAGAGACATCTATGGTGGAGCTTCGGAAGCGGTTGCTCAATACTTTATATTTTTGGATAGCGCCCCATCATAGTTTGAGCTCTTTTACTTATGTAGAATTTTTAAATTTATTCTCTGTACGTCCCTGTTAGGGGTTCTCTTGTATACTTCCCGTGTATAAGGGTTGCGCCCTCTGCGCTTTTTTATATAATTGCAATTACTTATCAAAAAAAAAAATTATGCTTCCTTTGTCTGGGAGGCCATTGAGTCCTCTCAAACTTAAGGTTGAAAGTTGGACAGGATTTCTGGAATAAGGTCCATGGTTTATTGAGATTTTGTATTTGGTCTTTAGTTACTTCATTGTTACTTCTTATTTTTCTCCATATACAATGACTAAAACTCTATTCTAATTAAGTCTGGTCCAAATCCAATTGTTCTTGTTTTTCTCATGAAATCCAGTAAACACCAGCATGATGCGGTCAAAAACAGGCTTATCTGGGGATTCCACAAGCTTGAATATTATTTCTGAAGGATTGCCTGTCTTGGATGCTCTGACAATTGTTACCCGGTCGCTGCATAATTGCAGAGTTTTTGGATACTATAGTGGGATTCAGAAGCTTACAGCATTGATGAAAGGTATTATATGTGGTATTATTTCTATTGCATTGCTTTGAGTGTGCCGTTGCATTTTGTTGGTAATATTGTCCAGTAGTGCTAAAACTTTTGGTTTCTTTTCAGTAGATTTGGTTTAGGGAGTGATGCACCTTTTTACAAAGAACTATATTATTCATCCTTTTAGTTGGGTTAGAGAACTATAGCTATGCAGTTTTGTGATAAAGATAAACAAGCATAATCAATTATTTTTTGCGAAAATATTTAGGGGTGCATGCTCAGTAACATGTGGATTTGAAGTATCTTGTCTCTCATTGCATTAGTGCAATGGCACTTGAAGCTTGTTTTGGTATGTGATGCTTTGAGTGCTCTTCTTTTCCTTAATCCTCTGCCATCCTTCTTTCTGTTTCTTCTTCTTTCTTTAAGCATGTTTCTAATAGCACTTCTCACAAATATTTTGTGTTACATTAGTCTTATTCTATGTTTTACACGGGTTCTTCGTAAGTCATTCCCATGGTTATTTTCTGTTTTAGAAACTTAGTAGCATATATTCTTTCTCTGTAAAAGCATTGGATGGTTTATGAACACCATTCTTCACCTTACTTTTCCCAATTTAGAGGACATCAACCCATATATCTTGTCTGTCAGCTTGAGTTTAGAGTCCTTATGAACCATTTGCATTTTATTTTTAACCAGTTCTCTAGAATGTGCCAATAAACGCATTGTTTTCCTAGTTGGATTGAAATTTGACAATTTTTTTCTTCCCTCAATGTGTTGGCAAAGACATTATGTTGCAATAGTTCGATTTACATCATGCATTCATTTTCCGGAATTCTACTAGGAAAATTCTTTGACTACTAGTATATTTTACCAGGATTATATGAGCATCATCTTTACTTTTACATGGTGGGTTTTGTTTACTTCAGGTGCTGTTGTCCAACTTAAAACAATAAGCAGTGCACTTTCTGCTGATGAAAGTTTATCTGACTTTGCTGTAGAGAAGACTGGCCTCCTGCAACAAATTCTTGTACATGTTGTGTCAATAATATGTAGTTTCATTGATTTAGACTCAAATGTATATGGGAAGGTTCAGTTGTATAGCAATAGTATAGACTTTGTTCCGAGCAGTGGTGCATCTTTGCTTGACTCTTCTAGTAATTTGAAGGTCACTTCTTATGAAACAAGGCTACATTGGCATCAGAAGGCAGTTGTGTCTGTGATGGAAGCTGGTGGCCTTAATTGGTTAGTAGGTAAGGTAGGAAACTTATAGTCATTTTACACATAATTGTGGCTTGGTAATACACACGGGAAACTAGTATCAGAGACATCTGAACGCTAAAATGTACTATATTGATTGCAATACATTTACTCATTGTAAGAACAAGGTGATGGGCGAGATTGTGGTTCAAAACTCACTGGAAGCATGTAGAACTTACCATAAAAAATAGATTTTATTCATTGCTTTACTGAAAACAAAAAGAAAAAGTTTGTAGAATGTAACTTTCCTGGTACTTCCATAAGAAAATCACCACCACTATAGAGAAGATGTGCCTTAATTGCCATACATTTTTATGCTTTGCAAGAGATTTTCTTTTGGTTTGACTTTGATATTAATATGATGAACCCTATCTATCTTCTGTCCCATTCTGATTTTGTGGCAGATTTTTATGGGATTTTAGTTGTCATCTCTCTCAGTTTTGCATGTTTACATCCCTGCTATTGCTCATGGGTACCTTAATACTCTATACCTCCTTATCCTGTACCGTAAACATATCTTGAGAATTCTAATTCAGATTATGACTTCTAATATTTTAATAATTAATTTAAAACTATAAGTGAATAAATAAAACAATATTAAACAGAGTATACATTGGTGGGAGGTATTAAATGGACCAAACATGAAACCTTGTATTTCTCTTTGTGTTTTATTCACAAGAATTGATTTTGTTGCAGAGTTGTTGCGTGTCATCAGAAGGCTGAGCTTGAAGGAACAGTGGACAGATATATCACTTCAGTATTTGACTCTCAGAGTTATTTGTTCTGCATTATCTGAGAATCCACGTGGTCAAAATCATTTTAAAAGCATTGGAGGACTTGAAGTTCTAATGGATGGTCTTGGAGTTCCATCAAGTAAAGCACTAACATCGAAGAATTCCTTTTGTGCTGATGAAAAAAGGTAATTTATTACTGCCGGTGGGAGGCTTCTTGCTTCGTAAGAATTGCTTCTCTGTGATATCATCTGAATTTATTGCTAAGGCTCGCTAAAAACATTACTGACAGAATCAACATTTTGTTCGAATGGGATTGGTCTATAGAATATGGTAGTTCTCAGAAGTTGGCAATGCATGCAATTTTAAAACCTTGGGAAAATAGATCAAATCAGCAAACACGCTGAAATGGTTTTCTTCTTTTGTTTGATCAATCATATATGTATACTAGGCTCACCTTTCAAACTTTTTTTCTTTCTTTTTTTTTTTTTTTTTTCTTTTTTTTTGTTTCGTTGCTTTAAAATATAAGTAGCTTGAGTTATGAATTTTTCATGTTTACTTATCAAAAAAAATAAAATAAAAATATAAGTAGCTTGAGTTGGCCTGATTAACTTGATACTTGGCCTCCATTGTGATGAAGGGATGGGGTTTGATTCTTACATATTGTTTATGCATTATGGTGTATCTTTAATGTCTGCATAAGATGAAAAGTTTGCTTTTTTTGGTTTCTACATAGTCCCTCTTTCCCTCTTTGGGGTGTGTTTCTCTATAGGAACAATTTCCCTTCTCGGGGGTTACCTTATTGTATATGTTGAGAAGATGTGGTTTTGGGGAGAAATGGTGTTCTTGGATAGTGCATTGCATCACTTCGGTGCGCTTCTTTGTCTTGGTGAATGGCACCCCGTTTTATTTTTTTAGTAGCTCCCGTGGGCTAAGGCAGGGTGATCCTTTGTCTCCCCTTTTGTTTGTCATTGTGATGTAGGCCCTATGTAAGTTGATCATAGCTTTTATTCACAGAGGTCTTCTATCAGGTTTCTTTGTGGGTTTCGGAAGCTTTGAGATGGTTAACATTTCTCATTTGTTGTTCGCAGACAATACTTTGATTTTTTGTGGGGCGAATGCTGATTAGCTTCGATATCTACGTGTGTTGTTCTTGTGCTTTGAAGCTGTCTCAGGTTTAAAAATTAATCTGGCTAAATCTTTTTTGGTTCCTATGGGTTGTGTGGATAATGCGGATGGTTTGGCTGGCATCTTGGATTTTGGGGTTTTCTCTTTACTGTTACAGTATCTTGGCCTTCCGTTGGGGGCCTCTTTTAAGGCCAAGTCCATATGGGATGGTGTTGTTGGTAAGATTGAGGGGCGATTGGCGAGCTGGAAGCGAATGTATCTGTGTAAGGGTGGTAGTGTTACCCTAATAAAGAGCACTCTTTCCAACCTTCCCACGTACTTCTTGTCTCTATTCCCTATTCTTGCCAGTGTGGCAAATCGTATAGGGAAGCTTTATCGAAATTTCTTATGGGGAGGTTTAGGTGACGAATTCAAATATCACTTGGTTAGTTGATCCAAAGTTTGCCCCCCTATTACTGAAGGTGGCTTGGGCATTCGGAATTTGAGGATCTTCGACAAGGGTCTGTTAGGGAAATGGTTGTGGCGTTATGTGCATGAGAGAGAGGCTTGGTGGAAATCTGTTGTGGTTGCAAAGTACGACACTGATTGGGCTGGGTGGTGTTCCTTGGCCCCCCTAGGTCTTACGGAGTAGGGCTTTGGAAGAACATAAGGAAGGGGTGGAGTTTGTTTTGCAGACATACCAGTCTTATTTTGGGAAATGGGTCAAGGATCAGATTTTGGAATGATGTATGGTGTGGAGAGTTGCCTCTCAAGGAAGCTTTTCGGGTTTTGTATGGCATAGCTTGTGATAAGAATGCGCCTGTTGCAGCTCACTTGGCTTCAGAGAGGTTCCATTCAATGGGATGTGAGTTTTATTTGAGCAGCACATGATTGAGAGGTGGATGTCTTGGCTTCCTTTTTTTTCCTTGTTGTATTCCATTAGAGTGGGTCCCGATGGGGAAGATCAGCTTTGGCGGTCTCCTTCTCACAAAGGGAAATTTAAGGTCAGATCTTTCTATAAGGTCCTTGCTTGCAAAGAGGTAGTGCACTTCTCCTGGAAAAGTATTTGGCAGACCAAAGCTCCATTGAAAGTGGCTTTCTTCGCTTGGACGGTAGCGCTAGGGAAGATCCTTACTATGGACAACCTTAGAAAGAGGCGTGCTATTGTGATTGATAGATGTTGTATGTGCAAAACGAATGTGGAGTCTGTGGATCTTCTTTTTCATTGTGAGGTTGCACGCGCTCTGTGAGATGCTATCTTTAGTCGCTTTAGTCTGTCTTGGGTTATGTCTCTTCGGGTGGTAGATTTATTCGCTAGCTAGTGGACGGGTGGTTGCTCTCAGAGTGCTGTTGTATGGGAGATGGTTCCTTCTTGTCTTTTATGGTGCTTGTGGAGAGAACGTAATGATAGAAAGTTCGAGGACAAAGAAATGACGATTGAGGAGCTTATTACTTTTTTCTTCTTTTCTTTGTACTCTTGGACTGCGGCATTCCTAGCTCCTTTAGTGATTAGCTTTAGTGATTTTTTTTTTCTTTTTTTTTTCTCCTTCTTAGCCGCTTTTCTTGTATACTCCATGTGTACTTGATTGCGCTTTGCGTTTTTTAATGATATATCTTTCTTACTTATTAAAAAAAAAAAAAATTCCATTGTGCTCCATGGTTTAATTTTTAATTGTATTTATTTATTTTTTATTTGTGGTGGTGGTGGTGGGGAGATAATGATGCAAGCAGGATATATTTTTTCTGTTGTTTCAGTCCAGAACTGGAAGTTTGCATTTAGTTAATTGGTTAGTGCGGAATTGATTTCTCAGATCTTTCTTAAAGTTGGAAGGTTGTAGCACATGTTGATCCATTTTAAGGTCAACCATTAATCTGTCTGAATAGTTAGGTTTATAGATTGTTTGTGTTTTTAGTATTAATCTTTTTTCATCGGTCTGAATAATTTGATTGGTAGATTGTTTGAAATATTAATATTTTTGCTTTTTTTTTTTTTGATAAGTAATAAAATTCAATAAAAAGTACAGAGGGGCGCAACCCTAGTACACAAAAAGTATACAAAAGTGTCCTTAATCAGAGGAAACAAAAGAACATGAACGTAAAAACTCAGCAAACATAATACGACTCGGCCTATGCGCCGAGACCCAAACATATGACATATTAAGCACATTTCGACACAAGTCCACATTACTTCCACATCTTCAAATAGCTTTGCATTCCGCTCACGCCAAAGACCCCACATTACACACGAGGGAACCTGCTTCCAAAGACGCGTAATAGGACCATGACCCAACAAGGTACCCCAACCACTCAACAAATCCAGCACACTTCTTGGCATGACCCACTCCACCCCGAACAGGAACAACCTATAGTAAGAGCACCAAACAACCAGTGCCACTTCACAATGTAGAAAGAGGTGATCAATGGATTTTCCATTCTTCTTACACATACAACATCCCTCTACCACCACTATATGACACCTACGCAAATTGTCGTGTCAAAATCTTTCCTAAAGCCGCTGTCTACACAAAAAACGCCACCCGTTTCGGAGCCTTAGCATGCCAAATACCCTTCCAAGGAAAAGAGACCGCCTCTTGACAATCTAGGGCTCTATAGAAAGTCTTCACTTCAAAGCTCTTCCTCTTAGAAAGATTCAACACCAACCAATCAACCTCTCCATGCTGAATCAGAGTATAATATAACTGCTCATAAAAGGAAAGAACCATTTCCACCTCCCAACCATGAGCATACCGTGTAAAGACAACATTCCAATGAGCTACCCTATCTACCATAGACAAATTATCAACCACCCAAACATCTGGAAAACGAGCAAGAGTGTACAACGCTGGATAACATAGCTTGAGAGGCCTATCTCCACACCACGAATCATACCAAAAACGAACATGATGCCCATCTCCCACCTCCAACCGCATATACTTAGCAAAAGTATCCCATCCCCTTCGAATATACTTCCAAACACTCACACCATAAGACCCTACCGCAGGTAAAGAACACCACCCTTCCCTCACACTTCCATATTTTTGCTTTGTTAGGATATTAAAATTTAGTATCCTCATAATTTTGATTTTTGTCAATTTAAATGAATTTGTTTTAGTGAGCAATTGGATCAACCATGCCACATATTTGTAAAATGTATTTAGATGAAATTATGCAGAATTTGATCATAAACTTCGGTGCATGGTTGAAGATTTGAGCTTGAATCTTAAACTTCAATTTAGCATCCACCAAATTTAGAAGTGGCTGAAGGAAGGGGACAAGAATACAAATTTTTTTCACAGGGTGGCAAACTCACATCGTAAATTCAATCAAGTGAACTCTTTGAAGATCAATGGTGAAATTTCCAAGAACCCTGCGGAGATTCAGGAGCACATAGTCCAGTTTTACAACAATCTGTACTTTGAGAATTTTTCTTGGCGACCAAGGGTGGATGGTCTTTCTTTCCTATCCATTGATGAGGATGAAAGTATTTGGTTAGAAAGAGATTTTGAGGAGAAGGAGGTGTGGGATGTGATCAGGGAGTTGAACGGAGATATGGCACCGGGTCTAGACGGCTTCACTATGGCATTCTTTCAGAAGTGTTGGGATATTTTAAAATATGATATTATGGCTGTTTTCGCAGAATTTCACTATCGAGGTAAGTTCGAAAAGAACTTTAATGCTACTTTCATTTCTTTGATTCCAAAGAAGACTGGTGCCATAGAGGTGAAAGATTTTCGCCCTATTAGTTTGATTGGAGGGATCTACAAGATTATATCCAAGGTCATTGCGAACAGATTTAAATCTGTTTTGGGCAAGATTATCTCCAACTCTCAGAATGCGTTTATTGGCGGTAGACAAATCTTGGATTCTGTGCTTATTGCTAATGAATGTGTGGATAGTTAGATTCGATCGGGGGACCCAGGACTCCTGTGCAAGCTAGATTTGGAGAAGGCATATGATCATGTGAACTGGGATTTCTTGCTTTATTTGTTGCAAAGATGTGGTCTGGGGGAAAAATGGAGGGATTGGATACGTTTTTGTATTTCTACGGTGAGATTCTCTATTCTTGTAAATGGAACCCCGTTGGATTTTTTTAATAGTTCTCGTGGTTTGCAACAAGGAGATCCTCTTTCTCCTTTGTTGTTTGTGGTGGTTATGGAGGCTTTGAGTCAGATGCTAACTGCCGCATTGGATCAAGGTAATTTGACAGGGTTTTGATTGGGCTCCAGGGATTCCGAGACCTTAGTTGTGAATCACCTTCTGTTTGCTGATGACACACTGATCTTTTGTGGTGCTCAAGAAGAACAAATTTGACATTTGAGATGTATCTTCTTATGCTTTGAGGCAGCTTCTGGCTTGAGAATAACTTAGGAAAGTCAGAAATTGTTCCTATTGGTGAAATAGAGGATGTCGAGGGGTTGGCTAATCTTCTTGGATGTCGGGTTGCGTCTTTGCCTATGACTTACTTGGGTTTGCCTTTGGGTGCCTCTTACAAGTCCACTTCTATTTGGAATGGTGTTCTTGAAAAAATGGAAAGGAGGTTGGCGGGATGGAAGCGAATGTATTTGTCGAAGGGGGCCCGATTGACTCTTATTAATAGTATGCTCTCCAATATTCCTACGTATTACTTATCTTTGTTTCCTATTCCAGTGAGGGTGGCTAATCGTCTTGGTAAAATTCAAAAGGATTTTCTTTGGGGTGGCATTGGTGACGAGGCCAAATTTCATCTAGTGAATTGGAACAAGATTTGTACTTCTTTGCATGCAGGAGGATTGGGAGCTCACAATTTCATTCAGTTCAATCGAGCACTCCTAGGAAAGTGGTTGTGGAGATATGGTAGGGAGAGAGAGGCTTTATGGCGATTAGTGATTTATGCCAAATTTGAGAGCCTAAAGGGTGGGTGGTGCTCAAAAGAGGTGGCGGGTTCTTTTGGAGTGGGTGTATGGAAACATATTAGGAGGGGGTGGGAGAAGTTTCGCAATTTTGTTCGTTTTGAAGTGGGGAATGGATCACATATTTGTTTTTGGCATGATTGGTGGTGTGGGGATAGACCATTGAAGCAATGCTTTCCAGCTCTTTTTAGTATAGTGAGGAACAAAGATGCGGGGGTGGTGGATAATTTGGCTGTTCATAATGGTGTAATTCAGTGGGATGTTCTTTTTACACGTCAAATCCAGGATTGGGAGATGGATATGGTCCTCTCTTTCTTCGATCGACTCTACTCTGTTTCGGCTCGACATGGAGAGGGCGACAGGTTAGTGTGGAATCCCTCTAAAAAAGGTTTATTTGAGGTGAGATCCTACTATGAAGAGCTTATTAGGAAAGATGGCCCATCTTTTCCCTTTTTTCCCAGGAAGAATATATGGCTTGTTAAGGCTCCAACAAGGGTGGCTTTCTTCATTTGGTCAGCTGCTTTGGGCAAAATATTGACACATGATAACTTGCGTAAGAGAAATGTTATAGTAATTGAGTGGTGTTGTTTGTGCAAGAAGAGTGGGGAGTCTATTGATCATTTGTTGCTTTACTGCGAAGTCACACGGGATCTTTGGAGCTACATTCTTACTTTATTTGGGGTAGAGTGGGTTATGCCACGATCGGTATTGGAGTTGTTGAATAGTTGGGGGCCGGCGATAGGGTGTGTTCGTGCTAAAGAAGCTTGGCGGTTAGCTCCTCTGTGCTTATTGTGGTGTATTTGGAGGAAGCGGAATGCGCGGCTCTTTGAAGATGTAGAGACATCTATGGTGGAGCTACGGAAGCGGTTGCTCAATACGTTATATATTTGGATAGCGTCCCATCATAGTTTGAATGTGTTTACTTATGTAGACTTTTTAAAATTATTCTATGTCCGTCCCTTTTAGGGGTTCTCTTGTATACTTACCGTGTATACGGGTTGCGCCCCTCTGCGCTTTTTTATAAATTGCAATTACTTATAAAAAAAAAAAAAAAAAAAAAAATTTAGAAGTGGAGAGAATTATCTGGGTTTTCTATGTTTTACCATCATCTTTCCAAGAAGCCATTTGTTAATGGAGAAAGTTTTGCTTCCTTCTGCAGTGCGAGACTTGTGGGCTTAAGTTATTTGACTTGAATTATGAGTTATATGAGCAGTTTCTGGTGTGTTGACACCAACTTAGAGAGCATGAAATTAGTTACCTTAGAAGTTGCGCAGCAATTGTGTTATAGCCAGAGTTGTTGATGGCAAGCTATTGGATATTAAATATTCTGAATTCTTTTCTCATTCTAAGATATAATACTAGTGGTTTTATTTTATGGATATTTAGAAGGATATATATTTTTTGTTTTGTTTATATATACAAGTTTTTTTTTTTTTTTTTTTTAAGATGGAGACTTTAGATGGTTTTTTGTTGCACTCTCTTTCTTGCACATTCTGATATATTGATTCAATTGTTCATTGCAGAGATGAAAACCCATTGCTAGAAATTTTCCAGCTCCATGTTCTTTCTCTGGAAGTTCTAAGAGAGGCAGTGTATCCTTCATATGGTTTAATCTTGGTTATTTTAAAGCTGACATACTTGTTTATTTTCAGTAGAATTTGAATGCAGTAAGGAGTTTATTTCATAATGAAACCTGGGAACTTTGGATTTCTATAGTTAAGAAAACTTGGGTTTCTTTTTACTTTTATATATATAAAAAAACTTGGGTTTCTTTTATTGGATTCACATTAGTGCCCACTTAACTTCTGAAACATCTTAAATGCATCAATACATTGTGCTCCTCAAGTTACTTGTTTGAATACCCAAGTAATAAAATGCAGCATTGGCTTAGTTCAGGCCCCTCAAGTCCTATTTTTTCAGAAGTAGGGATTTTCTGAATATGTCCCAAACTTGTCATTTGTGTAAATCTTTCTGTAATACTGTTAGTGATGCCCTTAACAACAAGTTTCCAGCTTTGGGAATTTGAACAACTTGCAGTTTCTGTGTGAAAATGGAAGAGTTCATAAATTTGCAAATAGTTTCTGTTCACCTGCTTTCATGCTTCAAGAGTACAAACAGCAGAGCAAGGATTCATCTGGGTGGCATGATATTCAAATGCCCTTTATTGATTTTAACAATGAAAATCATATGAAAACTTATACAGCAGAGCATTTTGTTCCTCTTTCCACCGGTGCTTCTTATTCCCAACTTTGGAGTCATTATATTACTAAGTTGGTCGGAGTTCTTTGTTCTTTCCTTCTTGCTCCGGAAGATACCAGATCTCTTAATGTCCACATGTCCACTGGCCGAGTTGCCATGCCAATTTCATCTGTATATGGTGAACTTTCAATTAAATGGGTCATGAGGGTTCTTCTTACAGTGTTCCCTTGCATTAAGGCTTGTTCAAATCAGAATGAGTTGCCAAACCATTTAAGGTGAAGATTAAAAGTTTTCTACAGTAATTCAATTCTATTTTTGTTGAGAAATCTATTTTACTATTGATAAGTATTCTGCAAGCTGTGTGTCAACATGATTTTTAGTTTTGTTTCCGTGTCTAATGGAACTCTCGTATCGCTTTTTTGCTTGTCTATTATCTACTGCAGGGTCTTTGTCAATACTCTGCAGCACTATTTACTAAATACGTTTAGGAAGGTTCTTGTTTCATCACCCGTATTGCTTGAAGTATTTAGGGAAGAGGGAATATGGGACCTTATCTTCTCAGAGAACTTTTTCTATTTTGGACCAGCAGAGTGTTACACATACAATGAGGGGTCTCCGATGAAGCCTGAAATATATGCTACTTCCAGTAGCACTAACAGTCAAGTAAAATCTAGTGGGGTTGAAATTCTGCAAATGGAAGTAATTTCATTCATAGAATATGTCGCGACTTCTAATGGTAGTACACATAATTTGGTAGGTGCTTCTTTAGTTTTGAACTTTTGTATTGCATTCTTCTCTTCATTAAGCAAATATGTTTTGTCTTATGTAACTGGGACATGGATTCGGATTGTAGCGTCTGTTCCAAATTCATGGTTTATTAATTGGTCAAGACCCTTATAACATTAAAATGTGGTTTACTGATAGAAACATAGACTATAGGCTGTGATATGGGTACCAGGCGTACATGCAGGCAGAGAGAGGTAGTCAGAAATGTCTTGTTGTGTTGCTTCCTCAAAAGGAGGGGTAGATGGTACAATCTCTTGCTCAATGTCATTGTTGAATCAAGTGTTTTTCTTGGTTTACTTGGTAGTTGCTTTGCGTCATGTTATTCTTGGATGTAATGTTTCTTTCCACCTAGCATCTACATGTATATTTCCAGGTGCAATTTTGTCTCCTTAAAAATTTCTGTGTATTTTATGTTAGGATGGGCTATTGAAGAACTGCCTTGCATTTATTGAATTAGGAATTCCCAATTTTAAATCTGCCGTGTTTCACAATTCCGCTTAAATTTTCTGTATAATTTGAAGAAGATCAGATGATGCATTGGGGAGTTTTGATGATCAAATGAACCATTTGAGTTGTTTTGGACAATACTGTGTTTTCATTCGTAACTTCACAATTTACAGTATCTTATGTAGTGTACCATGGATGTTCATTTGGGGTTACTTTTTTTTGTGTTTGTTTCTGTATACATATGCGTGCATCATTGTCTCTGTATAGGATAGGGACATGAAACAGTTAGTCAAAGTTTCGGTTATGTCTCGTAGTAATTTCAAGGAGCTTATCTATTTGTTTGATCAGATATGGTGCTCTTCTAGTGCTTTCCAGGCATCTTGCATCAGAATGTTCGGAATTTTGCTTACCTTTTATCTTTTCCCCCTCCCATCTTCCCTTTAATGCTCTCGCAGCCTGAATTGTCTACGTTGTTAGATGCGCTCGAACAATCTGCTTGTAATCTCGAGATCGCTACTGTTCTTGTCAAGAGTCTGGTACGCATATTACAGCTTTCAGCTGAGAAGACTATTGCTTCTTTTAAGATGCTTAATGCAGTTCCTCGGGTGCTTGAAGTTGCTTGCGTTCAAGCCCAAGAATCTAGAAGGTTTGGAAATATAAGTCCTGTTGAGAGTAATTATGCAGAAGCGGTTCAAACTCTATGTCATCAGAAATCTGATCCACATGAGATAGCCCAAAGTTGGATCAGATGCATGAATACATCCATGGAGCTCTTCACGGAATTTCTTTCAATAGCAGATGATGGAAGAAGTTTGGTTTTGCATAGTTCCACATGTATTGATTGTTTGTTTGATTTATTCTGGGAAGAAGGTTTGAGAAGCCGCGTGCTTAAGCATATACTTGAGCTCATGAAGGTATTCATTTGAGATTGTATTACTCTGGTTTCCTTATTGCTATGCTGTTGGAGGCAATTGAGCTGATCTTTTTTACTCCTTTCATATTTTATTACCTTCTCAGATTGTTTCATTCAGTGAGGAAGATCAAAAAGCAAAGCTGCAGTTATGTTCCAAATATCTAGAAACTTTTACTCAAATAAAGGAACGAGAAAAGAAATTCGCAGAACTTTCTATTGATCTATTAGTTGGGATGAGAGATATGCTAATGACTGATCCAGTGGTATGTCAATTTTTTGCTTACTTTTGATGTGGTCATATATTGATATGCATGCATGAGTGTATGAAGGAACACACACACACACACATATACGTTGTTTTCATGTTTTGACGCCTCACAAATTTGTGTTACTTCAGTACTATCAGGCTTTGTTCCGTGATGGAGAGTGCTTTTTGCATGTTGTCTCTTTATTGAATGGTAACCCTGATGAAGCAAATGCGGAAAAATTGGTTTTGAATGTCCTTCAAACTCTGACCTGTTTGCTTGCGAATAACGACGCCTCAAAGGTAATCCTCTTTTTTTCTTTGTCTGTTCTCTCTTTCTTGTCAGTCTTTGTAATATGAGCGGAATGCTTCTTTTTTATTCGTATTTTTGTCCAAATAACTTGTTGAGTTCACTGTTTGCCATATGGTTTATAATCGTAATTGCTTTTTTTGAGTTATTGGGGAACATTGGAGACTGTCAAGAATTTAGCTCTCCCATATGTATGCTCATTATGGGTTCTATTAGTTATGTATTTACACGTAGAGGCTAGTTATGCTAGTTTCCTAGGTGTGACATTTAGAAAGCTAACTATTATGACTTAGAAGTTATATTTGTGGTTACTTCTATGCCAAATGGTTAATGAGTAGGAATTCGTTATGAGAAATTAACGGTATTTATGAGTCCTTAATTATTGGGTGGCTGATTCTATGGAAGCTTTGAGCCCGGGTAGTATGTGTTTGCTGATTTTTTACTTTATTGTTTGTTTCTTTCCTCTGATTAGGGGCTCTTTTGTATACTTCCTGTGTACTAAGGTTGTGCCCCTCTACGCTTTTTAATGAAATATTACTTATCAAAAAAAAAATTCTATGGAAGCTTTAAGGCCAACTCAAGGGTTGGTGTTTCTATCTCTGCTTTCGAGTGATCCAGCTGAGAAAGCAGTTGTTGTGCTTTCTGTACAGGATAAGGGTAAGTCTCCCTCTCCGGTGAGAAAGCAGCTGTCTGTGTCGACTTCGGTTGTTAAGGAAGGTGCGTCGACTTTGGGTTCTCCTACCGCCATTAAGGGAGAGGTTTTCAGGGTGAATGGTTTGACCCAATCTTTTACCGGTGGTGAATGAAGTGAGTAGGCAGCCCTCGTAGGGGTAGGGCTATATATCATGATTGTCAATAGCTAGATATTCATATAATGAGATAAGATCCTCATTATATGGCTAATAGAAGGGCCTATAATGATAGTTATAGGTCAAAAGTGGCTAGTAGGGGCTTAGGGGATGGGTTTTTTGTGGGTTGTGCTTTGGTTGGGTCGGTGTTGAGGCTGTTGCTTTTTGTATACTTCGTGTGTGCTAGGGTCGCCTTACGCTGTTTTTTAATAAAATTTGCACGCACTTATAAAAAAAAAAGTGGACAGTAGGTTTTGGTCTGTCTGGAGAGGTGGTTGCATGGGAACATGAAGACGAGGTATGGGATGGGGAGGATGAAAACTCTCCTTACCCTTTGGGTGTTTTACCTCCCGATTTGGCCTTGGATTGGTAGTTGGATAGTGATGAGGATATGGATCCGTCATTGGCGATTTTGGAAGCCATTGAAGAGGACTTTCATTGGAGAGTTAAGGTACTGCGTCCAAAGACCAAAGGTAAGAGGGAAGTTTTGAATCTGGTAAGCTCCATCAACTACGGTGATTCTAGCGCATTGTCCCGGCGTAGGAAAGGCAAGGCGCACATGGTGTAGGGTTGGGATCTTCCGTTGGTTTTGGGTTTGAGAGCTTGGGTTTTTGAGGGTTGTTGGGTTTTCTTTCTTGTTGTAGGCTGCTTTGGTAGTTCCTGTGTACTTAGGGGCGTCTTACGCTTTTTTAATAAAACCTTTATTACTTATAAAAAAAAAGAAATGGCATGGCCATAAAAGTTAAAGTAGTAGAATGAAAATGTTGAGATGGATAGCAGGCTAGCATGTAGATGATTGGATTAAAAGGGCCAAATTGAACTTGGGTGAGTTGAGTTACTCAACTCAATTCTAATCCTCGAACCTATTACTAAGTTGTATTTCAGGATAGTGATTACAATACTGCTATTAAGATAATCGAGAATATTTATGTATTTATATTGTGAAGGGAATTCTTCAACATGATCTAGATGTGCTTTTACCGAAATGAGAGTAACAGGCCTAGAGGTCAACACTCTATGTTCTTCGACATGGTTAGCAGGAATGGGTAAGACGTACTGTTACTGAGGACATTTGTGGGGAAGTTGGATTAGATGGCTTGTATGTGCAATATAGAGTAACAGCTGCACTGCTGCAGTTTCTGGAAGCGATCTGGTTCAATTTAACCGATGTTTTGGCCCTTTGCTCCTCATGAAGTGAAGTGCATTGTCTAGATAATTTCTACTTATTTGGTTTAGCTGAGTTGTTAAGTACTTTTGCTATTTCAAAGCTTATGGGAATTTTCTTTCTTGATTACTGAAAATGTCAGAGCGCTTGATTTTATAATGTTTCCCTAGATAAGCATTGCATATTAGGTGCAATGGGATCTACTCGCACTTTCAAAGGCAAACAAGTCTTAATCACTGATAGTATAACTTCAACAAGCTTTTTAACCCCAAGGGGTTGGCTCAAGTGGTAAGGGCCTTAGTCTTTCTGGTAGTCTCATGAGGTCTAAGGTTTGAATCCCCTTGGATGCAAACAATTCTTTGGGGCCATCCTGTTGGCGAAGTCGGAGTATTACTCGATCCGTGTGGAGGGGACGCTTTACATGGGTCCGAGGTTTACCTGACAGGGAAACCAAGCTTTTTGGGTTTCCTCTAGAAATTTTAAGCGCTTTGAGACTTGTATTATGATTCATTCTCTGTAAATGCAGTGTGTTTTTTGATATTTCTGTCAATGTATTTTTGTTGAGATCTTGGAAGGCATTAAAGGGGGGAATAAAGCCTAAAGACTTATCATTAATCATGTAGAGGTTTGCCTTGGTTGGTAACAACACCCCTGGGACTCACTCCATTGATCACCCTCATCCCTGTCTTCACCTACACCAACTCTCGACTCAGAAACCAACCGATGCTCACCATCCAAAACTTCCGTAACTCCAATAGAAAATTGTTGCTGTCTGCTCTCTGCTACTTCAACTCCATGTGTTACGAATAAAGACTCTTGAGGCCCAATAACTGCTGGCGTTGATGTCAAGATTCCTCCAGCAATAATATCAGTGAACTCTGAACATACCTCAAGCTTCCCCTTCGCCCCCACGGCCTGTTTTGATACGGCCCCAAATACATTTCTACTGTTTGTTTGTTTCTCTATCATTATCAATAGGTCGCCTTCTGGGTTTTTTAGTAGTTCACGAGGTCTACAAGAAGGGGATCCTTTGTCTCCGTTACTGTTTGTGTTGGTGATGGAGGCTTTAAGTCGGATGATATCTGCAATAGTGGAAAATGGTTGACTTTCTGGGTTCTCAGTGGGATCGAGATCTCAAGAGGCTATAATGGTGTCTCATTTATTATTTGTAGATGAGTCTCATAGTAGGGCATATATTCCTTTATGTGTGATTTTGTTTTTTTTTTGAAATTCTCTCCGTTCTCTCTCTTCTTGTCCTCCCGCTCATTCCTTCTGTCCTGCTAGTGGCGGCGCGTGTAGGCGCGTCACGCTAATTCTTGCTTCGGATTGGTTCGCTGGGTACGATAGAAGGGCTCGTATCGCTTCACTGGAGTTGGCCCTCAGTCCAAATGGATAGACGACTTATTCTAGGGATATGAGGCGAGTCACGCTAGGGCTGTGAGGGATGGATAGACGATTTCTGGTGGAGGCAAAAGCGTTTGTCTTCTCGGTCAATGAAGGGGCGTCAGTGCTAAGGGTGGAAGAAAATCGGAAATTTTATTCCGGTGCGGTGTTTCTGAGCAACCAGTGCATCGAATGGCTGGGTTCGACTATGGAGGTGCTGAGGGGGGGAAATGGTATGCCCGATTCTGTCAAATCTTTCCGGGAAGAGGAGAAGGTGACGATAGTACGCACTGGAGGTAACATTAATGGCAGGTTTATGGAGGTAGCGGTCTATGGGGTGGGCGTTCATAGAGGGTTTCTTCGCATTCCTGAGGGGCGGGGTGGATGGGGCTGGATCAAGTTCATCTCTGAGCTGCGTAAGGCCTTAGTAGTGGTTGGTAATGCGGCTGGGTGCGGGCCCGGTGGTTTCTCGCCGGAAGAGAAGTCAAGGGGGAAGGTGGGGGTTTGGCTCGGGAAGGCTGCGGGACCTCTGTCTTTCGCGGAGGCGGTTCGCTCGTCGCCAACCATCTTTGCATCTGGTGGCCGGAATAAGGTCGCGCAGGAGGAGGCGGCCTGGTGCGAGGAGCAGCTCACGTTAAAGGACCGGTCCTGCGAGATTTTTCGGCAGGCGGTGGACTGTTACGTCTGGGAGAAGAGTTGTTTGGTTCCGGCCGGGAAAGACCTCGGTGGCGATGGCTTCAACGTGCGAAAAGTCAGAAAGTGTAGCAGCAGGGACAGCGATGTCAGAGTCTGCAGAAAGATTCTTGAACAGGTTGGAATTTGGCTGGATTGGGTGAGTGGGTCTAACGTGGGCTGGAGAAGGAGATCTTCTGTTGGGCTGAAAATGGGCCAGTGCAGGTTATCCTCAGTTAGTAGGCCATGCTGGAAGGTTGGTTATAAGAAGTTGGGCTCTAAGCCCAAGCCCAAGAAGGTTAAGAGGACTTCCCCGGAGCAGATTTGTGGTCTCGACGAAGCGAGATTGGAATCTGGATCTTCGGGACTGGGCTCTTTGGCGCCGGAAGCCGTGGACGGGTCGAGTTCTACCGGTGGGGGGCTCAAGGGAGGTTCGTCGTCGATGGAGGGTGCTGCCCCGGTGGAGACTACGGCTCTTTCCGCTCATCATGTTTTGGACTGGCAAGATGGGTCTAGGACGGAGAAGATGACGATTGGCGTGGATGGAGGGATGTCGGAAAATGGAGAGCTTCCTAGCGGGTGCACGGCGATGGTTGAAGATATCTCAGTGTGTGCGGTGAAGCCCATCAAGCGTCTAGAAAGGTCTGGGTGTGGCTTATCCTCGGGTAAGCTTGGGGGAATGGAGACGGGCCATAAAGGATTTGAGTTTCCCTCTGTGGGGGCGGATGAGTTGGGAGAGAGGATTCGATTGTCTCTTCCAGTGATGACGGACAGTGGGTCGCTCATTTACCCGTCCGAAACAAAATCAGTCATGAGGTATCAGCGGAAATCGAAGGCCAAAGCGAGTAAGCTGGATATTCCCTTGATTGAAGAGGCAGTGACTGCTTTGTGTTCGCCGATGACACAGTGCTCGGGTACTTCCCAGGCGTTGGACGGGTCTGTGGGTCAGAAATTGCCGAAGCTAAATGGGGGAGTGGGCCTTCGGCGAGGGTTCCTTCTCCCGAGAAATCCTTTGAGCGACTGTATATCAAAGACAGAAGTCAAGGGTGAGAATCCCAAAGTGAATGGATTAATCCAATCTCAGGAGTGGCCGGTTGGGTTTAACCCAACCGGGGAGATTGTATTGTGGGATCAGGGAGAGATAGGTGATTCTCCTCACCCCTTGGGCGTAATTCCTCCTGATCTACTCATGGAGTGGGAGTCCGATGGTGCTGAGGATGAAGATTTGGCCCTGGTATTGTTGGATGCCATTGAGGAGGATTTCCATCGGGATACTATGGGGAAACGGCAGAAGAACAAAGGGAGGAGGGAGCTGCAGAATCTGAAGTGCTCCATTAACTATGACGGTGCGAGTGTGCGTCCTTGGAGTAGGAGAGGAAAGGCTCAGGTTCTGTAGTGTGTGGGTCGGAGGTGGGGTTCAGGTGTCGTGTCTTAGGGTGTTGGGTTTCGAGGGTTCTTGGATGGGTATGTGGTGTGCTCTTTGAGGGTTTGGGTTGGGGTTAGATGCTATCGTGAGATGGCTTGGGTGGGTTCTCTCTTCCTTTTTTAGGGCTGTTTTTTTATTTTCAAGCAATGCGTTGTCTTGTATACTGCCGGTGTACTAAGGGGCGCCTGACGCTTTTAATAAAGTCAGATTATTACTTATCAAAAAAAAATTTATTATTTGTAGATGATACATTGATCTTTTGTGACCCTAATGTTGACCAATTCCGAGATCTGAGATGTTTGCTACTATGTTTTAAAGCAGTTTCGGGGCTGAAAATCAATTTGTCTAAATCTGAGATTGTTCCTATTGGTGAGGTAGGGGATGTGGAGGTATTGGTCGGATTCCAGTGTGAAGAAAATCCTTTGAAGTAAAGTCTTGCTATAAGGTATTATCTAGTCCTATACAGTCTTCTTTTCCGTAGAAAAATATTTGGAAAGTTAAGGTTCCCCCGAGAGTGGCTTTCTTTGTATGGACGGTGACTTTAGAAAAAATTCTAACTTTGGACAATTTACGAAAGAGGAATATTATTGTGATGGAATGGTGCTATATGTGTAAGACTTCTGGAGAGTCCATTGATCATTTGTTCCTTCATTGTATGGTTGCTACAGAAATGTGGAGTACAATCTTGCAGCTGTTTGGTGTTGTGTGGGTAATGCTACGATCGGTGAAAGAGATGTTGGGGAGTTGGAGGGGGCAAAAAGGCAACCAGACCTTGATGCTGATTTGGCGAATGACTCCGTTGTGTTTGATGTGGTGTATATGGAGGGAACGGAATGCACGCAGTTTTGAAGATTGTGAGACTGGTTTGATTAACTTGAAAAAATTGGTGATACAAACCTTGTTTATGTGGAGAGTGAAGATATAGTCTATGTCTGAGTGTTCTTATTCTAATTTTCTAGATATGTGCTCTATTTTCTCTTTAAATTAGGGGTTTTACGTATACATCCTGTGTACTATGGGTTACGCCCCTTTGTGCATTGGAAACCTTTAACGTATTTTGGGTAACTTCTCTCTCCTTTATCATCAGGGAATAACTTGGAGTTCTCTTGTTAAGAACTTTCTTTTTCTCTTGTTATTGTATTCTTCTTCTTTGTGCATTCTTTTTTATTGTCTTATTCTCCTACGTTATTTTTTTTGGGGGGGCTATTTCTTATCTAAAAGGGCTTGATTGGTTGCTAGTCAAGGTGGGTTTTTTTTTTAAAAAAAAAAAATTGTTTTTGTTGTCTCTTTTTTGGCGATGACTTGAGCAAGTGTTGGTGTTGCTATGGTGGTGCATAGCGGCACTATCAGTAATGAACTATCAGTAATGAAAATGATGGTGGTGATAGTATTTGTATTTAGTTGACACTATTGTTTATCTAGATGACTTTATGGTTGTATTCTCCAGTTTATTACTTATCAAAAAAAAAAAAAAAATCTAAGTAATTATACATTATTTAATATGTTTTTGCAGGCTGCATTTAGAGCTCTTGCTGGAAAGGGTTACCAGACATTGCAAAGTTTGCTGTTGGACTTTTGCCAATGGCATCCAAGTGAAGGGCTTTTGAATGCGCTGCTTGATATGCTTGTTGATGGAAAGTTTGACATAAAATCAAGCCCAATAATAAAGGTGATTTGATGGTCCACACCTTCTCCAAGTTTCTGAACATTTTTAAGTTATTGTTATTTGTTTATGCTTGGGGCTTACTCAGTTTTCTGTTGATGATTAAAGATTTTACATTTATGCTTTCAGTTTGAGACATGAAATTCATATCTGACTCATATATCTCATGTATATATATATATATTTTCCTTGACTCAGAATGAAGATGTCATCATACTCTATCTATGTGTTCTGCAGAAGGTTGGTGGTTTGTTTCCCTTTTGTTGTTCGTACCCATTTCCTTGATTTTTGATTTGTATATTTGTGAAATTCTAAATGTCATTTGGCTTTTTTCATTCTATATTAAAATACCATTTTGTGTCATACTTGCTATTTTTGTGATTGGGCAGAGCAGTGAGTCATTGCAGCATCATGGACTCAATGTGTTTCATCAGCTGCTTAGGGATTCCATTTCTAATCGAGCATCATGTGTCAGGGCAGGAATGCTAAACTTTCTTCTTGATTGGTTTTCCCAAGAAAATAATGATAGTGTCATCTCGAAAATTGCTCAGTTAATTCAAGTCATTGGTGGGCATAGCATATCTGGGAAAGAAATTCGCAAAATCTTCGCCCTCCTCCGAAGTGAGAAAGTTGGGAGTCGGCAACAGTACAGCTCACTATTGTTGACCACTGTTTCGTCAATGCTAAATGAAAAGGGACCGACTGCCTTTTTTGATCTCAATGGGAATAATTCTGTAAGCCCTTATGCCATCCTTAAAAGCAAATTTAAAGAACAATCACTTCCAGCTTAAATTCATGTGAAGTTTATCATACCAAAGATTTACATAAGTTTCTGGAGCTTGTCATGTTTGGGCTGTTTACCTTATTATAGAAAAATGAGGATAAAACCTGCTACAATGAAGAACTGTAATCACGTTTGATTTGATATAATTCTACTGTCTTATTCTATATGATATTCAACGTGCTTTTCATGTCATGGCCATAGAAGTTCTGAATGTGTCTTAAACGTGAAGAAATGTACTTGATCAAGCTTTTCTGATTCATAAGGCTTCTGGAGCTTGCTTGTGGATGTGGCTTTTCATGTCGCATTTTGATAGCTAAGAAGTATGCACTGGCTTCTATAGTGTTTGAAATAAGGGATAGGTCCACTCTCAACACTGGGCTATCGTTGAATATCAACTTGCAGAATTTGTTATGTTGCGACAGTGATGCTTCTATTTTCGAAAATGGATGCTCTTTTTTACAGCAACCATTTGATTTTTATTAGATGCCTTTTTCCAGAGATCTCAACCATGTAGGAGAGGATTCCAGATGAGGGTTGTTTCTTGTTCATTTATTAGTTTTGTATGTCTTGGATTAATGCTGGTTTTATTTCTGTTGGATATTAAGAATTATTGTCTTGAAGGAAATTTTGGGTGCGAAATGAGAATATTTATGAAATCATTCTGCTCGAAGTTCTTTATTCTGCATGAAATCATTAGCAATGTTTGTCGGGAATGGCTTAATCTATTCTGTATTGGCATTTTAGGTTATTCCTGATTTTTTTTTAAAAAAATAATTTTTTCTTTTATATCTTGTAGGGGATCGTAATTAAAACGCCTGTGCAGTGGCCTCTCAATAAGGGTTTTTCTTTTTCATGTTGGCTTAGGGTAGAGAACTTCCCACGGAGTGGAACAATGGGTCTTTTCAGTTTTCTCACTGAAAATGGGAAGGGGTGCTTGGCTGTGGTTGCAAAGGACAAGCTTATTTACGAGGTAAAAGACATGTATACAGTTAGGAAATTCTTTGGTGCTTAATTTGTGTTCTATCTGAAAGTGTGTTTCATTAATACAATCTGATTGCAAAAATTGTTCAAATTTTGGCTTGTTGCATTCTGAATTGCCTTGGCCTTTATGTAATTTTACGTTGTTAAGCTTGCTGCCAATATCATTCTATCAGTGACAAGTTTTTCCTGCCTTGTGCAGTCATTAAATCTGAAGCGACAGTGTGTCCAGCTACGTTCTAATCTAGTCAGAAAGAAATGGCATTTTCTTTGCATTACACATAGCATTGGAAGAGCTTTTTCTGGGGGTAGCTTATTGAGGTGTTACGTGGATGGTGATCTTGTTTCATCTGAAAGATGCAGGTTTTAGGCCATCTCTATCCTCATTCCATATTATTTCACTTCCTCTTACAAAAAAAAAGTTGTAAGATTTTTTTCCCCACAAAAATGAGAAATTTCCCTAACTATAATACTTTCTTGTTTTAGATATGCAAAAGTTAATGACTCATTGACAAATTGCACAATTGGTGCAAAAATTAATGTGCCTATACTTGAAGAAGATCCCACTTTGGAATCCATCAAAGATTCAGTTCCCTTTCTTGGTCAGATTGGTCCTGTTTATTTGTTTAGTGATACCCTTTCTTCTGAGCAAGTCCAGGGCATCTATTCCCTTGGACCAAGCTATATGTATTCGTTCCTTGAGAGTGAAGCGGCACCTTTTTATGATCACCCGTTGCCTAGTGGAATTCTTGATGCCAAGGATGGTCTTGCATCCAAAATTATCTTTGGACTCAATGCACAGGTTTGCTCTCTTATATGTAAGAATTATTATCTCTAAGATCACCATTTTGCCTGGCTATGAACTCTAAGAAGTTCGTCTCCTCTTTCAGGCAAGTGATGGCAAGGCATTGTTTAATGTTTCTCCAGTGTTGGATCAGGCATTGGATAAGAACTCATTTAAAGCAACTGTGATGGTTGGTACACAATTATGTTCGAGACGCTTACTGCAACAGATAATTTACTGTGTGGGGGGTGTATCTGTGTTTTTTCCTCTAATCACCCAGTCTGTTAGATATGGGAATGAAGAAAGTGCACATTTTGAGTTTACATTGCTTGCACCTATCACGAAAGAGCGTCTGACTGCTGAAGTTATTGAGCTAGTTGCTTCTGTCCTAGATGAGAATTTAGCAAATCAACAACAGATGCATCTTCTTTCTGGATTTTCAATCCTTGGATTCTTGTTGCAGTCGATTCCTCCACAGCAACTTAATTTGGAAACTCTTTCAGCTTTGAAACATCTCTTCAATGTTGTTGCAAACTGCGGTATATTTTAAACTATTCCTCAGTTTATATTTAGTCAGCTTCACATTCATGTGCTGATTGTCTCTTCTGTTGCTTTTGCTCACTAGACTCCTAAAAGTTTTTCTTTTATGTATTTATGTTCTCTCATTCCCTTCAGGCTTGGCAGAGCTGCTTGTCAAAGATGCTATATCTAGCATATTTCTTAATCCTCTTATCTGGCTCTACACTGCTTACAAGGTTCAGCGTGAACTGTACATGTTTCTTATCCAGCAATTTGATAATGATCCGAGGTTGCTTAAGAGTTTATGTCGGCTCCCACGTGTTCTCGATATAATACGGCAGTTTTACTGGGATAATGCAAAATCTCGATTTGCCGTTGGCAGCAAGCTTATTCTGCATCCTACCACAGAACAACTTACTGGAGAGAGACCTAGTCAAGAAGAAATACGTAAAATTCGCCTTGTCTTATTAAGTCTTGGCGAAATGAGCCTCAGGTGTAGTTTCTTTATCAGAAAAGTGTGATCTTTAGTCCCCTAACACACACTTGCAGTCATCTTTTCCTTGTCTGATGTAGCAAGATCATTTTCATCTGTTTCAAGTTTTCATTTAAAGAAGTCCTGGGTGATATGCAGGCAGATTATTGCAGCAGCAGATATAAATGCTCTCATAGCTTTTTTTGAGACAAGCCAGGATATGACATGTATTGAGGATGTTTTACATATGGTTATTCGTGCTATTTCTCAGAAGCCACTGCTTGCTTCTTTCCTTGAACAAGTCAATACGATTGGTGGCTGTCACATTTTTGTCAATCTTCTTGAGAGGTGAGTCCTCAATGCTACAAATTCAATGATAGATGAAGTGATGAACTTTGACACTGGAGCGATAACCAGCTCTGGTACATTGCTTAGAGTTGGATTTATTTTCCAGTTTCAGTAATGTCTCCAACCTTTTGTTGGACATGTTTGCTTGAGGTTGGAATAATCATCAATATATAAACTATGCCAATTCTCTTCCTCTCAATACAGAATAATTTAATATTGACAGATTCAAAGAATTTAAATGGCATGCCAAGCCTTGGATGCAATAAAATGTAATGATGCTTGCCTGTTGAATAGGTGCAACACAATGAAGTGGGCAAAAAGATTGGCAATGGGTTTAGGGTCTAGGGAATGAGTTTAGAAGATGAGTATGCCTGGAGAATATCTGTAGTGGAGCAACACAGCCATTTATGCTGCTAATTTACAGCAGCCTTATTCATAATTAATACTATAATGTAACAGCCTTTAACATCTAATACTTATTTGGGGGATAAACTCTGTTCTGTGATTTATATTCCATCATATCTGTTATTTATTAGTAAATATTAACATCAGGCGTTGGAATGGAAAAGCTCTCATGATGTAGGGGGCCTTATTTTGGGGGCTTTCAGGGCAGGTTTGGGTGCTTGATAGGGGTTGTTATTGTATTGGGGAGCTTCTAATGTTTCTTGGGTGTTTGTTGGGGGCTTTCCTTTGTTTTTTGGGTTCTTTTGGGTTTCTTGTGATTTGCGGTGCTTCTTTTGTTTCTTGGGTGTTTGTTGGGGGCTTACCTTTGTTTTTTTGGGTTATTGGGGCTTCTCTTTGTTTTTTGGCTTTCCTTTGTTTTTGTGGGCTAACTGGGTTGTTTCTGTATATACTTCATGTGTACTTAGGGGCGTCTTACGCTTTTTTCTTTAAAAAAAAATATTAACATCAGCATTTTCTTAATAATTTAAATGCAGAATGTTCTTTTGTATATTTCATACCTGTTATGAGTTTGTAATAGGACTATGTCATGCCTTCGATAGTAAATGCTTGGGTATTATCTTCAGATAGTGTAACATGGCATTTGTTGTTAAATTTGTAGAGAGTATACAAATTAGTACATTAAAGCTTCCTTAGTTGATATGTTATTGGGTGGCTATTGTGAAAACAATTATGTTCTTATGCTTGAGTAAGAAAGAGTGGCAGCTGTTTGTGAGATATGTTGTGGGTAATGGATTTAAAGTTACAATTGATGTTCTCTTTTGGAAGACAAACCCAAATCTATTGTCTGCATATTGTCTAGAACCCACACTATTCCAATTGAGCAACTTCGGCCTGTTCTCCCCAAGGGAAATTCCGACAGTTTGTTTCCTATAAATGTGTATTATTCCACCATGGTCTAATAAAATGTATGTAATTGCTAATATTATTCTAATTCTGAAATTGAAATTAATACATTAATTATACTGTTGTTGCAAATAACCAATTATGAATGGCCAGGGTATGGATGAGTTACATGTTTCTTTCAAGCTTTAGAATAAATGTAATTATTATTATTATTTTTTTTTATCATTGTTTTAATTAATTTGCAAGTTGCGCATCACTTTCTCTGTAAATGCTTCTTTTAAATGATGTGAAGTCTGGCTGGAGGCTGCAAAAGCAAGTTTTTGAAATCATCATGCAGGATATTGCTTGATTCTCATATCGTTTAACTTCTGATTTGTCATTAACAGGGACTCTGAGCCTATCAGATTGCTTAGCTTGCAGTTCCTAGGAAGACTTTTGGTTGGTCTCCCATCTGAGAAAAAGGGACCGAGGTTCTTCAATCTAGCTGTTGGAAGATCCAGAGCACTTTCAGAAAACCATAGGAATATCAGTTTGAGGATGCAACCAATTTTCTCTGCCATAGCTGATAGGTTGTTCAGGTTTCCGCAGACAGATAATTTGTGTGCCACCTTGTTTGATGTCCTTCTTGGTGGTGCTAGTCCCAAACAGGTAATTGCAACATTGTAGTGAAACCACTTTTTATTCTACATGCATTGTTTCTTGTTAGTATTTATTCTTTGATAAAAATAAAAAATCTATTTTGGGAACTTCAAAGGGGTACAGGCCTCATTCTATGCAGGCAACATTTTTTTTTTTTTTTTTTCTAGTTACTAAATGCTATGGAATTTAACTTTGAGTTAGAACTTTTTTTACAGGTGTTACAGAAGCAGAACCAGGTGGACAGGCAGAGAAGCAAGGGACATAACTCTCATTTTTTCCTCCCTCAAATATTGGTTCTCATTTTCAGATTCCTGTCGTGCTGTGAGGATGTGTCTGCAAGAATGAAAATATTCAGAGATCTACTTGATCTTCTTGATTCAAACCCTTCGAATATTGAAGCTTTTATGGTATTAGTTCAATAAATCTTTTCTGCAGCTATATTTAGATATATATGCTTAAGTTGATGCTTAAAAGTACTGTCTAAGTAGTCAAATTTTGTAAACAGGAATATGGGTGGAATGCTTGGTTAATGGCTTCTGTGCAGCTTGATGTGCTAAAAGACTACAAAGTTGAGTCACGAAATCAGTGTGACAATCAGATGGACGAGCAACACCTGGTCAGGAACCTGTTTTGTGTTGTTCTTTGTTACTATATGCATTCTGTAAAAGGTGGCTGGCAACATTTAGAAGAGACGGTGAATTTTGTAGTCTCACACTTTGAGCAGGTTTGTTGGAATCTCCACCATGCCGTTAATATCATGTTTAATTTAGTCTGTAATTCTTGTTATTATTTCATATTACACAAATGATGGGTTTGGTTAAATTTTTTTCTTCACAGAGAGGTGTCTCTTATCAATACTTGCTTCGTGATGTATATGATGATCTAATTCGGGGGCTGCTGGAATTATCTTCTGAGGAGAATATCTTTCTTTCTCAACCATGTCGGGATAATACATTATACTTACTAAGACTGGTTGATGAGATGCTTACCTCTGAAACAGAGCATAAACTTCCGGTATACAACTTTCAAGACTTTTCAACTGGATTATTGCTGTATGAATTTTAATTGTCATTGTTGAATCATATTATTTGCCACTGATTTTTGCTTAGACCCAACCTTTCGACCTTGCTCCCCCCCTCCCCTCCCCAAAAAAAAGTCATAAAAAGGAATACTATCTTAAAAAATCAAATTGAGCATTTGTTTCGTGTTTAGTCACCTAATATTATTTTTCCATTTCTTCAGTTGATCCACGCTATGTAATTCATGGATGATTCCCTCATTCTTCCCCTTCTTATGGGTAATTGATTAAAAATACTGGAAATGATCACTTATCCCTTGGCGGTTAAAGTTATATATCTATACCATCTCCATTGTTGTTAAAATTACATGACTTACATGCTCACTTTGTTCTAGTTAGTCCTTAAGGTGCTCTGTATTTTTTTTTTTTTAAAGAAAACCCATGGGTAAATTGGGTGACTAGCTTGGGCTGATATAAACTGATGTCAGAATTAGATAAACGCCTTTAGATGTAGGTTTTTGATATGCTAGTTGGACATCCCTACTCTTTCGTTTTTCTAGTTCTTATCTGAGGTGTTGATGTTGATTATATTCAGAATGAAGCATTCCATTATTCTAGAAGCAGTGAGAGTGCATAGAGGTCACATTGCATTGTCTTTTTATGAAACAGCTCATAACTTTCTACTTATGTACTTTGTTGTTTGTGCCCCAAAGGGAATATGTTAATTTAATATTGTACTTTCTTGCAGTTTCCTGCCGGAAATGCTGATTTTTCTCTTGACTCCTTAGAATTAGAACATCACAAAGATTATTGCTCTGCCTTATATGAGATCTTGCAAGGAGAATTTGATGATCAAATATCCAGGTATTGCTATGAATTTTGAAAAACTTGATTTAGACCCCAAGTTGTTATTAATCCAGTTTATCAAACAAAAAAATTATCAATCCAATCACCACAATCAACATAAGTAGAAAATAAACAAGACAGATTTGGTGATGAAGTGAAAACCTTTTGAAAAAATCTTCAAATGTAAAACCACTCTGGGGGCCGACCCGTTCATCTGCCATCATAGTAGCATCAGAACCTCTGGCCTTCTTCTACATTGATCATCTTCACGAACGAACCTCGTTCGCTTTAGCCCAGAACTCTGGTGGCTATAGGCTTTTATGGTGAGATTATTCCTTTGTAGTTATTAGGGGTATCTTGGTTAATCAATTTTTTCTTTGAGTTCATACTTTTGTACATAATATTGCTTTTCTATATGTAAAAGCTCTTGCTCCCCATTAAAACTGGTGGGGTGGGTTGTGAGTTCTAGACCCATTGGTGCATGTGTAAATTATCAGTATATATATATATATATCATAGTTTTACTAACCCTAATCAGTTGAGATTAAGGCTTCACCCATATGTGTCACTGACTCCATATGCTGACTCAATTGGTCACAACTAATGGAACATAGATATTAACTTGAAATATTAAAGCTGCATGAATCATGGAGAATTCCATGATCATATGGTACCATTTTTAAACATATACATTGACATGGGGTAAGTAATGCTTATTTTCATTTTTGATGATTTTTCTTTTCAAGCTTGAGTTCCTCATGTGCAGCTTTTACTTTGTGGTTTTGGTAGTGACATTACCTTTTGCTCGATTATTTCATTTCTAGAAATCTGCGGGGTGGTAAGCAGCCAATCACAAACGAAGATGACGTAATTGATGAGAAGTGGTGGAAACTATATGATGATTTGTGGATTATTATTAGTGAGATGAATGGTAAAGGACCAAGCAAAACATTACCCAAGTCATCATCATCAGCAGGTCCGTCTTTTGGCCAAAGAGCACGTGGCTTAGTAGAATCACTGAACATTCCCGCTGCGGAAGTGGCTGCTGTTGTTGTATCAGGAGGGATAGGCAGTGCATTGGGTGGAAAACCAAACAAAAATGTCGATAAGGCTATGCTTTTACGAGGGGAGAGGTTCCCACGTATTATTTTTAGACTTGTCATCCTATATCTTTGCAGATCTTCATTGGAAAGAGCATCACGGTGTGTCCAACAGGTCATTTCACTCTTTCCATGTTTTTTGGCTGCTGATGATGAGCAAAGCAAAAGCAAATTGCAGCTTTTCATCTGGTACTATTCCTTTAATTTTTAGAATGACATCTGAACATTTTCATTGATCCAGAATATTGTTTTTCTAGACTTATTTAAGCAAATTAGGTTATAGAATCATGATTACCTTATTTGCTGCATTCTTCACAAGAAAAGTGACTTTGGTTAAAATTGTGCCCAGGGCTTTGCTTGCTGTTAGGTCACAGTTTGGATTGTTAAATGAGGATGCTCGTTTTCATGTCATATCACACTTGATTCGAGAATCTGTTAACTGTGGAAAATCATTGCTTGCTACTAGCATTGTGGGCAGAGATGACAACTCGGATTTAGGCAGCTTTTCGAAAGAAACAGGATGGATTCACAACCTAATTCAAAAGGATCGAGTACTTGCAGCAGTAAGTCTTAAAGCTGTATTACTTATCAAAAAAAGTCTTAAAGCTGTATTAGTGTTGTCATACTCGTGGATTCATCAACTTGTGTTCTTTGAGTACCATACACAAATTTTGCTGATCTTGTGTTATTATCTGATGCCCAAGTCATCTGCAATTCTGGCTGATTGCATCCAAGATATCAGTGGTTTGACAAATACTTTAAATATGAAAGCTGGTATGGCATAGCAATAGTACATTCAAGGCACAAAGAATGGGATAGCAAGGGAGAGGAAATTTCCTTAAACCTATCACATTGTATTAAGGAACAATTTTTGTCATTCCACCATAAAAGTATGTATAGCATTAGTATGACTATTAAGTGTAGTTGCTAATGTCCACAGGCATTTTTCCCCATCGACCTGTAATCAAATCAATAATTTTAGTCATACTAACCTTTATTCTACATTAACAAAAATGTTTAGGAATTGAAATATGAAAAAATAAGTCAGTTTAATGTCTCACATGTGCACTCCGCATGCCACTACCCCTCATTCCTTTCTAAATTCTAAAGACCCACTTTTTATTCATTTCATGAAAATGATTATTAATGAAACGGTGGATGGTGAATGTGTTTGCGGCATGTATTACTAGGACTTTTTGATTGACTTATCTCACCTTTTTTCTTTGTTTGTTCTAGTTACTATGCTTTTTGATTGGTAAATCAGTTTGTTTTTGGTTGAGAATTTTCTCACAAACTCAAGAGGACTCGAATATTTGACATTAGCAATCACTCCATACTTATGGGCATGGAAGTGCCATTTGGCCCAAAGGCCATTTGCTCCATCTACCATGATACCAAGTGTTTAATTGTCTAAATTCATTCTTCAGGTTGCTGATGAGGCAAAATATATGAAGATATTAAAAGCCGACCGCAGCAAACAATTGCATGAGCTCCGTGCTAGGATGGATGAAACTTTCTCTGCTGAATCTATAAACAAGAAAGCTTTTGAAGATGAGATAAAAAGTAGCTTGACTTCCGTTCTTGCTTCAGATGACAGTAGAAGAGCTGCATTCCAGCTTACTCACGAGGAGCAGAAGCAAAATGTCACTGTATGTGTACAGTTTCCAGTGTTATTGAAAATACTTAATAATGTCTTATATTTCTTTCCTCCACCCCCCCTGCCCCCCCCCCCCCCCCTTTTTGGTCTTTGTTTGCTTGTTGCCCCCTTTTCCTTTTGGAAATTATGTTGACTGTGTCATCAGTATGTGTATAAATAATAAGTGCTGCTTTGACAGGAAAAGTGGATACACATGTTTCGCGCCTTGATTGATGAGAGAGGTCCATGGTCTGCCAATCCTTTTCCCAACAATGCCCTAACACATTGGAAACTTGACAAGACAGAAGATACATGGCGACGAAGACAAAAGCTAAGACAAAATTACCATTTCGATGAAAAGTTGTGTCATCCTCCCTCCACTGCTCCTAGTGATGAGGCTACTCTTCCTGTTAATGAAAACAAATCTGGTCTTGTGGGGTTGATTCCTGAGCAAATGAAGCGCTTCTTGCTGAAAGGAGTACGGGGGATAACTGATGAAGGGAGCTCAGAAAATAATGATAATGAGACTGAACCAAGTGGGCATAAGGCCTCCATCTCCAAGGATCCTTTAGACGCTCAGTGCTTGGAGCTGAAAGACAGCAGTGACCGGAAGGATGTTCTGCAAGACAGAATAGATTCTTCTTCCTCGTCTACGGAGACAGAAACTAGTGAGGTTTGTTTGATTAAATTAATATGTGCATGAAATGTAAATAAAATAAAATAAAATAAATAGATAAAAAGGGTTAACCACATTGCTTATTTATTGATTGCATTTTTCAGGTTCTTTTGTCAGTTTCCTGTGTACTTGTAACCCCAAAGAGGAAATTAGCTGGGCATTTGGCTGTCATGAAAAGTGCCTTGCGTTTCTTTGGTGAATTTTTGGTTGAAGGTACTGGAGGATCATCAGTGTTTAAGAACTTCCATGCTTCAAGCAATTCTGATTTGACCAAGTCTGATCAAAAGCAGAAGTTTCTAAAGTGGCCTAATTTTGATTTGGTTTCTGAGAAGGGAACCACAACTGATTATTTTGATCCAATGAATGAAAATGTGCATCAAAAACACTTAAAAAATGTTAAGCGCCATAGGAGGTGGAACATAGGCAAGGTGCGGGAATAACAATCTCAATATTAGTTTCTGCTCTTACCTTTACTTCTCACAAACTTTTTTTCATGTTGTTTTGTTTGTCTTGTTTTTTTTTCTTTTTTTCTTTTGGCTGATTGTAGATAAAAGCGGTCCACTGGACTCGGTATTTGCTCAGATACAGTGCAATAGAGATTTTCTTCGGTGATTCAGTTGCTCCCATATTTTTTAATTTTGTGTCACAAAAAGACGCAAAAGATGTTGGAACCTTGATAGTTACTACCAGAAATGAGTATTTGTTTCCAAAGGGAAATAGTAGGGACAAGAATGGAGCTATTTCATTTGTTGATAGACGTGTAGCCTTGGAGATGGCAGAAACTGCAAGAGAGCGATGGAGAAGAAGGGATATAACGAACTTTGAGTATCTAATGATTCTCAATACACTTGCAGGAAGATCTTATAATGATTTAACTCAGTATCCCGTCTTTCCTTGGGTCTTGACGGATTACTCCTCGGAGGTTCTTGACTTTAACAAGTCATCAACCTTTAGGGATCTCTCGAAACCTGTTGGAGCGTTGGATTTGAAGAGATTTGAGGTTATATTATATTGTCTTTAGTTTATGAGATAACATAATGAAAGCAGGTCTCCCTAAGATTAGTATTTTAATGAGTACTGAAAAAAAAAAAATAGTAGTATTTTAATGAGTATCTCGGCAATATGCTTGATCTTAACAGGTGTTTGAAGATAGATACCGGAGTTTCAGTGATCCTGATATACCCAGGTAATCTCCACTCCACTTACAGGACATATACTGGTTTTTTTTTTTTTTTTTTTTTTTTTTTTTTTTTTTTTTTTTTTTTTTGTGCAGTTTCTACTATGGGTCTCATTACTCAAGCATGGGGATTGTGCTCTATTACCTTCTTCGATTGGAACCATTTACATCTCTTCACCGTAATTTGCAGGTACTCATTGATGACATCATGAGTTAGTATCTTATGGTGTCTGATAATTACAGAATATATGCATCCACAGTGTGAGACAGATATACGTTACACACAATGCTTTGTACAATCCTTAGTTATCTTCCATTTACAGTTGGTTATTTTTTCATGAAAATTAGTTTCAAACTAATTATTAAATATATATATATATATATATATATATATATATATATATATATATATATATATACAATTTTTATTTTTGTTCGTCTTGAGGTTCTGCTGGCCTTGTCAATGAGAATATCAACTCTACCTGAGAGATTTGAAGTAATGCCATTCAATTTAACCCCTCTTACGACAGGCACATTCTATCATTACGTTGTTTAGGCTATGTTCTTTGAGTTATCATTTTCTTTTTTTCTCGATGGTTTCATTTTTATTTATACATGATAGGAAGACTAGTCTCATATAAAATGTTTATAACATAGGATGGTGCCAAATAAATATGCCATATAAGTGGCTTTAATCTTCAAAGTAAGAACATTATGAATGTTCATAATGCCTACACGAAACATTACAGAATACATACTAGAAAAGTAAATACACAATATAATATGTGATTTGAAAATTGTAAAATGGATAATTGGCGCTCATTCATATCATTGATATGAACTTACTTTTTAATTAAGCATTCGTTTGAAATCCTAACGTTATTTATTTGTTTCTGGTCAGGGTGGCAAATTTGACCATGCAGATCGCCTCTTTCAAAGCATCGAGGGCACATATCGAAATTGCCTTTCTAATACAAGTGATGTGAAGGAGTTGATTCCTGAGTTCTTTTACATGCCAGAGTTTCTTATCAATTCGAACTCGTATCATTTAGGAGTGAAACAAGATGGTGAACCAATAGGTGATGTTTGTCTCCCTCCATGGGCCAAGGTATGTGAATTTCCCTTAAGCACTTCAAGCTACGACAAGGCATAGCTTGATTACTACAGTTTTTTTGATAAGTAATTCATATCATTGATAGCGCAGAGTTCTAGTACACAGGATGTATACAAGAGAGTCCCCATTAATGGCTAAAAGAAGAACAAAAGTCTACAAATTCTGAAAAGTTAGAAACATGAGAAATTTATACGCCCGTCCAAGTAAAAAAGTGATTTGACCAAGATGTTATTGAGCTCTTCCATCGACTTCTCACGATCTTCAAAACATTTTACATTCCGCTCTCTCCTTATGCTCCACATTAAGCACAATGGGGATATCCTCCATGCGGCTAAAACTGAACGACTTCCCACCTAACATCGCCAACAATCTAACAACTCTATCACCCTTCTAGGCATAAGTCATTCTACTTCGAAATGCCTAAAACTCGCACTCCATAATTCTCTTGCCACTTCACAATGAAAAAAAAGATGATCTATAGATTCCCCACTCTTCTTACACATGCAACACCATTCCACCACTATTACTCTTCTCTTTCCATTGCTTTTGGTTTATTATCCTTGTTGGAGTTTGATGACTCTCTTTCATAGAGGAATACTATATAGTATTTTTAGGACTCCATGTGTCATTTTCAGAACTAACTGACAAGTTGCACAAGTTAGCTCTGCAATCTTATTGGGGGACAAATATGATAGTTATGGAGAAAATGGACCTTATGATGAAAGTAAATTGTATAGCTGATTTTAAGGGTAAATTGTATTTTCCCACCCTAAACTGTATGGCCAGCTGCAATGCCTCTTCTAAACCTTAAAACTTGGGTCAACTCTCTAAATCATGAGAGAATTTCTAATGTTCCCCTGTAATTAAAGTTTCTCCAATTTCTAGTACAAAATTTAAAATTTTCTTGCCAATCAAATTATCACATAAATGTGCTGCTTCTTTTTTGTGATCATATGATAAACATGTGGAACTTAAGGCTTTTTTTTTTTTTTGTTAAGTATGGAACTTAAGGTTAAATATGATAGAAATTGGAAAATTTTAATAGTTGGAGAACAGTGCAACTAATCAAATAGTTACATGTTGCTTATTGAAATTTAAACTTTAGGGGCAACATTACAAATCATCCTATGACCTAGGGTAGAGAAGCACAATTTAGCCTAAATATGATATCCCTCGTTTTATTTACCCTAATATTATATCTTTAGTTTTATGTGTTTGAATATGCTTATCTAACTCAGTGCAACCTTCTAATTTAGTGAGTCCTTCCTTAGATGTTGGGCCCAAGGCTCTTAATGTTGGAGCAAAACTGTTTGACAAATCTATACTTGCTCTCTGTAATTCAGAAATGAACTTGGTAAAATTTGTTACAAATTGAACCGTTTGGGTATCGAATATTTCGAATATGAATAATATTCAGAATCTGATCACGGATTTCAAGGCAATGAAAATGTGTTTGGATGTTGAATATAATTTAGATTCTTTTGAATATGTGTTTGGGTGTTGAATTTAAAAGATTGGAAAAAAGTGTTTTATAATAGTATAAAGTGATTGGAAATGATTGGATTGTATGAAAAGTTGTGTATAATGATTGGTATGGTAAAAAATAATAATAAAAAATATATGATGGGTTTTAAAAAAGTGTTTTATAATAGTATAAAATGATTGAAAATGATTGGATTGTATGAAAAGTTGTGTATAATGATTGGTATGGTAAAAAATAATTAAAAAAAATATATGATGGGTTTATTCAAACTATTCAAACTTTATTCAAGTGACCCATGGGTTTTATTCAACTTGGATCCGGGTATGGGTTTTTGAATAAAAACCCGGTTCGAATATTGAATATCACTACGAACCAAACGCACCATAATTATTATTCCAAACTCGCTAATAATCATGTAACAAACATGTCTTATTGCGTCAACTCTCCTGTAAAGGAGATAGGAGACAAGATATTCGATCTGGCTTTTGACATTTGTTTTTTTTTTTTATAAGTAATTTAAAATTCAATAAAAAGCGCAGAGGGGCGCAACCCTAATACGCGAGAAGTATACAAGAGAGCCCCTAAACGGGAGGAACAACTAATAAATTAAGAAAGTCTACAAAAGTAGAAACACCTAGGTGGCAAAGATGGGGTGCTATCCATAGATATAGCATGTTAAGAAGACGCTTCCTTAATACTACCATTGCAGTCTCGACATCTTCAAAAAGCCTCGCATTCCGCTTCCTCCAAATGCTCCACAACACACAGTGAGGAACTAAACGCCAAACATTTTTTGCTAGGCCATGCCCTCGAGAAGCACCCCACGTAGTCAACAAACCCAGCACCGATTGTGGCATGACCCATACAATTCCACATAAAGAAAACATAAAACTCCACAGCTCACGGGCGGTGTCGCAATGAAGTAACAGATGATCAATAGACTCCCCCTTCTTTTTACACATACAACACCACTCAATAACCACAATATTCCTCTTTCGCAGATTGTCATGAGTTAAAATTTTACCTAAAGCTGCAGACCATACAAAGAACGCCACCCTTGTCGGAGCCTTAGCACACCATATATTCTTCCACGGGAAAGATGGACCTTCTTTCCTACTAAGTGCTTCATAATATGACCTTACTTCAAAATAGCTCCTTGTAGAGAGGTTCCAAACTAACTTGTCACCCTCTCCTTGTCGAATCGGAGTGGAGTACAACCGCTCGAAGAAAGAGAGCACCATCTCCATCTCCCAGTCCTGGAGTTGCCGCGTAAAGAGAACATTCCAATGAATATTGCCATTATGAACCGCCATATTATCTACCACCATTGCCGCTTTGTTCCTCACAAGACTATACAGAACTGGAAAACAAAGCTTCAAAGGTCTCTCCCCACACCACCGATCATGCCAGAAACTGATATATGACCCATCCCCTACCACAAACCGAACATAATTGCAAAACTTCTCCCACCCTTTCCTGATATATTTCCAAACCCCTACTCCATAGGAACCCGACATCTCAATAGAGCACCACCCACCCTTTAGGCTCCCAAATTTGGCGTCAATCACCAAACGCCATAAAGCCTCTCTCTCCCTACCATATCTCCACAACCATTTACCCAAAAGAGCTTGGTTAAACTGGCTGAGGTTGTGAACTCCCAACCCACCTGAATGCAACGGAGTACAAATCCTGTTCCATTTCACTAAATGAAATTTGGCCTCATCCCCTATGCCACCCAATAGGAAATCCCTCTGGATTTTTTCAAAACGGTTAGCCACCCTCAAAGGAATAGGGAACAGTGACAAGAGATACGTGGGGAGATTGGACAGCGTGCTCTTAATAAGAGTCAACCGTCCGCTCTTTGACAAATACATACACTTCCAACCAGCCAGCTTCCTTTCCATTTTCTCAACCACCCCTTTCCAAGTAAGAACGGACTTGTAAGAGGCACCCAAAGGCATACCCAAATACGTCATAGGCAAAGATCCAACCCGACAACCCATAAGATGGGCCAACCCTTCAACATCCTCCACCTCACCAATAGGAACAATTTCTGATTTTCTTAAATTGATCCTTAATCCCGAAACTGCCTCAAAACAAAGAAAAATGCACCTCAGATGTCGAATTTGTTCTTCTTGCGCTCCACAAAAAATCAACGTATCATTAGCAAACAATAAATGTACTAGGAGACAAATGTTTTTTCATCTGAAGCTCTCTCTGACCCAACTAATATCGACAATAATTTTGTCCTGGAAAATGTAATAATATGCAGACCTCACTCCACCCAAGAATGTGGCAACTGGTTCATTCTGGCCTTGCTTGCCTGTAATCCTTCTTAACTTTCAAAAAGGAAAAACAATTTCCAACACGGCCTCCCTCCCCTCTCCTCTCTCTCTCTCTCTCTCTCTCTCTCTCTCTCTTTCTCGATGGTGAGTTCTTTGTGCTGGTGGTCGGTTTAGTCAAAGGAATTTGCTTTGTTAGTGGTGGGTGCTTTCACAGGCATTAGGATCCATGAAAAACGCAAAGGAGTGACGAGGTCCATTCTTATAGACAAAGATGAGGCTGCATGGTTGCTTAAGTTTTTTCATGATCTGGTAACTGTTCATGACCGTAGAGTGTTCTGGAACCAATCCGTTTCAGACTTTCCTCGGATTCTTGCACAACAATGCTCCAATAGGCATGGTTTCTTTCTGATCATAGAAGAATATGAGGGTAGAAGAATATGAGCGTTTGTGTCAGGCCTAAGGGGTAGGGCGGCTGGCTCAAGCTCCCCTATGTTGCCCTCTGCTTCACACAAGTCACATTTCGGTGATAGCCTCGATCTTCGCAGCATCAGGAAGACGTTGGAGAACCTGCATGTGGAAATCGGGTATTGTCTGAAAGGTTTGCACTTGCTGGAAGATGATTTGCTAGGTAGTGGACCTAAGCTTCCCGGTCCTAGCTCTTTACCCAGGACCTAGCCTAATTCCTTGGGCTCCAGGCTTCCCCGGCCCAAATCCATAAAGCCCTCAAGCCCCATATCGGCCCGAGGTCCTTTAGAGCCAGCCCAACTCTCAAAAGAATTTCATGCTCGAGGCAAGTTTGAAAAGAGCTTTAGTGCTACTTTTGTCTCTTTGATTCCTAAGAAGACTGGTGCCATGGATGCGAGAGATTATCGCCCTATTAGTTTGGTAGGGGGGATTTACATGATTATTTCAAAGGTCCTCGCGAACAGGTTTAAATCAGTTTTGGGCAAGATTATCTCCAACTCTTAGAATGTGTTTATTGGTGGTCGACAAATATTGGACTCAGTGCTTATTGCCATTGAATGTGTGGATAGTCAATTTCGATTAGGGGACCTTGGGCTGCTGTGTAAGTTGGATCTAGAGAAGGCTTATGATCATGTGAATTGGGATTTATTGCTCTATTTGCTGCACCGTTGTGGTTTTGGGGAAAAATGGAGGGCTTGGATATGTTTTTGTATTTCTACGGTGAAATTTTATATTCTTGTGAATGGAACCCCGTTGGGGTTTTTTTATAGCTCTCGTGGTTTGCGACAAGGAGAACCTCTTTCTCCTTTATTGTTTGTGGTGGTTATGGAGGCTTTGAGCTAGATGTTGATTGCCGCTTTGGATCAGGGCAATTTGACAGGGTTTTCAGTGGGATCCAGGGAGTTCGAGGCTTTAGTTGTGAAATCATTTACTGTTTGCTGATGACAAGTTGATTTTTTGTGGTGCCCAGGAAGAACAGATTCGACATCTGAGGTGTATCTTTTTATGCTTTTAGGCAGCTTCGGGTTTTAGGATTAACTTAGGAAAATCAGAAGTTGTTCCTATTGGTGCAGTAGAGGATGTCGATAGGTTGGCTCACCTACTTGGATGTCGGGTCGCTTCTTTGCCTTTGCCATACTTGGATTTGCCATTGGTTGCTTCTTACAAATCCGTGTCTATTTGGAATGGTGTTATTGAGTAAATGGAAAGGAGGTTGGCTGGATGGAAGCATATGTATTTGTCAAAGGGTGGGCAGCTAATTCTTCTTAAAAGTACACTACACTCTCCAATCTTCCTACATATCTCTTGTCGCTGTTTCCTATTCCAGTGAGGGTGGCTAATCATCTTGATAATATTCAAATGGCTTTTCTTTGGGGTGGTATTGGAGATGAGGCCAAATTTCATTTAGTGAAATGGAACAGGATTTGTACTCCTTTGCATTCAAGTGGGTTGAGAGTTCAACTTCATCCAGTTTAATCAAGCTCTTCTTGGTAAATGGTTGTGGAGATATGGTAGGGAGAGAGGATTTATGGCGATTGATGATTGACGCAAATTTGAGAGCCTAAGGGGTGGGTGGTGTTTGAAAGAGGTGTTGGATTCCTTTGGAGTGGGTGTGTGGAAACATATTAGGAGGGGATGGGAGAAGTTTTGTAATTTTGTTCATTTTGAGGTGGGAGATGGGTCACATATTAGTTTCTGGCATGATTGGTGGTGTGGGGATAGATCTTTGAAGCAGTACTCTCCAGTTATGTTTAGTATTGTGAGGAACAAAGATGCGATAGTGGTGGATAACTTGGTCGTTCATAACGGAGTTATTCAATGGAATGTTCTTTTTACGAAGCAAATCCAGGATTGGGAGATAGAGATGGTTCTTTCTTTCTTCGAGCAGCTTTCCTCCATTTTGGTTCGACATGGAGAGGGCGACAGGTTAGTTTGGAACCCCTCTAAAAGGGGTTTTTTTGAGGTGAGATCCTATTATGAAGTGCTTATTAGGAAAAATGGCTCATCATTTCCGTGGAAGAGTATTTGGCGTGTTAAGGCTCCGACAAGGGTGGCTTTTTTTGTATGGTCAGCAGCTTTTGGTAAAATTTTGACGCATGATAACTTATATAAGAGGAATGTCGTAGTGATTGAGTGGTGTTGTATGTGTAAGAATAATGGATAGTCTATTGATCACCTATTACTCATAATGACATGCCATTTCCTGAGATTGTCCATAGTATGGATCTTCCTTAGAGTCGTCGACCAAGCGAAAAAGGCCACCCTTAAGAAAACCTTCGTCTTCCAAATACTCTTCTTAGGGAAAAAAGTGGCATCGTTACCAGCAAGGACGCTTTGGTAGGAGCTAACGTCGAACAATCCTTTTTTGGAATGGGACTACCAAAGCTTGTCTACACCATCCCGCATCACTCTGAGTACAACAAATTGAAGAATGAGATAAAGACATCCACCTCCCAATCATGTGCCATTCTAGCAAAGCTTACGTTTTACTGAAATGAGTCACCAAAACACTCCAAAAGAGCCGCTACTGAAGCATCTTGTACATGGGCAATGCCATATAAGTCTGGAAAGGCTTCTTTAAGGGTTTTGCCCCCACAACACAGATCATCCCAAAATCTAACATTGACGTCATCTCCCACATCAAACCTAGTATGACTAGAATAGATCCTCCAACTCTTTTTGATATTCTTCCAAACCCCTACCCCATACGAACTAGTTGGCTCATTAGAACACCACTCACCCCACAAGCTGCCAAATTCGGAGTCCACCATGCCTTTCTCTCTCATGCCCATAGAGCCAAAGCCATTTTTCCAGAAGAGCACAGTTGAATTTCAACAATTTCTGAACACCCAACCCTCCTTTAGGTAGAATTTGATTCTTATTCCCCTTTATAACAAAAGAAGGTGCCCGGGAAGATTATGAATAAGAAAAATAAGTTTTTTTTTTTTTTTGATAAGCAAGAAAACTTTATTAAAGAAAGCGTAAGGCGCCCCTAAGTACACATGAAATATACACAGGAACAACCAAAACTAACCCGCAAAAACCCACAACACCAAGGCCCCAGAAAACAAAAAAAACCAAAAACAAACTATAAAAGGACTCAACTAAAAACAAGACTACCCACTACCCGCCAAGGCACAACAAGCCTACAACATGTGTGCCTTGCCTTTCCTATGCCTATGGGGATATTTTGCGTCATCGTAATTGATGGAGCTATGCAAATTCAAAAGCTTCATTTTTCCTTTAAACTTTTGGCGCGCAATCAACTGGAACTCCTCTTTCATGGCATCCCAAATAGCCATGGCCTCCTCCCCAAAACCCCATCCATCGCCCAATCTAAGGGCAAACCATCACAATAATTATCTTCTTCCTCCTCCTACACCACAATCTCCCCGTTATGATCAAAACTGATTGGCCAATTTCGGGATTGAGAGAAACCATTTAAGCAACCACTCGAAGGGGAGGAAGGACCTACCACCCCGCCATTGTTGACCTCCTGAGGCGACGCGGGAGGGATTGAAACTATTGGAGGATGGTTGAGAAACCCCTTCCGAAAAAGGCCCTGATTCACTGGCGTCTTTGACTTTTTAGCAATAAAGCATGAGCTTTGATCTCGAAAGGACTTTAAGAACAATAATAATAATAATAATAATAAATAAATAAAATAAAATAAAATAAAAACCAAGAAACAGCCTTCACCTGAAAAACTCTTGATCAGCTGCTTCCCAAAAATCCTGTATCCTGATTTTCTCTCAAGAAATGCTTTCTTGGCCTTTAACTCTTATCTTCCATAAACTGTAATCAACCTACGAACTCAAACCCTTTCTAAAATTCCAAACCCTAAAAATCCACATTTTTCCCTTTTCCACCACATAATCTGTTGTAATCTTCAAATGCGCCCTACACCAAGAAGCTTTAGAGAGAGATTTTTTCCTCCCTGAATTTTGAGACCTGTTACAAATATTCTATGGCAAAGTTTTCATGGTCTTTGCTTGATTCTCAATCATCTAAAAACATTCTCTATTAGCACAGGACATTTTCGATAAAATCCATGGTTTACTCTAAAAACAACCATCATGTGCATATGAAACAACTGTATACTTAAAAGCATATAAAACAGCTAAATGTGTCTGTCTGTTTGTGTGGAAAAGTCTGCGTAAGAGAATGTCTAGTAGACTCTATAACGTGGATTCCTCTACTAGGGAGCCATATCCATGTTGGATACCAGTCTTCTGGGATGCTTCCCCCATCATACCCAACACTTCATAAATGTACCTGAATCTGAAGAATAAAAATGTTTACTTCAGAAACCTTTCCAATAGTAGTTGAGATGCTTCTGCATGAATTTTTAACACACCTTGTATGTTAGGATGGGACTTTTCTTAAGAGGAGAAAAGAAATAATTGCACTTAAAAGATTAAGGGTTTATGGCATATATTTTGACTAATATATAGATTAGGAATGCATAAATTACATTATTATAGTCGCAGTCATGGAATTTTATTTTTAATAAATAATGTCATTAAAGAGCGCAAAGGGACGCAACTCTAGTACACATGAAATATATATATTTTTTTTTTGATAAGTAAGAATACTTTATTAAAGAAAGCGTAAGGCGCCCCTAAGTACACAGGAAGTATACACAAGAACAACCAAAGCTAACCCACTAAAACCCAATAGAACCAACAAAACCCGAACCCCTCGAAAACGAAGAAAAACCCCAAAACAAACTATAGTAGAAACCAACTAAGAACAAAACAACCCACCACCCACCCACCAAAGCACACAAACCTACATCATGTGTGCCTTGCCTTTCCTACTCCTAGAAGGAACTTTAGCATCACCATAATTGATGGAGCTATGCAAATTTAGTAGCTCCCTTTTTCCTTTAGACTTTTGGCGCACAATCATCTTCTCCCGCTGAAAACCTTCTTCCATTGCTTCCCTAATTGCCAAGGCCTCCTCCCCTAAAGCCCCTTCCAATGCCCAATCCAAGGGCGATCCATCCCAATAGTCATCTTCCTCCTTCTCCCAAACTACAATCTCCCCGTTGTGATCAAAACCGAAGAATCCAATTCTCTCAACGGAGCAAGGAGAGATGCAGCCACTTGAATGAGAGGAAGGTCGTACCACCCCGACCTCCTTGTCCTCCCGCAGCAAAACGGGAGGGACTGGAACACTCGGAGGAAGATTAAGAAATCCCTTCCTAAACAGACCATTTTTCGCTGGAAATACTGTCTTCTTTTTCGCACGAGCCTCTCCACCCGTAACCTTAAGAAGAACAGGTTCTGCGGACAGCTTTAAGGCTTCCAACGAGTCAGCAAGAAACCCATCATTCCAGACCACTGAACGCCCTGCCCTGAGCTCCCTAGCCCTCCTGAAGTATTGCTGAAATGGTCGACTAGGCAGCAAGGGGGAAGGGGAAGAACAAATCTTCTTCCCCAACTCAGAAGCCCTTGAAAGTGAAGGAACAGAAGAGACGGAGAGTTCTGCACCACACAGAAGCCCAGTCGACGCCGGAGGAGCAACCAAAGTCGCCGGCGACGGCGTCTTCACAGTCGGCGGAGGTGGGAAGACAAACAAAGGAATCGACTTAACCAGAGACGGCCCACCCCCAGATCGATCTTTGCACAAGGGAACCCCAACGGGAGACTCCGACGGATTGAGATCGCACGGCCCAGAGGAAGCCACCAGCGTCGTCTCCGGCGAGAAGCTCGACGTCCGTAAGGAATTAGGTTTACACAAGAAGCGACCCAAACGCAATCCCTTTCAACTCCGTCCGATTCTAGCAAGCCGGCCCAGAATCATCTTTGCAGCCCGGCCCAAATCCAAGTTGAAACCTATGACCCGCTTACTCTACGTGCGCAACTTTGAAATTTCAAATTTCAAACTCGCATGTGGAAACAAGGTATTACCCATCGAAAGGTGAGGCTGGTCCTTACCCAACAGATCAAACGAAGGAGACTCCAAGGTAGAACAGTCCAATGCCGACCTCCGATCTGCATCTATTACCCTCAGTGCCGGAAGGAGTTCAAGCTCACACACTGGCGTAACCAATCTCCCTGACAAACGACCCCCCACGAAAGGCGCCTTCTTCACGCCAGCGGCCGAGCCTGCCTTCAACACCTCCTTTATAGAAGAGCAAGAAATTAAAAACTCTGCAAACGTAACATGACTTGGGCTATGATGAGCTGAGACCCTTACAAATAAAGTATTAAGCACATTTCAACGCAACTCCAACACGGAATTGAAATAATTATAACTAGCATTCCTGCTGTTTCGGATCTCAATATTTGAAGAGATATTGAATTGCATAACCCTATAATTGAAGCTGGAGAATAGAAGGAGCTCTGCTCCACACATGATGACTTCAAAAAACTATGGCTATGATAATGGTCTTTACTGAGATTTATTGTTTTATATTCTTTCTTTTTTGCCTAAACTTGTGAGTTGAGATAAGTACTCATTAAGCGGGGTTTAAAATTTTAAACAAATCGCTTATTATACTTAAAATTCTTACAAGTTTTTACACCCTGTCAATTGTATCCATTTGTGGCTTTGTCTAATTCTATTTTACCTCCCAAAATAAAATCTAATTTCATATTATTTGCACAGGGCTCACCCGAAGAATTTATAAATAGAAATCGAGAGGCTCTTGAAAGTGAATATGTTAGCTCAAATCTCCACCACTGGATAGATTTGGTGTTTGGTTACAAGCAGAGAGGAAAACCAGCGGTGGAGGTACTGGCAGATAATTGAAATTGGTGTTTTTTCAATCCATGCAAATTATGAGTTGGTTGATATGCATCTTTCGTAATTTACTTTCTTTACAAATAAATTAAATTACAGGCAGCAAATATCTTTTACTACCTGACTTATGAAGGTGCCGTTGATCTGGACAACATGGAAGATGATTTTCAAAGAGCAGCAATTGAAGACCAAATTGCAAATTTTGGCCAGACACCAATCCAGATTTTCCGTAAAAAACATCCTAGACGAGGGCCACCAATTCCAATTGCTCATCCTTTGTACTTTGCACCTGGTTCTATTAATTTGAGTTCCATTGTTAGTAGTTGTCCACCATCTGCTGTACTTTATGTTGGCATATTGGACTCGAACATTGTACTTGTGAACCAGGGGCTCACCTTGTCAGTTAAGATGTGGTTGACGACCCAACTACAAGCTGGTGGAAATTTTACCTTCTCTGGCTCGCAGGTTGGGTTTCAGTTATTTATTGAGATCTCTGGTGTGCTATCATAATGTATAAATTCACCTTTATGATTTTATGTATTTGTATTATAACTACTTGTCAAAGTTTTGCAGGATCCTTTCTTTGGAGTTGGTTCTGATATTCTTTCTCCTCGTAATATTGGGAGTTCTTTGGCTGAAAATTTTGAAGTCGGAGCACAGTGCTTTGCTATAATGCAGACACCATCAGAGAATTTTCTGATCTCAAGTGGCAATTGGGAAAACAGCTTTCAGGTTATATCCTTAAATGATGGCAGGATGGTGCAGAGCATCCGACAGCATAAGGATTTGGTCAGCTGTGTTGCAGGTATCTTTCATAAGTTGAAGATAGTTTAATTTACCCAAAACTACAGTTGTTGTAAGAAAAGGAAGTGTATGTCTATGCATGTAGCATTGTGTCTTTCTGGCTTTTATTGGGTAGTGTTTAGATAGCACAGCCGCTACCTGTAGAAAGACCAGAACTTTATTAGCACAGTAGTACAACTGTGTCAACATATGTTGTCCTTAGTAGAATCTCAATGTTATTTGTTTTACATCTGGCCCTCTATCTTCAAACAAAACCTTCCCTCTTTATATAGTAGCTCGATTTATGGACTTCCAAACAACAGATTACTTCCATCTCAACTGCAAAGCATAAGGTTCATCTTATTGGATCTTTTGAAAGATCAAGAGCTTAAAGTAGTAATGACTTTTATAAAAATATATTACTGTAGTGTCCTCATTGGGGTCATCATTTGTTGTTGCCACTGTGTTTGCTTTATATGTATGCATGTCAGCAACCTCTCATCCTGTTAAAAAAAAAAGCCTATATTAAAAACCAGGGGGGAAGAAGATATCGCTTAAAATGGAAAAATATAAATCAGGAGAGGAATTAGAAGCACAATCTCTTATAGCATAATGGTTGGTGAAACTGGAGATGCAGGACTATAAGCTCATGGGAGTGATGTGGAACTGCATTGAAATGCATGATCTTGTGTTCATCCTATATAAAGTTTGTTATTTACTGTAGAAGTGCTTCTTACCCATTGAAGATGAATTACACTATTGCAGTGACATCTGATGGAAGCATCCTTGCAACTGGAAGTTATGACACAACAGTCATGGTGTGGGAAGTTTTCCGTGGTAGAACCCCAGAAAAGAGAGTGCGTAACTCACATGCAGAGCTGCCCCGTAAGGGCTATGTCGTCGTTGAAACTCCCTTCCATATTCTTTGTGGGCACGATGATATTATTACATGCTTATATGTAAGTGTAGAGCTTGATATAGTTATCAGTGGTTCGAAAGATGGAACTTGTGTTTTCCATACCCTTAGGGAGGGAAGATATGTAAGATCTATACGTCATCCATCTGGAAGTGCATTGTCAAAGCTCGTTGCCTCTCGGCATGGGCGGATAGTGTTTTATGCGGATGATGATCTCAGTTTGCACCTTTATTCAATTAATGGAAAGCATCTGGCTGCATCTGAATCCAATGGACGCCTCAATTGTGTGGAAATGAGTGGTTGTGGTGAGTTTTTGGTTTGTGCCGGTGATCAAGGGCAGATAGTTTTACGCTCGATGAACTCACTGGAGATTATAAAAAGGTATAATGGAGTTGGAAAGATAATAACATCTCTAACAGTAGCCCCCGAAGAATGCTTCTTAGCTGGGACCAAAGATGGAAGCCTTCTTGTGTATTCTATTGAAAATCCTCAACTTCGCAAAGCTAACCTTCCTCGAAATGTGAAATCCAAAGTTTCTGTTACGGGATAGATCAAAAGTTAAAAGGACAGAAGTCAGGGAGCGTTAATGGCTGGGGCTAATCTATGATGTTAGTGCCAGGTAAACTGTTGTCATTAACCTTGTACTCTTTTCTAAGATAAGTTACTACAATCATCAAGGTTCTAATAAATTATATCTTTTCATATTTTTGTTATAGTGAATCACAATTATCTGAAATTATCCAATGGTAATAGTTTTGTTCGAAGCTTGCCTTACATAATTTGAGTTCATATACTGATCTCGAACACTTCTATAGAAGTTAGTTTATTATAATTTTATGGGATTTTTCCCAAAAAGTTATGAGTTTTACCCTCGTGTCAAATAAGGACATCAGTTTTTAATTTTGACATTTGAAGGTCCATGTTTTGGCCTTGTGACAAATAAGTCGTTCTGTCATATATTCTATTCAGTTTTTACTGGAATGCTTGTCAGCTATCATCATATTTATGTCAGACCAATAAAAACATACCACATGTATCTAGATTCAAAAAAGGTTGCAAAAAAAAATAGAGGGGTGGAGATCCACCCCCAACAGCCACCCTCCACCTCTGAGAGGGAGGCGGTGGAGGGTGGCTCCACCCCTATAGAAGGGGCAATGTGGTGGCTCCAACCCTGACCACCTTTGTGGGGGTGGAGAGATCCATTCCTGCACCTCTTCAGGTGTGGCTACACCCCATAAAGGTGTGCAGCTCCATCTCCACCCCTCTATGGGGGTGGATCTCCACCACTGTAGAGGTGAAGCGACCCCTACCGCTTGGAGCTACCCTCCACCACTCCCTCTTCGCGGGTGGATGGTGAGTGGCGGGAGGGTTGGATTTCCACTCCTTTTTTCTTTTTCCTCTCTCTCTCTCTCTCTGGTATAATTGCCTATGTGGCACAGTGACATGGATCTGGATACACATGGAACGCTATTATTGATCTGGCATGAATAGGATGAAAATTGGCTAGTCTTTTGTTAAAAACTGTTAGAAACTATGGTGGAAGGACCTTTTTGTCACAAGGTCAAAACTCAGTCCTTTAATTATCGAAAAAAAATTAAAAACTCAAGTCCTTATTTGTCACAAGAATTTTTTGGAAAATTCCCCTAATTTTATTCTCATTTGGTATATGTTTGTTGTAATATTTTGCACCTATTCCCAAATATATTTGTGGAAGGCCAGCAAATATTATGAATTTTTGGTGGCCAAGGTATATTGAATTGGTACTCCATGGCTGACTTAAATCCACATCTTGATTGAGAGTTCCATTACATTGTAGTTTTATAATGAGCATGATGTCTAGTTTAAATTATAATGTATGGAGTAATTATCTTTTTCCCCCATGAATTACCGGTCATTGTCGACCATAAGAAAGCATTCAACTACCATTTTCGTACCTTTAGCCTCCTTCCGTCAGGGAATCTCATTAAATTAGATGGAATCAACGATTTTTAAACGTTAAATTTTGTTTAAAGACAAAAATGCCCTTAAACAGTAAATTATAAAAAAAAAAAAAAAAAAAAAAAAAAAAAAAAAAATTAAACCTAATATATTTGAAAAGATTAAAAAAAGAAGAAGAAGAAGAAGAAGAAGAAAGGCAGCCCACCCCTTCGGGGAGGGGGGTTGGCCTGTGAGCCACCCACAGAGGTGGCTCCCACCACCCTAGAAAAAATCTGCACGGCCACCCTCAAAAAACCTGGGGTGACCGCGCGACCACCCTAGGTTCTAGGCTAGCTAACCTTTGGAGCCACCTCTGGGGGTGGCTCGCAGGCCACCCCCCTCCCCCTTAGTTTTCTTTTTTTTAATTATTATTATTTTATTTTATTTTTAAATTTGAGAGTATTTTTTGTAAATTTTGATTTTAAGTTAGGGTGTTTGAGTCTTTTCACGAACTTAATTGACGGAAGGAGAGTAAAGGTACGAAAATGGTAGTTGAATGCTCTCTTATGATCAAGGTGTCAGTTTGTGGTGGCATGTTGGCAATGACCGGTAGTTCATGGGGGGAAAAGGTAATTACCCCAATAATGTATTGTCATGCAGAAGCTATTATCTCTATGGATAATAATCTAAGGTATAACTTTTAGTTGAGAAAGAAGAAATGTAGAAGAGATATTTGGCAGAAGGAAAACTATTTTATTTCTTTGTGAGGTTCCATACTTTTACATAGCTTTAAATAGAAGAGAAATACACACGAGTATGGAAAGACATTAATAGCATATTACAATCTAAATAAAAGGAAATAAATCAAATCATAGGAAGTTTTCATCTTCAACACTCCCCCTCAAGCTGAGGCAAAGAAATCTCGCATGCCCAGCTTGCGTAAGGCTGAATGAAGAACAGTACTAGACACTTCATTTGTCAAAATATCTGCAAGTTGTTCCCTTGTCTTTACATATTGTTGTAGATTATACCCGCTCAGAGTTTTTATTTCTTTAATTAATTGTCGGTCAATTTCAACATGTTTGGTTCGATCGTGTTAGACTGGATTGTGAGCAATATTAATTGCAACTTTATTGTCACAATACAATCTCATATAATCCTTGGAGTCAAACCCCAGCTCTTTAAAGAGTATCTTCAACCATAACATTTCAAAGCCATGGCTCTAATTATGCTTCCATAGTGGATCTGGCAACCACTGATTGTTTCATACTATGTCATGTAACCAAGTTACTTCCCACAAATGTGGAATAACTTGTAATGGACTGCTAATCCATAATAGATTCAGCCCAATCTGCATTTGTATAGGCTTCTATTTGCAAGTGATCATGTCTAGAAAACACTAGTCCCTTCCCCGGTGAGGATTTTAAGTAGCAAGGAATTCGATGAACTACTTCTATATGGGGCTCACGTGGCGAATGTATAAATTGACTCACTAGACTAATAACATTTGTAATGTTGGGACGAGTGTGAGAAAGATAGATCAACAAGCCAATCATTGATAGCTTCCTTCATCCACCAGAGGATTCTCAGCACTTTCTCCTCCACGGGATTATCAATGGTTTTACATCTTAGCATTCTTGTTTTCTTGAGAAGATCAAGAAAATATTTTTGTTGGAAGATAAATATACCATGTTTTGACCTTGGTACCTCAATTCCTTATAAATACTTCAAATATCCCAAGTCTTTTATTCCAAATTTGTGTGCAAGAGATTTTTTTAACTTAGGTATCTCTTCGTCTTCATTTCCTATTACTATAATATCATCAACATACACAATTAGAACCGTTACTTGTCATTGAAATGAATGTTTGATGAAAAGTGTATGATCAAATCTTTGGATAGCCCAGGAAAATTGCTTAAACCATGCTCTCGGAAATTGTTTTAGACCATACAAAACCTTCTTTAGTTTGCACACTTTACCTATAGAAGATGAATCTGAATCTTCAAGTCCAAGAGGAACTTCCATATATACTTCTTCCTTTAAATCTCCATGAAGGAGTGCGTTTTTCACATCAAATTGGTGTAGAGGCCAATTCAAGTTTGTTGACACCGAAAGTATGACTTTAATTGAGTTCATCTTTGCTACTGGAGCAAATGTTTCCTCATAGTCAATGCCATAAGTTTGTGTAAAACATTTTGCAACTAGTTGGGTTTTGTATCATTCCACTAAACCATCGGCCTTATGCTTGACGGTAAACACCCACTTGCATCCAACTGTCTTCTTCCCATTAGGCAGTTCAACAAGATCATCACATGTATTATTTTTGTGTGGGGCTTTCATCTCTTCTTGCATCCTTGCCCTCCACTTTGGATCACTAAGTGCCTCTTGCAAATTTTTAAGAATAGACAGATGACAATTTAACTCATAGGTAATATGGGCTATGGATAATAAAACCGAGAAAATACAACAATTGGGCAGCCAAACAATCCTTATTTACTTAAAAGTAATGCTACATATTTCACTCTCATTTCACTGGACTAATATGACAGTGTCCATTAGCCCATTGATCAGCCTTTATTAAAAAGAAAAAAATTCAAAGGCTAATAGGCGTTGTCAGATTAGCCTAGTGGAGTGTGAGTGGGATGGGAGTTGAAGATTTAGAATGACTCTTTGCTTAAATAGGAGTTAGGGTCGCTGCTCTAAAAAGAAAATTACATAACTAGCCTTCATTAAAAAAATTGCAAATTTTTAGTCCTGCGACTAATCGCAATTTTTACTCTTGGGTTTCTCACCCGTAGCACCTCACTTGAGCGAAGGTCGAGTGAACTCTCGGGTGAAATTTTGTCGCAATGCACTAGATTTTCAACCTTCTATTGAAAGCCCATTTTGACCTAGTAAATGTTGAAATTGGAAAAATTTGTGAAATACAAATTGTAACCCTTTGAATCAGCTTTACAACATCACCAAGTTTTTTTTTTCATCTGGCTGTTTTACTGGCTTTTATTATTATCAATTTGCTGGATCAGGTTTTAGTGAACTGGTCTGAATCAAGCTCTCTGTGTGCTGAATATAATTCACTCTTATATGGGATGTTTGATCTTGTCTGTTGCTCTTTTAAGCAATTCACAAGATCCTTATAATTAGAATAAGTGACTATTTATAGGATATAGACTGGGAAATGTAATAGAACTAAACATATTCTTATATTTATGCTTTACCTAAAGTAAATTGTTCTGACTTCATAATTTTAGAAATTTCCAAACTGTTTCTTGCTGTTGGCACATCGACATTATGCTGAGTCTTTTGACCCCGTAATTGTGCTCAATCACTATTCAACATGATTTATGGTGCATTAGTATTCAGCTTTATGGTGGAAAAACTTTTAGTGGTCTCTAGAGCGATTCATGTTGACCTGGGTTTCTTTATGTTATTGTATGGTATTAGGGACTGGTTAATGTTTTACCTTGGGATACTAATGAGAACATTGCTTTTAATGTAATAGTCCTGTTTCTTGCTAAGCTTTTGAAGAAAGGTGCGTGCATGTAATGATTGCTACGTGTTTGGGATATAATCTTATGAGAATGCAAATCAAGTCCTGATTAGAGGTACTCTGTAAAATTCCTAAAATTAGGATGTGCCCGCAAGCCAACTCTGATGGCCATAAATGCTATTATTACTTACACATTTCTTTCTCCTTTGCTATCCCTGATATATGTAATGAAAATATTGACTCTGATCCATTTTCCCCTAAACATGTCCTGAGCTATATGTTAGATTCATTTCTTTCCTGTATTGAATGAAGTTCCCATGATGGCTATGGGAAAAGATTACATGTGTTATTTTGCTTGCTGCTTTCATTTTGAATATGTAACCATGATGTCTTGATTTGTTAAATTCCTTATAGAGTTTACCTTATTTTAATTTGTTTCTCTTTCTTTTCTTCTTTAAATTTTTTCCCTTCTCTTACAGGAGAGTCTACTAAATATCATAGAATGTTGAACCATTTCCACGAAATTTTGAGGTCTCAGACCGTCAAACTTTTTCCAATTGGGCAGGTCTTTGAGAATTGTTTGGTGTGAAGACATTGAAAGAATGCACACTATTCATCCAAGAAAAGAAAGGATGCGCACAATTTCATCAGCATTGCTAGAACAGTTTGGAAGTATATTCAACTTTTGCTTCACACTATGACATATACAGGATTCAGTAAGTTCCAACGTGAACTTTTCCTGAAACCATGAGATGGGGGAATGATGCCTTCTACAAATTCATTCATCCGTTCTTCTCCGTCCTAGAAAAAGGTCAGTCAGGAATCGGGTGTTAACACATACATGAACATTAAATTGATAGGTCAGAACAGAAATATTGTGTATTAGCAATAGCAGCATTTTCTCTCTTTTTCCTTGTTAAAATAGCAAGTATTTACCCGCCAAAACTTTGTATAGATGGGCTATGATGACTTATCCAGAACAAAACAAAAGGTGTATAGATAGGCTTCAATGCCTTCTAAAAAAGTAAAGGCATTTCCCCCCCCCCCCCCCCCCCCCCCCCACAACATCTTCCCTTAACATAGGATTTTGTGGTTGAGATTGGCTACTGGTTTACATCAGTTACTGATCATTAAGGTTTCATCAGAGCATTGTCTTTACAGCCGAGAGAGTGTCCAAATTTCAGTTTTCTCTTTTGGTTGTACCTGTCTCCTGTATGAATCTTAATTCCCTGATAAATGCTCTATAACCTCTTATAGCCATATGGGTCGTCAGAAATTGTACTTGCGTAGTTCCCTCTGTGAATTGTCCTAGCGACTTATGCAAGTACCAATAGTGGTTATTTAGTTTAACCAACGAATTACTTTATTGTCTCCTATTAATAGACATTAGACATGCATTGTTATTCTCTCTTCTGGATTTTTTTCTTTTTTTAAAAAAAAAGAAAGAAAAAAGAAAAAGTAATGGATACTGACGCTACTGCTCATAATTCTTTGGGAGTTTGTTGGATTTTATTATTTTGGGATAATTGCATCATTGGTCCCTGTGGTATGCTATAATTATTTTTCACTCCCTATGGTTTAAAAAGTTCATGGGAGGTCTTTGTGGTAAGCAATAATTGCAAATCGATTCTTAGCGTCAAATTCCGTTAAAATTTTTGACAGATTCTGTTAAATGCTACGCCAACGTCACGTCATACCAATAAGAATGTGACATGTGTCCATCTTAATAAAAAAAATTATTAAAAAATAAATAAATATACTTATTTTTAAAAAAAAAAATCAAATTCAAATTCAAAATCAAAAAATAAAATAAAAAAGCAAGGGGTGGCCTGGGGGTGGCCGCACACTACTCCCAGTGGCCTGGGGTGGCCTGGCGGCCACCCCCATAGGCTAGGGGTGGCCCAACCACCCTTTGCTTTTTTTTTTTTTTTTTTTTTTTATTGAATTTAAATTTAAATTTTTTTTAAAAAAATAAGTATATTTATTTATTTTTTAATAATTTTTTTTATTAAGATGGACATGTGTCGTATTCTTATTGGTCTAATGTGGCATTTAATAGAATCTGTCAAAAATTTTAATAGAATTTGACGTCAAGGATAGATTTGTAATTATTACTTATCGAAAGGACCTTTCATGAATTTTTTAAACCATAGGGAGTGAAAAATAATTATGGCATATCACATGGATCAATGGTGCAATTATCCCTTTCTTTCTTACAAGTTCAGTGGAATGACGGCCTGGGAAACCGACAAATGTGACTATAAACTACAATGATGTTGGTGTCTTGTATGAACAAAATGGAAGTGATTGTGGTGCAAAATTGTTTTGTTTTATATGGAAATTATTACTCATTCTTTTTTTAGTTTTTGGAAAGAGGGGGATGATCTTTTTAGTTTCTGGAAAGAGTGGGATGATCATTCCTCGCAATCAAAATATCATATATGCAAATGGAATACTCAATGATCTGTTTGCCATCTGTGAAGACCAAACTCCCATCCTACCTTTGAGAATTTTCCAAAGAAAAGCCCACCAACCCCCATTCAACCAGCAAGCTCAACCAACCCTACCTTATCTAATATGTATGGAACCAAAAAGAAAAGGCAGGAGGGAAGATGATGCATGCAATTTGGTCCCAAAAGCTGCCATGCCAGAATTGGGATAAGCGGCGGGTCCATCGTATAACGACCCTTGGTTGGAATACGCTCTGATAATCTGATTGCATGCTGACAACGAAAACTTTGAAAGCTCTTTATAATATAATATAAATATGTCAAGCCCAGCTTGCCATAGTTGACTATGACCTTTAAGTGCTGTATGTATATAACTATTGCCTTCCCTGCTCTTCTCCCTCTGCACTGCCTCACCCTGGGAGCATAGAAAACTCACTCTCACTCCCTTAGTACCTTTCCATGGAAAACGCTGACGTTTTGCATGTGGCCATGTTCCCGTGGTTAGCCACGGGCCATCTCATACCCTTCATGCACCTCTCCAAGTGCTTAGCCCAAAAGGGTCACACAGTTTCCTTCATCTCCACGCCGAGAAACATGGATAGACTTCCCAAAATACCCCCGCACCTTTCTCCTCTTATAAACCTCATACGCCTTCCCTTACCCCACGTCGACGGCCTACCAGCCCACGCCGAGTCCTCCGCCGACGTACCTTTCCACAAGCAACAGTTGCTGAAAAGGACCTTCGATTTGCTATATTCGCAAGTGGCCGCCTTCCTCGAAGACTCTAGACCGGATTGGATTGTATACGACTACGCCTCTCACTGGCTTCCTCAACTCGCGGCCCAGCTCGGTGTCTCACGCGCCTTCTTCTGCCTCTTCAACGCCGCCTTCATGTCCTTCCTAGGCCCGCCGGAGGCGTTGATCAACGGAGGTTCAAGATCGACGGCTGAGGATTTCACGATGGTTCCAAAGTGGGTACCGTTCCACTCTAACGTCGTGTATCGGCTTCATGAGATAGCGAAGAACGTAGAGAGCTTGAGTGAGAACTTATCGGGGACGCCTGATACGGTCCGGTTCGGGACTGTGGTTGCGGAGAGTGATGTCGTGGCTATTAGAACCAGCGCGGAGTTCGAACCGGACTGGTTCAATTTGCTGGTGGAGCTTTACCGAATACCGGTTGTTCCGGTTGGGTTTTTGCCTCCGGAATTGAGAGATGAAGAAGGAGAGAAGGATGGGAAATGGGTTTATATGAAACAATGGTTGGACAAACAGGGAGTAAACTCTGTAGTTTTTGTCGCATTCGGGACCGAGGTGTCTCTGACTCAAAAAGAAGTCAACGAGTTGGCTCTTGGGTTGGAACAGTCCCAGTTACCATTCTTTTGGGTGCTGAGGAACCAATCCGAGCCAACCCAAACCAAGTTTCCAATTGGATTCGAGGATCGGGTCAAGGGTCGTGGAATTGTTCACGATGGATGGGCTCCACAAGCAAAGATACTGAGTCACAACTCAATTGGGGGATTTCTAACTCACTGTGGTTGGAACTCGGTCATAGAAGCGCTTGGTTTTGGCCGAGTTTTGATTCTATTACCCTTTTTGAATGATCAAGGAATCAATGCGAGGTTGTTGCACGGGAAGAGACTTGGGGTGGAGGTTGCAAGGAATGAGCGAGATGGATCGTTCACTCGTGACTCAATTGCTGAGTCGGTGAGGATGGCAATGGTCTCCGACTTGGGTGAGTCATTGAGGGGCACAACAAAGGAAATGAAAGGGTTGTTTGGAGATAAGGATACAAATTATCATCTTGTTGATGGGTTTATACGTCTCCTTCGAGAGAATAGATTATCCCACACATATGGAAAAATATAAATTTACTCAGTACTATGTTTGGGTGTTCGATTTTTGAAATCAGAATTCAATTTTTATTTCGTGTGCGAATTTCGAAATTTAACTTTGTGTGATAAAATTATAAAAATTTGAATAAAATATGATTTATTTTTTAAAAAAGCAAACATTATAGTAAATAAAAAACGTTTTCTACTTGCATCCGAACAGTAATCTCACAATCTCAATTTACTTTCTCGGTCTAAATTGGACTTTTAACGTCTAAAGTATTTTCTCGTTTTTTATTTTACTCCCTCCAACCAATACCGTCTAAAACTGCTTACACATAGCATTAACGAGATAAATGCCACGTTGCTGAATATATATATATATATATATATATATTAGTTTACTAAAAGGAATAAAAGTAAAAAAAAAAAAAAAAAAAAAAAAAAAAAAAAAAAAAAAAGATTAGTCCCAAAAGGGGGTGGCTTATGCGGCTAAAACAAACATAAGGGTGATTTTTTTATTTTATTTTAAGTGACATAGCAAAACTACTTGCGCGACATTTTCATATTAATGTCACGTAAGTAATTTTATTCAGTTTTGGGTGGAATAAGTAAAATGAAAAAAGTTAAAAAGTTAAAAGTTAAATTTAAAAATCTAAGGAGTAAATTAAAATCATGCAATTACCCTCAAAGTAAATTTATATTTTTCCACCACACAATTAACAACCTAGTATTAACCATATATTTTCGTATCTTATGAAATTATCAGTAAACTTGCAAAAAATAATATCAAGATTTTATATCAAATTTATGTTTATACTCATTTTACACAAAAATAAAAATAAAAAATAAAAATCAAACCCGTTATCCATACACATGTTAATGAAAATGTTATCATACTTAAGCTTGTGCGTGTTTATTGATAAAACTCAAAAAGATGGGCTATATTACTAAATCAACAAATATATAGTCAAACTCCCGTCTTCTCTTCGAGTTTCTCTGTGACTGAACAACTAGGTGAAGGGGTGTCTTGCTTTTAAGGCAAGATTGCCTCCTAGTTGTTACGACTGAGGAGTTTAGAACGAGATTCAAATAAAGAATTTGAATTTGTTTAGGTTTGTGATTTTAAAATGTATTGTTTAAAAAAATGATTTTTAAAAGTGTAGTTAACCGTTTGACAAAATCACAATTTGACCTTTAAAATTGTAGGTTAGCCTTTAAAATTATGGGTTTTCAAAAAAGCACTAATTAATTGCATGCAATTTGAAAATGCAGTTTGCAATTTTTTAAAAACATAATTTCCAAACGATTTATTTTATGCAATTTTGGTTTAAAATCGTACTTTTTGTTTACGAAATCTCAGTTTCAAATACATACTTAATGTTGTTACGAGGGAACTTGTCTTTAGCGGAGGAGGAGAAATTTGGCATAGAGGTTCAAGACTAATAAAATAAGTCCAAAACACTTAAAATCGACATAAATTATTTTCAAATTTGTTTAAAATAGGTCATAATATAGATCTAAATAAAGTTAAGTGAAAGAGACTCAAAGTGTGCTTACCACTACATTTCGCATATCAAAATTGTGATTTTAAAGAGTAAAATGCAATTTTATCTAATGTTCAACTGTGTTTTTAAAAATCGTATCAAATTGCATGTTTTAAAAGCGTTATTTTTAGATTATACTTTTTGAAATCGCAAACTCAAACGGATGTTAATAGTTTGAAGGGCGAATTATACCCCCTCTCTTTTTTTTCTTTCTTTTTTTTTTAGGAGGATATTAGAATTGAGGTGATAATTAAGGAGTAAATGTAGTTTTCCCATTAATTGACTACTTTGTTTGGAATATGAGAAAAGAATGAATTGAATGATGATGTCAAATAATATTTTGCTGCATGCAGCATGCTCCTTAAAATTAAGAATCTTAATTCAATTTATTTATGGATTATTTTCAAACCGAGAATATTGCTTGAAAAAAGAAAAAAGAGGAAAAAAAGAAAAAAAGAAAAAAAAAAAAAAAAAAAAAGGTCAGCCACAAAATTCCGAAGGGGGCATACTTCGTAAATACGAGCACTATTCAGGGTCACTCTTCTTTCTTGCATACCCTCCTGTCCTGAGCTGTCCTTCACTCTTTGCTCTCTCTCTCTCTCTGTGTGAAAAACTCCCGCACATCATCACTCCTTCCCATTTCCCATACACCCCACCCACACACACACACACACAAACAAACAAACACCAGTTACACGAACACAAAAATACAATCACAAGCACAAATCACCCTTTCTTATTCGGGCATATATTCCCAATTCTCTCTTTTCTTTTTCTTTTTCTTTTTTTCACTGAAAAATCTCTATCATACTCTTTCCGTCCCCTAGGGTTAGGGTTTTCCCACAGCGCCCATTTGCATCTCTAATGCCCCATCCGCACTCGCTTGGATTCCGCAAACCTCAATGTACGGACACGCCCAGTCCCTGAACATGTCCAACCAGATCGCCGCGTCCGCCGACGAAGACGACGTCTCCGGCGCCGGCGCCGAGTCGATCGACAACTCCCACATTCGCTACGATGCCCCCTCCCTCGAAGACACTGCCGGCGCAGTGGTTGAAGTCGTCGAAGACGTCGCCTCTGACGCCGTGTACGGTCAAGGTGGTGGTGGTGGAGCGGCGGAGATGGCGATTCAGCGTCACGACGGCACCAGCCAGCTCACGCTCTCATTTCGTGGCCAAGTCTATGTATTCGACTCTGTTACCCCCGACAAGGTGTCATTTTTCTCTGTTTTTTTCTTCTGTACTTGGTGAATTATCTGGTTTAGGGTTTCTTAGTGTTTCTTTTGATGGCTGTTTGGATGCCCAGAAAATAAGTGAAGAAAATGAACTCTTAAAAGTTTGGATTTATTCTGTTTGGGGCATGAGAACCAAAATCTATACTCAATTGAGCTTAATACGATTTCAATTTCACAACATGCAACTTAAAATCAAACGAAGTTTCACTTTTGTGTCTCTCTGAGACAAATTCTCGGCAACCAAACTGAGAGTTGGGGTTCGGCATCTACAAATTTTGAAGATTTTGATTGTAAGGCTGTGTTGTGGGTTTGCATTTTAAGGTTCAAGCGGTGTTACTACTGTTGGGGGGCTGTGAGCTATCTTCGGGGCCACAAGGAGATATGTTGCCTCAGAACCAGAGAGTACTTCCTCAAACCATGAATGTTTTGGACATGTATTTTGAGAATATTATTGGATGCTTTTTGTAATTGACTGCATTTTCTGTAGGGCGGTGCGATGGACTATCCTGTAAGTAGTCAACCACACAGAGCTGCCTCGTTAAATAGGTTCCGCCAGAAGAGAAAAGAGCGATGCTTCGATAAGAAAGTTAGATATAGTGTCCGTCAAGAGGTGGCGCTCAGGTTTGGTGAATTTTTGTGTGGTTTTTTTTCCCCAAAATAGAATTGAGCTGTATGAATAAAAAGACGCATCATAACTAAAAAGAAAAATAACCAGTAGGTTGATATGTAGGTAACTTTTGCTTGCCAAATCTGTTCCGACATTTGGAAACCGGCGATGGTTGCAGTTGTCGTGCCATCTTTTTAGTGATTTGATATGATGTGCTTATAATTTCATCCGCATACAGTTCATTGGAACATTGTCTTATTATATTAATTCATTATTCATTGAGCTCAAATTAAAAAGTTCATACTTTTCTTGTAAATGGCTCTTTATTTTAAATTGATGTCTAAACCTTCTATGGATGCTATTTGATATGGGTAGACACAGAACTTTTTAGGTGGATGCAGACTTTTCATATATTTGTTAGATCTTTTTTTTGGGTAAGATGACCGTAGTGCTTGAATTTTACCGTGATTTTTTTTTGTTTATATTAGACAAATCTATAATTTTTGGAAATTTATATTTATTGGATCTTAAATGATTCTAATAATTCATCAATTTGAAAACCACCTTGATTAATTCTATGCATTCCCTGGGTGACCAAATATCCTCCTTGAACTTACAAGGCCTGAAGATGTTGTGGTGAGGCACATATGGCCGTAGAAAAAAGGATATGCCAACTAATCAACATTTTAGCAACTTGGATGATATTTAGGAACCAACAATTGATGGCACAAAGAAGAATGAAATAGAACTTAGAAGTAGAGAAATCTAATCTGGCAGAAAGATACTTCACCAATTCTGGTATCCACATAATATAAGCACAATAAAGAGAATTTTTTTAAAAAGTACTATACAGTTCTCTTTTTTTTTGATAAGTAAGAAGACTTTATTAATGAAAGCGTAAGGCGCCCCTACGTACACGGGAAGTATACACATAAACAATTAAAGCCAACCCGCTAAAACCCAACAGAAAAAACAAAACCCAAACCCCCGAAACCAAAGAAAAACCCCAAAACAAACTACAACAGAACCCAAGAAGGAACCCACCACCCACCAAAGCACACAAACCTACCTCATGTGTGCCTTGCCTTTCCTACTCCTAGAAGGATCTTTCGCACCACCATAATTGATGAAGCTATGCAAATTAAGTAGCTCCCTTTTTCCTTTAGACTTTTGGCGCGCAATCATCTTCTCCCGCCGAAAATCTTCTTCCATGGCATCCCTAATTGCCAAGGCCTCCTCCCCAAAAGCCCCTTCCAATGCCCAGTCCAAGGGTAATCCCTCCCAATAATCGTTTTCCTCCTCCCAAAGTATGATCTCCCCGTTATGGTCAAAACCGACAGGCCAATTTCGAGATTGGGAGAAACCATTTCCCTCAACGGAACGAGGAAAGATGTAGCCACTCGGAGGAGAGGAAGGACCTGCTACCCTGACGTCCTTGACCTCCTGCGGCAAAACGGGAGGGACAGAAACAATCGGGGGAAGATTGAGAAATCCCTTCCTAAATAGACACTGATTTGCTGGCGTCTCTGTCTTTTTTTTCGCATGAAACTCTCCACCTGTAGCCTTAAAAAGAGCAAGTCCAACAGATTGCTTCGAGGCTTCTAAAGAGTCTGATAAAAACCCATCATTCCAAACCACATAATGCCTTATCCTAAGCTCCCTAGCCCTCCTGTAATACTGCTGGAAAGGGCGGCTTTGCAGCAAGGGGGTGGGGGAAGAACGAATCTTCTTTCCCAACTCAGAGCCCCTGAGGGAGAAGGAATAGTTGAGACGGAGAGCTCTGCACCACACAAAAGCCCAATCAACGCCGGAGGGGCAGCCAAGGTTGCCGGAGATGTCATCTCCGCAATCGACAGAGGTGGGAAGACGAATAAAGGAGCCGACTTAACCAGAGACGACCCACCCCTAGGTCTGTCTTCGCACAAAGGATCCCCTTCGGGAAGCTCCATCATCGACTCCGGCAGAATTACTTCGCACCGCCCAAAAGAGGTCACCAGCGACGTCTCCGGCGTGAAACTCGACGACCGGGAGGAACTGGGTTTTGGCATGAGACGACCCAAACGCAAGCCCTTTCGTCTCAGTCCGTACCTTGCAAGCTGGCCCAGAAGTTTCTTAGTAGCCCGGCCCAAAACCTGTTGAACCCTATGACCCACTTACTCCACGTGCGCAACTTTGAAATTTCAAATTTCAAACTCGCATGCGGAAAATATGTCTTTCCCAACGGACAGAGAGGCTGGTCCTTACCCAACATATCAAACGAAGAAGACTCCAAGGTAGAACAATCCAACGTCGACCTCAGATCTGCATCTAACACCCTCACTGCCGGTAGAAGGTCAAGATCACACTGTTCCATCGGCGTAACCTTTCTCCCGGAAAAACGATCCCCCACGATAGGCACCTTCTTAAGAGCACATATTGTGCATAACCTCTACTATTTTATTCATAATTCCAAAGTCGCTATAAATTATTTAATCTTCTTTACGCCTTGCACTAAATAAGGAAATTATTTTATCTTCTTTTTAGATTCTTCCAAGAGTCACTCATAGTATGTGGTATGCTTTTATTTTAGTAGTCATACTTGGTTGCTATAAAACATATCTTCTCATGTCTTTCCTTATTTTTCTTTTCTAGAAGGCACAAACCAAATATAAGGTATGGAAAGCAAATAAGATTTACATTTTTGGGACAAAAGGTGGGGATGGTCATGATTGGGCAAATGCTATGCTATTAGACGTTTATCTAACATTATATATGTATTATAAAGTAGTTGAGAACTTAGGCATATTTGGGATAGTTTGTCATGTACCATTGCACACTAAGGTTTTTTTTTTTTTTTTTTTTTATATGTACCATTGCCTAGTTGTATAAGCCAAGTGCTTCCATTCCAAGTTTCAGTGTAGGCATACTGATGCTACTGGGGTCTTAGTTTCTAGGTATATGACCTCACCTGCCACTCTATTTTTATGATGGGGTTGGAAGGGCTGTTTGGCTCAAGGGCCATTGTTTTAACCTCAAAAGGTTTTTATGAGCAGAGAATTCATATGATGCTAAAACTTGAATTTTACAGTTTTGTGAATAGAATTAGTACTACAGTGGACATTACCGTCTTGGGACTCAGACCCTTAGAAATGTAATAGTATAGATAAATGATGAATTACAGTAGTAAGGCTGAAAGCATGAAAGGAACCTAAACAACCACAACAAATCTCCCTTCCCCCTCCCTTTTGGGGCCAATTATATATATACAGAAAGGCCACCACAATTGCTTTTTACGTAGGCTGTAAAGTTTTTTGGTTGGTGTGGGCCCTGTAAGTCTAGTTTTATTCTATTAAGATGACTGGTCTTCCTCAATAAGCTGTGTATGGCATCATTCTTACAAATGATTTAACTTATCAAAAAAGAAATCATTCTTAAAAATGACTTATTAAGTTTTTGTACGTCTATTTTTGACAGGCTGATTTTACTTTGATCCTGTCTGTGCAAGTCTGCAAGTCAGATATACATTATTTCTTCCTTTCCCAGTGCTGGTCGCAGAAAATCTTATTAAAAAAGAATATGATAGGAACTGAAATAAATTTGTTTTGTTTTACCACAGCCTGCCATTTATTGATGATTTTGCTTCTTTTTTTTTTTCCCTATTGTGACCAGCTATTCTTTTGTGTTTCTGATACTTATATGTTTTACTGCTTCAGGATGCAGCGCAATAAGGGTCAATTTACTTCTTCCAAAAAGTCTGAAGGAGATTATAATTGGGGTACTGTCCAGGAGTCGGGGCAAGATGATAGCCCACCAGAAGCCTCGTGAGTTAAATCATTATTACTTTCTCCAGGACTTCTTTTTTGAATGATTAGGGGATTCTCTTGTATACTTCTCACGCACTAGGGTTGCGCCCTTGCGCTTCTTCAATGAGATTATATTACTTATTAAAAAAAAATTCTTCCCAAGATGCGTTGGATTTTTTTTTTTCAGAAATGCGTTATATTTTTATTTCAGATTTCTAATGTGTTTATACCTTTTAAAATTGCTACATCTTCTATTTATCAAAAAAGTACTGTTACATCTTACTATTTTTTGTTTGCTTGTCTAGATGTACACATTGCGGCGTAAGTTCAAAGTCCACCCCAATGATGCGGCGGGGTCCATCTGGTCCAAGGTCTCTTTGCAATGCCTGTGGACTTTTTTGGGCAAACAGGGTTAGTATTCATATCGAATGATTTGATTGCTTTATTATTTTGATTTTTTTTTTGATGAATATGGCTTTGATTTTTTTTTATTTTTTATTTTTTGGTAGAGATGAAAATTTACATTTTTAATACTTAAAGAGGCTTGATATCTGCTGTCTGAAAAACATTGTTTATCCTGGCTTCAATACAATGATATATATAACACATGTTACTTAGTTTCCATGTAAGCATAATTCATGTATCCTTCTTATGCACGTGCTATTGATTCATTTGCTGCTCTTGTTTTATGCGATTAGATTCAAGCTTGATACATATGTGGAGTATTTTTTTTTTTTTTTTTGATAGGTAAGAGAAATTTTATAAAAGAAGAAAGCACCCCTGAGAAATTTTATACCATCTTCTTCATAATTCACACAATTTACAAGAAACATTTTTCGTTTTGAACATAGACTATATTTCATAGAGGCAAAGGGAAGAATATATTTGACACGTACTTTCCTGGTGTTGTGTCACTTGAGTGGGGCTTCGGCAGTCGGTGGTGGTGTTGCATGGGGCATAGGAACGATCATGGTGCCGTGGTGCTCTTTTGAGAGAAAATGTATAAGATGGTATTCTAATGGTCGAGCGAATACAGATATGGGATCTATCTCAAAATAAGCTGTTGTGATCCTGTGTTTTCGTCTGAAGATGATTTGGTGTTCCAGGCTGATGTGGCCTACTGCTATCGGGGGTGTAAAGTAAGGGTGTACAAACGGTTATAACTGGTGGTTATTGGCTAAAACCGCTAACCGCCTAGGCGGTTATTGCATTTTACCAACCGCAACCGCCTCCGCCTAGGCGATTAGTGGTTATTTTTATAACTGCCGGTTAGCGGTTATTAGGTATATAACCGGTGGTTGAAAAACCGCCTTTCAATTTGAGCTTTGGACCGGTTTTGGGCCCGTCTTTGTGCATGTTTTAATTTTTTCAAATCCAAAACACAACCAAATACAAACAAATCCAAAACCAAATATTATAAATCCAAATCCAAAACATTACAAATCCAAATAACCAAATACTCTAAACATTATAAATCCAAAGAAAAAGGAAGAAAATTTCAGCAAATAAAAAAAGCCTTCTGTTTACACACACACACACACAATACGAAAGGCAAGCTTTTTTCCTCTATACCAAATGGCTACAATTCTTAAATCGCTTCATTTTCTGATACTCTATGTTACCAATACTCCTTTGGCCTTGGCTCAAGATGAAAAGCAGTTCATCTACAATGGCTTGAACCAAGCCAAGCTGCAGCTTGATGGAATCGCACAAATCCACTGCAATGGTCTATTGCAACTAACCAACATTTCAGACAACCAAATTGGTTGTGCTTTCTACCAATTTCCTATCAAATTCGACACAGCTTCATCTAGTTTAACTTCATCTCTTTCATTTTCTACCAACTTTGTGTTTGCCATGGTTCCTAAATTCCCAAATGATGGTGGTTTCAGCATTGCCTTCACCATCAGTCCCTCCAGGGACTTCACCTATTCTGGAGAAGGTTGGTATCTGGGGCTTTTCAATGAGTCAAATAACGGCCTTTCCGCAAACCACATATTAACAGAAGGGGGATGTTGGAGTTATTGAATAGTTGGGGGGCGGCAATTGGGAGTGGTCATGCTAAAGAGGCTTGGCGGTTAGCTCCTCTATGCTTGTTGTGGTGTATTTGGAGGGAGCTGAATGCTCGTCTGTTTGAAGATGTAGAGACACCTATGGTGGAGCTACGGAAGCGGTTACTCAATACTTTATATTTGTGGATAGCGCCACATCATAGTTTGAGTGTCTTTACTTTTGTAGATTTTTTAAATTTATTTTATGTTCGACCCTTTTAGGGGCTCTCTTGTATACTTCCCGTGTATAAGGGTTACGCCCCTTTGCGCTTTTCAATAAATTGCTATTACTTATCAAAAAAAAAAAAAACAAAAGGGGGAAGATAATCCATAACCCTGAAAATCAAACCATATTAGCAATTCAATCCAAACAGATCTACTTCTACTTCCAGAGTTCTAGCACAATCCTAATATTGAAGTGCTATAATCAAGGTAGAAGATTGAAAAACCGATCAAAAGAAGCAAGCAAATGGCATCAGTTTTTCATCAAAATGCAAAGCACATACAGAAAGAAAGCAAGAGAAAGAGAAGCTTATGGATTAGCTTGAACTGAGAGGAGAGGAACGGCAGCGGTGGAGAGGGCCGAGAGGCTGGAGTGGAGACTCAAGATTAGGTCCCTGGAGAGCAAACGGTGGACTCAATGTAAAATGTAAATGAAACTGAAAGGCTGAAAGTGTATGAAACCCTAAACCTAAAGGGCCAAGGCTAAATCAGTAACTCAATAAATCAGACTTAAATCATCAATACTCAATCATGTATTCAAGTTGAAACGACGTCATTTTGGTATTTTAAAATACCAAAACAACGCCAGGCAGTGGCAGTGTAACGTAGTGTTTATATATATATATATATGGGTAGGCAGTTAGCGGTTATTAACCACTTTTTGCAAATCCTATAACCGCTAACCGCTTGCGCTTATGCAATTAGCGGTTAACGGTTGCAAAGCGGTTATAACCACTCCGTTTGTACATTCCTAGTGTAAAGAACGTGGTTTACACCATGTCCTTATAGAAGTTAAACTCTAGAAACAAATAGTTGAGGGCAAATTACCAATAAAAATTGAAGGCTGAAGTTGATTATATTGTCTTACTTTTGGGTGATGTAAGTTCCATATATGATGTTTATAGGTTTTATTCTTGACCAGCTATTTAAAGAAAGGGTGGTTATGCTATGCAATGTGTTTGTTTGGGTTCACAGTTTAATCCCAATGTGATGATTTTTTATTTATTTTTTGATAAGTAAGAAATGTTTTATTCAAAAGCGTAAGGCGCCCCTAGATACACAGGGAGTATACACAGGAACAACCAAAACAGCCCACAAAAAGAAACCCGAACAAACCCACAAGACTTAAGCCCTTAAACTCAAAACTCACAAGAAGTACTCAAAGCATCAACAAAAAAACCCAAACACACCCACAAGGACCTAGCCCTTCAACCCAGAACCCACAAGAAGCACTCAACGCTACACCACCTGAGCCTTTCTTTTCCTTCTCCTAGAGGGCATGCTGCATCGCCGTAGTTAAATGAAGCTTTCCAGATTCAACACCTCTCTCCTCCCTTTAGTCTTAAGACGCGTACCCTTTTTAACTTGATGGAAATCATTTTCAATGGCATCCAAAATTGCGAAGGACGAATCTTCATCCTCAACACCATCTGACGCCCAATCCAAGGGCATGTCGGGAGGATAGACACCCAAGGGGTAAGGGGAGTCTCCTTCCTCCCCAACCCAAACCTCATCTTTCTGATCTCACACAACAATCTCCCCATACGAGCCAAAACCTACTGGCCACTTCTGAGATTGGATGAAGCCATCTGACCTAAAATTCACCTCCTTATCAGCAATTGGAGGAGCACAACCACTCAAAGGAGAGGGGACACTCAGGAGAAGGAAGCCTCGTCGTAGAAAGCTAGACGGAGAAGACTTACCCACTCCCCCATATAGTTAATACAAAGGAATATAATGGCATTCCTTTGGTAGGATATTCGTCCACTTTGTTTCCTTTACGTGGCCTGTTTCTCCACAAGGGCTTTCCCAGTCTCTGTATCATAGATTAGTCCTCCACTCGTTCGTCTAGATGATATTTGCAAGAACTGATCATGGATCACTAAATGAGCATACAGAGACCTTTTATAGGATGTTTGGATGGGGTAATCTTTTAGGATTCTTGGTTGCACTTGAGTGTGGGAACGTGGATTCCCTCCCAACCCCCTTTTGCTTGGAATGTGGATTCCTTTCTAGAGAGGTAGGAACCATAATTTGCTTACTTTTTATTAAATGAAAAGAATGTGCACATAATTTGTTTTTTATTAGTTGACCCTTTTATCTCCTCTCACAACTTTCAAGTGACCAATACTTGTGCACATAATTTGAAGCAAAAGTATCACTCTTTTGTTTTGTTTTGTTTTTTTTTTTTTTTCCCAGTTTTCCCGTGAGAGTCTGAGAGAATCATTCTATTTTCTGATAGGTAGATGTCAAACTTGAAATGATTATTTTGATAAAAGATTGTGACGATTAGGTGGGTGAATTGATTTTCAATGAGCTCTACTATACATAAGTACTTCTTGTTGTCGATGGGTTCCATTTCTCTCTATATATTGCAATCAATAAAACTAAATTCATGGCCCAGATGGGTTTCTTTTTGTTGGTTGTAAAACGTGCAAATTGTATGGACAATATGGACAAACAAAACATGAGAATCTCTTATCAGATTCCTAATAATTTTCAAACGTGAGAATGGTTCATTCCCAGGCATCACATTCCTGGAAATCCAGATTCCCAAGTATCACATTCCTGGGAATATGGATGCCGGGGAGAATGTTAGATTTCACGAATCAAATGCCACGTTGTTTTAATATCTGACATTTTTAGTAGCATAGTTTGTGATTATACGATTTCTGGCTATTCTTGTTTAATATACCTCCCATTGATTATTGGAGGATCCTCCAATCTTTCAAATGTTTTCAGCTCATCCTTAAGCTGAAGGCCTAACACTAGACATTGTTTGTGATCATTACTTGTAAACCTGCTTGCCTTCGTGCATCTGCATCTTCTTTACTGCTTCCAATATTATCCTACTTTTTGTCGATTGAATTCTACAGGGGACTTTGAGGGATCTTTCCAAGAAAACCCAGGATCATTCGCTCACTGTGGCTGAGCAGGTATGCTTCTCATGGAGTGTATAAGTATAGGGCTCTAGGTATTCTTCTGTTTACATTGTCCTGCAATTTTAATGCTGCACCCTTTGTTTTTTGGCATTTCTATCCTTAACTAGGGTGAAGGTGAAGCTCATTCGGACTGTGGAACTGGAATTCATACAAACACAAACAACAATCTTGTTACTTTCTCTAATGGTGATAATAAGTCAGCTTTAATGGCTGAGCACTGAGTGTTGGGAGTTATCTTAACAAAAGCAGGCCATAGCAGTTGCCTCTGGCATCATTCAAGTAGGTTTTCTAGTAATTTCATTTGTCTTGTCCATCCAATGTACAGATGTAATAGTGCCGTCATCTATCAATACAATAGGGTTATCTCTTATATCGTTGGTACTATGCAAGGATTATCTCTAATGGTTCCATCTTTTTATGTATCATCATAAAGCCTCAATTATCTTTACTGGTAATTTTGAACACCATATACTTATAATGCTAATAGCCCCCCGCCATAGCACGGTTTGGTGAAATTTCTTATGTTTTTTCTTCTTCTTCTTCTTCTAAACTCTTTTTACCATGAAACATTCTAGTTCTAGCATAATATTAAAAAATTTCTAGATACGAATTAGTCTTTGTCGTCTCTAAGTTCAAGTCCGACGAACTCCATATACTAGTCCAATTTTTTTTGCTATCCTTCATAAATCGCTCTATCTATTTATTCCTTCTTTTTTAAATGTCCTTGTGTAGTAATGTTTGAATTTTCTGTAAACATTTTTGAATTCACATGGAGTTTGTGACTTCCAATATGCTCAAAGAAACCTCTGTTGAAGTTTCGACAGATGACCGACCCAGTTGGTTTTTAAAAAATTCTAGGAGACTGCCACACGGCACGTCAACTGGCTATGAAGTGCCCTACTGGAACTGAATTAGACAGGTTCCTGTCCTGTTTTTTGTTTCTTCCATATTTGTCTTCCTAATAAAATTGGGCCACTTTTGACCACGCACGTTCCTGACAGGAAACCTTTGGAACCCTCAGCGTTTAATATTTTATATTATAAACTATTTGTACTTTATATATTGGGATCATTTGCTTTCTTGACTTTTTTTTCTTTAAGGTTTTAGGCCCCGAAGACTATGAGTGAAGAGTAATTTGAGCATTGTACCTAAACGGACTCCGAAGCCTGCCACCTGCTAAACAAACTAAAGGAAACTTTTTAAAAGGAAGAAAATCGTAACCCAATCCTTCACGTAAAGGTGGTCACAGATTTGGTCGGCTGGTGTCGAAATCTGTCCAACCGGCCCCCACTAACCTAAAGCTTTCACAAGTGGTCTCATCTGCCAAATTTTTCTGTGGGTTGATGATAACATATGTGATGGACTCTTTGGGTTTTAATAATTTTTCTGTGGGTATTCAAGCTGTTCAAACACTTATCCGGATGGATAGGTAAGTCTATGGAGGGCCCTCTCCCATTGTGTGTGTGGGGTCAAACATGTAAGAGGCACCGTTTGACAAATAACCTAATTTTATTTTTATTTTTTTAAAAAAAATCAATTTTAAAATATTCTTACTTTTTATATCACATCTTTCACTTTATATTACTATTTAAATAAAAAAAAACCCACTAGAAAAACACAAAATTTTAATTTTTTCTTTCAAAAATTTCATTTTTTTTTATTTATACTTTATATTACATCATTCATTTATTTCTATTCAAACAAAAATTTCAATACAAAATCTTTTACCAAATATAACAAAATCTCTAATACAAAATACTTTGCCAAACATACCCGCTGCAATTCAGTCCAAAATTCCAATCCTAGGAAGAAATATGAATGAAGAGAAATGTTAGAGTTACTAAATTTTTTACTAAGAGATGGATACTAAGATGATGTTGAGCTTATTCATTTATATCCGTAGCGTTTCTTTTTATTAATTATTTTGATCATCTCCAATGAATAAACTTTACATTATCTTAATATCCATATCTTTGTAAAAGATTTAGTACATCTAGCATTTCTCATTAATGAAGTGATATAAACATCAGCATGTTAGCCATCCAGGAATCAGTACTAAATGCTAGTATTCTCAAAGCTCCCTCAACAAATCGATATGATTTGAGAATAATCAAGATCAGCAAAATACTAGTGGCTTTGTTGGGTAATTCTATATTTTTAAAATAAAAATATTAACTAACAAACAAAAATACAAAACACACAAAATTACTTTAATCTTCATGGAATACTTTTTCAAATAAAAAACTCTCTAAAAAATTATTAGCTTGACATAACCACCATCCAAGACTCTGAGTGTTATTCTAAGTGATAATATCAATCAAGTATCAGACTTTTAGGTGATCCTTTGATTTGGCAAAGAGTAATAGTATATACTACTCTTATCTTATCCTTGTTGCATTAGACTAATATGTCAATGTTCATCGGTATTTAATTTTTCTTTTTAATAAAAATTGATTGAAATACTAATAAACACTTCAATATGAATATGAATTTGAGATAGAATTGTAGCATCCAAAATTACTCATCGGCTAAAGACATTTCTAGTCCCAATAGGCAATAAGCCCCGCATCAAAATGTATAAATTATAGAGTAATGTTATAAGGAGTTGTTCTCTCAAATGTCATGTAACTTTTAAATTATCATTCAATTTTAAATTTTTATTGTAAGATACCACTTATAAGACGCATCTGACCAAATAAGTATCTGAACATCTTAATTTTTATTTGGTCAAATAAATTTTATAAGAGATATCTTATAATTATTTGTTTAAATTACCTTAAATTTGATCAAGTAATTATAATCTTTCACACTTAGGTGCAGCCTCATTGACCCCCCCCCCCCCCCCCCTCTCTCTCTCTCTCTCTCTCTCCCTCCCTCAAAGACGAAAAATCTGCCCTCAATAGTCACTAGTCAGAGGTGAAAAGGCCTCCACTCACTTAATTGGCCATCATATCATTCGGTCTTTCCTCGGAAGATCTCATTCCCATTAAAGCATCTAATCCATATACAAAGTGCCCTATCCATTTCTTCTTTATTTCGACTACTCCTGCAATTTTACGATAAGTTTTTAAATAGTAGTTATAATAATTTACTTAACATCTTGAATTGCCATCATTTTTATAATAATTTTTAAAACTTAAAAAATTATCAAGGTAGTTTATTTATCTTTTATTTTTTTTTCCCCAGTTTCACAAATTCATTATAATTATTTATTAAATTTTGTCGAAATTTCTTAAGATATAAATCATTTACTAAAAACTTTTTTGGACCTCGTAAAGGTCAATTCAAGTCCAATAGAGCATGTTACTCCTCGAACTTTAGAGGATTTATTCACCCTCAGAACGAGTTGCACTCGTTGGTCACCCTTCCCACAGGAATGGCCTGATTGACAGTCTCTAAACCGATGGTCACTTGCTCGACGAACACGCGGGAGAAGGACCATAAAAAGAAATGTACCTCAAGTATCCCTCTAGTTTTATAATCTTACATATTTAAACTTAGCTCGATAAGGGAATATCCTTATGAGCACTCTCTACGTAAAGCCACTCAAATGAATATACCTCCTTCTATATTGGACCTTTAACTACTAATCATTGCCATATCAAACCCGTATGCCTTAACGAGATAATCTTATAAATAAATGTGACAAATCATATTTACGAGCTAGATACGCACACTCTTTCATTCTCACTCCCTTGCCTCTTAGTTTCATTTTCAAATTAACATCTTTCTAACTTAGGCATTAGACTGTCTTAATTTCGATGATACTTTCAAAGAGTTATCCATGTTTGATTCTTATTTTTACAAGTCCATCAAGATATTCAGTTTTAAATTGCATAAAATGTATTATGTTGTACGAGTAGTATCAAGTGTACGTCCGCACAAACTACCTGTTGGATAATTGTACATTTTTGGTAGTAGTGATTCCCCCACGCGCAAGTTCAGAACCTTCGAATTTCCTTTTATGCATTCGCATTTCGCGGGGGTAACCTAAATTCAAAGACTTTTAAAAATCAAAATCTCTAATATCCACAATTATAGTCATCTCCCACGCCTGCAGTCCATACCACCAGCCGTCAGATCACATTTCGAAGCCCACCACTACAGTGGGCTCCACAGCCATCCCTCCTCCTCCATCATTTAATCACCGGGACCACACCCATGTGAAACATCACGCTCGTTGGCCCCACCACCAAAAAAAGCAAACGGTCAATAAATCCACCCAGCAACGTAACATTGTACACCCGCGCAACACACAAAAATCCCCCCGAGGTATTTATATAGAATTAGAAACTCTCGGCACGCAGTAGCCTCCTTTTTCGTTTCAATAAAAATAAAAAATAAATAATAATAATAATAATAATAATAATAATAGTGAAAGTTGCCTAATTGAGGCTCTTCAAGGACACACAGGGGCACACCGTGCAAATCTTACCTATTTCGTGGTAGTTTTTTCCGTTTGTTGTCTTCGCTTCCGGACCATCTTCGTGCTCCGAATTCAATCTCAGTGTTCGCTTAGGGTTAGGGTTTCTTTTGAAAGCCGTGACGAAAGCCATGTTTCTTCTTCGATGGAACAGGTCCCGGAGTTAGGGCTTGGGTTTCGGTTCTTGCGGTTAGGGTTTGGACTCCGATAGATGGCGGCTGCGAACCCACAGCCCCTTCAGGCGCGTCCGTTCGAGGACCACGCGCGGGGGCCGGTAAGGATCGAGGACGAGGAGGGGGAGTACGACGACGGTGGCGACGATGCTATGGACGACGTGGAAGAGGCTCATGTGAATTCGGTGAGCGTTGCGGAGCATGGTGGAGTGACAGTTGGAGGTGTTGGAGGAGCAGTGGTTGTGGCGTCTCGGACGAGTGAGCTCACTCTCTCTTTCGAAGGCGAGGTCTATGTGTTCCCTGCCGTTACGCCTGAAAAGGTAACTTTAAAAAAAAAAAAGTAATTCGATGGTTTAATTTAATTTAATTTTCATATTTTTTGGGCATGGGCGAATAAGAACAATTTCGTTTTATGTCTTACGGACTCCTTTTTTTTTTTTTTTCTTTTTTGTTGTTGTTGTTGTCGTTTTGTTTTCTCTTAAGATTTTTGTGAGGTTAGTGGTTTGGGGAGAATTTAGAATTCTTTTTCTAAGGGAAATTCATTTTTTGTGCACTGAAATGGGTTTGGGATTAGGTACTTGTATTTGCTGTTTTTGGAGTTCATTTCGGGTTGTTAGAAATTGACCATTATTTTGGAGGGGGGGAACATGTTCCCAGCAAAAAGGGGTTGGATTTCGGGAGCTTATTGGTGATGTTATATGTTAATTTTGTTTGTATTTGAAAACAAAAATTGTTATTCTTTTTAAAGTTATACGACTTTTGGTATATTCATACTGTTTCTTTACTTGTTACTGTGCATCTTGTTATCAATTCCATCGTACTCTGTCAGTTGGTCATGGGTTACCCTGTCAACTTGGTGATTGGATTGGTGATTGGATTCGTGTTGGAAAGCAGAAAACTCTCGTCAAATGATTTTAATTATTTGAAGCCTTTTTTTTTGATAAGTAATGATAGTATTATTGAAAGCGTAAGGCGCCCCTACGTACACTAGAAGTATACAACAGGAAACACCTAACTAGAAAGCGAAAAAGAAGTAAGAAATTCAGCAAAGCTAATAGATAAAGGGTACAAATAAGCCATCGACCAGACATACAAAGTATGAAGAAACAACTCTAGCACCTCCTCAAGGGAGCTTTCTAGATTCTCAAAACACGTAAGGTTTCTTTCTCTCCAAATACACCAAAAAAGGCAATTAGGCACCATCTTCCAAGAAGTAGCGCTCCCTGATCTCCCAGACTTCCACCAACAAGCAACTAAGTCAAGCACACTCCTAGGCATGACCCACGCAATCCCAAAGCGTGAGAAAATGTTGTTCCATAGAGCTGAAGCCAAATCGCAATGCAGAAGAATATGGTCCACTGATTCCCCATCCCGCTTGCAAAGACAGCATCTATCCACAATAATTAAGTTCCTCTTCCTAAGATTGTCCAAGGTCAAAATTCTGCCTAGAGCTGCAGACCAAGTGAAGAAAGCTGCCCTCGGGGGAGCTTGAGACCGCCACACACACTTCCATGGGAATCGAGTACCTCCAGCACACATCATAGAACCAAAAAAAGACTTCACCCTGAACACACCTTTCTTGGATGGGACCCATTTAAGACAATCTGCCCTCTCCATATTCACCTTGGTGGAGCCCAGCATCTGGAAAAAAGAGGCAAAAACATCGACTTCCCAATCATGAGCCTCTCTAATAAAGCTCACGTTCCATTGAATGGACCCGCCCAAACTTTCCAAATTATCAGCCACTGACGCATCCTTCACCCGAGCAATGCCAAATAGATCAGGGAACACTTCTTTCAGAATCGAATCTCCGCACCACAAGTCATGCCAAAATCTGATCCTACTCCCTTCCCCCACCTCAAATCTAAGGAGTTTGGAGAATTTCTCCCAACCTTTCCTTATAAACTTCCACAACCCTACTCCAAACGCCCCAGCAACCTCTCGGGAGCACCACCCACCCCACAAACTTCCATACTTTGAGTCCCCCGCGACTCTCCACCAAGCATCCCTATCCATGCCATATCGCCATAACCATTTGCCTAGCAATGCGCGATTAAACTGAACCAACTTCCTAATGCCAAGCCCCCCATTCGAAATTGGAGTACAAACCTTCTCCCAACTCACCAAGTGGTATTTAAAAGCTTCACCCATGCCACCCCAACGAAAATCTCGTTGCAACTTCTCAATGCGAGAAGCAACACTCACCGGAATAGGGAACAGAGACATGTAGTACGTAGGTAAGTTAGAGAGCGTACTCTTGATAAGGGTCACTCTCCCTCCCTTAGAGAGGTATAACCTTTTCCAACTAGCCAACCGTTTTTCAACCTTCTCAATAACTCCATCCCAAATACGAGTAGACTTGTAAGGAGCCCCCAATGGAAGACCCAAATACATCACAGGCAAATAAGCAACTTCACACTCTAAAATGCCAGCTAACCTACCCACATTATTGACATTCCCCACTGGAATAATGCTGGATTTGGCCAAATTAACCTTAAGCCCCGAGACAGCCTCGAATAAGAGCAAGAGGACTCGCAAAGACCGAATCTTTGAGGAGCTAGCATCACAGAAAATCAAAGTGTCATCAGCGAACAAAAGATGGGAAAAAGAAGCATCACCCACTCTGAAACCATCCAACACACCCCCACTCACTGCCGCAGTAATCATGCGACTCAGCGCCTCCATAACAAACACAAACAAAAGGGGAGACAAAGGGTCTCCTTGCCTTAGGCCTCGAGAGCTACTGAAAAAACCGTTTGGTGAGCCATTAACAAGCACCGAGAACTTAGCAGAAGAAATGCACCGAGCTATCCACGAACACCATTTGCCCCCAAAGCCGCATCTCCTCAACATATACAACAGAAAATCCCAATTAACGTGATCATAAGCTTTTTCTAAATCCATTTTGCAAATGACTCCCGGCTCCCTTGATATAATACGACTATCAAGGCATTCATTCGCAATAAGGATTGGGTCAAGAATCTGCCTTCCTTTGATGAAAGCACTCTGGGATTTGGAGATAATCTTGTCCATAACCGTCTTCAATCTGTTGGCCAAGACTTTAGCAATGATCTTGTAGATACCTCCTACAAGGCTAATGGGACGGAAATCTTTGAGAGACAAAGCTCCTGGAGTCTTAGGAATAAGAGAAATAAAAGAAGCATTCAAACTCTTCTCAAAAACTTCTCTAGCATGAAACTCAGAAAAAACCTCCATGATGTCCAAGCGCACCACCTCCCAACAAGCTTGGAAAAAAGCCATAGAGAAGCCATCCGGACCCGGCGCTTTATCACCATTAAAAGCAAACACAACCTTTCTAACTTCCTCCTCCTCAAATAGTAGCACTTCAGAGATAAATTTGAAACATACCTTCCCTGTATATATATATTCAAATTTTTTAATTTTTGTGGAAGGTGGTTTTTCTGCAATGCTCCTCATTATGATTGGATACTTAAATATGTTATATAGTCGCATTTTAATTGAAATCTTAATATATGTTTTCTTTTTCATGTTTGTTCCTGTTATCAAAGAGGCTGTTATCAACTGCTCAAGTTTTTAGTTGACTATTTTAGTGGAGTTGCTCTTTAAATGGTATACATATTTATTATGTATCAGAAGAAAAAGAACGATTCTTTAAATGACTTTTAAGATTTTGGAGTGTGCCTGTTTTGAAGGACGCTTGGGTTTGTTGGATTGTACACAACAGGTACAAGCAGTGCTCTTGCTTCTAGGAGGACCAGATGTACCAACCGGTGTGCCTACGATCGAAGTACCTTTTAGTCAAAATAACAGGGTATCACAAGATTTGAAATTATTGAAAGCAATATGTTGCATTTACTGTGCTAATGCTCATGCATTATATGCCTCTCTATACATAGGGTGTAGGTGAGAACCCAAAGCGATCAAATCTTTCACGAAGAATAGCATCCCTGGTTAGGTTCCGTGAAAAACGAAAAGAGAGATGTTTTGACAAGAAAATTCGGTACACCGTTCGGAAAGAAGTTGCGCAGAGGTAGACAAATTTATCTTTTATTTGTAATTAATGCTTAAAAGTTTTAACCATTTGGAATTTTCTTGGGTATTAAGGTATTTGTTTGTAAGTCCAAATGATCTGTAAATATTACAGTATTTGAGTTTGTCTTTAGTGTTTATATTGTAAAGTCATTGTTTGGGCCAGATGGTTTCAGGGCAGAGCATTTTGACAGATCCTTTCCTCAATGTTTTATACATTTTTGTTCTTAGTTCTTCTGTTGAAATTCCCCATTGGGGTTTTGATGCATTGTAATAATAATAATAAAAAAGAAATCATGCCATGTTTTCTTTACTCATAAAGAGAAAGTGTTAAACTTTAGGGTTTGTTCTTGGGCAAGGCAGAAGTTTTAGATGGAAGGCAATATAAAATTCATTGTTGAGGATGAGTTTTTTATGCATTGGAGTCCACTACCAGCTTAATGGCCCACTGTTATTCATCTGATATTGTTTATTCTTTGAAACATGTGGTTGAGTTTTGTCACTAACTCTATGTATTCTTCTAGAAATTTTGCCTTCTATCCTCCCATCGCCCCTTAGAAATTAAGGAGTAGATCTCTGCAAGTTGAAATACAGAAGTACTCTCCTTTTTCATTTTGTTTAAGTATAATATTCACTGCAATAAATATTTAAATATTTTAAATATTTATTGCAGGGAATATTGCACTTAAACAACAGGAATATTGTGCTTATTGTTCAAGTATGATATATATACTTATCAAATAAATATTTAAATATATGATATTGTGCATACAAAACATGTTAAACCATACAGCAATATAGAAGTACCGTCTCTTCTCCTTTTGTTGGGGGTATCATTACGAAGTTGGGCAGTCTTCTGGTTCCATTGGGAGTTCAATCCGGCAGTTGTCAAAGAAAAATGTGGCTGAAAAGGTATTACAGGTCTCAACTCATCAAGGGGTTTGTGGAGGTCATTAGTTCCTTGATTTTTCTTTCAGCTATGGATGGGGTGCTTTAATGGACTGATGAACATAATATTTTCATCCCAATTATAATTCCATGCTGGGTATGTTTGCCTGTTGATTTGACGGGAAACTTTGAAGCAGACAGACTTTCCAATGGCAAAACTTACTACAATGGAAGGGAATCATGCAATTGAAGTCCAGATGGGTTGGATGGTGATAAGTGGGCTGAATGTGGGATAGTGTTTGGGCAGAAATTGATTCAGAATGCACAAGGCTGGTTGTGTGGCTACAGTTACAGGTAACTGCAGATCCACTAGATTGCAAGTGAGATAGTACCTTCTGCAGTGGAAGTCATTCATTGCTTGATTCCAATTAATTGTCCACCAACGGTAGTCTTTGATCCTCATGCAGATGTTTCTTGGAAGGAAGATAGCAAGGAAGTTTCAGAATGGGTTATGAAGCTTATCAAGGGGTTTAGCAAGTTCTTAGTTTTAGAATGGGTTATCAAGCGTGTCAAGCATCGGGGGTTTAGTAAATGCGTAGGGGTTTCTTTTGAGGGGTTTGAAGAGGAAGCTATGTGGCTGATTGCTGCTATTGAGAAAAGATGGTGAAATAATGAAGCTACTTTTGGCAGCAAGAAATAAGTGACAAAAAAAAAATATACAGTTATGAATTTTAAGGAATTGGAGAGCTTATCATATTACATTAGCCACGATAGGAGGAGATAACAATATCAAGTTTTTCCACATGCTTGCTAATTCTCTTAGAATAACTGATTTTATTGGTAACCTTGCTATCAATGGGTTTGTGCTTAAACAGGAGCCGAAGTGAAGGAGGAATGGTGCAATTCTATTAGAATTTGTGGTATGAATCAGTTGGGAGGAGACCATTGGTTGATGGCATGTATTTCGCATCCATTGACTCGGACGCTAATGCTTGGTTGGAGAGACCTTTTGAAAGAGAATGGGGTGTATGGGGTTGAATAAAATGAATGGTGACAAAGCTCCAGTTCTAGATGGTTTTTCTATTACATTTTTTCAGACTTGCTTGAGGGTGGTGTGGGAAGATTTTATGAGGGTTTTTCAATCCTTCCCCAAGAATCACATTTTCGAGAGGAGCTTAATGTTTCATTTGTCGCTCTTATTCTAAAGAAATCAGATGCTTCCGATATTAGAGACCTATCAGTCTGCTTGGTAGTGCACTAGTGCTAATGAATTCATAGCTAAGGTTTTAGCAAATCAATCGAAGAAGTTATTGGGGAAAATATTTTTAGATTCCCAAAATGTTTATAATATTGGTTTTAGCAAATCAATCGAAGAAGTTATTGGGGAAGTTATTTGGGCCTTAGTTCTCATTGAATGCCTTGATAGTAGGCTGAAACCGAAGATTCTGGTTTTGTTGTGCAAGTTAGATTTGGGAATGGCTTATGACCATGTAAATTGGGTCTCCTTGTTATATTTGATGGAACACATGGGTTTTGGGGTTAGATGGAGGAAATGGATTGCTTGTTGCATTTCCACAATGAAATTCTTCATTTTAGTAAATGGGAGCAACTGAGACATCCAGTAGTTCTTGTGGGTTATGATAGGGGGTTCCTTTATCCTCTCTTTTGTTTGTTATGATGATGGAGGCTTTCAGTCATATGATTAATACAGTGGCAGAGGGAGGTTTGGTCTGAAGTTCTTAAGTGGAGAATACAAATGCTAGAGAGCTATTCATTTCTCATCTTCTACGTGCAGATGAAAATCTGATCTTTTGTGGGGTGGAACTGGAGGAGCTTCTTTCTTTATGATGTGTCTTACTTTGTTCCGAGGGAGTCTCTAGTTTGAAGGTGAACCTGGGTAATATGAGTTGGTTTCGGTTGAGAAGGTAGAAGATGTGGATGGATTTGCATGAGACTTGGTTTGTCACTTGATTTGCCTTAGGTGGATGTAATTTTGGAAAGATTTGAGAATAATTTAGCAGATGGAAGAAAATATACTTATTAGCCAAGGAGAAAGAGTCACCTTGATTAAAAGCATTGTATCTAGTCTACCTACTTAATTTCTGTCAGCTTTTCCCATTCTCGTTGGAGCGAAGTGGTTAGAGAAACCGCCAAAGTTTTTTTTTTTTGGCAGAAATGTAGAGGATAAGGTGAAGTATCACTTGGTGAGTTGGGATACGGCTTATTAATTCTGGGGCTTTGGCTCTTATGAAGCTTGGTATTTTTAACCAAGCTCTTTTGAGAAATTGTTTTGGTGATGTGCTATGGAAAGGGATTGGAGGACGGTAGTGGAGACAAAATGCGGGGAAACTTGGGTTCATTGGTGTCCTGCTGAGGTTGGGGATGCACAAGATGTTAAGTTTGTGGAAGCATATTAGAAGTTGCTAGGAGATGTTTTTGAAATATAGCAGATACAATGTTGGGTATGGGAGTTGCATCTGCTTTTAGCAAGATTTATAGTGCGAGAGGTGTCACTAAAACTTTTTTTTTCTTCATTGCAGTGAATAGAGATTCAATAGTAGTAAGTTATTGACAAGCTTTGTCACTTTTTTAGATTCCCGCATGCATTGTATGACTGGGAGCTTGAGTCTGTTCATAACTTTTTTGACTGATTATCTGTAGTGCGTATCAACTGGAGGGTAATTGATATGGATTAGGCAATATCTAAAAATCATTATTTCAAAGTAAGGTCTTATTATTGGGCTTTGCAAGCAAGTCATTGATGGAATTTCAATGACGAGCTGTTTGGAAGGCAAAGGTTCCAGCAAACATGGCTTTTTTCACTTTGATGGCAACGCGGTGAAATCTTAGTAGTGTGAGGAAGCGTAAGAAAATCATTATTCATTGTGTTGTATGTACAAAAGTGGGGAGATGGTTAGTCACCTCCTTCTACATTGTGCTGTTGCTGGAGAGCCTTGGTCGTTAGTTTTCTCTCTATTTGGGATTTCTTAGTTATGCCTGATTTGGTGAGGGAGCTTATGGTGTGTTGGAGAGGCAGCTTCAAAAGACATCAAAGTAGTGATTTGTGGCATAATCTATATGCTTGATGATGTGGAGTATTTGGAGGGAAAGAAATTCTAGGACTTTTGATGGAACTAAAGTATCATACTTAAACTGAAAATAACGGTTTTGAGATCACCTTCGATTGGATGAGAGTGATAATCTTTGTAGTTTTAGATCCTAAGTTTTTTTTTTTTTTTTTGTTTTATTGGCATATATTTTGTATACTTCGCTTATTAAGGCAATGCCCTTACTTTATTAAGAAAAACAATTCTTAAACAAGGCATGCAAATTAAAGTTTTTTTTCTGTGTTAGTAAACTTGTAAGTATTTTATGTAGGAAATCAAACAATTCTTAAACAAGGCATGCAAATTAAAGTTTTTTTTCTGTGTTAGTAAACTTGTAAGTATTTTATGTAGGAAATCAAATTGTCTGTCTATTGGATACTGGATCATATTCACCATGCATGTCATTTTTATCTTTTATACTGTTCAAACACTTCTTTCTCAATAAGTATATGACATTCTGTAATGGTGTTCATTTGCTCCGTATCTGTCACACCGTTCAGGGCCTTTTGGCTAAGTGTGGGTGCAGGAATATAAAAACCAAAATATGGGGCGAATGTGCTAAATTACAGGAGTGGACGGTGGCCTTTTTGTCACCCGCGTTGATTAGCTATTTTGATTTTCTTTTTCGTTTTTCTTTTTCTAGTTAGGTGTTTCCTTTTGTATACTTCCAGTGTACTAAGGGGCGCTTTACGCTTTTAATAAATCTATTTACTTATAAAAAAAAATAGGAGTGGCAAAAGTTGGTTTACCTGTGCATGGTGCACTTGAAACCTGTGATTTCAGATTTTATATGGAAGACATAATGTACTCATTTAATGTCATTACAAGAGTTGGTGTCAATGATGTGTGATTCTCTCTTGTCATTGTTCTGCTAGGATGCATCGGAAGAATGGACAATTTGCATCCATAAAAGAAAGTTCTACTACTTCAAACTGGGATTCTCCTCAAAGCTGCCTTCAAGATGGTACTCCTCGTGCAGAAACTGCGTGAGTTCAAAGTTTAATCTGGTTGTTGCTTATTTCAGATTTTGGATGATTCTCATTATTTCTTAATGGTACTAACTTTTATTTTCTTTTTCTTGTTTATGCGATTTTTATTTCCAGTTTGCGCAGATGTCAACATTGTGGTGTTAGTGAAAATAATACTCCTGCAATGCGTCGTGGGCCAGCTGGACCAAGGACTCTATGTAATGCATGTGGTCTAATGTGGGCAAACAAGGTTTGTTGAACTTGTGTTCTATCGATAGGCTTCTTGTGATTTAAAATGAGATTGTACATTTTGCATGGTTGGGCATTTTCTATGCATATGGATTTGCAATTGTTGTTATGCTTCTGCTAGTAATTGTTTTTTTTTTTTCTTTCTTGATATGCTTCTGTTAGCGATTGTTAACAGGAGTTGGTGTCATGTTAGAACATTTCGATGTGATTATGTGTCCTTTAGTAGCTTCTTCACGTCATGCTATGATAGGTTGTAGTTGAGAGTTTAAGAGTGGTGGGTGGTTATTTTGTGGGGAGAGTGGTATAACCAATTCTTGATCTCTGTACCTTAAACTGCTATGCACTTTAAAGTTAGGAGCACTACTTGTTGCTTAAGAAATATAAAGAGGTTTTCTTGGTATAAATGATAATGTTGGCTTTCCTGGTTTGAGGTTTTATAGGTACTTTATATCAAGATATGTTCTCATGTCTGTTTGATAGGGAAATTTACACTAGAATGGGACGTATTGATTTATTTATATGACACGTACATATTTTCAATATTTCTTCTACTTCTACTTCGTCACCTATTCGTTGTACTTTCGTAGTTGTGAGAAGAGTTTTATTGTGTATGAGTATCAGAGCATGCCTCAGCTTTGGTTGATAATTAGAAAATATATTAGGGAGTATTTTTATCTGAGTGTGGCTTCAGCTTGAGTTTTGTTATTGTTGCTTTTGTTACAAGATATATTAACTGTGACCTTTTGTCTAATTAGTCAATTCCCTTAACCGCTTTCTTGAATGTACAGGGAACATTGAGGGATCTCAGTAAGGGAGGAAGAATTGTTTCCATGGAACATATTGAACCTGTATGTACCACATAAAGTGCTGCAACATTTTCTTTAAGTTTGGAAGTCTAGTCCACATTTATTAGTGTATTAATGTTTTATTATTTTACTTTTCATTGTGAGCTTAAAATTGGCTCTTTGAACATCAAACTGTTTCCCCTTTTCTGTGCTTTTTTTTTTTTTTTGGGGGGGGGGGGGGTTATAATTCTATGCATTTGCATTGATATACCATAGGTGTCTACCTAGTATACCATAGATGTCTGTTGTACACAATATTTAATTTTTCCCATTAGTTTTCTGGTTGTCATGTTGCTAATGCTGTCAAGATTGATTACCCAAAGGCTTTGATGGGATCCGCAGGAAACTCCATTTGATGTCAAGCCGTCAATTACAGATGGAGAATTCTGTGGCAACCAAGATGAGCATGTATTTATCTTCTCATCCGTTTTAAACACCTTACAAGTGAATTGGACAAGCTTTTTTCAATCATCTAAGCTAATTTGTGGTGCATGCAGGAAACTCCTGAAGACCCTTCTAAGCTTTTTACAGGAGGATCCAATAAGTCTTCTGTCAACCCTGATGATGAAGTATGTTTTTGAAAAAAATCCACTCATAGCAAAAAATATAGTAATGAAGTCATTTCACCTTTGCTTTATCTAAATACTGGTCCCATTCGACCTTAAATTGGTGATAGTTTTTACAAGATTTTTTTTTTTTTTTTTTTGGCGTTGAAGTAGCTTTTTAATCAGCTGCTACCTTTGGCACAATGGTATGAAAATCGTTCTTGCACTCGTAGGTGGAGTATTTTTTGTTCTTTTGTGGCTAAGCAATTTGAGCTTACAGCTAGGATTTGGGTAGGATTTTTATAACCTTGGTGTTTGAAAAGGACCTTAAAATTTTTTGTTGAAGTATCCAACTGTGAATATAAGGTAGATTTTTATTTTTTTTGTTCCACTGTTATCTCAAGCAAAGGACCTAATGTTGGTTCTCAAAACCTTTAAATTAAAGCAAAATATAATTGTTAGTAAACACACACACACACACACACAGTGAACACTTTTGTGAAACGGTTTCCATGGACATGAAAGTGGACTCTGGGAGGATGCTTTGCAGACAGGATTCTTCTTTCATTCTCCTTTGGAGGAAATGATGCATCTTGTTCAGAATGTTGATAGGCTCGTTTGGCAACGCTTTTAGAATAATTTTTTGCTTTTTAGCAAAAACAACTCAAAATACAAAATACTCATAAAATACTCAAAGCTATTTTCACCTTTTATGTCACATCACAACCAAAAGCAAAAAGCACCCTCTAAACTTTTTTTATCAAACTCACCCAATGTTTCTTCTTTACTTATTTTTTGGAAAAAAAAATTTTGATGGCTCATTTTTTAGCATATTAAGACAACTTATTTCTGGCAAAGACTTACCTCTTATTGCTCATAAATTGCTTTTTAACCTTAATATGTATTTTTCTTGTTTCTATGGTAACTTTCAATTCCTTACGCCCGCAGGATTTGCATGGAGCTGCTGAAAATCTTACTGATACTCTTCCCATGATTGTCCATTCTTCCGCCAATGATGAGGAGCAGGTATAATAGCTGTTATATATGTCTTGGCTATCACTAAAGGTAGTTTCCATATTTTGTAAATTCTTGTATTGTTTTGATTATTATTTTTTTTTTGGTGAATAGGAAGTATTCTTTTAATATTGAAAGTTTCTTACTTTGTATGAACACTATGTTTGGCTTTTGAGTTACGTGGGAATTGGAACACGATGGGAAAGGAAGTGGTGGGAAGTGTAAACTACTCATATTGTTTGGGTCTTCACAATGGAGTTGAATTTTCCCTGTAGATAAACTAGACGAAGTGTAAATTGCCATTTTTTAAACCCATGTTTACATTTGATTTATCACTTTTTATCAGGTGTATTAATGGTACTACAGAACATGGCATAAGACCACCAAACTCACTTCCCACCACTTCTGGTGGTGTGAAATTAAAAGTGGACTCAGTGGAAAGTTCTGCTCTCCCAGTTTTCTTCGCTTCCACTGGGAAGTATTTCCCTTTCTTTTTACTTCTCATCACTTTCGTCAATCCAAACAGATAAAGTGAGGCCCCGTTTCTTCTGCCCTTTCGTTCATATTTTATCAAGTGCCCGAAAATTAGGGGGTAAATAAAGAGGTGTCAATAAATTTAATTGTCTATCCTGGGTATAGCAATGCGCATATTTGACATGCTTATTAATTTGTAACCACATATAAAATCTCTATTACTCTCAGATGTAATCAGCTGTGATTGTTTTAAAAGCGATTCTGATATGCAAGTCTTGGTTATACAATTTTTCATGTTGAAGTTGTGGTATCTACAGGAACCTTTGGTTGAGCTTGCTAATCCTTCAGATACAGACATAGATATCCCTGCTAACTTTGATTAGAAGGTACTCATTTGCTCGACTGATTCATGCAAGAGATTTGGCTGCTATTTGGGCTTATATCAGTTCGATTTCTCTCTTGTGCAAATGCTACGTACAGGTCAAAATTTATGATCCTTGCAAAGGAGGGGGGCCTTGAGGGATTTCTCAGTCGCTGTAACTACAGACGGCCGTGCTGTAAACTCCCGAGTGCAATGAGATCATATCTTGGGACTGGAGGATTACACTGCTGCTTTCAGCCGACATTAGATTCCCGGCGATGATTGCTGCTGATGTAAGTGCTGGGATCTTGCTTGTGTACGAGTTGTTAGGAGAAACGTTTTGAGTGGGCTTTTTCACCTGTATGTGATTTATTTGTTAGGGCTGTTCAGATTGCATTAATATTATTTTTCACGTTTCATTTTTAGATTCGTGACAAAAAAAAAAATACTTGTGGTGTTCTAATCTCGATAAACCTCAGTTCAGCTACAAGATGATAAAGGTAGCCAATAATTGGTCTGATCAAATCATGTAGACACATTGTAGTAAATTTATATCCATTCTGCGAAGAAAGTAAACAAATTACAGTCATTTTAGAGTTAATATTTAAAGAAGGATTGAGATTTGAGGATGATTTTGATCCAACCCGAAATTACCAAAGGCATTATTTCTCTTTTTAGCTGTAACTTAGCACTCACTCAGGCTTGTAAACGAGCCGAGCTCGGGCGAGTAGTGCCTGTGCAAGCTCGGCTCGTTTGCAATATACAAGAGCTTAGAAATCCTGGCTTGGCTCGGCTCGCCAAGGGAAAAACCTTGTGCGAGCTCGAGCTCGTCCATTAGCCGAGCCGAGTGCCTTATGGGGCACTCGGCTCGGCTCGGCTCGACTCGGCTATTGAAATTGCAAGAGGATCCATACGCAAATGAATGAATGATTGAAGAAGAAAGCAAGAGAGTTTGTAGACTTAGCAGTCGTACACATTTTTGGATGTAGTGGAAGAAAAACAGAAGCCAATCTGATGCAGTGGCTCAAGAGAAATAAGCAGAAGAAGCAGATCTGATGGAGTACTGTCTCTGCTCAAGAAATGTAAGAAAAACTTTCACAAGCTCCCGAAAGGCCGAAACGTTCCGGCTCCGATGATGGAGAGATCTGGGTAAGAATACGCGGGATTACACGGCTCAAGGTCAGAATGTTGCTTTGAAAGCAAAAATGAGAAGAAGAGCTGAAGAGGACGTGCAAATAAGGAAGAATCTGGAAGATGGAAGATTGAAGATTGGGAAGACAAATGTTATTGATGTTAAGTTAATAGAAAAGATGGTGCACGTGGCTCAAGAGGGTTGCTTTAATTGTAGTGTAACTGTGTCTCCAATGCCTCAGAAAATTTGAGTCAATTGTTTTTCCAATTTGCCCTTCTCTCCTTAATCACTGAAAACGTCCGAAAAGATGGGGATAAGGGTAAAATAAGAAAAATAAATTTGACTCAATTTGTCTGAGGCTTTGGAAACGTTGGGAGACGTGGCTTGATGGATTGAGGTGACATGCCGCAATGCGCAGTGGTTGCAGGACACCATGAAGTCGCTTGCCAGTTGCCAAACAATTAAAACAACACCGTTTTGCCAAAAACTTGGCCCGTTTACTAACTCCCTCTCCTTCCCTTCCTTTCCCTTATTTTTACCTTTCTCAAAAAACATCAAATTCAAAACATTCTTTTATTTTTTATTTTTTATATCATATCAATAATTTTTTATATTATTTAAATAAAAAAATTCACTACAATACAAATTTTTTTCCACTTTTCCATATAAATTCTTTCTACTTTATATCACATCAATCACTTTTTATTTTCACACAACAAAAAAATTCTCACAAAGGGAAGGGGAAGGAAAGGAGAGGGGATTACTAAACGGGGCCGCAGCTAAAATGCCCTTTTGCCTCCTAGTTCAAGATATCATAAATGTGAGACATATTTCCATTCTGACTTGCCAGCTAGCTAAGCAAGTCGCCAGCCCTCAAAACTTTATAGCAGCAGGCTTGTTTGATGCAGCCTTTTATAATTTTTTTTTTTTGTTTTTTATTTTTTAAATTAATGCTATAAATAATATATAGTAGATTGGCCATAAAAATAATATTACAAATTAACTTTTAAAATTTTACATTTTCATAAAAACATCATTTACCAGTGATTTGAAAAAGTAAATTTTTTACATTTAAAAGGCTAATTTACAATTTAATTTAATGGTCAAACTGCGATTTTACTAAATGTTTAACCGCGTTTTTAAAAATTATTTTCTCAAATCACACATTTTAAAATTGCAGTTTTTTTAAAATGCTAAAAACAACAATTTTATCGCACAATGCTGACTTGACAATCACAACTAACTCTTGCCTAGACTAGTCCTTGTTAAAAAGAATAAAAAATCCATAATTAGTAATTACACATTTACACAAATTATACTTAATCATAATTCATAGGCTTAGCCTATGAATTATGAGATAGGACCATAAGATTAATGCATTATCATAACTTAGTATGATAGACTGATAGTATCTAATAATAACATTTATATTATATACTATAACTAAACAAGCATTAATATATTATCATTATAATTCACATATATAGGAGATATAACTATAGGATTATTAGATTCTATAATAAATATACATTGTGCCATATGACATAAGATTTAATATTATATAAATTGTTAGATCATACTTAAATTTAATCAAATGAATTGTTAGATCATATCACCTAACTATTGTTGTTAGATCATAGTACATTGTTAGAACTTGGATTATACTTAATTATACAATAATACAAAATAATTATTGTTGATATGATTATTAGATTATACATTGTGCCATATAACATGAGATTTAATATCATATAAAATGTTATATCATATTTAAATTAAATCAAATGAATTGTTAGATCATATCATCTAGCTATTGTTATTAGATCATAGTGTATTGTTATAACTTGAATCACACTTAATTATATAATGATACAAAATAAGTATTGTTGATATGACTATTACATTATATAATAAATATATAATGTGCTATATCACATAAGATTTAATATCATATAAATTGTTAAATCATAAGCATTTCATATAAATTTTAGTGATAATACATACGATCATATGTACTTGTGGAGCAAGCATTTTCTTGATGATTTTATAAAAGATCTATGATTTCTCAAATATATATAATATGAATTCTAATAATTATACTTAATTTGTGATTATAAGAAACACATTGTTGATTTTAATGCTAATCAATTGATTTGGGATTATACCAATTACATTGTCATTGTATATGATATAATTATTTGAATAACACGATTAAGTATTAAGATTTTCATTAAATCATATGATTAACAATTTATTGTTAATTCAACAATCATTAGATATTTAATTATTAAACTTAGAGTCTTAGTCTCTTAAATCATATAAGATATAATCATATTAATTATCTTTTATAATTAAATTATATATTATATAAATACTTATAGATATAACTAATAATTATATATTGTATAACATTAATTAATTATTGTTAATTAATAAGTGATATATTAAATAAGTTATTTTTATCAATATATATGCATATATTTATTAATAAATATATACGAGTCGAGCTAATAAGCGAGCCGAGCCTTTTTACGAGTATGTTCGCAAATTTTAAACGAGCGAGCCGGGTTTTATATGGGTATGTATCGTTTAATAATCGAATATAGTTTTATATCCACGAGTAGCTCATTTAATAACTGAATCGCGCACGAGCCAAGCCCGAGCGAGCTCACGGGTAGCTTTGCTTCGTTTATATCCCTACTTAGCACTATTTGAATCTTCATTGGCGACCTCAGGTAATTTACTTTACATTTCACTATAAATGGATTGTCCAGAACTAACTCATGCTTGACCAATTAGTAGGCTAAAAATCACATTTTTATTTCATAATGCTATTGTGTCAATTTTCCATTGGATAAATCATTGTTAAAAATAAAAAATAAAAAAATTCAATGTTAAATGTTTGGTTTGGAGTGACACGTTAGCATCGTGAAATAGTTATGGAATAAAAATGTAGTTTTTTAGCTTTAACTCTTGCCTGAGTGGGTCAACTATGATAAAAAAAAAGAAAATTACTTGTCACTATCTCATCGTGCATTTCACTATCTTGTTTCTAGTTTATCTAATCTAGTTCTCGAGTAACATTTGATTTTCACAAAATTGTGGTTTTAAAGAATAGATGCTACTACGGTTGTCATACTTTTTTTTAATTGTTAAAAAAAAAAATTGATGGATTGATTGATAGTCACGTCAGCAAAGTAAAATAAAAGTATGATGTATAATATTACTCTTTTAAGGAATTGCTCAAAATAAATCTCAACCTTAACTGGATGAATTTTTTCAAACTATTTGGATGAATCAACTTAAAAACGGGGAAATAATTATCAAATTACACTCTCTAGTATAGAACACTGCTTTCATTATTCATTTACTTATATAATACATGAAATTTATAATTCAATGCAAAGCCTAAGTGGTAGCGCACCCGGCAAGAATCACGTATCATGAAACAGGCAGGATTACATATTGAAAATGGAAGTAAATTCTTAACCTCTAACATCCTAAAGTTATTTATTAAATAATACTATTATTCATACCAATTGACATAGCGTATTTAAAATGTTTTTTATTTTTTATTTTTTAAATAATTGACATAAAAAGTTATTTAAAACACGTCAAATCAACAATAATGAAATGAATTTGAATAGTATTATTACTAGTACTCTTCCTTCTCATTTGGAATTATGACTAAGATATTGATTCCAAGAGTATCCTCACTAGGAGATGGTATTGCCATGACAAGTCCATAAAAAACTGACCCGATCCAATGCGAAACATGAACCGGCTTATTACCTTCACGAAACGCTACGTCGTTGGTCCCCAAATCATCCCAACTCGCACTAGTAACTAGAGTCTTGACGCCCAATGGCGGCTTAACAAGTCCATGTTTTGAAAACTTCTCTGCCTTAATAACCTCACTCTTTTCCTTCACAAATAAATACATCTCTGAATCCATTTTGCTGCCAAGCCTGCTCTCTGTCTCTTCAATGCAAAGCAATGCAAACGACTTGCAAATTTCGCTGTCCAAATTTGCATTTGCATTTGCATTTGCAGCAGTGACCTTGAAATGCCTAGTTTGGCCACAATTCTTTCTTGGGCTAGACCTAGTTATGCTGGAACTGGTGGGGGAAGACCCTATATTTCTAAGAGCTGGGAGGTAAAATAGGGGCTTTGGGGATCCTTTATTACTGGAAAGTATATTGTTGTGTATGATTGCCCAGCTATTGAGGAAGTCCTCCTTCACCAAAAGGTCTGCCACAAGAAGGCTACAGCTAATCCCAATTGAATATCCACCACACTGGAAGTTTGTCACCTGTAGGAATTGGAAAATGAAAAAAAAAAAATATATATATATATATATATATATATATTGAAAAAGAGCACCCCTTTAATTCACACGAGGCTTTCAACTAGAAAGGAGCCGGTCGCTTATAACATAAGGGTATAATTAATTATACCCTCATATTATAAATGACCAACTTTTCTCCTGTTGTTTTCAATCGGAGAGGATTCTGGTCCTTTTAATTCACCCCTCCCTCATTTATTTGCAAATAGATCCTCTCTATTTCAAATGAAATGAAAAGGAGCCAGTTAGTTATAAAACAACAGGTAAAATTGTCTAAAAAGTTGAAATGACAATTTTGCCCCCGAAAAAATAAAATAAAAGGGAGAACACATAAGAGAGGAGGAATCCCCGTTTGTTGGGAATTTCTGTCCACCGCCTCTTGATATGTGAGCTTTGCTTACCTGAACATAAAACAGGGGAGAGAACCGGAGACTTTGTTCATCAATATCCGGCCACGAAACAAGCTGAGCTTCTGCTTCATCATTTTCCTTCAATAATTCAAGAAAGCTTGCTAAAGTGGTCGCGATGCGTGCCTGGACGAGCCTAACGCCATTATCATTGGATACAATTTCTAAATCTCCATCACCATCCTCCCCACGCCCAAGCCTTCCAGCGAGCAATGGCTGCTGCTCCGACAATGCTCGCGATAGCGACTCCATAGCCCAGCCGGCCCAAAGCCATCCAGAATCCTCCTCCGACACGCTCTTGTAGTAAAGAACCACGTGAAGAGGATTCCGGAATATTCCCGAGCCGATAGGGTCCACGGCCAATACTTGACGTGATCGTCGCGGATCAGTCTCCCTGGACGGTCTCACGGTCACCATTGCTTCAATGTGTGAGGCGGGGAAAATAGTCGCACCACAGGGGCTTGCCATCTTGGTACGTAACTACAAATCTCTGCTGCATGCTTCAGTTATAAAGATGCACATACATTTTCTTTTTTGAAAAAAATAATAATAATTATAGGAGTAGATGAGGGTATTGAATAACTGATGACAGAAGTAGATGGTGGCCCCAAAGATTTGCATGCCTAAATTTTGGTCCAGCCAGTTGCAGGCACTCATTGATTAACACATTTTGAATGGACTTTCATATTTCTTGTTCATTAAAGGCGCTGTCGGAAACCCCGCTCCCCTCAAGAAAAGTTAGGTGTACTTAAACTTTTACAAAGAGAATTTTACAAACTAACGTGACATCATACCTAAAGAAGAAAATGTCTTTCATAGCAAAAACCATTATTTTAAACCACCCAAGTCCTCCATTCCTTCAACCCAAACAAAAAGAGACCGACCGGGCTTCTGAAGGCATGAAAGCCACTCAGCTTTTTGTCAATGCTTCTTGCTGGACGGCTGATTTGAATTTTTCGGCTTGCTCCGGTTCAGACGAACGAACATCATCTAGAGACAATGGCGTCATCCAGCCATGAACGACCAGTTCCCGATTGGACGGGATTTGGTCGTTTCCCAGTCGGAACCTAGTCGTCTGTCCGAGATTTGGCCCATCCTCGACCAGAACAGTTGGATCCCGACCAAACCCAGACCGACCGGATTCTGGCTTATTGGCCGGGGAACGAGTTGTCGTGACGTCGTTGGGAGGTTTCGGCTTGGGTTTGGTGGGTCGGGGTGCTGGGTTTTCAGTGGTCAGTCGGAGTCGAAGTCGGAGTCATGGTCGGCCGACGTGCTGAGTTTCCGACGGTGTGATGGTTTCCAGGGAGCTGGGTTCAACAAGATATGGAAGGGTATTTTTGTCTTTATCATTAAAATTTGTTTTTAACTTATTTTAATATTAAGCTGATGTACGTGGAGCCTCTCGTGAGGCTCCATGTCAGTTTAAAAGCTTTTTTTGTAAAAGTTTAAGTACCCCTAGCATTTCTCACTCCCCTTTCCCCTTATAAAAGTTCTCATGTGCGATCTATATGAGGAATGTTAGTTAGTTAGTTAGGTGCGAGGGATTATTTCTCACGGTCAGTTTAAATAAATTTTTCTAAATTATTTTGTTACCCTTGTTTTAGTTCTAGTTTACTCGGAGCAAGTCTGTTCTTTAACTATTTATGCACATGGGTTAGCAGAATATTAAAGTCATAAATAACATGATCATTTTATTGTAAGAATTTTGTTTGTATCTACGGCTATATAACCTTATAACATGTAGTTATGATTTTGTAGAGCTTTATGCTTTGTGATGTAAGATATTTAATTCATATTAAATCATAAGTAATTATGAGGGTAGGTATACAAAAGTTACATTTCTCTAAAATTATATTAATAAATATTTTTTTTTCTAATTTTTTATTTATTTATTTTTTAGTTTGTTGAAGACATACTTTAAAAAAAAAAAAACTTTTAATGGCACGTTTGGGTGTTTGATTTTTTGAAATCTGAATTCAACTATAATTTAGTTTGCGAATTTTGAGACAAATAAAGTTGAAAAATATGTTTGGATAGTTCGACTTTTTGAGATAAAATTAGAAAAAATGATATTAAATCTGATTTGTTTTTGAAAAACCCGAACACTGTAGCAAATAAAATCAAGATTCTTCTTGTTCCCAAATATACCTTCATCTATACAAACCACACAAAGCAATAAGCCACCCATTGCACTCACAACCACAAGAATCAAGAGAAAAAAAAAAAAAAAACTCGAGTTACCCAGTAAAACCACGTCGTTGACGAAAGACAAGTAATAGGTAGAGCAGTGATTGTTGTACAACTCTTGACACATCTCTTGTAAAACTCCAACAACTTTTTTTAAAAAAACTAACCATTAGATCTGTTTTCTTATATGTGGGTCCTAAGAGCATCCTTAACAAGCTCTCCAAACTTTAACCAAATTTTAGCTAAAAAATATACTTTTGTTATTTTAACTACTACTTTTAACAAACTTCCTACACTAAACTCTCTAAATATTTCTCTATTTCAACTAAATATTAATTTTTTATTAGTTTTATGCTACCACTCCTAACAAATGAGGAGAGAAAAAAAGTACAAAGTAAAGTGAAATGAGAGAAATGATAAAATATTGAATAGCTTATAAAATTTTTGTACTAAATTTGGAGTGAAATTTTGACATGAGTCAAAATAGAGAAATTACAAAAAGTCTATTGAATTTTTCAATAGAGATACTCTAAGTTCCATCCCCGAAGAAAAAAAAAAAAAAAATCAGAATCCATAGCAATTTCAAAGAAAATTAATGGAGGGTGCTTAGGGTTGGGTAGTCATGGCCCACTGCCACTTTTAAAATGTTAGAGGTTCAGGTGACATTTGGAAATAAAGTATACTTTCTCCCATTTTTTAATGTCATAATAAATAATAATTTATTTTCTTTTATAGGGACATAGATTAAAAGGCAAGGCCATCCAGCCAACAACTTGACAGGCCCATCCAGCCAACCGCTTTAAGCTAGCGAGGTCACTGTTACGTGCGTACCTAATATGGGATGTGAACCTAACAACATGGATAAATATGGTAAGATTTTCGAAAAAAGAACAAGAAAAAGATTTCTTAAGAAATTGCACGATTAGTAAAGCAATAAAACATTAATCAACTAAATAACCTAACATATAATACTTTATAATAGATTCACTGCCTAACAATAACTACACACGTAACAACCACCACCTTTATGACGTGAGCCTTTTTTTTCATCTGACATGCTTCTTACGTTTTTCAATGGAATTAGAGGAATACTACGAGTAATATTAGAAGTCACTCTTTTGTCATTTTTGTGTCCCTCCAAGAATGATGTGGCTTTTAAAATCATCATTGAGCTTGTAATTGATCACTATTCAATTTTGATCAAATGGTGATTTTAAAAGCCACATCATTATTAGAGAGACACAAGAAAGATACAAAAGTGACTTCTAGAATTACTCGGAATGCTACTCATGTTTTCTTTAGTCTTTTTAAAATTAATGTGACTTTTAAAATTATCATTAAATTACAGCATTAAAAAGAAAAAAGAAAAAAGAAAAAAAAGAGTTAGATGGGTTAATATTGCATGATAAAAATTTGGTTTCTAGCAATTTTTTAAATGGGTGATGTGGTAAATATTATTTGAATTTACAAATTGACGTGACAGTATCATGTTAGCCACAATAAAATTGAATTGTTTAGTTAATGGAAGACGTGATGAATGCTATATCCATATGAACGGGCTATCACGTTAATTTGAAAGAAAATTGTAGTAAAAGTATTTTGTATGTTGGGATAGTTTTCAGTACAGTGTGAATGACACATTGAATCAGTGAGTGAATGCATATGTACATCATGACCATGAATATATATATATATATATTGAACTCTCTTTTCTTTGCTTCTTTTGCATTTTGGATTTCCGTAAGGAGTGGTGCATATAGTTTTAAGAAAGAAATTGATAATTTCACAGGCATTTTAAGTGGAGGGCGCCGGTGGATAATTCCGGTCACGTCAAAGGAGGAGGGTCGACTCATTAATTTTTTGTGTATCCCACTCCATTATTTGATTATACATGGCGAAAAAAGAAAGAGAGGTGGTTGGCCGGTGGATGGAATCCGGTCACAATTGTTGTATAATTGTGTAAGTGTACTGATTGCAACAGTTGGAAGAGGTGCCAGTGTTGCTGACTTATTTAATACACAGTTGTGATTTGCTGATATCTTCTGGCTCTCAATTCTCATCGTCTCATCAAGTCATTAATTCAAGGATATGATGCCACCTAAACAACATACATGAATCAGTTTAAAACTATTGAAGTCACATTAATAGGCTTGTTTGGCAAACCCCCCTTTGCCCTCACCCCACTTACTTTTCTTTTTCTTTTCTTTTTTTTTTTTTAAAATAAATAAATTAACTAACTTCAAAGCATTTTTAATTTTATTTTTTTTACTTTTTATATTACATCAATAACTTTTTATTACTATTCAATCACTTCTTATTGTCCTCCTCCTCCTCCTCCTTTTTTTTTTTTTAAAAAAAAAAAAAAAAAAACTTATTTATTTATTTATGTACAATAGACTGGGATACACAATCGATAAGACCATACTTAGAAGCAAAGTATTATTGTGGTCAATTGCGTATCGAGCAATGCTACACACATTTTCACTTTTACATTTTTAACTCTCAATTGCACGTTTTCTAACGTGAAAGTAAAAATTACTAATTGGATTTTGAATTGATCTCTATTGAATTTTAAATTCAATGGTAATTTTCGCTGCCACATTAGGAAATATACATTTTTGAGATTGTGGGTGAGAGTGTGCATAACATTTCGAGAGGTCTGAACAAAAACAGTGACTAAGAACATTGAAGTTAGCTTGTATTTCAGCATTCTATGGAGTTGTGGAACCTATATGTAACACATGTATACTACAGTGACCCATGTATGTTTTGGATAATAGTTTGGTTTAACCAATTACCATACGCTAAAAATTGAGTCCAAATAATACAAAAATTCAGGCAGCGAAAGTTGCGAGACCCACCTGCCTCAAACAACCTAGGAGCGGAATACACGTTCCCAGGGTGGGTAAGGTCCTACAATTCCCTATCTTAAGTTGCCCAAAAATTTGTATTATGCAAAAAAGCCTAATAATAGAAAACAACACTCCTCCCAATCCTTCATCATTAGACCCCAAGAAACCACTCGCAGTCGCAGCCCAAAGCTAATATTGCACTGAACGTATTGAACCAAACTTCAGCCGTACATATAATTCGCACAGAGCATACGGAAATCATAGGTAGAGGGATCAAAGCTAATTTTGCATTTTATGTAAGAAACAACAAAAAAATATTAATTTTCACAGAACAATTAGGATTAAACACACACACACACACAGAGGGCAATATAACTTCTTTATTTCTATTGAGAAAATATATATTTTGATGATGTATGTACAAAAGAACAAAAATCTAAAACTCAAAATTTAGCGACCGGATATTCCTTCCTGTACTCGAGCTACAAAAAAATATACAAATAGACAACCCTTCGAGGAAGACGGATCAGAGAGTGAGCAGGTGGGTTCAACTCAGGTCCTTGTAGTTAATCATCGTTTGTATGCTCAACCAATGTGTTTCTCGTTAATACCCCCTGAAGGGATATAATCATCTCCTCCATTCCTAGTGTCCCCCAGCTTGTATTTTACTTGAAGACAATGTAGCAGCATGAATCTCTCCAACTCTCTCATCCAGGGTGCTCAGTAAGTCAAACAAATTATAATTGCCCCGTTCCTGTACCCCCTCAATCAACAAGGGGCTGATGGAACCCGGCGATATCTACTCCCCCTAAAGGCCTTCAGAAAATCCCCACTGGATGAATAGAGATGTTTCTATTCATGAAAATCCTCATAAGGCGAGGATCCACTAGAAGAATCACTCTCAAACGGAGTGGTCTCCCTCGGTGATGATGGAAGCGATTCTCTCTGTTGGGAGGATGAAGCTGATACAGAAATAAGTAGGTTATTAAGTGCATTTGAGTAAATCAGTCTGGCAAAAAAAAAAAAATCCAATCAGGACTTCATGACTTATAAAAAGATACACTAATGGATGCTCTGCAATGGAGGGAACCAACCACTTCTGCTTAGGTTATATTTATTAGGACGTAGAGATCCAGAATCTAGAGAATGACTATTGTAACCGATTACTTTCAGAGTGAATGGATCGGCACTGTTGTTCTCTACATCCCTAGAAATTATCTCCATGGATGCAGTGGTTTTAACAATTGGCAACAGGGTGCCCTCCCAACAAAGGGAAAAAACGAAAGAACAAGGAGAAAATCACTAAAATGGAGGAAAAAGAGCTCAACAAACCTTTTTGTCCTCTTGAGCGAAACTTCTTTGTATGCCGCCTAATAAGCCTCTTAGCTTTTGTTATAGTGAGCTGCCTAGCGAAGGGAGAAAACTCTGCATCACTTTCACTCCAATCACCTTGAAAATCATTCTCTGCTTCACCCCTCATAGTCCGCAGCACGAATGCCTTGGCCTTGCGACGTTGAGTATTAAAAAGGCCCCTGATGGAAGTGACAAATCCGTCACCTGCTCCATCACGTGGACGCTTAAGCCAGGAAATTGGATACTGATCAGATTTCCCTGTCTGGCCTCCTCCTTCATTGTCACTGAAATTAAGGTCACTATCCGGAACACCACTTCCACTAGGTTCCCTTTGACTGTGTGCTTTGTCTTTGAACTTCTTACCCTACAAGATCAATGGAAAGACTATGACAATGGGTTCTAAAGATAAAAGGTCAATGCAATTGTAATTTTGCTGTGAATTCAGATGAACTAGAACCTTTATAATTCCAGTCCTAAAGTCATATATAAAGGCTGTTTTCCAACTCTTTTTCTCTTTCATTTTTCCTTTCTACCCAAAAATGTCAAAACATTAACAAACAACTTTCCTCACCAAATACCCAAAACTTATTTCACCTTTATGTCACATCAAAACAAAATTTTCAACCAAAACACAAAAAACACCTCTTAAAAGGGGTTATCAAACACCACCTTTATAATTCCAGTTCACTTCCTAAAGTCATATAAAGACATTTTTAGAGATCTGTAGATCGTTGTAGATGATAAGAATAATAATAAATTCCTTCTTATGTTCCATAAAAGAAGGTAAAGCTTTATGAATGTTTGTCATGACCCAAGCTAAAGGTTGCAAAGACCAATTGGGTTGCAGTAGTTGGAAGAATTTGAATAACATTGTCTGCCAGAATGGCATAGATATTGGACTACTAGAATTTGCAGGAGTGATACTGGGGGAACAACTACTAAAAAGGATGTCAATGCAGAATGCTTACCTGCATTCCCGTTACAGACTTTAGGACTCCCCAGATAATGTGCTTCTTAACTCGCGAGAACAGTCTCCGCCAAGTTCCAGTGAACTCAACACGGTGAAATGTATCCATCAGCAACTTCAGATCATTCACAACAAACCTTGATCCTTCATAAGTAACCAATAGCTCAACCTACACCAGAAAGTATACAATTAATCACAAAAACTAAATAACTGCAACACAAAGATTGATCATGACTACGCACAAACTGAACCAACCTGACTTATCTTGATATTGTGAAACTCCATCATTTTTCGAGGTCTAGATCTCTTCTCTTCATGAGACTTTGCTACCTTTTTTTCTTCATGAGAGGACCGAGCAGATTTGATAGCTTTAGACTCTTTCAACTTAGTTTTAGAGGATTCATCTGGTTGGTCAATAGAACCAAGTGGCCCACTTTTTGGGGAAGAGATGCTCTGTAAGACAAGTTCATTAGCAACAGATTCTGCAACAGTCTCCTCCCACGTTCTATCAAAAGATGATGTTCTTCTTAACTCTGAGGTTGAACCACCAACAGTGTTTGTTTTGAGGTTTTGCAACTTTGCCGCCTGCATATTGCACAAAGTTTTCAAAAAATTTGAAAGGAAACTGCTTGACCATATATCATATGAAAGAAGAAAAAAGAAGTCATACTTTATTCCCTATTATAAGATATATAAAGTTCCTGGGTATCCTGCCTACACGGAGACCTAAAAACAACATCTACTAATTACATTTTATTAATTCATTCTCTTAAGAACCGTGTGGCAGAAGAGACTGAAAAACTTACTTGAGCAGAATCAGCATGGGCAGAGTGTTGATTGGTAACAGAGGGAAAGGCACTTGATGATTTGGATGTGGCATCAGATTCTTTTGTTGAATGACTGCTTGATGCAGAAGCTTCATGCATTAATGAGCCTTTCTTTACACGTTTTGAACCAGCAGTCGTTGAAACCTTCCACACTTCCTGCACATCACAATGAGAACCACCAATTGCCTCAGCTTTTACAACCAACTGTTCTTACCAGATTGGCTGGTATAAAAGAAGTATCAATAACTTTCAAAGCCCTGATGCCTCCAACTAACCTGCCGCCGTTGTGAATCTTGTTCTTCTTCGGGGAAGAAATACTCCCACATCATTCTATACATTGTCTCCGTCAAATGGATCTTAAGGGGATAAATCTCTACCTACAATGTAAAGAAATAACTGGAGTTAAGCAATAAACTCTTGACACATCCAAAATATAAAAGCTGCTTCTTCAACAGAAACTATTCATTATAAGTGGGGATTCGCTACAATGTTGATTTTCATTTTCATGCAGCAGATACATGATATGATAAGGGGCATCACTGCTAAAAAACAATGGCATGCATGTTAAGCTGTTTTTTTTTTTTTTTTTTTTTTTTTTGATAAGTAAGAAAATTTTATAAAAAGCGTAAGGCGCTCCTAAGTACACCAGGAGTATACACAGGAACAACCAAAGTCAACCCACAAAAATAAAAACCAAAACAAACCCACAAGGAACAACCCTAAAACCCAAAGAATTTCCCAACAAACACCCAAACCAGCCCCACAAGCACCCCAACCCAACAAAACCCTCAAAACCCACAAGAAAACCTGATCAACCCACCCGGCCCTACACCATGAGCGCCTTGCCTTTCCTGCGTCGGTAGGAAGCACAAGAATCCCCGTAGTTGATGGAGCTTGCCAAATTCAAAACTTCCCTCCTACCCTTGGACTTTGGGCGCACGGCCTTAACTCCCCGATGGAAGTTCTCTTCAATGGCATCCAAAATCGCCAAGGACGAGTCCAAACCCTCGTCACTTTCCAACTCCCAATCGGGAGGAAAGACACCCAAGGGGAGAGGGAAATCGTCATCCTCCCCATCCCATAACTCATCACCCTGCTCCTGAGCAACCACCTCTCTTGACGGACCAAAACCCACTGGCCACTTTTGAGATTGGGTCAAACTATCCTCTCCCTTAACGGCGATAGAAGAACTCGAAGCCGCTGCACTTTCTTTAACAATCGGAATCGACGCAGGGCTCGGATTGAGAAACCCTCGCCGAAGAAAACCCCTCATCTGCGCAGGAGAACTACCCTTATCCTTCACGGACACTGCCAGAGCGGCAGAATCCTACACTGGAAGCGCAAGAGCCACTGTCTCGACTGGCTCTCTAGCAAGAGGAACCCGAGAAATAGACCCAGGCACTATAGCACCTGGCCTTAAAGCTTCCAAAGCATCGGCAACAGATAAACCGTCCAAATGCATTTTACTAGCTTCCCTAGCCTTCCGAAAGTACTTCCGAAACGGCTTAGAATCCGACAGCACAGAAGGAGAAGATAAACGCAACCTTTTCCCAAACTCAGCCGCCCCTGAAAAAGAAGGAACCGGAGGTGTCCCAACAGATTTGGTAGGAGCTACCAGGGGCGCTGAAGAGAAACCCAAAACTACCGGAGAGATCCCCTTCGACTTGGAAGAAGCTACGGGGGGAAAAGAAAACCCAGCCACCGGCAACGCTGATCCTGAAGACGCAGACCCCAAAGTCATAGAATCCTCAGAAGAGAACGAAGACTTCTTCGAGACAACCTCCGGGGCAGAAACCACCGAAGGAATGGAAGAGGAATGCTCAACAAACGCCAGAAAAGTAGCAGTCGAAACACCTACTGCTTCCGGTGCAGGACAACCCAAATCCGGAGCCGAAACTCACCCCGAAACCGGGACCCTTTAATAGCTGCCTTACACCACTTAAGCATCCAGCCCGCCACAAAACCCAACCTGCGTTTAAGCCCAACAGAGGACTTAAAGCCCATTCTCTTCGAAGACCCACAAGCCCAAATCAAAGCATTGGATAGGTGCCCAAGGATCTCTAGAATCTGTCCGAACACTCCAGACATGCTTTCCTTTTGCAGTGAAGTGTCACCCTCAACAACGGCTACCCCAGACACGCAAGCCGAACAACTGACGCAAACTCCGGAACTAAGACGCTCATCAACACGAAGGTCCTTACCCAGGGGATCAGGCGCTTGCTTCTCCAAGGCAGAGCAATCCACTGGCGGCCGCTTCTTCAAATCACACCATCCCGCCATTGACCTAACATCAACGACCTTTGCCACATCCCATGAACCCGACTTATGACCCGGAGACCGGCAACCCAAAGCAGAGTCGATTGCTCCCGAGCGCACCACCTCCGCGAACGACGGAGGGCCAGTTCCCTTTCCTAACTTAACACCCGTCGGAAAACCACCAGAAAACGGAGACCCTTCTGTGGCTCCAAGAAGACCTGTGCTCAACTTTGCCCCTTCTACTTTCCCATCCTTCTTGTCCGACGCAGACAAACCAAGCCTGCAACCCACAGAGAGAGAAACAGAAACAGTTCTCAACTCACCAGAAAACTTACGCCAACCCCATCCACCGCACCCCTCAGGGATCAAAATGAGCCCTCTCCGACCACCCAACCTATAGGCTGCCGCCTCTAAGAACCGGCCAGCTTTATTTTCACCTCTACGGGCAATCAGAAGCTTAGACCCTTCCCTGAAGGATTTGACGAAGTCATGATCACCAGAGAAACCCAAGAGAGTCTCCAACGTCAACGCAAGCCAATCTGAACACTGAGTGCTCAGGACGATCGCCCCGAAGAAGCTTTTTCTCTTCTCCTCCACCCGCACCAACGAAGCCCCCTCCAAAACCGAGAGAGAAAAGGACTTCGACTCCACCGTAAAGTTCCTTTCCATCGCAGAAATACCCGAACTTATAAGACCAACCCAGAGAAAGAAAGCATAATGACCGGCGAGGAAGACCACCCAGACGCAAAGCCCACCGGTATACACCCCAACACGAAACTCCCACGAACAGCCCCTCAACACCACCAGCCAAAAACCAGCACCAAGCGAGTTCGGAAAGGGAGACTATGAAGACTTCAACTCTCAAGCAATGTAATAAGCGCTAGCCAACCTGTGTGTTAAGCTGTTGTTCTGCATCTATCAACAGTAATCATGAAACATTTTTATTATCGCTTTACTGTGATAGTTTTAAGTCCGGCAATAGAAACCCATAATGCCTTTATTACGCAAATAGCATTGTCATTTCTAACTCCAAATTATCGAACATTCTCAGCAGCAGTTTTCCAAATATTCCTCATTCGGCCTCTTCACTCTACTAGAAAAACTTATTTTTTTATAAGTAATTGTAATTTATAAAAAAAAGCGCAGAGGGGCGCAACCCTTATACACGGGAAGTATATAAGAGAACCCCTAAAAGGGACGAACATAGAATAATTTTAAAAAATCTACATAAGTAAAAACATTCAAGCTATGATGGGACACTATCCAAATATATAACGTATTGAGCAACCGCTTCCGTAACTCCACCATAGATGTCTCTACATCTTCAAAGAGCCGCGCATTCCGCTCCCTCCAAATACACCACAATAAGCACAGATGAGCTAACCGCCAAGCTTCTTTAGCACGACCACACCCAATCGCCGCCCCCCAACTATTCAACAACTCCAACACCGTTCGTGGCATAACCCACTCTACCCCAAATAAAATAAGAATGCAGCTCCAAAGATCCCGAGCGATTTCGCAGTGAAGCAACAAATGATCAATAGACTCCCCACTCTTCTTACACAAACAACACCACTCAATCACTACTAGAAAAACTGATATAGCACTAGATTTTTATTTTCTATTTTTTTATGAATAATAATTTATTGAATAAAAAAAGGCAAATCCCTTGTCACACAAAAGAGTATACAAGAGATACAACCACCCTAAGGGTGTTGAAAATCCAAAAAGATAACTAGATCTAAAAGATTCAAAACGGTGAAATTAGGAACATAAATTACAACCCAATTAAAAACAGATTTTAAACTAAGCACATTAGATTCACAATCCAAACAGGCGCTGATTCCTTTTTCTCCACATGCTCTACATTAAGAATGCAAGACTAACTTTCCAAATAGCTTATTTGGGATGTCTCCGCCCTTGAGTCTTTCAGCAATTGAGCAACTGTAGGATATTGTTAGGCATAGCCCACGAAACTCTGAATAAATTGAGAACTAGGTGCCAAAGATCACTAGAGTACTCACAATAGATGAGTAGGCGATTAACTGTCTCCTCATTCTTTTTGCATAGGCAACACCAATTTACAAGGGTGAAACCTCATCTTCTAAGATTATCAACCGCGTCGAAGATCGCTCTCTTCTCTCTCATGAAGACACCTAAACCTCTCCCCATGGTTGTCGAGGAGGAGGTAGTGAAATCCACTCCCTCCTCCTCCCCCTTCCCCTTTACTCCCCTCCTCCTCCTTCCCCCTCCCTTTCTCGCCTCTTTTGAGGCTCAACTGCCTCTTCAGAGGTCTTATCCATCGCCATTGGCGATACATCTTGGTTCAACATCTCCACTGGCTTCTCCTCCACCACGAATGGTCCGATTTCAGCCTCCACATGCCGTTCTCAACCTTGGATCCACCGCCTTCTTGAAGTTCTTGGATTTGATTTTTTCAAAATCAGATCTATCCATTTCAGGAAGCTCACCACCACACGCGCCACTCTACTGTGATCTGGGCTCCCTCCGCTCCGCTTTGCCATCAGCTACTTATGCATCCAGCCACCATGCACCTGCGAGTAAATCTTACTTGCGGGTGCGTGTCCCACACGCGCCAACGCGTGTACAACCCTGCATCGCCCGTGATGGCTTCCACAGCTGCCGCCAATCACCCGTAGTGCTATGCTTCCTCCCGGCAACCATCACCGGTGCATGGTCTTCATACGTCGGTGAATGGCCTCAGCCACACCAGCAGCTAGTGTTTTGTTCCTTGATTTTTTCTTTTTTGCTTTCCCTAGTTTTCTTCGAACTGTTAAACCTATCTCCACTATAAGCTTCGTTTTGACCCTCATCAGTATCTTCTTTACTACAGTGGTTTACCTTTGGGTATGCTACTGCAGTTGTTTCTTTCTGGGCTGCAAATTAGATTATTGGACCTTTCGAGGTTTGTGGCTCTTCTTGCACCTCTAGGTTGCGCCATTCATGGCGCGCCTTACCAAACCACCTTAATTGGCGACCACTTTTCTTGGTCTTCATACGAAGAATATGTAAGGCCGCGTTATTTATTTGATGTATTCCCTTTTAATTTCTTTTTACCACCACTGATGAGGTTAATTCGAGGCTCTTTATTGGGTTGTCCAGCCCTATGTTTTTATTTGTTGTAATTTCTTTGTTGATGTACTTTAAAAAAAAAAAAAAAAAAAAGGATTATCAACCGTGAGGATTTTATCCAAAGCTACCGACCAAGTAAAGAAAGCAATGTGAGGCGGTGCCTTAACGTTCCAAACACTTCTCTAGGGGAACGTACCAAGCTCTCCAGATTGTAAAGATTTATAATAGCTCTTCACTTCAAAGCCATGATTGCTAGCTGACATCCACAATGTTCTATCTGCCTCTGTCAGATGGATTTTCAGGGAGTGCCTAATTGATATGATTCCCACTACTGTTTCACCATGTCTACAAAACGCTTTGCTTTCTACCACATGTTTTCAAATTTAAATGAGTGTGGTCCTCTCTAGACATACACCCACTGTCAAGCAAAATGGAAAAATGATTTGATAAGGGTCGAGGAAGAGGACTTTGAGTCAAATTTGGGAAATGTTCTTCCCAATCCGGAGGAACTAGAAATCTATCAATTCTCAGCATAGTGGGAGGATCTTGGTCATTAGACCAAGTAAAGAAACCTCTAGCTAACAGGATATCCATCAAACCATGCTCTGAAATGAAATCTGAAAACTCTAACATGGCAAAAGTCAACCGAGTCACTCCCACCCTGTTGTTTGGGAAACGAGTAACATTGAAGTCTCTCCCGATGCACCAAGGGACTTCCCACCAACCGAAAACCCCCGACAATTCCTCCCACAAATAGTGCCTTTCATAATCAGCATTGGGACCGTAGACACTTTAGAAAGCCCAAACGAATTGATCCCTAACATGTTTGAATTTGCATAAGATGGAAAAAGTGCCTACTGCCTCTTCAATGCATTCTACTGCCCGTTTGTCCAACATTAAAATAATACCACCCGAGGCTCCTACGCCTGGCAAGATAGTACACCCTGTGAATGATCCACCCCATAAACCTCGGAGAATTGTTATGGGCCTAATAATAGCTATTGTGTTTAGAAGTAGTTTTGTGCTAGGCTTTCGTGTTTCACATGTTTTGTGATAGTTTTTTTAGATGTGTATAGCTGAGAGTGAGTTGGTGGTTAACTTGTTAAGCTCTTATTCTTTCTTTTAGCATGTAACTTGTAGTGGGAAGTTGTGTTTAGTGGGTTAGTGGCTATTCTTAGTGTTAGTGGGTTGGTAGGCAGCAGATATTTGAATCCTCTGTATTTAAATTCAGCATTATCAACAAAATGGGTATCAAAGTGTTTTACAAAAAATAGTTATGAGCTAAAGGAGGAGGGATTGGCCCCTTGAAGAGCCAAATTGTTATCTTTATTTACAAGTTTTACTTTTCAAATATTTAGGCTCATAACAATACCGGCAGAAATCCACTCCATGTTTTGTTTCTTGAACATCATAGTCCGAGTCGTGTTATGTTTGCAAAGTTTTAATTTCTTGCTCTTCTGTTTCCTCTCTTTAGGGGCACTTTTGTATACTTCATATGTATTAAGGTTGCGCCCCTCTGCGCTTTTTAATGATATGACATTATTTATAAAAAAGAAAGAAAAAAAAAATGTTTCTTGAAGACACTACGTCAAGCTTCCAACTTTTCAACAAACTACTAATGTTGAGCCTTTTCCCTGCGTCATTAAGACCTCTAACTGATCATTTTTAGATTCATAACAGGGTGCAAGCCTTACCACGATACTGAGATGGGCAGGGTTTGGGCGGGTTCCTTTTAGCATCATAGTTCATTGAACTTGCTAGCTTGAGAAGTTCTCTAACTCCTTTAACCCTACTCCCTATATCTCTTTTGATGGATCCTGATGTTTCTTTGTAACCCTTGCATCTATATTCTATAGCAAACCCTTCATTACATGCATCTCTTAACCCATTATGAACTCTTCTTTTGCCTCGCGCTGTGAGTTGAGGAATTAATCGGGGAGTACACAGAATCAATAGAAAGGGCACCCTCTTTGCCTAGGGAAGACATTATAAACAACCAGACTGAAGCACTCATTAACAGTTGTGTTAGAATCCATAGAAAGGTTGGGCTCATCCCTACTAGAGCCATACACAAAAACATCCAAAATCTCTAACCAATACCATTTGGAATCACAACAGACCCACCATTCGTAGAAGCTACCAAAGGTAGAAGCCTGCTGAGGACAACCGAGGAGGGCGCAGGGGGGCAAACTCGGCTAGAAAACAGAGAGGAGATACAACGAATGGAGCAATCTTTGCGATCTATCGCCGGTGAAGAAGACTCAACCACCAACAAGTCTACAGCCAGATTCCCTGTCACCTTCTGCCATATTAGCATCGCCAAGGAAGCATGAAATATCAATGTTGGCACGGGTCCCAATGAGGTGCGGTCCAAAGGAAAAAAGGATCGCATCGACTCGTATATGGTCTAAAATGGCCTTTCGCTCAAAAGGGAGGGGCTACCCAGTCAATGCAAAATGTGGCCACAGGCCTGATTATAGCGCTAGCAATCATAGGCGTTAGGCAATGCCAGATAGGTGTGGCATGCTAAGAAGACAGAAAATTTGTGGGTTACAAGCCTTTACAGCATAGCAACTACTGAACTTCAGGTGTGACACCCCAAAAAATTAGTCTTGTAATGAGAAGATGAATTGCACACCTTAAGTGGGTGGGTTATAAAAGTATTCATGAGTACTAAATCTCACATTGATTCTTTATTAGGTGAAACTGAGCTTTATAAGAGATTTTAGGAGGCTTTAATTGCAACTTAACCAGTTCTTTTGGAGTAATAGCGCAAATGAAGCTAGTGCTTTCCCTTAGTTGTTATCAGCGCAACCTAATAATACTATGTGGCGATGAGGAACTATATGGCATGGGCCTTGACGAAGACGTTAGTTAGTGGGATAGATTGTGACATCCTAGAAAGTTAGTCCTAAGATGGGAAGATGAATTGCACACATTGAGTAGGTGGATTATAAAGGTGCCAATGGGTACTAAGTCTCACATTTGTTCTTTATTTTTTTTTTTTATAAGTAATTGCAATTTATAAAAAAACGCGCAGAGGGGCGCAACCCTTATACATGGGAAGTATACAAGAGAACCCCTAAAAGGGACGAACAGAGAATAAATTTTAAAAGTCTACATAAGTAAAAACCCTCAAACTATGATGGGGCGCTATCCAAATATATAACGTATTGAGCAACCGCTTCCATAGCTCCACCGTAGATGTCTCTACATCTTCAAACAGCCGCACATTCCGCTCTCTCCAAATACCCCAAATAAAATAAGAATGTAGCTCCAAAGATCCTGGGCGACTTCATAGTGAAGCAACAAGTGATCAATAGACTCCCCACTCTTCTTACATAAACAACACCACTCAATCACTATAACATTCCTCTTATGCAAGTTATCATGCGTCAATATTTTACCCAAAGCAGCTGACCATACGAAGAAAGCCACCATTGTTGGAGCCTTAATACGCCAAATATTCTTCCAGGGAAAAGATGGAAAAGATGGGCCATCTTCCCTAATAAGCTCTTCATAGAAGGATCTCACCTCAAATAAACCTTTTTTAGAGGGATTCCACACTAACTTGTCACCCTCTCCATGTCGAGCCGAAATGGAGTATAGTCGATCGAAGAAAGAAAGGACCATATCCATCTCCCAATCCTGGATTTGTCGCGTAAAGAGAACATTCCACTGAATTACACCATTATGAACAACCAAATTATCCACCACCATTGCATCTTTGTTCCTTACTATACTAAAAAGAGCTGGAAAGCATTGCTTCAAGGAACTATCCCCACACCACCAATCATGCCAAAAACTAATATTTGATCCATTCCCCACTTCAAAACGAACAAAATTGCAAAATTTCTCCCATCCCCTCCTTATATGTTTCCATACACCCACTCCAAAAGAACCCGAAACCTCTTTTGAGCACCACCCACCCTTTAAACTCTCAAATTTGGCATCAATCACCGATCGCCATAAAGCCTCTCTCTCCCTACCATATCTCCACAACCACTTACCCAAGAGTGCTCGATTGAACTGGATGAAGTTGTGAGCTCGCAACCCACCTGCATGCAAAGGAGTACAAATCTTGTTCCAATTCACTAGATGAAATTTGGCCTCGTCACCAATGCCACCCCAAAGAAAATCCTTTAGAATTTTATCAAGACGATTAGCCACCCTCACTGGAATAGGAAACAAAGATAAGTAATATGTAGGAACATTGGAGAGCGTACTATTAATAAGAGTCAACCGGGCACCCTTCGACAAATACATCCGCTTCCAACCCGCCAACCTCCTTTCCATTTTTTCAATAACACCATTCCAAATAGAAGTGGACTTGTAAGAAGCCACCAAAGGCAAACCCAAGTAAGTCATAGGCAAAGATGCAACCCGACATCCAAGAAGATTAGCCAACCTTTCGACATCCTCTACTTCACCAATTGGAACAATTTCTGATTTTCCTAAATTAATTCTCAAACCAGAAGCTGCCTCAAAGCATAAGAAGATACATCTTAGACGTCGAATTTGTTCTTTTGTTCTTTATTAGGTGAAACTAAGCTTGTATAAGCGGTTTTAGGGAGCTCCAATTGCAGCTTGACTAATCCTTTTGGGGTAATAGTACAAATGTGACAAGCGTTTTTCCTGGATCAGTACATTAGTTTTTTTTTAGCTAGAATCTGTTGGGTTACCAATAGATTCACAAAGGTTGGCAAGGCAAGAAAGAAAATTAATTGGGAATGCAACACTCATTTTGTCCTTCAATGCTTTTAATATGGTAGAATATGACAATAAGGAATGCCTCCATTTAAGCTCAAAAAAAAAAAAAAAAAAAAAAAAAAAAAAAAAAAAAACAAGAAGAAGAAGAAAGAAAGAAAATAAGGAGTATCTTTTCTCTTCTTATCATCCTCCTATTGTTTGGATTTGGGGTAACGCCACGATTGTGTTGAGTTGAAATATAACATTGGAAAATGATACGATCCCATTTGTTTAAAAATATTAATTGATAACTCAAAATAATGTTAATAATAATCTACTTAGCAGGAAACCAAGAAAACTTGTCACCTGGAAAAGTTCAAGTGGAGAGTTCCCCTCCCTTGAAGCTCCCTGCTTTGCATCTACACGAAGCATGACCTTTCTACAGCCAGAAAAGTTATAAAAGTGTAAGGAGTTACCTACACTCTATTACTCAAAAGGATAGCAGAAAAAGAAAAAAAGCATACAAATAAAACTTTGGGGGGCTAAAGGCAGTTTCTGCTCCTTTTGAGCACCCCATGAAGACATTTAGAATGTTAGAACAACAATCTTAGAAAGACTATCCTTTTAGGGGAAAAAATCATTATATTTTAGACATGCTTTAAGCATCTTGTTTGCTTAATTTAGAAGGATGCAACATGGTATTGCAGATGGACATGGTCATTTGTTTGTCACCAGAACACACAAGAACATAAAAGGTATGAAGATTTGCATCCAAGGACAATATACTGAAACAGCCAGCCTAGATGGTGCAATAGTAATATAAATGAGATAAATACTGATGAAAAATGTAATAAATGTACGAAAAGACATTATCCCATACAACACATAGTTGTGTAAAATGACTACAGAGAGTGAGTTTAGTTTAGAGAGGGTTCATGACTTCAATAAGATCCTAAGATATAATTTGGCTAATACGGAATAAGTTCAAGACTTTCCAAATATTAATATTCAGCTTTTTTGGGCTTGTGAAATTGGGTTTTTGAGGGTCATGATAAAAGTCCATTGAGCGTTACTCTTCCACAAAAGGCACCTTAAGGGAAGAGTTTGCTCAAGGCTTATAAAGCCTACAACCCAAGTATACCTTGGCAATGTGGGACTCTTAACAGGTTGGGTTTTTGAGGATTGGGTTTTCTTTCTTGTTGCAGGCTGCTTTAGTTGTTCCTGTGTATACTTCTTGTATACTTAGGGGCGTCTTATGCTTTTTTAATAAAACCTTTATTACTTATCAAAAAAAAAATTATTCAGCTATTGGGAAACACAAATTAGATGAACTGGACTAAATTGTCAAAACCTGGGGGATTTTACAAAAAGGATCCAAAGATATAATTTGGCTAAGACAAGTTCAAGACTTTCCAAATATTGATATTCAGCTTTTGGAAAACACAAATTTGATGAAACTGGACCAACTTGTCAAAACTTGGGGAATTTTACAAATTAGAGTGGCCCTTCCCAAACATTCCTAAATTAAAAACCCATCATACAGCTAAAAATCACCATTTTTTTGTAAAACAAAGGTCCAGAAGTCTAGTTAATTGACCTAGATGAATAGCAAATTCACACTCTCCAAAGCTTCATAAACTAATGAAAGGTACAACTATAAAATACCCTTGTTCTGGGAAACATAATTGTAATTGGTTATATGAATGACTAAAAAAGGGAGGGAGGTTGAATCTTTTGAAATCCTTGCATTCTTCTTTCCTGATCAAAACAGTTCATTGTTATGAGGGAGGACACGATAATATGTTTGACTAGAGCAGAATAGCAATCATTAGTTCTTAGGTTGAATATACCAATAAAAAACTTCAGAACAAAATTCATGCAACACGAAAGGGTTGGATGCTGAGATTGGAACCCATGCAACTGAACCATACAAAGGGCAAGGACACGACACATAAGGTTTTAAGAGAAACAAACAAAAGAGAAGCATATCAAGGGCAATGCCCTTTGTGGGCTCATTATGTATGATGGGCGACAACCCCTGCATGGTCCCGACCATAGCTAAGGGGAGTGACGACAAGTTTATCTCCGCAAACAAAAACAAAAGAGAAGCATATCAAGGGCATGAAGACATGCTAAGAGTAGAAAAGACATGCAATAAGATCATTTTTTGCATGATCCAGACTGCAGATCAACTTCTGTGTAAACAGGAAGATCACATTCAACTGTAGCATAGACAACAAAATAGAACCACAAAATACTATGTATGTTGATTCATAAGATTAAGAACCACAACAAAAATGGAAATGGAAAGAGAGATTATAAGCTTTTTCTATGAATGGAATGACAAATAACCTAATGATACCACCAAATCCGGCTGTCACCGGCAAACAGGCAGAAAAAGAGTTCGTACTTTCCCCATTCAGGCGGAGGATTCCACGCAGATAAAAGCATATCAGACTTGGCATTAGGCAAGCAGTTTCTGACAACAAAATACTTTGTAGTGAACTGAACAACACCAACATCTTTGTAATCTCGGTCAAAGTCATAAATCTGTAAGGAGAAAAATATAACAATGTATCAACTGACAGTCTTAAAAAACCAAATGCTTCCAACATTAATTTTTCTTTTTATAAGTAATGTAATCTCATTATAAAAATGTAGAAGGGCGCAATCCTAGCACACAAAAAGCATACAAAAGAAAATACTTCCAGCATTAGAAAGCATAATATAATCCAAAGCACTAATTAAGGATAGTGGCATATGTCAGGAAGCATGAATATCCAACAATGTAAAAGAAGTCCATCAAGGCCAGGAATATCCACCAAGAACATCAAACTCAGGAAACACAAAGATAGTCATTTGAACTGCCTAACATAAGCCATCAAACCCTCCATTAGTCCTATGTTCCAACAATTATTGGAAAATTTCACATCAAGTCTGACCAAACCAAGAGCTTTATCCCATCAGCCACTAGGATAACTATATCTCTTCTTCCTACAAAGGAAAAAATTACTCCTTCAAATGGCACAAATGGGCCAAAACATATCTCTTAACACAACATGGAAAAGGCTTTGACTAGACGAATTTAAAAAATCCATAATCTTCTTTTTCAAGTGTCTATCTTTAACAAACTAATTTTCTCACCCACTTTCTAGTGGAAATAAAGTACTGCCACCTAAAATTAGCCACCAATAAATAGCTTATTAATCCTTCTGAAATGTTAATGAAGTGGCCCTACTGTTGTCTTCAAGTATCTCCTCCAGCAAAGCAATTCTTTCCTGCAAGCTAATAGCGTGCAGTTCCCCTTGGCATCAATGATAAAATTAATTTGAGGGCCTTAAACCTTCCTCTCCCCTATCTCCTCGAAACCCTTTTGTTTACATCAATTTTGCCTAAACTACTTTGCTGAAGGTAGACATGTTTGCCAGCAGAACCATCCACATATGAAGATTGTCAGTGCTGTTAAACAACATCCACAAGCTTCTTACAACTAATACTATAAAACCTTGAGCCAATTGACCCACTTCCAACCTCCCTAAACTCTGCAATAATGGGTAAGTGGTCGAAAGCACTTTCAGAAGAACTACCAGGGACGCAATAAATCCTAACAATTGCTTATCAAAATGCAGACATGCAAAATCCATCAAGTTTCTTTTTCCTTTATCATTTTACTTTTTTCCCCTTGGGTCTCTCAAATCTTGCAAGGGTTATCTGGAACACTTGATCTAATGAACAAGCACCAATTTCCCAACCATCCAATCAAAAGAAAGCATTATGGAAGGAAGAAAGTGTGTCCTAATCCCAGAGAAAGTCGACTGCAGATATCTATAATCATCTATATTTTTGCCTGAAAATTCAACACTAATACCATTTCCACCCAGTTATCATCTACAAAGAAAAAAGGAATTAACATCTTGAGAAAATAAGAAGAATTTTTAATTTCTTGCTCTCCTGTTTCCTCTTTTTAGGGGCACTTTTGTATACTTTCCGTGTACTAGAGTTGTGCCCCTCTACACTTTTTAATGATATGACATTATTTATCAAAAAAAAAATTCAAAGAAGAATTCAATTATGCTGTACAGAGAAAGATATACAAAAATAGAGATGTGACGTCATCTCTTAGCTGTGATACTACATGGGATTCTGCAAAATACTTGCTGATCTTTCACTAGAACAAAAGGAAAAACAAAATTAAATTCAGTTCTGAACAACTTCAGACACTCACCATGTCATTTATCTCAGCTTCAGCAAAAGATTTACCATCCACAAGCATGCTCCAAACCACTTTGTTAATTTGCAAAGAAATACGCATGGCATATGAGGGACTTTTGTTCTTTTCCTTCTCCATCAGTCGTAGCTGAGCAGCTTTCTGCAGGGCCATTCTTAATGAGGCAGATGCTGTCTTCCTGAATTTTTGTGCATTTACAAGATCTCTCTTTAGTCCTTGCACCTGAAAAGTGAAGCTCATGCTGTTTATAATCTATAACAAAGAATTGGAAATTGACATTGAATGAACATATACAAACATATACAAGTATAAACATGCACAACAACACACTAGCACGAATGTGAGAGAGAGCAGTATTAAAAAGAAAAATCCCCAGCAACAAACTTATAATGGCCTCAGCACAATCCGTATTTTGGTGTTTGCAACTAGACTATTCTTTTTCCCCACTTGAGACAAAGAGTTTGGTATGATTACTCCAGTAGTTCTTTTAGCTTAATAAAATAAATGATGCTAAACTGCAGTTGAGTTTTGTAAGTAATGAAAAAGAAAAAGGTTTGATTCCAAAACTCCATTATGGAGAATGATAACTAAGTTCCTTCAGACCCATAATTCTTCATATATCCGTTGTACAAAATCCTGGAGATTCATCATCACACTGGCACGCAGGTATTAAAAAGTAGATTCATCCAAATTTTACACAAGATGCTATTCCCACCTAGATATGGGCTCAGGTGCAAGCATGTGCCAAAGTGTCAAAGTTTTCCTGTTTTATGAAAAATTTCCACCATGTTTAAGTGCCAAAGTGCGAGCATGGCTGTACTGAAAAGTCTAGGTAACACAAAATCCAACTACAGAGTTGAGGCATGATACAAAGGGGTTGGCAGAGAAGAGGCAAGAGTTGTGGGTTCAGGTACGGCTAAAAAAAATCACCATCTGGAATTGCAGATATGGCGACATATTTCATGGTGCTTACCATTTAATCGATGAAACCCAATACAATGGCTGTGGGTTGGTTGATGCAATAATGACCAGCAATTTGACTATTCATTCACTATTCAGAAACATCTAAGGACTTGCAACAAATCAAGATAAAAATCTTGCAAAACTGGACTGCAGAATACAAGCACAAAGATATATCTGGGCTAAATTGGCCAATAATTAATAAAATAAAAGGTGATCTTATTTCACTACAGGCTAATGGCAAATGGAAAACCTTTTTAATACTAGAAAAGCTTTTTGTTTCTTATTTTTCCAAATAAAAAAGAAAAAAGAAGGAAGATAGCTATTCCCATTTCCAAATCATAAATCAAAAGTAAGATTTGGTTTTTCACAATAAAATTTGAAAGTTACGCAAATTAAATAATTCAGCTGAGATGACAAGACCATATGAGTAGTAAGGAACTACCATGAGTACTTCATCCATAGTATTATGCAAATTCCCAAAATAACTGCATTAAATAAATTTTGAGGAAATGTCTATTGGCAAAATGAGCAAAGATGGCAGAGAGAGAGAGAGAGCAATAATCTCCAACCCTTATTTCAGTGCAAGAATATTTGTCATTAAATTTGTAAAGAAACAGTACTAGGATTAGAAACCAGTGACAGCTTATCGCCAACCATGCTTCGTAAATTGTCATTAAACTACCTATCTAGAGGATGTTGACAAGGTTTGTTTCTCACCAAGGTGGATCTTCCTCCAGTTATCATCCAAAAGTCAGCTTCCTTTTCCGGGTATGGGTCACTGGATGTATCGCACCTAACAGAAAGTTTCCTAATGTCATCAAGAAGCAACCTCTGCTCCCGCTCTCTCTGTTCAAGGTTTATTTTGGCAAGTTCTACCTCCTCAACACCATCAGGAACAACCTCATCTGCCTCCTCTTCAACATCTTCATCATCTTCAGCAGGAAATGACAGACTACTTTTTCGAGGCCTGAATCACATATGTTAATCAAATCAACTTGAAGAGTTTATAAAATGGCACAAAACATGTTTTATACCAAGATCATACATTTAATTTTGATTATTTAAAGAGTAGAAAGTGATTGCATCCAACTAATTTTAATATACATGTTTATGCACTAGAACTGAATTATCAATATACCTCATGAATAGTTATTTGAACATCTTCTTCTTTTCTTTTCTTTTTTCTTTTTTTTTTGTGTGTAAGAAATAAGATATTTGAACATCTAAATAATATAAAGCAACCATCTCTAGCTTATTGACAGCAATCTTAAGTAGAAAATATATCAAAGCATTTAATCAACCTTCTACATCCTACAGTGTTTTTTTGTTATAAGCAATAAGCTTGTCTTATTAAAAGCATAAGGCACCCCTAAGTACACCAAAAGTATACAAGAGAGTGCACCTACAGTGTTAGATATTCAATATAGTTAAGCCAACATTTGGTGTAAGGTCATGATTTAAAATGATGCCTGGGAAAGTTCAGACTAAGCTAAACTGCAGCCAGCGCTCAGTCTTTTACCTCTTGAAAAGATCAATCATACAAGACAAGACTGAATAAAATGAAAGACATGAAGGTTATGCAGCTGAAATAGCATTTCAACATCATACATGCAGATTTTTGATGAATAACATTATACATGTATATATTCCAAAAATAAGATGAGCATATATGAAATTTATGCATTGAGCAACTGCATATAATTTAGAATTTCAAATAGGATTAACGGATGTCATATGACTCCAAAAAGAACAGAAATCAAAGAAAAAAAATAATATGCTCACTTGGGGAGCCGTGCAAAAAGAAGATTGGTCAACACATCCAGCATAACCTGAAACTGTCGAGACGTCATTGTTGCTGTTATATTATGAGAAGTGAAAATGAGCTCCTTTAATGGCTTCACCTGCAACAAAAGGATGCAAAAGCAAGTAAAATGTTCAAATGAGCATCTTGTTTAGTAAAACAAAATAGCATTTGTGTGATATAACATACACTGATACACATGAAGATGTGTGTGTGTGTGTGTGTGTGTGTGTGTGTGTGTGTGTGTGTGTGTGTGTGAGCATGTTAAAACTCACAAGTGCAAATTAAGATATTTGATACATGCATGGCCACGCACGTGCACACGCACACTGATGGAGGAAAAAGGCTATGATACTAAATCTGACGTAGGAGCTTCTAGACAGCAACTTGCTTTAGAGTTTATAATGACCTACGAATAGGATTTTGGTGGAAAAAAGTTGGAAAATATCAGGGAATATAGGGTTTCTACTGGGGTAAGGGAAAGTTAGAGTTTAGATTTTGTATTTTTAGTTAGGGTTTAGAAATTAAACAAAGAGGAAAAGTTAGAATTTGGCGGCTGTTACTGGGCTGGGAACAGTAACCCGAGAATGATACTTTCGTAATTTGGGGTTGTTTGGGGATTATTTGATGGATGGGTGGTTTAGAGTTCTTTAGGATTGGATTCTTCGGATATACTACATGAAAAATCAGATCTAGTATTGGTTGGAAGTTGTACAAAATTGCTGGAAAACTGAAAGGAAAGTAGAAAGAAGAAAAAAGAGACAGACCTAGACATCAAACCTACTTTTCTTAAGTATCACATTTAAGGTTTCCTTGGCATCACACCTTGGAGAAGGGTTGCACCACATAATCCTCAGGAGCACTCATTGCTGGAAATTTCACAGCCCTCTTCCTCATTCAACCATAATAAGAAAAACCCTTATATTCATAAATATAAATATAAACATCTAACCCAATCCTAATAGGTTTTGCACTTGGTTTTAACTAAATCCACAAATAAAACCTAATGAATAAAAAGTACAACCTGTTTCCAGAAATATAAAATTAGAAAAACGCCCTTGATTCTAAAAATCAAATAAAACTAAAATAAAATAAAATTGACTTCTCGATGCCCACATCACACACACACACACATGTAGTACCCATGTGCATAGGTGATTACATTAAAACATATTCTAGGGGTACTAATATCAAAACAAATTATCAAATGAAAATATGAAAAATAAGGACACATTTGTAAAATCCGTATTACCTTTAGTTCAGGAGTCCCACCTTTGTGCCTCGTGTACCGAAAGTACATATCACAGGGCATAAAAACTCTCTCAAGTAGAGCACCAGTACGCTTTACTTTTGGAGAGCTTCTAAGAATTTTTGGAAGCCACTGCAACCCAGCACCTGGATCAACATCAGTTGGTGCAACATGAGCCTGCACATGCTCCAACATGACAGAGAACTCCATGCGTTTCCATGTCATTTCGGGTTGAGATTCACGGATATGTATATTTCCAGTACCAAGTGCTTGCTCAATCACTTCATATCCTACATGGAGGACTGAATGAAACGACCGGGCCAAAACACGACCACTAACTGCAGCAAGCAAAAATCTGCCCTGTTTGGCAAAAACATGATGACCCTAGAGCATTAGTGCAATTTTTCTGCAACTGCAGATGAACAATTGAAAAGTTCATGAAGAAAACAATCATTATATAATGAAATTTATCAATAATGAACCTAATGCATAAGGAATATTCCAGAAAGAAAAGTATTACAGGAACTTTCTTATTTGCACATTGTCTTGCAGATACAGATATAATTCATAAGAACCAGAGAGTGGATTGAGAATTCAGCAGTTTCAAGAAATTTAGAAAGATCAAGGGAGAACAATAATAGTGAACAACAAGCCCAGATAAACCATAGTGAACAATAATATGTTATGATTGAAAGATCAAGGGAGAACAACGTTTCAATGCTGACGCATCCTTTACAACTTACATTGGCTTCTTCTGAATGAAGATTGAACTGAGGCTCAATAACATTCACCATAAAATGACGAGTACCATCCTCCTCAGAATCAGTTATGTTTACGTTTTTCGCTGGCAATCATGCAAAAGAAACACCTCTTAGCTAAATCTTTTCAAAACAGAAAAATTATGCTTGTAAAAAATTTAAGAAAAAACTTCACTTATAACTCATGATCTATCACTTTTGCAAAAAGGTACCCAAACTTTAAAAAGTGTCAATTTAGAGTATCCATCTTTCAATTTTTTTCAATTTCAACCCTCCATTAGAATTTTCTGTTAAATCCTATCAAAATTTCCAAAATACCAGTGTTTATTATTAAAATATATATATATAAAATTTCAAAGATTCAGGCATGGGTATTTTTGCAAATTCTGTTAAATTCTGACCAATACCTAAATCCTAGCAAAATTTTTTTTTTCCTAAAAAAAATGAGGGGTATTCAATGATGCTGACAATCATTTCCAACGGACTCTAAAGAAAAATTATACTAAAGAAATATCACTAGTTCTATAAACAAATTTGCATTGCCAAACTTGTCCCTTAAAACCAAAACTTCAAAGATTACTCGGGATGTACCAGCAGCAGCAGCTGCCAAGTTCTCCATTTTAACAGCAGATGATGAGTTCTCCATTTTAGCTGAATGTGAAGAAGATGATGAAGTCTCAGCATTTTGAGAAGAATTTGCACCGTGGCTGGTAGAAGACGGCTTAGCCAGATCATCTTGATGTGTTTCAGCTCCGCCATGCAGCTGATTCTCCTCAAGTAACTTCCTCTGTGCATACTGCCGAGAAGGAGAAGGCTTTGGAGGTTCAAATGCTTTGGATATACCACCAACCCAGGACCACACGGCATCTCTATTCTTAGTAGTCCACAAAAGCTTGAGGCCATAAACAAAAACGCGCTGACAATTGTCAGCTATTACAACATTGTACCCATCATCATCACTTGGGTCAGATCGTGTATGCTCATCACTCTCACTCCCATTTTCAAACTCAGATCTCACATAAGTCATCTCAAGATTTCTTCTTCCAGCCTCTTGCCATGCTAATAACCTAGCAGGATCAGCCTTTGGGGCCTGCCTTCTGATTGTGAAATAATCAGATGATAACAGAAACCCATCATCACGATGCTTCTCGGTGCAACCAACATAGTTACTTTTCTCACTGGAAACTCTATCCATTGATGCAGATTGGGAACTTTTCCTCGTCTTTTGAACTACTTTTGCAACACTAGTGCTACCTTCTTTGTTTACAAATGCCTTAGGCATGTGAAGGTCAAGACCCTGGTAAACGAGATCAAGAGGGTCACGCTTGCTTTCAAAAGTATATTTTTGCTTACCACGACTATAACAGAGTTCATACTTCAGCTTTGTCATATTGAATGTCAGTCCTTTGGCCGGATCATCATCATCTAATGGCATATGTTTCATACAAGTAGGAGTAGCATCTATGCGGAGCATAAATTCTGTCATGACTTTGTCCAATGACAAATTCCCTGATCTGGGAGCTCTTGGAATTCCGAAACGAGGCCAGCGAGAGAATGTACGCAATTTGTGAGGAGGAACATAATTCATGTTCCAGAATTTTATTATCCATGCTAGATCATGAGCACCAATATTCAGTGTTGGGGAAACAATTGAAACATTCTCAAGCTTATGAGGAGGACCATAGACAGTTCCATCTACACCAGCACTATCTTCCAAGGTGGAAGATGGAGATTGTTTCTCAGATGAGGGAAGAGGGGGTCTAAGAGAGAAGTTCCACCGTAAGGACAGAGAAGTTGATCTGAAGGGGTCAAAAACTTTTTCACGAGGTTCCCCTTCAGAGGGAAATGCATGTAAATAGTGATTTAGCCGATTGCCAGATTCACATTCCCAGTCCATTGTAACTTCAAGAGTGAAGGCAGGAGCTTCAAGTAAAGGACCAGATACACCAGTAGGAAGTTTTAAACCACGACGACTCGCCAAACTCTCCAAACTGCTCAATAAAAACTTAAAATCCCTTGCTGAAACATGAACACGACCATCCGACTGTTGGATCTCCATCGAACTAGAGATTATTTGAAGTTTGTCAAGCTTTTCATAGGGATCAGTAGTGGCAAGGAGATTCCATCTGGTTTCAGAAAAGATTAAGGTGATATTTCCGTGAATGTAATATCTTACATCATCCCACCATGGTAAGCTCCGTTCCTTTTTTGGCGGCTGAGTTTGTGGAATAGAAGAATTAACATTCCTAATACTTAGATTAGCCCTGCGAAGAGCCACAGTAAAAGCATAGCTCACATCAGCAAAAGCCGGTTCATATCCCACTCCAAAGGACACTTCTGCATTCTGAAAATATATGGGCAAATCTGAGTATGTTTTCATTGGTGGAGTAGTACCACTAGCTGAACGAAGCATGCACACCTTTCTCCATCTTCCAACAAAGACATCTTGGTAAATTTGAGGCTGAAAACACGTCGCCTAATTCAAAGAAAGAAGAGTCACAATCACGAAACATAACTTAGATGTCAAGACATTATATGACTTCAAGGATACAATCAGTGCAGCCAGAGATATGAACAAAGAAAAGCTGGTGTAGATACATTTCAATGTTATGTCCACAAGCCATTTATTCTATTCTAATTTGATTAAAGAACAAGGAATGTAGAACCACATTGTTCAAAGAGAAGACCGGGAGTTCATACAAAAGTTTCTGAGTTGATTAGGTGGAAATTGAGACATGGGCACTAATAAAAAAGGTAGACATGCTTGCTTAGTTGAAGGTCAAGGAAAGAAATCCCTCCTTCTATGTAAAGCACATACAACGCAAATGAGTATATACTAAAAATGAAAAATCATGAAAGTGGTAGAAAAGCAAGGCAGCTCTGAACCTTACCTGCTGTGCTAGCACAACACGACCTTCACATTTGCCAGAAGTTGCAGAAAAAAGAGGAAACGTGTAATCTCGTAGCTTAACAGCAAGAGATCCTGTATGCAAGAGAATGTTTCTCCCATACAGTCGAGAAAATGGAATATTTTTTTCAAGGCAAACAGGATCAAGCCTCTTAAGAACCTCTATCATCCCAGCATCTCCGCCATCAATTCTAGTCAAGCTTACATCTAAGTCTGTAGCAGAAATGGAAAGAAGAGAAGTTCTGGCAGTGCTAGGCTTAAAACCAGCCTGAAACCCTTCCCTACAGGCACCTGAACCTTCTGATGTTGCTAGACTCTGACATGCCTGGTAATATGATCGAAATGACTGTCTATAAATTTCTTCTTCCACTTTGTGAATGGCTGAAGGATCTTGCACATCAACCTCAACTCCATTACAGTAAGTCCTTTTTTCTTGAGTAGAATCATTTGTTTCACTAGTTTTAGGACATTGGTTGACTTTAGAAATAAATTCATCAAGAAATTTTAACCTGACAGCTAGCTCACATGCCTCATTCTTCATCAGCTGATAGTGTTCATCAAGCCAACCCTGCAAAGGTTCGTCTTCGATATCGGCAGTTAGCTTGCGTATGCAAAATTTTATACTTCCAAATTTCACTGAACTTGGCTTTTTAGCTTTTGAGCTTTCTTTCTTCATGGGAAAAATTAGATTAGTTTTGGCAGCAGTTATAAGCTTCAAACCACGCAACATATCCTCAATGGCATCATCGATGGCACGCAATTGCAACCTGAAAGGCATGCAAATATGAACATCAAGGCCTTGGATTACCCAATCCCATGAGGTGGCTACCGGTGCTTTTGCATCAATAGAAGCAGTAGGAATACGTGAAATTTGCATCCGGCTACTTCTGAATACTCTTGACCCATTGAAACTAAGCATAAGTCCCTCCAGAAGTACTCCTATGCGGGCATTCTCAGAGAAGATAGACTGAACCTGAACCATTGCATCAACCCCATCCCCAACCTCTGCAGATATACGCAACATTTCTACATCAACAGCAAATATAGATTCCCTTTTCTTGTGCTTATCAAAATGTCCTGATTCCATGGTGGCTTCTTTCCTCTGTTCAGTATCCCCCACGCTAGAAAGATCTTCAACAGATTCATTGCCATGTCTTTGAAGCTTCTGATTATATAGGAGTAACTTCAATTGCAAAACAAGTTCAATTAGTGACAGATGAACATCAGGCTCCCATCTGACCATAATATCAGTAGCACTAAAAAGGGAGCAAACAGCAATCTCTTTTAGACCACCAGAACGCCGTACAAATTTAGCATTCTGCATGTCAAACAGTGTCACTTTTGTGTCAGGCTTTTGTTCTACCAAATATTCCTGATAGACAGATTTGGCTCTTTCAAGTTCCATCTGTGTGGACTGTTTCTCCTTGTTCACACACAAACTGAAATGAAAAATATCAAGAGAAACAGAATACTTCAACTTCTTGCATTCTTCAGAAATTGTGGACATTACTTTTGCGCAGCGTGGTGTGCCATCAGCTGAAACACTGACAACAACTTGACCACCCTGTGATCCATAATTCACACGCTTGGGGTCTACAACAAGCGTGTTTTCCAAACCCACATCACCACAGAAGTTTACAGAACACCGTTCAAGATTAAATTTCAAGAGTCGCATCCCTTTCCCTGATGATTTGGATGAATGCCCTCCCCGATTTTGAGCTCTTTTTCCAGAACCAGATAGTTTTTTCAATAGAGTTTGAAAGGACATAGCAGTTGTTATAAGTGATTCAACACGCTTGAAAGTAAAATAAATACCCATACCAGTTACATCAACAGATAGAACCAATTTACACATAGGACCATCTTCTTCAGATGATTCCAGGTCTTTCTTGCCCCAATCCAAACTAACCTTTGCTATGTTCACTAAAGAACCTGAATTTGATTCCACGCCAAAAAGGCTTTCTTTCAAGCATTCTTGATACTCATCTGACATGTGCAAATTTATTTCACCAAGTTCCATGTGTACCGCAGTTCCCATATTTGATATGTTATTTGCAAACACATGTGACGATTGTGAGCAACCCTAGATCAGGAAATCAGAAGTAAAAATACTGTGCATTAATAATTTCGGAAATAGGGAAACAATTATAAAAAAAATGGAATGGGAATTCAATGTGGATAAGTCCTTCATCAAATAGTGTAAGTTAAAGAGTACAAAATAGAGAGGTAAATGAACACTTTACAGGTGGGAACCTTAAGATTCAGACCTACAAAAACAAAGTCATGTCACGTACTATTTACATTCCACCAAATTTGAGAGTCCAAAGGGTGGGTGGTGCTCGAAAGAGGTGTCGGGTTCTTTTGGAGTGGGTGTTTGGAAGCATATTAGGAGGGGGTGGGAGAAGTTTTGCAATTTTGTTCGTTTTGAAGTGGGGAATGGAGCAAATATTAGTTTTTGGCATGATCGGTGGTGTGGGGATAGATCATTGAAGCAATGTTTTCCAACTCTTTTTAGTATAGTGAGGAACAAAGATGCGATGGTAGCGGATAATTTAGCTGTCCATAATGGTGTAATTCAGTGGAATGTTCTTTTTATGGGACAAATCCAAGATTGGGAGATGGATTTGGTCCTTTCTTTCTTCGATCGACTTTACTCTATTTCGGCTCGACATGGAGAGGGTGACAGGTTAGTGTGGAATCCCTCTAAAAAAGGTTTATTTGAGGAGAGATCCTTCTATGAAGAGCTTATTAGGAAAGATGGCCTACCTTTTCCTTCTTTTCCCTGGAAGAATATATGGCGTGTTAAGGCTCCAACAAGGGTGGCTTTCATCGTTTGGTCAGCTGCTTTGGGCAAAATATTGATGCATGATAACTTGCGTAAGAGGAATGTTATAGTGATTGAGTGGTGTTGCTTGTGTAAGAAGAGTGGGGAGTCTATTGATCATTTGTTGCTTCACTACGAAATCGTCCGAGATCTTTGGAGCTACATTCTTATTTTATTTTGGGTAGAGTGGGTTATGCCACGAACGGTGTTGGAGTTGTTGAATAGTTGGGAGATGGCAATTGGGTGTGGTCGTGCTAAAGAAGCTTGGCAGTTAGCTCCTTTGTGCTTATTGTGGTGTATTTGGAAGGAGCGGAATGCGCGGCTATTTGAAGATATAGAGACATCTACGGTGGAGCTTCGGAAGCGGTTGCTCAATACGTTATATATTTGGATAGCGTCCCATCATAGTTTGAGGGTTTTTAATTATGTAGACTTTTTAAAATTATTCTCTGTTCGTCCCTTTTAGGGGTTCTCTTGTATACTTCCCATGTATAAGGGTTACGCCCCTCTAAAAAAAAATCTACAGCTCCTCCACGAAGGCAATTACAAAATTTGATACTGTTCAAGGATCAGAAAAGTGAATCGGAGAATTCTAAAAAACATAAAACTTAATTTGGTGTAAAACTTTAGTAATTCAGGAAGGTTAAAATTGCAGAGACACTAACAACCCATGAACAAAGGTGACACTGCAACTTCAATCGCTTGAACTGTACATCACAGATTGGCCGCCAAACCTCTAAATACCACTCAAAGGTTAGAGGTATGGCATGTCTTTCAAAACAAGAGGCTAAGACAATCTATATCATTAAGACCAACACCTTTAAAGCCTCAAAATGTCATACACAAGTACCTGCTATACGAGAAAGAGGGAGGGGAGGGGGAAGTAAGGTAGATTTACCTCCTATCAGCCGTCCGGTGATTTATTTTATTTTTATAAGTAAATCTAGTCTTATTGAAAGAGTAAGACGCCCCTAATTACACCAGAAGTATACAAAAGGAAACACCTAACTAGGAAGAGAAAAACAAACAATGAAATCGACAAAACTAAGCGACAGTGGGGACAAAAAAGCTATCGTCCAAAGATACAAAGTATGAAAGAACGAAGTTAAAATATCCTTCATAGAACTCTTCAAATTCTCGAAATACCTAAGATTTCTTTCCTTCCAAACACACAAAAAAATACAGATTTGCACCATCTTCCAAATCGCAACACTCCTCGGCCTTCTAACAGGCAAACAAGTCGATAACTCTTTTAGGCATAACCCAAGACATTTCATAAAGCGGAAGCCACATCGCAGTGAAGAAGAAGGTGGTCCACTGATTCCCCATTTCTCTTGCACAAGCAGCATCTTTCCACTATGATAACATGCATTATCCTGAGATTATCCACTGTAAAAATCTTGCCTAGGGCTACCGACCACGCAAAAAAAGCTGCCATCGAAGAAGCCTGAGTCCACCACACTCTTCCAAGGGAAGCAACTACCTTCAAAGCAAGTTAGGGAGCTAAAGAAGGACTTGACCTTGAACAGGCCTCTCTTGGAAAAGACCCACCAAAGCCTATCTGCACGACCTTTACTCACAATGGTTGAGTGCAACACCTAGAAGAATGAAGCAAAGACATCCACTTCCTAATCATGCGCTTCTCTAACAAAGCTCACGTTCCACTAAGTAGAACCGCGCAAAATCTCCATATTATCCGCAACTGAGGCATCCTTCGCACGAGCAATACCAAATAGAACAGGAAACACTTCCTTTAGAACCGTATCCCTGCATAACAGATCATGCCAAAATTGTCCTAAAACATCATAATGATAAACTTCATACTGCCAACCCCCCCCCCCCACCAAAAAAAAAAGAAAGAAAGAAAGAAAAACCCTAGTAGTTTATACGTTCTTAAAGCCAAATATTAGTCTAAATGCACACTTCAGTGAAAGGTTTCTGTCACGGGCCTCAACTTGAACCCTTTCACCTCTTTTAACAGTGGAAGTGGACTCCAAGCAGTGAACCCCTTAACTGAATTTACTGAGAGCCTGTAAACAGTTCCTGGAATAAATACTTTAAAATATAATTGAGATGGGAACATTGATTTGAGGGATGAAGTTACATATTATGGAAGTAAAGAGAGAAATTTGCTTATGGGTTGGGGGTTTCTTCTGTTTTTTGGGTTTTTTTCGGGTGTTCTTTCTTTGTTTACTGTTTTTCTTTTGTTTTGGTGTCCTTCTTGTATACTCCTTGTATGCTTAGGGTCGCCTGACTCTTTTTAATACTATTTTTTTGGTTACCTATCAAAAGAGAAATCTTTCATGTTTATAATTTGTGTAAAACAGAATTCTCATTGTTCCACTATTGTGCTAACGAATTAGTTGGTAAATTGTCTTGGCATGTGTGGAAAAGCTGCTGAAAAAAGCCTATTAACTTTGGTCAAGATGGATAACGCGGTGTCGAGCGACTTCACGACCCAGAAGAAACTCACACTGGCTGGAATATTTGACTTGCAGTAACTTGAATCTAATGTTTCCCAACTTCATGAATTTGGGAAACACGGGCCACTTGGAGTTACCAATATTAACAAGGTAATAAATCAATGATAGAATCAAGTAGAGCCACACTGCCAGTAAAACTGGAGTTCCATCATATATGAGTATTCATTATGCATTGATTGCCTCAATTGAACAAAAGAAAAGTTTAAACTTATACCCCAGGGACATAATCAATCTTACAGCTGACAAGCACTAACACAACACTATTTCAAAACAAAGGGTTCAACCATTTCCCCTAACCCTACACAATGTCATAACAACAAATAGATTACTTACATGATATACTGGCAAACCACTGACACTATAAAGCACAACAGTCATCTCAGGGGCTGAAACAGTACATGTCCACATGATGGCTTTGGATTCAGTTGACTGCAGCTTTTCAAGAGCAGGCTTTTCCTCCTGAAGCACGATTCTTTTCTTTTTTGAGTAGTGGAAGCGTAACCACGGCTTTAATCTATTCATTATGATGTTGCACTGAGTACCCCCCAGTTTAACATCAATTTCAGCTCTAATTGGCGAGCTCAGCTGAATAGTAGAAACTTTAAAAAATTAAAAACAAAAAGAAGAAGAATATATAGAGAATAAAATGGCACACCATGCACTGCTTGTACAAAATTTAACTCCAGATGCCTCACAAAAGCAAGACACCAAAATTATTAGGGAGTAAAACTCAAGTAAAATAGTAGTTTCGATGAAGTACAAATACAACAGCACTGATGTCAACATACTAGTAGTCAATACATTGATTTGTGCACATTAAAAGCATAATTAAGATTAAAAGAACAAGCTAAAAAAATCTTCTCCCCACTCGATAGGAATGTAAATTAAACCTATCCTCTCCACTATTGCAGCAAAAAAATTTCTAATCATCCTGTCTAACCTCTCATCCACTCTAGCTGTAACTAAGAATGATGAGAATAAATAGGATAACTAGATAGTTAGGCTTGATAAAGGTGACTACCTAGCTGATATGACATTCTACCTTTCAAGAACTGCATCCCAAATTATTGTAAATCTGCAACATGCCCCCAAATACATGGGCAAAAAGGGTTGGGGCATCCCTACCAACCCACCAGCACCAAGACAACTTTATTTACATCTAAAATAAAATGCAGTTCATTTTGTTTCCGGGCAGCATTGTCAAGCATCTAGATCCACATCAGATGCTGACATCTGTATTGGCATCCATTTTACCTTCCTCAAGTCAGAATCACTTGTTTGCCATGTACGATGATGAATAAGATTTAACTTTTCAAACAGTAAAAATCACATAGTTCAAGACAAAATCATACAAAGAAAGAACATATAGAGAGTGAATATATTGACAAAAACAAAATACTCTAAAATATAACTCACATTATTGTTCCAAAATAACCTATAATAAAACATACACAACAAAAAAATTAAAAATCAGCGTGACAGAGATACTAGGTTGCCACAAGTTAATTGCGAGTACTTACCTGTACCGGTACATACAGAAAAGAGACAACATCAACTTTCAGTATCTCCAAAACAGAAGTGCCAGCTTCTCTAAGAAGCTGAAATGTAACGGAAAAATCACCGTCAACAAGAAGAGAAGTAACATGATTGTAAAAATTACAACAGCAAAAGAGCTTTAAGAACATTGAAATTTACACTCGTACATGAATCTCACTGAAATCCATTTGAATATCAAGGCGCGTACTCTCCCCCACATCTTCACTGGATCGAGATTTGATTATCTTTAATTGAATGCCCATGATGTTATTCTCAACATCGAGTTCATGCTCATGATGCTCAAACCTCACATCCAGTTTTGGCAAATTGAAGCAAACCTATAAATTAAAGACATTATTTTCTGTTAGTTAATATTTTGACTAGTTAGCAAATCTTTCAAGCTTACTTGTCATGCATTCCAATTAAATGAGGCCAGGAGGTATTCTATATATATTGAAAATGACGTAAAGCACATAAACATATTGCTGCTACCATAAGGAACCAAAAACATGCCCAATTTATGCTAAAAGCAGAGAATGACTAACTGCTAATACAATGTATGTAATTGACTTAGTAAACCAACTTATTCCATAAAAAACTAAGATAGTAGTGTTACTATCTTATGAATATAATTTAGTCACAAATAAGAAAAGAGATGCATGTGGAACTGCAATAAAACAAAGATCCTACAAAGGCCTCTACTGGTAGCCAGTGGTGAAGAAAACCCCCACCAACAATCCACCAAAATTAGGAAGCAATATTTTCCAAAGACAAACCCTAGTTTCTCTTCCAACTGATAATGCTTATAAATTCTAATGAAAGAGCATGATCCTGAAATGGATTTACTTTTCAATCACAATTAAATAAAATTCAACAATAAGATCTTAAAAATTTGACAAAACAGAGGCAAAAAAACAGGGTAGAAAGCTATCTAAATTGACAAACCTTTTCCGGAAACAAAGTAGTGTACTTTGAAAGTGCCCCAAGACCTTTTTTGTTCTGTGGATTTTTAGCAGCCACAGAATCCACTGTTGATTCTATCACCTTATCAGAATGAGAAATAGCGTCTGATGATCTCTTGCTTTTTGAAAGCAACTTCTCATTCAGACTCACAGTGACCTCCCCACTGGTAATATCCAGATTCTTGATAACTACACCTACTTCCCTATATACAAAAGAAACAATGGTAAGGTCTTTAATTGATAAACAAGCACTGTCAATATCAAAGCTACAATAAGAAAAAGCTAACAAGCGGAGAATATCCATATTTAAGATGTGGAATCACAGAAAAGAATGCAACTCTTTAACAGCAACGTTAGCCCAATAATCCAATGTTATGTTGCTCACAAATCAACAGATTACACTTTTTGCCAGAGTAATTTATGTCCAAATAAAGACTAAAGAAAGGAACATAAGTAGAAAAAATACCTATCATGACCAAATTCACAAGATAGAGACAATTCTTCACAGCTAATAGGAGTAGAAGACCTATCAATCATGGGAAAGGATGACTGGCCGGCAGAAATGCATCCTCCACTATGAAAATTGGATGATTGGTCACAACTACTCCGTGGTTCACCTATGTGAACAAAAATAGGTAATATACGTAGCTTAACAAACAAATTTGGCTTCGATCCACCATCTTTAGATATATCCACTTTCAGTTCCTTAACTTCAATAGTAGCTTTGGGTGTCTGCAAAATTTGAAGAGATAATTTCCATGACCAAAAGAATTTCTTGCCACAAACAGAGACGATAAAAGAACCAAGATAATGTTTCAAATTACATTGTTCTAAATTAAAACTTTCAACCCTAATTTCATCAATACTCACTATAACATTTTTTATTTTTTGCTAATGGCCAGATACATCAAAGTTCTGCCTTAGACTCATGGCCACACAAACTTACACCCCCCTCCCCCAAAAAAAAAAAAAAAGGATTTCCAGAGTTTCATATCAATTTCATTCGCTCCAAAATTAAATGGCATTATAGTGATTCCATGAGTCCAAAATGACCATAAATATCCTATAAGTCGTTATCCATGCAAACAATTGGATCAATAATGAAATACAAAATAAAAGCACATATGAGTCCTATAATGAATTGCAGTATTATGAAAGAACAATCAGAAGCAAAGAAGTTTTCACCCAAAAGAAAAATACTCAAGCATTGTATACCTTCACGACCAAATCTGTCACAGAAACTGACAAAAATCTTGCAATGCTAGCTACAACCATCCACTTTCCTCTGCCTGAGGTGCGGGATCTCCGACTTTTACTCTTTGGTGTGCTTTTAGTTGAAGGTCTAACTACAACTTCTAAATCACATATTAACACTTGCAGCTTCGGATCTTTAGAAATAAAACCGACGCCAAGTTTGACCAAGGACTGACGTAAGCTGAGTTTAATTTCACCAACAGATACAGATTCAACAGCACCCTGTCAATACCAAAGCCAGAACATCATGAATGTCACAGTCCCATAGAGACACTAGCCAGCTAACCAAACAAAAATGCCGTACATCTAATCACATAGGATGTCAAAAACTGTTCGGAGAGCGTTCCCTTTTTGTTTTTCTTTTTTCGGGGGGAGCAACAACATAGTATTAATTGCTGAAAGTAGTCTAGTTCAGTTAAACAAGATTGATTTCAGGTCTTTTGAAGATAACTTTAACTAATACTGGATTATTTTTCTTTGCAAACAAAAAAGAAGGCAAAGGAGAAGAAAGGGCAGGCAAGGGAATCCATTTTAAGAATATCAATGATTAAAGCTACAAAGCCAACTAAAGATTAGCTTCTGATCAGTAAAGAAATCTTCTAAAGAAATCAAAAAAAAAAAAAAAGTAAAGAAATCTTCTAAGAAATGCAAACAAAAGAACATGGTTGACTTCCCCCACGTTGTGTACAGCTGACTTCCTTTGTTTTCAAAGAACCCCAAGGAACAGCCAAGAAAGAGAAACCTTTTTATTGGCAAAGAGCCTCGATAGACTGACTCAGAAAAATATAACTCAAGATTTGGGGGTGACCCAGACCATGAGCACAGAAGGATATTCACAGATATAAACTGACAATACATGAAGCATTCCCTCATCCATTGGAAGAATAATGAATAGCAAACCTTATTAAACTTCACCACAACATCCCGTAAACATTTCCATCCACCAACCCGAAATCTAACAGATGCTCCCAAAATCCGGCTTAGAATCCAAGCCACCAATCTGGAAGCAAATCTGAATAAAAGGGACAAAAAAAAATTAGGTTAAATGAATATTATTCATCAAAAAAAAAAAAAAAACCTCCAAATTGCATCAACCTGTAAGATATAACAATGACAAAATTGATGATCTTTTACAATGGGAATGGTGGCCGAGCAGTTAATCTTAAAACATATGTCAGTAATGGAGCAAAAAAAAGCACATCCAGAGAAAGACGATAATGATGGCAAGCCAGTACAGAGAGATGAAGATATCACAAAGAAACTTCACACCCCTAATCAATTGACCGGATGAAAGTTCGTGTATATTTTGAAATTTCTCTTGCATACTTTCGTGAATGATGCTCGTGCAATCTTTTAGGCACTTTTTAGTTGAGTATTACTTTTGATCATTGGAAATTTTCTTAAAAAAAAAATAGAACATCTCACAAGATGACAAAAAAAAAATACACGTAAATATATATATACACACATATATTTCCAACTATACACTCCGCACCAAGATAATGTGACCATTCATGATCAATCCAAGGTCCTTAGATATGAAAATAAGTTAAACTAATTGTCAAAAATCGGATGGTCATGGGTGGGGAATGGACACCACAAAAAGCACAAAGGCACCATCTTCCAAACAACGGCACTCCGAGTGTTGCTACCAATCCTCCAACAAGCATACAAATTGACTACTCGGTTAGGCATAAACCAAGACAACTCAAATCGACTCTGAGGAAAACATTCCAAATGGCACAAGCAACCTCACAATGAAGAAGATGATAGCCCGCAGACTCCCCATTCTTTTTGCACATATAGCACCTATTATTTTTTTTGATAAGTAATGTATATTAAAAAAAATGTAGAGGGGCGCAACCCACAGTACACAGGAAGTATACATGAGACCCATAATTTAAAGAAAAAAGAGAACACCTATCTAGAAATTCATAATAGGAACACTCAGACACACCTATTAACCATAATGACGAGCCGCTTCCTGAGATTGTCCATGGTAAAGATCTTTCTTAGGGCCACCGACCACACAAAAAAGGCCACCCTCAACGGAACCTTAATCTACCAAACACTCTTCCAAGGGAAATGGAAACCATCATAACAATCCATGACATTGTAGAAGGATTTAACACCATACAACCATCTTTTGGAAGGGACCCACCACGACTTATCTTCCCCTTCCCGTCTCATTCCCACTAAATCCAACATCCTGAAGAACTAGACAAAGGCATCCACCAACCAATCATGAGCCGCTCTAGCAAAGCTCACATTCCACTGAATGACGCCTCTAGAAAATTTCACATGAGCTGCAATAGAAGCATCATTTGCACAAGCAATACCAAATAAAACTGGAAAGGCATCCTTAAGGGCCATGTCCCCACACCAAAGATCATGCTAGAATCTAACCTTGGAGTCATCTCCACCTCAAATCTGGTGTGACTACAAAACTTCCCACCAACCCCTCCTAATATTCTTCCATAAACCCACCTCATACGCCCAACCATGCTAACTAAAACACCACCCTCCCCATGAGCTCAATTACAAATATTCAAAGTACAGATCTTGATTTCATCAAATTGGAAACTTGTTTCTCAATGTCCAAAAACGTGAAAACACGAGGGGATCGTGGCATAATTTCACTAAATTTTATTCAAAAATTGCAAAAAGAGGTTCATTGAACCAGCTATTTTTTTTATTTTTTTTAATTTTTTTGATAAGTGGTTCACTGACCAGCTATTACCCAAATAACCTTGAAGAGTGAAAAAATAAATGAACAAGTTCTCTTGCTATGGAGCAATGGAGAAGGAAATGTTCAGTTTCACAACTTCTCTTACACATGCAGCAGAATAAGTATTCGCATAATGAAGCCACCAAGAGATTACATACCCAAAATTAACAAGGACGTTAATTCCCTTACAAAACCTTTTTTTAGCTTCAACATTTATTTATGGTGGCCAATATAAGTTGCTATAGGACAGACAACATAACAAAGCAAGGAACTGCACGATTTCAGCCAAAATACACTATGTGGAATCTAATTTCGGAAATGTATTATGGAACGTAAACATTTTTTTAATCAGTAATTGGCCCTAAGGGGAGGGGGAATGAGAAATTCGAACTAGTAACCTTCTAGTTCATAAGGCGTGGTCTTCAGCTAATTGAGTTACCCCTCGAATTTTTTTTTTTTTTTTTATGAATAATATAGATCTTATAAAGAACAAAAGGAAGCCCTCGTATACGAAAAGTATACAATATGGACTTAACCCTATAAGTTGCTACCCCTTGAGAATATAAATATATAAAAATTAAAAATAAAAATAAAAATAAAAAACTAACATTTACCCTAACCTGAGAATATAAACACATAAAATTAGTAAATTTGGGGAAGGAGGGGAGGGGGCACAGGAATATCACTTCTAGGACTTACAGAGTAAGAACAAGGTTTCTATATGATCCTTCAATAAGAATCTTTCCATAAATTTACCATAGAGTATACTGCTGAAGCAGCACATCACATCCATAATTATCATCCCACCTCACAGTTAGCAATGTCTCCCCATATGCCTTCAACTTTTCTTTAAGCAATTTTTTTTTTTTTTTGATAAGTAATTGCAATTTATAAAAATAGCTCAGAGGGGCGCTTTAAGCAAATATATATATCTTCTTTTCGTGGTCGGCGACTCTTGGAAAGATCCTCACCTTGAACAATCCCAGGAAGCGTCATGTTATCGTGATAAACAGATGTTGTATGTGTAAGAAGACGAAGGAGTTCGTGTACCATCTTCTTCTCCATTGTGATGTGACTTCTGCTTTGTGGTATTCTCTTTTCAATCGCTTTGGGTTGTCTTGGGTTATGCCTCGACGAGTTATCGATCTGCTTTCTTGTTGGTGGTCTTCAGGCCGGTCAATGAGTGCTACGGTGTGGAAAATTGCACCCACTTGCCTTCTTCGGTGCTTATGAAGGAAACTAAATAACCGGAACTTTGAAGACGTGGATAAGACTTCTAAGGAGCTTTTATCCTCATTTTATCACACTTTGTATCTTTTGACTACGGCTTATGTATCCCCTTATCTTTTAGCTTTTTTTATTTTCTTACTCGTTTCTCTAGTTATGCGTTTTCTTTTGTATACTCCCAGTGTACTAAGGGGCGTCTCATGCTTTTAACGAGATTGGCTTACTACTTATCAAAAATATATATATATATATAGACACACACACACATTGTGTGTGTTATTAGCATTGACTTCACGTGCAAGGCTGCTAAAATGGTGCCAAAAGAAAATTCAGATACAATAAACACTCCGCGAACATAATATACACAAGAATAAACACTTTCATTCCTCTACTTTATAATTAAACTACCGGTCTTACATTTCAAACCAAATCCCGGCTCAATTCAATCATATGAGCAAAACAATTTGTATAATAAAGGAAAAATCCAATACAAGTGCATCAAACTGCACAATAGAATTATTCGTACAGCACTGCTCAACCCAAATTTGATACACGTAATCAAAAATAAATAAGTAAACATAAAAATGTAGCACACGTGTGTAATGCGTGTGGCAGCGAAATTCAGGAACTTACATGATGACCAACCACAGTGTGATGGAAACTAGCAAGAGCACGAAGAGGACCTTGACGGGCGAGGCTGCCATTTCCGCCGGAGAGGCCGTTTGTCTCCGAAAATGCGTGAAGTTTGATCAAATCATCCAATTCCAGAGACTGAAATATAAGGCATTCTGCGCACGTAGCTTCATGTCAAAATGCAAGAAACAAAACCCTAGAATTGAGTCCCAAATATTTTGTTTAAAACCGGTTGGTGTGGGGACCAATCAGACTGGGTCTTCGATGCGCAGCGAACGGAGATGCGTGTATTTATAGGAGAGCGAGATCCGATCCGTGAGGTGCTCGGTGATCACAGAGAGAGATATAGACTGTTCCTTTGAAAGAGGACCAGTGATGATGCGGGGCTCGGATCTGGTGCGGTGCGGGACAACGGGGTGAAGTTGGTGTTGGATGAGTAATAAGACGTGCGTAAGACGTCCTTGTCTTGATGGAAATGGCCGACGTGTCCTCGGGACTGTGACGTAATTCATTTTGTCAACGGTGCGTTTGGACGGTTTGTTTCTTTGGTTTTATTTCGTTCTCTCTCGGTCAGAAACACTTTGGTGGTTTGACGGTGGGCGGTAGTTTTGTTACCCGCCAGTTGGGAAGGGAATGGAAATATGGTCAACGTCAGATTTGAATCATTTTTTTTTTTTTTTTTTTTGATTGGTCCACTTGGCAAATTAGCTACGATCGGATTTTTTAACTGAAAAACAACACCAACAAAAAAACAAAACAAAAACAAAAACTATGAATTGTTAAATTTATATGTGTCTTGAATTGAAATTTAGATCGATTAGCAAGTCGGTCCTTTCGAGAGGCGATTTTTTCCTCTGAAGGCAAAAATCGTTTGAAGTTGGTTTTGCAGGAGAGGGAGGCTCTACGTCTCCCTCTCCCGGTGGTGTGTCTCCCAGATGTCTTAGAATTTAGGTTCCTCTCAGCCTTTAGAGCTGTAGGGCTTTTGTTCCCCCGGTTGATCCGGTTGGGTTGCTGTTCACTTAGCCCTTGGGCTATGGTGGTTTGTGCTTTGTTGGCTCAGGCATTAAGTCTCAACGCTAGTTGTTCCGGTTGGGGGAGTGGCCGGTTTGTGTGTCGTAGTCGGAGTGTTTTTGGCCGGTTTTTTATTGTTTTCCTTTAGCTTTTTGAAGTCAGATCTACGCACGTCCGCCGATTTCTGCTAAACACGTGCCCCTCAGTCGAGTTCTCCGTCGCCGTTTGCTCCTGCTGCCGGTCGCATAGGTCACGTCGTATGTCGGAGTTCGGCGCGTGGCCGGCACGCGCCAGAGAGCCCTTTGCTCTTTGGCGCCCGTGACGGCCACGTTCCGCGATTTCTGGCCTTGCACGGTGGGGATGGGGTCTCCGGCGGCTGATCTTTGGGTGGGTGGTACTGGTAATGGCGCGTGTTTCCCACGAGCCATCGTCTCCGGCGGAGTTCGCCTCTGTATTTTCTGCCGGCACTGTGTTGTTTTTTCTTGCTTGTGTCTTCTGTTTCGGTTTACCTTTGTAATTTTTAGACATTATGGGACTGTTTGATGGCTTGATGCTATATCTGCCTCTTTTCTTTGTAATAGGTTGTGCTTTATTGTTAAGAGAGGCTTAAAGATTACTTCTTGTAATGTTTATTTTTTATTTTGGTAGCTGTTGTTATATATATTCTTGATCTTTCTCACAGTCTATCTCATTTGATAGGTTGCTTTAAGTCAGGTTTTTCTTGACTTAGTGGGTGGAGTTTCTATATCTCTAGTCACAATAGGGCCTACGGGCAGTGGTTTTTGCCTTCGGGCATGTATGAGTTCCTCTTGTATTTCTATTGGCCTTTGGTCAAGTGTAATTCCTTTTGGGCTCATATTTAGTAATGAAGTCTTCAGTTTCATTTAAAAAATAAAAAATAACTCAAGTGCACCTTTAATTTTACAGTATTTTTAATAAAACATATTATCACATGCATTTTAAAAAGTACTTATCAAAATCACATATATTTTGCACACATATCAACTTAATAGATTGGATTGGTAAAATTTTCTCTAACTTAATTTTAAAATAAAAAAACTTTATATTTTATAAAATATTAATCTAATATAATGTGAAAGAGTAATGATAAAAATCACATTTTTATTTCACAACCATCCAACAATGTTGATATACTAGTTACAACCAACTAAGGTTGTAAATAAACAGAGTCGCTCGTGAACAAACTCGAGCTTAGCTCAAATAAGCTAAGCTCGGAGTCGGTTTATTTATTAAATTGACAGATCTTGAACAAAAATTTAGGCTTGTTTTTTAAATTAACTGAACTCGTATAAACTCGGCTCATATAACTTTATTTTTATTATTTTTATAATATTATTTATAGCTTTGTAATGAAAATATGTGAAGTATTTAAAAAGATATCAAATAATTTTATTCGTAAAATAGTAGATATAACTTAAATTATTATAATTGTAAATCTTGACAAAGATATATGTGTGTATGAGTGAGTTTATAAATATACAGATATGTGTGTGCGCGTAATGAGTGTATATACATAGTATAAAATAGACATATAAATTCGATATTAGATTGTTTAATATTCGAGTAAATTTTGTTACTTACAAAAAATAATAAATTTGAAAAATAATTAAATAAATAATAATTAGTATGAATTTACAAAAAACAAAAAAAGAAGTTAAACAATCATGACATTTACTTCGTATATAGAGTTTATAAACAAGCTCAAGCTCATTCGAAATAGAAAGTTTAAACATATTATATAGTCTAATGATAAGCTCGTATTCAACAAAAATAATAATAATAATAATATAATTTATACATTCAATAATCGACTCGATTACAGACTTTATAGTCTTAGAACCAATCCTTTGATCCAAACTTCTGCCGGTGGTGCTGTCGGTGGATCAGGTTGGCTGTCGGTGGCAGAGGGCAGTGGCGGAGCCGGGATTGTACTTTAGGGGGGTCAAGTTTTTTTATTATTATTATTATCAATGAAATAAAAATAATCTAAAGTTAATAAAAAATTAATTAACTTTTTTTTTAAAGCCGTGCTAATCCCCATGTTCAAGTTTTTTATTTAAAAAAAAAAAATACAAAAAAACAAAAAGATAGCAATATTTAGGTCTGAAAACTTAATTGATGAAAGGCAAATACATTTATGTAAACGGATCCTGTGGAAAGAACACTAAACATTGCTGAAGCACTAACAAATTTACTTAACTAACCCACTTAAAAAAAACTACCCCATATGGCCATATCCCATTACATAGCCCACTAACCCACTCCCACATTATTTAAAGGCCATAGACACAAGCACACACCATCTACCAAGTGGGATGCCTCCAAACCACCCCCCACCTTATCACTTCACTACCCACTTCACACGTTCACTATAACCTTCACAAACCTCCTTCTTCAGACAAAATACTTCACACACTTATATTTCAGACAACACGCTGCGCATAACATCTTCTGCTCACACAGATTTCTCTGCCTTGGCTGAAGAGGGTGCCGGTGAAACTTTCAGCGGTACTGTTTGTTAATGGATTTGTGTTGGGGTGGAAGGAGAAGAACGGAGAAGGAGATGGTTTTGGTTTAAGGGAGACCGTTTTTCAGAGAGAACATTTTCTTCTAATTAAAGGGAACGTTGTTCCTTGTCTTTTTGCTTGAGATACAAAATAAAAGAAACGGTGCGTTTGAGTCTTGACGAAATGCAACTCCAGCAAGGCAGCAAATAAATGAAACGACGTGTTTCAATCAAAAATTTTGGTTTTAAACTCTTCCACTGTTCCATTAAACGCTGTGTTTTACGAACTGCACTATTCGTCTTCAACTTTCATTTCTTCTGAAGATTTTGAACAGATCTAAGCAACCTTGCCAACCTAATTTTCGAAAACGCAAAAAATCATTGGCTAAGATCATGAATCTCAGTCCTTCTAAAAAATAATTTGCCCCTTAATGAGAGGCTAGGGGGGGCGGCAAGAAGGATATTCAAAAAAAATTTACAGGAAGTAAAGAAACTTTTGAGGAGGTGAGGGGGGGGCACTTGCCCCCTCTCGACCCCCAGCTCCGCCCCTGGCGGAGGCTGAACTTGAGGGGAGGAGGTTTCCGTGGGAGGGGGAAAAATGGAAGAAATGGATGGGAAGGGACGGAAGAAATTGACGGCGGTGGGTGTTTTTTTTTACCGGCTGTTTGTTCTTTTCTCACCCTTTGAAATTCCTCTTTCTTCCCGATAATGGAGCTCTTCCACAAGATCTTCGGGACAGTCACTCTCCCTCTCTTTCTCTGAGATTGATTTGTGAGGCCGATGATGGAACTCTTCCACAAGGTGTTCGGTGCTCTCGCTATCCATCTCAGAGATGTGATGTACAATGAAGTGATAAATAATGGAATATTGAGGAAATATTTCCTCTTTATGACTGTTTTTAAGGATTTTACAGTAGAATTTACTTATAAAAAGGAAAAGAAGATTTTCTGTACAATTTTGAAGTTCTATTTGTTATTTTTCTGTACAAGAAGAAGCGAAGAAGAAAATGGTCTATCTGAAATTTGGAGTCATCACAGTGGTTGTGAAAAAGAAGAAGAAGAGATGAAGGAGTGAAAGTCTGTCTCCCTCCTCCACACGAAACCGAGGTGACAACGAAATGGTTTTGGGAGATGGTGATCGACTGGCTGACAGAAAACGTTAAAGACTATAACGTGCGTTAAGTTTGCAAAAGAAAACGTTAGACTTTTAAATGAGATGGAAGTTTCTAAACCATATAGATTTTTTTTAAGAGAATATAGCCATAAACCGGCGGTAAATGAAATGGAAAGAATTGGGATCCGCTATAATTACAAATCAATTTTTGAAGATGTTTTTCATGAACTAAATTAATAGATTCTATTAATTAACTATATTATATTTAATAAAAAGTCGAAATGTGTCGATTACAACAAAAATATATATAAACAAAACAAAAATATTTGTTTTTTAAAAAAAAAATAAAAAAGAAAATACAGCCAATGGGGTGGCCGCGCGCCACCCCTAAATGCCGGGGGGTACCCGCTCGCTTGCTCCGACTTACGAAGCCCCTATCACGTAAGGCGTTTGCTCTTGCCGGGACGTTTTCTAACTTTTTAGGAGCACAAATTGGCTAATAATTCCATCGAGTAGGTCTTTTGTGTAGATCTTCTCTTGTAGACTTTGATACTCTTCTTCCGTTTCGACCGACTGGACACAGAGAGAAGCCAGGAAACTAATCAAAGAGCTATCATTTGTCTCTTTTTGGTGTTGTCGAAAACACGCAGAGAGACTCAGAGAGTTGCGATCGCCACAATAAAAATCAAAATACTTCCACAGGTACGTCTCTGTTTCTTTCTTCAATGCGTTTAAGATCCTCCGCTTGGTTGGAATCGGTTCATTTTGTCTGCATTTCGGTTCTAATTTCTAGGGTTTCCGATACTGCAATTCAGCTTGATTTTATGTATTATAAAGAAATAATCTGAAACGAGAAGGTGTTCTAGGGTTTCTGTAGTGAAGCTTTTTGGTGAATTTTGGTTCTTTCGGCTCTATATTTTAGTTAGAGACATAAATATGACTTTTTTAATGTTATGGCTTTTAACACTTGTGCCCTACTTTCCCTAAATAAAACGTAGGCCCAGATTACTTTCATGAAAATCATAATGTCTGCCGTCCCATAAACATGCAACACTTTTATTTAATCCTTGTCTGTATGCAAGAAGGAATATTTTTGTCTCTGTCTCTCCATTGTTTCTTTGGAAAATAAATGAAAATATTCTTAGTTTCATACTCATTATTTGAAGATATTACTTATCAAAAAAACACATTGTTTAAAGATATTGTTCTTTCAACAGTCTTAATAGTATAATTAGTTAAGAAAGATAATTCAGAAGAGAATATTAAATAATAAAAATAAAGTAGCCCATGCCACCTCCTTTTCTTGTTTTAGGCCCTTCGGAACAAGGGTTAAGCGTCTATTTTCATTTGGTTTTGCACCACGGAACCCTAGCTAGCTAGCCCTTTTTCAGAAACCGACTACTTGGTTGACCACTGAATTGAAGGCACATAATCATAGGGTCCAAAGCATGCTCTTCTTTGCCCTTGCACTTCTTAATTGTTTGTTTTTCTTCTTCATAGCTCACTGCTTCAACCTATCAGCCATGTTCCTATAAAATTTGTTTCCTTTGTTTTTTCTGTTAATTTGCTCAATTATCAAGCTCGTTTTTTGTGTTGCGTGTTAAAAATTTACCATTTTTTCGTGGGCGTTTGACAAATTGATTGCAGAGTTGGAATTAAAGCATGGAGAGAACTACCAACTCCGGTTACGATGATAGATTTAAAAAGTAAGGTTGCATTATCTGTTTGTGCTGCTGGTCTGTTTGAGTTTTCACATATATTTTATGTACATTGTTTAGAAAGTATTAGTAAGTTTGCATTATCTGAGGCTTGAATTGGAGCTTGGCACGTGTAGTTGTTCTAGAACACAATGGAGGACACAGAAGTTTATGAAATTTAAGAATTTAACTTGGTCCGGCTACCCTATTGCTTTTTATTTTTGTCGTTGTAGAGAAGCTCCTCAGCTAACTGCACTGTTGAAAGAAATGAAGGAAGTGTTAGATGCAGTAAGGAGTAAAATCGAAGTTTTAACTGCTAAGGTATGAATTATTGTTTTAAGGTATTGGATTAAACCCTACTTATAAATGCTGCTTATAAATGCTGAAATTGTTTTAAGGTAGTATCATCATGCATGCTTTTTGTATGGTAGTTTAACCTACATGCCCTTCTCTAATTTGGCTTTGCAGCATAAAGCACGGGTATTGCAAGTGAAAATAAAAATTCCGATTGTTTTAGTTGTTGATGACTGCTCTTTTTCCGCTTTACAATTATCATTAGAGTGGTTGAGGACTGTGAGTCTAACATGCTTTATTTAAAATCCTCCTTATTGAGTTTTCTCTTAGATTGGGCTATAGCTTATGTTCCTAATTATCCCTCCTCGAATCTTGTAAATCTTGACATCATTAGGGCGGTTGTTTTTTCTTGTATACTTTTTGTGTATGAGGGCTTTGCCTTTCTTTTAATAAATTATTATTCATAAAAAATAAAAAAAATAAAAATAAAAATACTAGTTGTATCATATTCATCATCATGATTGGGAAGAGTAATTTCTTCTTTCCTTCTTCTTGTCTTATGTATTAGGTGAAAGCAAATCAGTTTCCGACAGAAGATGGGATAAGCTATCTTGAATCCAAACATTTGCTTCTCCTAAGCTATTGCCAGTCACTGGTCTATTATCTGCTTCGTAAAGCAAAAGGGTTCTCGATTGAGGGGCATCCTGTTGTTCAGAGCCTAATAGAGACAAGGTTGTTTTTGGAGAAGGTATGGATTTGTTTCTATTTCTCGTTATCCATGTTATAGCCCGTGTTCTGTCTATGACAGAATTGTCATCTTTCTGTTTGTGACAGATTCGACCAATTGACAAAAAACTCCAGTACCAAATCCAGAAGCTCACAAGGGGTACTGCGGGTACAACAGAAGTTGTAGGTTTGAGTGAAAAGGAGTCGGGTGCCACTCAGAAGACAGAGGATCTGTTGAATTATCGTCCAAACCCTGACATGCTTGTTCCCAGATCAGATATGACTCCTGGGGTGAGTCAAGATATTGAAGTATCAAGTTCAGCAATTGTATTCGTCTTCTTCTTCTAGATTATCATTTACTAAACTGAGAAACGAATTTGAGGTTTTTGTTTTCTACGTTTATGTTTGTATGTTATAGGAAGAAGGAGGTGTATATCGACCCCCCAAATTTGCCCCTACTTCTATGGAGGAAGCTAAAGTCTCAAAGCAGGAAAGAAATGCCATGAGAATGGAGAAACAGATCCTACGACAATCTAGGCAGAGTGAATTTGTGCGTGAGCTGATGGACGATATGGAGGGGAGACCCCAAGAGGTTAGTTGCGTACTGCTTTTGGTAGGGTCACTAAGCATGAATGACTTCATTTTCAATAATTGGTGATCTATTTTTTGTTGATGGTCAAAATACAGGTCAGAGAAAATATTGGATCTGAAAGTAGAGAGCTTGCTAGATATATGGCAAAAATGGAGAAGCGTGCACAGGAAGAAGAGGAGCTTTTCATCCGTGCTCCCATGACAAAAATGGAGAAAAAGAAGGAGAAACATTTGAAGAAGTCTAGAAATGGGTATGCAGAACAAATAATATTGGATCTTTTATTGGTCTTCTTAACTTATTTATAGATTTGTAAAGTTTGTTAAAAAATAGGATGTTTGGTGGTTTATACTGTTTTTTGCTCGACTGTTTTTCATCTGTTTATACCAGGTTGCTTGGCCTTACGGACAGTTTCTATGATGAAATCAAAACCTTACCGCTAGATGATGATGTCAGTGAGCAAGCGTCAGGCTTCAGTTATGGTAGCTCTAGAACGGGGAAATTTAATAAGCGCAAGGTATGCCAAATCTAATAATTGGCATTGTTAAATGGAATTGTATGTGCTGTTTTTTCAAGTGTTTTGCATCTATGAAGTCACATTTTGCTTGAAATATGGTATGTCTAGTGAAATGTTACTTTATGTTAAAGTTAGGCTTTGATGCAAATGAAGTATGAATATTTTCTCAACTATCTATGAAGTGAATGGAATTTAGTACATATATAATCTTATATCTTGTAAACATTGGCTAACGTGAGGGTCATTGCTTTTTTGCTTTTATTCTGTGTATAAGTCTTCTAGTCTCATGGTGGCTCTTTATGGAATGGGAAAAACAGGTATATTTTTTATGGGCATTATCTAAAAAAATTCAACTCAACCAAGCCGGAATCCAAATAAAATCAAGGTCTGTTATATCCTCATCAACTAGCGGGGTCGGCCATTAGGAATTATTTAAGATTTTACTGTGTATCGCCTCCTTGATTAACATATTTTTCTTCACTACTTCTACCATTATTATTGCAGACCTTCCTTTATCTTTTTTTCACTTTCTCAACTTGAATTAAATCACCCTTTTCTCCTTGGTCGGTCTCCTTTATGCATTACCAAACCATCTTCAGTGACCCTCCATCTTTTCCTTAATTTTTGATGAATAATAATTTATTAGAAGAAGAGGCAAAGATCTCGTACACGAAAAGTATACAAGAGATGCAACCACTCTAATTGTGTCGAAAATCTAAAAATTTAACTGAATCTACAAGATTTGAAGAGGAAAAATTAGGAATATAGGCTACAGTCCAATTAACAAGAGATCTCAAAAAGCTACTTATCAAAAAAAAACAAGAGATCTCAAAAAGGAGGATTTTAAACATAGCACATTAGACTCTTAGTCTTCAAATAGGCACTGATTTCTTTATCTCCAGGTGTTCCACATTAATAAATCTTTTCCTCAATAGGAACCATTCCTACCTTTAGACGGATGACTTTATTGTTTATCTTTCTTAGCATTCACTCATCCATCTTACATTCTCATTTTGGCTACCTCATTTTATAAACATGTTATCTTTTTAACAACTCGATAGTCCGTACCATAGAGCATAGCTGGTGTAACGACCCAGGGAAAAACGCTAGCTATATATGTACTATCACTTTAAAAGAACTAGTCAATTTGGAGCTTTTCTATAATTACTTATAAAATCCAGTTTCACCTAGTAAGCAATGGGAAATTTAGCACTTATGAATGTGTTTATAAACCATCCATTTTATGTAGGCTACTCATCTTCTTAATATGGGATTGATGTATTACGGCTGGTCTTATAGAAGTACTATATTTATCACAAAAAATATTTTTGTTTAATTTGATAGGCATTCTACGGGCACCCAATACTCTATATATTCATTATTTCTTCACTTCATTCACACTACTTTTATCCTGTGAGATACATCCTCATCCTCCCAATCCTTATGGATTATTGATCTATCATATCGAAAATACCCGTTCTTTGGTGTTTCTTGACCATCGAGTTTCATATCGAAAATACCCGTTCTTTGGTATTTCTTGACCATCGAGTTTTACTATCCCTGCATCTCTATTTCTACTTTTACTAGACTTGCATTCATGATGCTTAGTGAATGTGATATCCTTCTGCAAGAAGCATTCACTAACGGAACGCATCTTAAATTGATCCAATAAGCTCATCCATATCCAATGCAAAGAGGTACAGACTTAATGGTGATCATTGATTGTGAAATGAAAGTTGCTCGTGAAACCTCCCCTTTGTTCCCATGCTAATTACAGCTCTCTCATGCATATATACATTAGAGGAATTCTTTTCTTTTCCAAAACCCACCACATCACTCTCAAGCTACCTTATCATATGCTTCACAATTCAAAGGAACATTTGTTGACATTTACTTGTATTTTACATAATTGTATTTTAAAAAAAGTAATCGAGATATCATTAAAAGTGCAGGGCCCCTGCGTACACATGAAATATACAAGAGAAGTCAGATACTTGTATTTTACATAAGTAATCTGGCATCTCTTCCTCGTGGCTTGCACAAGTTGGTGAATTGATATTTTTCTTCTTCATTATTCCCATCAAAGTCATCATTCAGTTGAAAAATCCTCTAGATAGACCAACTTAATTAGATAAGAAAAATAATATGAAAGAAATGCTACTTGCCCTCGGAAGAGTAGCTTTTTGCTTTTGATTTTGGAGCCCATTAATGTTTGACAGTCGGACAGTATAGCCAGACAAGGTAGGTTTACTGTACTAAGTTGCAAAAGTGTTATGCAGGAATATTTGTTGGGAAATACATGGGTAAGTTTCAAGTTTACAGAAACTGATTCATGTCCATATTTCTAATTTTTTTATTTACATTTTTACTAAACAGTTTATTATTGTTTTTATTCATTTTAAATGTTTTGTGTAAAAAAAAAAAATCCTTGCTGCATATGAACTATTTGCTGACCTTTGCCCCATTTGCAGAGGAGGCATTGAGGGACAACAAAAATCTTGGATTTTTTTAGCATTTCGGATTTAAAACTGCATGGCAGTTTGGTGCTGGTAGAGGTAGTAATTTAAGGTTTAAACAGCCTCGTATGGTGCAATTTTGTTTATTCTATGTGATGTAATTTGTTCCATGACAGCTACCTGAGAGTATTGTAGGAATAAAAGCCCCAATTTTCCTGCTGAATTTAATTACTCGTTTGAGATAGTCATTCATGGAATGTTCCAACAGAAATTTTGGTAGGACATCAATTTTTTTTACAAATTGGTCTCTAAAAGTGACATGGGTTGTTAGCATCGAGAAGCACGTGCTTTTTTAATAACTTACATGATACATGCCATTGTTAAAGGCTGAAGTCTTACAAACAGTTTGTAGGAAATTTTTGTCTATCTTGGTATATCTGGAGCATAGACTGTTGGATTTGGACAGAAATTTTTCTACAAACCAGTTTGAAGGAAATTCATATAAATCGGCATCTAAAAGCTACGTGTATTTTAAGCTATTAAAAAAGCATGTGAGAAATACATGTAATTAAAAAAACGTGCTTTTCATATACAAGGGACACATGTCACTATTAAAAGTTAGTTTATATGAATTTCCTACAAACCAAATATTTCTATCCGTTAGATTCTCATATTTCAACAAAGTTGTTCATATACTAAACTTGTCAATTACTGGTGACATTCAAATTTTCTTGCAGAAACATGAACCTGGATATTTTTTAGGAAAAACCGAAACAATTTTCAACCTATTAGCTTAGTGGGGGAATTTTACAAAATTGTTGCCAAACTTCTAGCTAAAAGGTTGAGTTTGGTAGCGAAGAAGATAGTTTTCAAGCCTAAGAATGCTTTCATAGATGGTAGGCAAATTCTAGGTTCTGTTCTTATTGCCAATGAGTGCCTTGACACCAGGATTACAAAGTGATACAAACATACAAATATGATGGGTTTATCAAAATATATATATATAGAGAGAGAGAGAGAGAGGAGTATGCGAATGCGATTAATAACGGTATTCGTATATTCTAAAATTACTACCCGCTATTCGCATATATTGATATAGTTGCGGTTAATACCTGCCCGCATCGACAATCCTAATCATATCATATATATATATATATATATATATATATATATATATAATAGAGGAATCACTCAGAACATTTCATAATATTGTGACAAAGGGCCTTTTAAAATGCAGTCAAATGTCATATTTAATGTTTAACGGTGCGTTTAAGATAGACAATCAAACGGTTATATATGTGTTCAGTTGGTTACCCCACCCCCCCCCCCCAAACAAAACGTAACGTTTGAAGGCAAAGTCTACGAGGGTGTATATATCAGAACTGTTTACAAAAAACAAAATAAAATCATTTCAGTTTTCTCCTGGATAACTCTATCATAGCCTTCACAAAATCACTCTGTGCAACGAAAAAGTGTTTGCTTCCCATTGGCATCTTGGCATCTAATCTAACAAAAGGTACTATCTCTCTCTGTCTCTGTCTATAGATTGTGAAGAACATATGTATTTTAAGATTATATGATTATTTAAAAAAATTATTGATTTGTTGTGTTCCTGCACATAATTGTTTGTTATTATATTTGCTGTCAAAACAATAATTCTAGCGAAACCACATCCCTTCGTTCTTCTTCTTCCCCTTTGCATTCTTTGTAACATCTGTTGAGATATTTAGTGACCAAACTGTAGATAATAGTTTCCATACTTCTTGATAATTTCCTCCTTTAGAAGCCACTGTTTCAAAATTATGCCCAAAGAAATTTTTTATTCAGGATTTCATGAGATGCTTCGGTATAAATAATAGAGCAAGAGACAAGAGTTTAAAAAAAACCGTATTATTCTTTCCCAATATGATATTTCCCACAGAAACACAAGTCTTTTATTCTTTTGTTCAGTATGAAAGGGGCTTTATATTTGTTCTGCGTTGCCTTTTCTATAACAAAGCCTTTTCTTAAAGATTAAAAGTTTCTTTTTTTTTTAAAAAAAAAAAAGGGGAAAAGCCTACCAAAAAATATTTCTAAGAAAACAACCAAAGCAAAAGTGACAACAGTTACCTTCTTCCATATCTGAGCATCATACTTCTTCCATATCTGCACAACTTGGACAGTTATCGTATCCTATATCCTCCTCATTCGCCTCTTCTTCTTCAATAGATTGATTTCTCTTTCAACTCCATAAGCAGGGTAGGTTTTTTGCAAAATTTTGTCTACCTATTTGTTTCTCGCATGTTCTATTTCTTCCTGTCTTTGCTTTTGTATTTCTTCTTTATTTTGTATAACTTCCTAGCAAAAGAAGAATCCAGACCCCTATTTCTATCCTGAATAATCTAGATGTTCTAATTTTTTCTAGAATGTGGTGGGCCTCTTTTTTTTTTTTTTGCTCTGTTGCTTTGCAGTTTGCACACGTGCTTCTATGATCCATTCACTTTTTTTAAAAAAAAAAAAAAAAAAAAAAAAAAAAAAAAAAAAACCTGATCAACATGGGTTTTTTTTAAATTGGGTTGCTCTCTTCCTACTGCCTTTTTAATTTGTTGTGTTATTGCATATGATTCTCTGTTATTATCTTTGATGACAAACCAAGAATTCTAACGAATTTATAACCATTCGTTCATCTTCTTCCTTTTTTTTTTTTTTTTTTTTTTTTTTTTTTAAAAAAAAAAAAAAAAAATAAAATAAAATCCCCTCCATTGGGTTAAGACTTCAAAATTCTTGAAAGCACATTGTAGAACAACAAAAAAAAGTTTTTGAGATTTAGTAGCAGTTCTTATTTCAGAACAAAATATCAAAATTACCCAACAAAAAAATAAGCAACTACAACCGGAAAAAAAAAAAAGAAAAAAAAAGAAAAAAAAAAAAGAGAGAGACTAAGATAGATCCTCACTTGCTGTCGTTTCAGTACATTTTCTCAACAAAAGTCTCTTAGAAAAAATAACTGATGCTTTTATAGTGATTCCCCTATTACATATATATATATATATAAAATAGGGGAATCACTCATAACATTACATAATAGCTGCACTATTTGCGTCAGATTTATCTGAAGGGTAGTTCTCGCCAAAATTTGCTTCTTATAGCAGAAAACAATTCAATGAACCAAAAACTTTCGGCCTTTTCCGATGAAATTATGTTCAAAGAAGGTATTCTCCCTCTCTCCATTCCCTCTCTTGAACATGAATATGTCTTCATTTTGTTTGTGAAATATTTGGTTGAGGTGTTCTTTATTTGAAATGTTGTCTTCTTCTTTTTTCATTTGTGTGATTTGACAGATTTTTAGGCATTTTTTGTAAGTACTTTTTATACTTTTAAAAGCAAAAGAAGGAACAAAATTATTTCATTATTATGCAGCAAAGGAACATAAATACTTTCTAAACACAAAATGAGATGTTTAGTGAAATATTTTATTTTATTTTATTTTGTATCCATTAAAAAAAAAATACTTTGTTTATTTTGCTTTGTATTTTCTAAATGTTTGAAATTATATTGGTTTTATTTATATTGAAATATAATATGTATCACACCAACAATATCAAATATTCAAACTAATTGTCTATTAATATTTGATAATCATAATCCAGGTTTTATTCTTGATATTCATTTAATTTAAAACTACACCTATGTGAGCAATAATGTTAACATGTTTTAATTTATATTGATTAAACTTAAATTAAGGGTCTTATATTTTAATTCATTTGAATGTTTTATGAGAATTGTTTTTTTTCCTCTATACATCGTTTCATGTTAAACTATGTAAAATTTGGAGATTTATTGGATAATTCTGCCTGCTTCAACCGTAGGTCAGAGACTATATTTATAAGAAGAGAGTTAGTCCTTGGATAGGACTGTACAAATGTATTCTGAAACCATAGAGAAGTCCTTTAATAGGACTGTACAATCTTTAGATAAGAGACATAAACTGTATAACTTATAGTAGTAGAAACATAAGAGAACTATACAACTTGTAGTAGTAGAAACATAATAGAACTACTTATTGTTAGATTTATCTTTATTCGGAGATAAAGATATATCTGGTCTAATACGCCCCCTCAAACTCGACGTAGAAAGTCTGACGTTGAGGTTGAAACTAAGCTGAAGAAACCGGCTAGAGGGAAGAGCCTTTGTCAGGACATCGGCAAGCTGATCTTTGCCAGAGATAAACTTGACCTCTAGATACTTGTCTGCAACTTGATCTCGAACAAAATGATAGTCTATCTCAATGTGCTTTGTACACGCATGATAGATTGGATTGGAAGTGAGATAAGTTGCACCAATGTTATCACAATATAAGAGTGGTGCTCGGGGAAGAGAAACACGAAGTTCTCGGAGAAGAGACTGGATCCAAATCAATTCAGCAGAGGCATTTGCAAGGGCTTTATACTCGGACTCCGTCTTGAACGTGACACAGTGGGCTGCTTCTTGGAACTCCATGAAATCAAGTTTTTACCGAGAAACACACAATATCCAGACGTTGATTTCTTGTCATCTGGGCAACCAGCCCAATCAGCATCCGAGAATGCAACAAGCTAATGCGAGGAGAGTTTGTGGATGCAAAATGTGTAGTCAACCGTAGCCTTTAAGTAGCGCAAGATTCGCTTGACAGCAGACCAATGAGGGTCTCTAGGATCTTGCATAAACTGAGATACCTTTTTGACAGCAAAGGCAATGTCCGGTCGAGTGAGAGACAAGTATTGAAGTGATCCAATAGTACTGCGATAGAGAGTAGGATCTGTAATTGTAGAACCTTCAAACTTGCTTAGAATTGTAGAGGAGGACATTGGAGTGGCAATCGGTTTTGCAAGATGCATGTTGGTCTTCTTTAGAATATCAAGGATGTATCTTTGTTGAGAGAGATGAAGTCCATCTGATGACCAAGTAGCTTCAACACCTAAAAAGAAATGTAGAGGTCCAAGATCTTTGAGAGCAAATGATGAGTTTAGATCAGAAATAAGTCTAGAGATTGCATCTTTGTGTGAACTTGTGATGATTATATCATCAACATAAATCAAGACAAAAATTTTAATCCCATGAGCATTGTAGACAAAAAGAGATGAGTCAGCCTTGGAGCTTGTGAAATGTAATTCTAGAAGCCTTGTACTCAGTCTTGAAAACCATGCCCGTGGTGCTTGTTTTAAGCCATACAATGCTTTGTGTAATTTGCAAACCGCTGTAGGATGTGAAGGATGCTGGAACCCGGGCGGTTGTACCATATACACGGTTTCTTGAAGGCTGCCATGGAGGAAAGCATTGCTTACATCAACTTGATGAATAGCCCAACCTGCAGAAACAGCAATGGAGAGCACTGTTCTAATAGTTATAGGTTTAATAACGGGGCTATAAGTTTCGGAAAAATCAATTCCGGGTTGTTGATGGAACCCTTTAGCTACTAAACGAGCCTTATACCGCTCAATTGTACCATCAGCCTTTTTCTTGATTCTGAAAACCCATTTGCACCCAACAATGTTCATAGATGGAGAAGGTGAAACAAGAGACCAAGTACCATTTTTAAGGAGGGCATCAAACTCTTCATTCATTGCCTTGCGCCATTCAGCATGCTTGGAGGCTTGAGTGTAGCAAGTTGGCTCAATTTCCTGTTCCTGAGTTACTGCCATGAGTGCTTGAGGAGGTGGATATTTAATTCGGCCATCTGTAAATTTTGTAGGTTTAAAAATCTGATTCTGTGATCGGGTAGTCATGCCGTGCACTCTTGGTTGGGGAAGTGGTTGGGAAGCAAGAGAAGAATCAAAAGGAACTAGAGCAGTAGTAGGTGAAGTGTCTGTGGTTGTGGAGGGTAAGGATGAGTGAATACAAGGGGAATTTGGCTCAAGAGAAGAGCTGCTGGTGGCATTAACTCGAGTGTTTGATGGTTGAATAATAGGGACAGAGATACTGGGATGAATGGGTGAGGGATTGGAAGATTGGTTTGGAATGGATGTAGAGAAGGGAAAGTTTTGCTCATTAAAGATGACATGCCGAGCAATGTAGACTCTACCAGATGGGATATGGAGACACTTGTATCCAAGATGATTTTTGCTATACCCAATGAAAACACACGAATGAGACTGGAAGGCAAGTTTGGTTGAATTATACGGGCGAAGAAAAGGCCAACACTCACAGCCAAAGACTTTTAGGAACTTGTAATCAGGTGAGATTTGGAATAAAGATTCAAAAGGAGATTTGTGCTTGGTAACTTTGGAAGGGAGTCGATTGATGAGATAGACTGCAGTCTCAAAAGCCGAGTCCCAAAAGGCGAAAGGTACAGAGGCAGTAGCAAGAAGGGAGAGACTAGTTTCGACAATATGGCGATGTTTTCTTTCAACAGACCCCATTTGATGATGTGTATGTGGACAACTAAGACGATAGGACACTCCCATGTTAGTTAGAGAGGTTTGAAGAGGACGAAATTCACCTCCATTGTCACTTTGAACGGAGATAATTTTGGTACCAAAATATGTTTCAACAAGTTGCTTAAAGCGGAGAAAAATAGCACAAACATCAGATTTTAATTTGAGAGGATAGAACCAAGTATATTTACTAAAATCATCCACAATACTTAGATAGAAACGATTATTGTTTACAGAGGTGATAGGAGCAGGGCCCCATACATCAATGAAAAGTAATTGCAAAGGATGACTAGAAATAGAAGGACTATAACTAAAGTGAAGACGATGACTCTTGCCCTGCTGACAGGATGAACAAACAGAAGATAACTTGGAGGAAGTCACGAGCAGTTTATTGGACTTGATGATTTGAGTGATAACTGGAGAAGCTGGATGACCCATCCGGAGATGCCATTGGTCCAAAGGGACTTTTTCACCGAAATAGGCAGCAAAGTTCTTGGACGAAGGAGCATGAGATGAAGGCCATGGATAGAGGCCGGATCTACTCGGGCCTTGGAGGAGCAGCTGGCGGGTGTGAAGGTCCTTAACACAGAAAAAATTAGGATGAAATTCAATAAAAACGTGATTGTCACGAGCAAAGTGGTTTACAGATATGAGATTCTTTTGGATTTGAGGAACATGGAAGAGTGAATATAAATGAAAATTGTGTGAGGGTGTAGGCAATAGAACACGACCAGAATGTAAGATTTTCAAACCTTGGCCGTTTCCGACTTGAATCGTGTCAGGTCCAGTGTATTCAGCAGTATTCAAGTTGAGATTCGATAGGTCATTGGTGAGGTGAACATTGGAGCTAGTATCCGGATATCAGGAGGAGTCAGGAGCAGGAGTTGCTGAGGCCATGTTGACATGCATCGAGGAGGAGTCATGTTGGTTGCTTGGTTCATACCTAAACCAGCATGTGGCTGCGGTGTGGCCTTGTTTGTGGCATACTTGACATGTTGGTCGCTGAGAGGGGGAGTTCCTGGATGAAGAGAATTGCTGAGGTGGTGCTCTGCCACGGCCACGGCCTCTACCGCGGGAATAATTGTTGGTGCGCGGGCCAAGGTTGGAACCACGGTTGTTTCGGGAATATGACTGGTTCTGGCGTTGAGTAGTGTTGGCAGTGGAGATGTTCAAATCAATGGCTGATTTGTGTTGCTCCAAGCGCATCTCATAAGAGAGCATAAACCCATAGAGTTCATTGAGGGAGATGGAATCTTGTCGTGTGGTCACAGAGGTGACAAGAGAATCAAATTCTGGACCAAGACCAGCAAGTATAGTGGAGACAAGTTCTGAAGCTTCAATGGGCTTGCCAATTGCAGCCAAGAGATGTGAGAATCCCTGCGCTTTTTGATAATAAGCGGAGATTGTAAGAGCACCTTTCTTTAAGGTAGCCAATTGTTGCTTGAGTTGCATTATCCGGGACTGAGATTGAGCAGAGAAAAGAGATTCTTTTAGTTTAATCCATATAAATTAAAATACGTTAAAATCATAGTCCCTATAGGAGTAGTTTATTAGACCAGATATATCTTTATCTCCGGATAAAGATAAATCTAACAATAAGTAGTTCTATTATGTTTCTACTACTACAAGTTGTATAGTTCTCTTATGTTTCTACTACTATAAGTTATATAGTTTAGGTCTCTTATCTAAAGATTGTACAGTCCTATTAAAGGACTTCTCTATGGTTTCAGAATACATTTGTACAGTCCTATCCAAGGACTAACTCTCTTCTTATAAATACAGTCTCTGACCTACGGTTGAAGCAGGTAGAATTATCCAATAAATCTCCAAATTCTACATGGTATCAGAGACATCTCAAGACTAACGTCCATGGCAATTTCATCTGAAACCGAATCCTCCACCCAAACCTCATCCCCTCGTTCGTCCCATACCCCTTCCGCAACCCCCATCCCTCTTCAGAATATTCATCACCATATCTCAGAAAAACTTAACCAAGACAACTACATCCTATGGCACTTTCTGATGGTTCCATTCCTAGAGGGCCAAAATCTCTTCGGTTATGTCGATGGAACACATCCATGACCTCCTCAGCTTGTTCCAGACTCAACATCCGGCCTCCTTGTTGCAAATCCGGCCTCTCAACTCTGGTATCATCAAGACAAAATGATCTTTAGCGCCATCATCTCCACTCTCTCAGTTGAAGCTCTACCCCATATCATTGGCCTTACCACTTCTCGGGAGGTATGGCTAACTTGGGTCTTATATTTTAATTCATTTGAATATTTTATGACATTTTTACCAATTGGTATGATTTACACAAATTTTTAGGCATTAATTTTTGGTTTTTTTTTTAAAATTTTTTTATTGCAAAAGCAAATGCCATAGGTTATTTCATGGTGCCATATGTCAAGCATTTCTTTTTAAGTATAAAACATTTCATTAGAATTGTTGCTAATTAACGGTTAACTTTCTATTAAGTCTTTAAACCAATTAAATGTTTAAACATCGCATTTGTCTGTCTATTTCTTCATTTTGCTTAAATTATATAAAACTAGATAAAGTGAAAACAAACTTTGTTTCTATCTTTAATCGAACAGTTTATTTTTTTCTTTGTTTTTTTTTTTCCAAGGACCTTTGGGCTTCTTCTTTTGCAAAGTTGTAGTGGCCGGTCTCTACTTAAGAACAAACTTTATATCAATTTCAAGATAAAATTTACATTATAAAATCACATTTCCTATTTATGGCTCTCTAATTATTCATTATTTGATTATGGTTACTGTGCGATTTTCTTTAGTTGAAATATGTTAATTGTTAACAATATTTTCTTTTGGGTTCCTTTAATCTATATTTTGGACTGCAGTATGGCAGGCAAACATCATAAGGAAGATGAACGAGATCTCAACGGACGCTTACTCAGTCTGGTACGCTGGGCGTGTCGCGAGAGATATGAAGTCCTCCGTTTGCGTCCTTTCATGGTGAGGACTCTTAGCGTCAGTCGTGAGAGGGGACGACATGTTCAGGTACATCGAGAGTGGATATCAGATAGGGGACTCGATCATGCGTGCGCCTCTGATCCTAAGAGGGCAACATCACTAAGTCGCTACCAACACATGCATCAAACGCATGAAGTTATTAATTTTCAACACATGATTGATTTGGAGTGTCAGGAAGAGACAAATGCACCACCGCCTGAGTCCTCCGACAATGAGGACGATCATGCTTGACATATTTCAATTTCTCTATTATAAATTCTCAAATTTCATGTTTATAGACTTGATAAATTTTATGTAGCATTTTAATACAGGTTATCCAATTTGTAAATATTGAATACAAGTTATTCTAATGATGTGAGTGTACTATTTTGTTCTTTGCTTTTGTGAATTCCTATATATGTGTAAAAGGTCTCTTGAATTAACATCTATATATGTTTACGTATTTTCATTCTTATTCCTAAATTTTTATTTTGTTTTTAAAATTAAATGTAGCATTCTAATTTTTTTTTTTAAAAAAAAACTACTTTGAATATTATTTATTACTTTCTAATTTTATTCTTATACAGTTTTAATTAGTAAAAACCCGCGCATGACGCGGGTTACATGCTAGTTTATATATAATAGAGGAATCAGTATGAGCAATGCATAATATTGTGACAAGTGTCTTTTTAAAATGCAGCCAAATGTCTATTTAAAGTTAAAACGGTGAGTTTAACTTAAACATTGATTTTGCCAATAAAAAAATCACAGTTGTTTCAAAAATTGAAGCGGTTATTTTTTTACAATGTTTGAAGGCAAAGGCTATGAGGGTGTATCATAACTATTTTTAAAAAATATATATATAATAATCAGATCATTTCAATTTTCTTTTATAATTCTATCTTAGCAGTTACAAAATCACTCAGTACAACGAAAAACTGTATGCTTCCCATTGCCATCTTACTATCTTAGCATCTGATTTATCAAAAAAGGTACTCTCTTTCTGTTTGTAGATTGTGAGTTTTCTCTGTTGTAGATTGTGAGGATCATACATATTTTAAGATTATATGATTATTTGTTTTTTTTTTTTTTAATTTGTGATTTTTTGTGTTCTTGCATATGATTTTCTGTTATTATCTTTGTTACCAAACCAAGAATTCTAGCGAATTCATAACCATTCGTTCATCTTCTTCCTACTGCCTTTTTTGAAAAAAAAAATTTCCCCTTCATTGGGTCAAGACTTCAAAATTCTTGAAAACACATTGCAAAACAACAGAAAAATGTTGTTGAGATTTAGTTGCAGTTCTTATTTCGGAACAAAAGGTCAAAATTACCCAACAAAAAAATAAGCATCTACAACCGGGAAAAAAAAAAGAAGAAAAAAAAGACTATTTTGCTCCGTTTGTTTCGACGTAAAATGATTTCGGTATTTTCCGGTGTTTAGTAGGGGCGAAAATAATAGTCAACCGAAAAATGATTTTCGTTATAAATTTCGAAAAATAATTTACGCTTTTTCATTTTCCGTAGATGGTAGACGCAGTCGACTCTCTTTTAAACAACGCAGTCAATTTTTATGTTCAAACAGTTGACTATTGCCAGATTTCGACACCCGTCGGTGCCGGAATCCGACAAGGATCCGGCTGTTCTGGCCTAATCTCCGGCAAGTCTGGCTGGGATCCAGCACAAATGGCCGGAATCCATATATATCAAATATAAAAATATTTTTTTATATTAACATTTTTTATTTTATGAATAAAATTTAATTTTTTTAAATTAATATGATTAAATTAAAATATAAAAAATATTTCTAATTTTCCGTACGTGCCAAACACCGAAAAATAACTTTCCTAAAAATATTTTAGGACAAAAATCATTTTACACCGAAACAAACGGAGGATAAGATAAATGATCCTCACTTGCTGTCATTTCAGTCCATTTTCTCAACGAAAGTCGCTAGGTCAGCTGTTGTTTTGACAGATCGGAGAGAATCCTCGCATTCCCGTCGATCTGAAATTCAAAACCAACCGTAACAAAAGAGCTCTCCGAATCTTTCCTCTTTTGCAGGCGCTTTTGGTTGTTGTTCAAACGATGAGATAAAAAGAGAAGCCGATCATCTTTTTCTGTACTCCTCTCATGGAGGTTCCCACTAGGCTCTCCACCAAGCTATGGAGCTTTCTCTCCTTCCTGCCAATATCATGTGCACCATTGGTCTTACTATTTTTATTTGCTTTTCTTCACTTTTTTTTGGCCTTTAGACGGGCGCATGTCAGTGACGTTGACAACAGATAATCAGCCCAACGTCTCCATACATCATCAAAAAAAAAATTGAGTAATGCTCCGTTTATTTTTACGTAAAATGATTTCGACGAAATCATTTTTTAAAAAAAAATGATTTTTTCGAAAATATTTTTTGGTGTTTGGTTCGCACGAAAAAATTACAAAAATACAAAAATCAGAGTTTGGCAAATGTCGCCGGAATCCTGCAATGTCCAGTCGCCGTTGCCGGATTCCGGCCGGATCCCGACAGTTTTGGCCAGATCCGGCCGGCTTGGCTGGAATTCGGCAATATTCCAGCCGTAATCTGGTGGCCGGCAGGATACCGGCGACCAGATGTTGCCGGACTCCGGCCGGGTTGGATTCCGACGATCGACAATTGCTAAATTCTGACAATCGGATATCAAACGTGCGTGTAAGAACGAAGAGTTTAATTTCGGAAAACGATTTACGGTTTTAAAAATTGTAAATTGTTTTCCAAAAATTAAAGAAGATTTTACGGTCAAACTGAAAACGATTTTCGTTGACCATTATTTTCGCTCCTACCAAACACCGTAAAATACCAAAATCATTTTCCATAAATCATTTTACGCAGAAACAAACGGAGCATAAAATTCATATTTCCCATTTTGCTCTTCTCTCATGTAAGAGAGGACGTTGGAATTCGTTTGTTGGATGAACTTTTGGAGAGAAGGGCATTTTTAGGATAAAATTTTGGCTCGCGATTCTTGACTTTTCAAAACACTCAAAGCTGAGCGAGATGAGGTCTTATCAAGAAAAAATACCGTGGATTGGGAGAGATTCACCGACACCGTGATGCCCCCAACAAACCAGAAAAGAAAAAAATGCAATCACTCGCTCAATCTTCTTCCTGTCTTGGCGTCTTCATTTTTAAAATTTCTTTATTTGTCTCTGGTTTTATGTTTTTTCCCTTAATTTGTAAGATTATGGTTGTGTGATCATTTCTTTTTACATTCACAAAATTGTTCTATACAAAAACTAAAAAAAAAAAGTCAAAATTTTTTGTTTCAATGTAAACAAACGCTACTTGAGAATTTAGTTTGACTCATTGCCTCTGACACCATTTTGGAAAGGAATTCCTCTCAAATTCCGGTACATTTGTCTTCTTTTTACTATATAACATATATAGTAAAAATATCACATCTTTAAGATCTTCTCTAGATTTTTCTTCTACTTGAACATGCTATTGGTATAAATGTCCTCACATTTGAATTTTTGTTAAACTGCTATTTCTTCCTTCTCATGTACTTAATTTCTGGTCATATCACCATATTATTTATAATGACTTTTGAATTAATGTTTAAAAAACTAAATATAGGTGATCTCTCCAATTATGTCTCAAAATAGTTTGCAAGATACGTTAAGCTCATCCTATTATCCTCCTTCAAATTAAAGTAAGTTCCCTCAATTTGTTTTGTAGCATTGTTTTGACATTGCAAATAAATTGCAACACACACGGAGATATGTTCCCAATATATATTTATTTTTACATAAATATTGTAATTCATAAATTGAATTGTTAAATACTTATATTATACTCTTCACCATAAATTGCATTTTTTAATTATTCTCTTGAAGTACTACATAATATTATATGTTCTAATCGTTCGTTGTCTATCAATGTTTTAATAAATGTATTTCTTTTTATTTTTTATTGTGAAAGCAAATGCCAAATGCCATACGTTATTTCATGGAGAAGTGCTACACATTCCAAATTTTTTTTTCCAAAATTTGATTCCCAAATGATGTGTCACAATCTCATGTGATTTATCATTTTGGAAATGTGTCATCATCTCATGGGATGATGACACATCATTTGGGAACCACTTTTGGGGATACAAATTTGGGAAGTAGAGCATTTCCCTTTCATGGTGCCAAATATCAAGCGTCTCTTTTTAAGTATAAAACATTTCATTAGAATTGTTGCTAATTAACGGTTAACAATTCTTAACCGATAGATAGAAAATGACTATCACATTTGGCACATTAAATCCGTAAATTTAAAAGAATGCATTACAATATTATGTAATTGTTCTCTTGAATTAAATTTAGTAAATGTAAATATTCAATACATGTGATTTCTTTTGCTTAATTTGAAAATAATTTGCAATAAGCGTGCAAATTCTTAAATAAGAAAACAATATTTATAATATTTCGCTTCATGTTTGGTGGTTTATAAATTGTTAATTATTCATTATTTGATTACGGTGAGTGTGCGATTTTCTTTAATTGAAATATGTTAATTGTTAACAATATTTTCTTTTGGGTTCCTTTAATATATATTTTGGATTGTAGCATGGTAGACAAACATCATAATAAAGATGAACGAGATCCCAACGGACGCTTACTCAGCCTGGTACGCCTGGCATGTCGCGAGAGATATGAAGTCCTCCGTTTGCGTCCTTTCATAGTGAGGACTCCTAGCATCAATCGTGGGAGGGGACGGCGTGTTCAGATACATCGAGAGGGGATATCAGACAGGGGACTCGCTCATGCGTGGGACTCTGATCCTAAGAGGGCAACATTACTAAGTCGCTACCAACACTTGCATCAAACGCCTGAAGTTATTAATTTTCACTATATGATTGATTTGGAGTGTCAGGAGGAGACAAATGCACCACCGCCTGAGTCCTCCGACAATGGGGATGATCATACTTGACATATTTCAATTTCTCTATTATAAATTCTCAAATTTCATGTTTATAGACTTGATAAATTTTATGTAGCATTTTAATATAAGTTATCCAATTTGTAAGTATTGAATATAAGTTATTCTAATAATGTGAGTGTACTATTTTGTTATTTGCTTTTGTGAATTCCTATATATGTGTAAAAGGTCCATTGAATTAATATCTATAAAAATTGAATTAATGTGATCTATTTTGCTTGCTTACGAGATAATTTACTATATACGTTTACGTATTTTCATTCTTATTCCTAAATTTTTATTTTGTTTTTAAAATTAAATGTAGCATTCTAAAAACTTTTTTTAAAACTACTTTGTATATTATTTATTACTTTCTAATTCTATTATTATTCAGTTTTAATTAGTAAAAACCCGCGTATGACGCGGGTTACATGCTAGTATTTTATTATTGAGGAGATAGAGCATCGTCTGGCTGGATGAAAGATGATGTATTTGTCAATGGGTGAGAGGCTGACCTTGATTAAAAGTACTTTATCTAATATGTCTACTTCACATTTTTTTCCTTCTTGATCGGTATTGCCAATTGCATAAAGATGTTGCAACGGGACTTTTTGTGGGGTGGTATTGGTGAAGAGCTCAAAATTCCATTTGGTAAGCTGGTCTAAGGCTTGTTCTTCGATCTTAGGAGAGTTGTGGGTCTATAATTTATTTTCGTTTAACTGAGCTCTCTTGGGGAAGTGGCCCGGTGTTATATTCATAAAAGAGAGGCCTTATGAAAAGTGGTTGTGGATTATGGGGTGTGTAGTATTCTAATGAGGTACATTGGGTGCATGGGGTGAGGCTATGAAAGGATATCATGAGAGGTTGGTGAGAGTCTTCTAGTCATACTATATTTAAGGTCGGTGATGGCTTAAGAATTAGATTTTGGCATGATGTGTGGTTCGGGGATCAAGTTCTTAAGGCAGCTTTTCCATACTTGTTTAGTTTAGCCCATTGTAAGGATGCTTCTTTGACTGGTTATTTGAAATTTTTGAAGGACTCTTATTGATAGAATGTTAACTTTTTTAGCGGCTCACAATTGTGAAGTGAATTAATATACCTCGTTCTTCAATTTGTTGTACTCCTTCATATTAAGACAAGATGACATTCACAAGCTTTGTTGAGTACCTTCTAAGAGATGGTTGTTTGAAGTTAAATCTTACTACAATGTCCTTGTAGGACTCATTTTCCTTGAAGGGATATTTGGCAAGATAAGATTCCCTTGAGAGTGACATTCTTTGCTTGGTTCGCTGGCTTAGGAAAGATTCTAACCATGGATAATCCTAAAAAGTAGCATATCATTGTAATTGATTAGTGTTGTATGCGTAAGAAGAGTGAGGATTCAGTGGACTACCTTTTGTTACGTTGTGAGATGGCTACTGCCCTATAGAATACCATCTCTAACCTTATTTTTTCAACAAACTATAACTGGGCAACCCAACAAGAGGCACCAAAACAATCAGAGAAAACAGAAACTAAAAGGGAATTCATAAAATGAATGACACGTCCCTATTGATTATTGGCATGAACACCAAGAAACGTGACCGCTGATAAAAACAATAAAATAGGGTGCATATAGAGGCATGAGGCATGCATGACCGTCGCAAGACTTTTCAATCCTACATGAACCCGCAATGCAAGGAACTCAGATAGAGGCGTGACCCTTGTGATATCCTTCACATACTCAAACACCTGAAGGGGAACAAAAACAATAAACATGCGAAAACAAAGGGAAAGACAAATTTAAAAATAACAAAAAGCCCAAGAAAAAACAAAAGCAACACACTGAGAGGAGCACAGGAGATCGGTGGAGGGCCGCTGTCTTTGGTCCCACACTCTGGCGCGAGAAGGCCATGCTCTGGCTCAAGGTGGCTGGAAGTGAGGAGACGACCTCAAGGGACCAACAACAGTTGAGAGAGAGAGAGGTAGCAAGAACCCTCTTGTTTGTTTTCCTAAAGGTCGAAAGCCAATGTAATGTTGAAGGTTTAGTCCTAAACCAGTTTTCACTAGATCTGACCTGAGTGCATTGGGCCTCAAGTACTTAGATGACTTTGCAAACCATGTGTTTAGAGTATTTCTAGTAAGCTTACAAAAATAGTTAATTTTTTTTTTTAATTATTTTGGTGAGCCAAATCACTAAAATCACAAAAAAAAAAACTTCTCCAATAACCTCACCAAAATGATGATTTTTGTTTGGTGAGTGAACAACATTCACCAAAGTTTTTAAGTATTGTTCGCTCACCAAAAAAATAAAAAATAATAAAATTTATCTCTCATTTTTATTTTTTAAAACTTTCACACTCAAAGCGAACTTCATTTCTTTCTCTCTCTCTTTTTTTTTAATTTATTTTTAATTTATTTCTTATCCTAATATTTATTTATATTGAAGACATGTGACATTATTTGAAAAATATGACCGTTAGGAAAAGAAAAAAAAAAATTTTTATAAAATATGACCGTTAAGATAAGATAAATATTAAAAAAATATGACTGTTAATAAAGACAAATTTTTAAAAATATGACTATTATAATAAGATAAATATTCAAAAATATAAAAAACTTCACTTACCACCCCTGATCTTTCATCACATTTGTAATCATACCCTCAAACTTTAAAAAATATCAATTTAAGGTCACAATATTTCATTTTTTTACAATGTCAACCCTTCGTTCCAAAATCAAGGGTAAATAAGCATTTTTTTTTTTTGTTTTTTTAAGTGTGTTATGTTTTATTTTTTGAAAAGTGTTTTAATTTTATTTTTAAAGAAGTACTTTGTATTTTATGTTTTGGAAAGTATATCATTTATTGAATGTTTGGAAGAAAAACAATTATGTTTTTATTTTTGAGAGAAAAAAAAAAATAAAAAAATCCTTATACACGCACCCTCTCACATGGGATGAGGCCCATGTGATGTGAATCCCGCTCCATATGAGAAGGTGGGTGTGTAAGAGAGTGTGTAAGGAGTGTTTTTGTAACACTCCTATTTTTGAAAACAGAAGGTTAATAAATACGAGACTTTCGCAAATCAACATCCCTATTTCACGTCTCTTTCACAAGAAGCTGATTGTGAATAATAATAATAATAACAAAATAACATATCCAGATCGTAATTGTTCTCTTTTTTAAATCCACCATTGAATTAGTAGATTTGAAAAGAAGAGTTGAACGGAAGTTAGACCAGAGATGAAAAAATAGCATCTCTCATTCCGTGGGATAGGTTCTCTCTACATCTAACAAAACATAAATTCATTAATTGCAATGGGAGAAAGATGTCATTTCAAACTACCATGTCAATGAAGTGGAATTGTTATAGGTGCAAGGGGTATACAAATGCATCTTTTAACAACAAAAACAAGACAAAAAACATTTGAAATTCATATACCATCTGCAGTTCCAGCCTTTTATATTGACCCAAAGCCTGACAATTACATTCCAATCTCACCTAACGGAAATAAATAGTCAATGTGATCTTCATTAAAAGAGCAGATACTACCTTAATGCTGAAGTTTCCATTAGCCAACAGAAGAGAAACAGAGGTCTCTGAGGATGGGAGTCTGATTTTTTGTCCTTCGTCATTGGAACAGAAAGGGAAGCATTTTGCTCTGGAAAGGGTTCAACAAACGATTGGCGTTGCAATATGTACAGTCGGATAAAAAGTTTTGAATTAAAGATGTGAAACTTCATAATTGTAAAGTCAACAATCGTCAGAGCCCTGCTTGGTAGGCTGGGGTATGTTGTACAGAATAAGACCTGATACAAGAATCACACTGCCCAAGAGAAAAAAGGGACTCAAGCTTGTGGCCTCTGGAAGATATGGCAATGGGAGGGAAAGAATATAAATTGAAATTGGCACTGCAGATTAAACAAAAACCCCCATTAGGAAAAAGCGAGGAGAGAGAGAGAGAGAGAGAGAGAGAGAGAGAGAGCACCTGATAACATTACAGTAAGAGAAGCAACAACTGCAGAAGAAATTTTTACTACATTTAGCAAGAAGATGTTGAAAGCTAAATTGGTAGCTATATAAAGCAGTGGAAGCAACGGAGCCCCAGCACAACCTGAAACAAGAGACAAATGTAAAGTGATAAAGAACAACTTGAGAGAGGACAAAAGTTTGTAGAAGCACCAAATTTGTCCAAGTAAATGGAAAACCAATCCAGCAATGAATAGTAATACTAATACACCAATACAGCCACTTTCTGAATCGAACTACACAAAAGTTCCCACTCACTTATCTTGAAGGCAGTACTCCACCTTTATTTCCACAAGTATGGAAGCGTATACTATCTTATATCGTAGAATCACACGCTTCCAATATCCACAAACATGTTTCATAACTTCCCTATCTGTCTAAATTTCATTGCACATGTTGTAGGAACATCTTTTGTTTTGTGAAATTGAATCATTTCATCATGACATTTGGGGGAGACAAAATTTGAAAATAATAATTTGTTTGGCAAAATGCAACTTTTAGCCATGGTGTTGAAAACAGATTTCTTCAATAAATTTGTATTGTATGACAAAGAGCTTAACTGATATTAAACATGAGAATGTCCTAAATAGAGCTGGAGTGTATTACAAATATTAATAAACCTCATCTGTATCAAAGGGAGATCTACAGCTTTCAAGCACCTCATATGTTATGCCTAATCACACAGCATATAGATGGTGCGCATGCATAGGAAAACCCAAATGCAAGACCGGTAAAAAATTACAGAACAAAATAACCAGCAGTACCATACCAGGTGGATTGGCTCCGAAATTAAGAAAGCAACCAGCACCACTTTCCAGATAAGAAGGTAGTTGGTAAAATGGTATGTCCTTCACCTTTGACAGGAAAGGTAAAAAGAGAAGCAGAAAAAGAGCCTACAAGTCAAAGGAAAAGTTATAATTTTTTTTAAAAAAATAATCTTTTATTCAGTATTGAAGATCCTGAACATCGAATATATAGACACTATTTTTTTTATAAGTCGAATATATACACATTATGTCACATAAACAAAACAAACTATAAAGAAAAATGTTTACCTTTACGCTTATTTTTACGAAGTAAAAGCTTTATCCATTTTAAAACAGTCAGGCATCAGCAGTGTCTATCACAAATATCAAATCGAAACAAACTTGGTACATAGATTTAAGTTAGAATATGTTGCAGGGACTTGTGGCTCTGTTATGGACCCAGATGCAGCTCTCATCAGTAGTCTAAAGCAAGGTGTGCGACTACCCATAAAGCCTATTGGAAGTTGAATCCTATTGATTGGTTATCAGAACGATGCTTTAGCATATGGTCTCCAACACTGTCTATAACTTGATTTTTTTTTAATGAATAAAATTTATTGAAAAGAAAAAGGAGAAACCTTCGTACACGAAGAGTATACAAGAGAGATAACCACACTAAAGGTGTCTAAAATCTAAAAAGTGTTAAATCACTACTTGTCCTAAGAACTTAAGTTGATAAGAAATTTAATCACTTAATTAATACTTTAACACTCCTCTTCACGTGTGGGCTCAAACTTTCATTTAATAGATAAGGCCCAACACGTGGAATATTAAATTGAAATGAGGTGAATTGATGGAGTCAAGGTTCGAGTTTAGGACCTTTTGGCTCTGATACCATGTTAAATCACTACTTGTCCTAAAAACTTAAGCTGATAGAAAAAAGTAAATTTAATCACTTAAGTAACACTTTAACAAAAAGATGTCATGCCTAAATCAGTTTCACCTTTTTTTTTTTTCTTTTTTTTTTTTATAGGTAAAAAAAGATTTATTAAAAAAGCGTAAATGCGCCCCTTGGTACATAGGAAGTATACACAAGAAACACCAAAAGCTAACCCGCAACAACTAATAGAAAACGGAAAAAGAACCCCAAAACCCAAGGAAGAAAGCCCAAAACAACCCACAAAAGAGCCCAACCAGACAAAAGAAAAAACCCACAGACCCGAGAGAATACCCACAACCCACCAAAGCACACAACCCTACAACATGCGGGCCTTTCCTTTACTATGCCTAGAGGAGACTGAGGCGTCGCCATAATTTATAGAGCTTTGCAGATTCAGTAGCTCCCTTGCCTTTTGACTTTTGGCGTGCTATCATCTTCTCTCGCAAAAAATCTTCCTCTATGGCGTCCCGAATAATCAAGGCCTCATCCTCAAAAGAACCATCCAAAGCCCCAATCCAAGGGTAAACCATCCCAATAGTCTTCGTCCTCCTCCCAAACCACAATCTCCCCATTATGATCAAAACAGACAGGCCAATTTCGAGATTGGGAAAATCCATTTCCTTCAGCGGAAAAAGGAGATAGGCAACCTCTCGGGGGGGAGGAAGGTCCAACCAACCCGACCTCGACGACCTTCTGCAGCGAAGTGAAAATAACAAACACCTTCAGGCGAGGATTGAGAAATCCCCTTCTTAGACCCTGCTTCACTGGAGGCTCTGTAACCTTCTTTATTGGCGGCTCTGCAACCGTAACCTTTAAAACAACACAGCCAGCAGACATCTTCATTGCTTCCAAGGAATCTGAAAATAGCTTATCATTCCAATTCATAGAATGCCCTTTCCTTAGTTCCTTCGCCCTTCGGTAGTAACACTGAAAAGGCTTAGAAACCACCATAGGGAGGGATAATCGCAACTTCTCACCCAACCCAGCCGCTCCATCAAGAGACGAAGGGGCAAAACCGAGTTGAGGAATCTAAAGTGGCCTCAAAGGAATGAACTTAAAGACAGCAGCCAGAGAATGGGCCGGAGATGCCGAAAAATTAGGATCCAGAGCCGGTGATGGAGGAAATCCGAAGACTGTAGAGGCTGGACTAGAAGGAGCTGGAGTCACCTGCAATCCTCTAGACCCACCCCCGAAAGAAGACAGAAAAGGAGCCATCCCACTAGTTGTCGACGACGAGGGAATTTGCCGAAGAGAACACCCCAATGAGACCGGCGACACTGGACCCACTCCCACCAGGTCAGTCCTCGAATGCCTTGTCGACCCACCCCCAGTAAAATGCAACCCCAACAACTCTCCAGAAGTTGATTCCGACGACATCTCCGAAATGATTCTCGCCGGAGAGATGGTTTTGGAGTTCGGCAGAAACCGGCCCAAACGACAACTTGAGAGTTTCCAATCCAAGCCTGGGCCAGTTCTCAAACACCTTGTCGACCCACCCCTAATAAAATGCAGACCCAACATCTTCCTAGAGGTTGGCTTCGAACGGGAGGCTCTGGGTCTTGGTAGAAACCGGCCCAAGCCAATACTTGTGTGTTTCCAAGCCAGGCCAGACCCGAAAAACCGACCCATAAACTTCCTAGCAGCTCGGCCCATGGCCAATTTGAAACTGATTACCAGCTGTTTCCACGTACGCAAGTTCTAGAATTTGAAATTCAAATTCGAACTTGGGAGAGACTTCTTGCCCAGCGGTCGGTGATTCTGGTCTTTGTCCAGAGGATCCAGTGGGGGAGATTCCAAGGAATAGTAGTCTACCGCCGTTCTCTGGTCTTCCTCTGCAAACCTCACCACCGGAAGAAAATCACACGATTCCGCCGGCGAATCCCTCAATCTGGAAGGAAGAACCCCCACGTTGGACACCTTCTTCATGGCAGTGATCGGGTTCGACCTCAAAACCTCCGCAAAAGAGAGCCCAGTCCACTTCGTAGCCAAACCCAAACTTGTCCCTTCTACCTTCCCAGCCTTCTGTTCCAATGCAGACGATGACCTGAGCCTGCATCCCACCATGGCTGAGAGGTAATCTGCCGCCTTTCTCAATTCGTCGGAGAACTTGTGCCATCCCCATCCTCCACTACCCTCAGGGATCAGAATGAAACCTTTCCGGCCACCCATCTCGAAAATTGTCGCCTCTAAGAAACGATCAATTTTGTTGCCACCTAACTGAGCAATCAAGACTTTCGACCCTTCCCTGAATGACTTGACAAAATCTTGCTCTATCGGGGGACCCAAAAGCCCTTCCATCGTCAACACAAGCCACTCGGAACACTGGAAGCTTAAGATGACCTCACCGGAGAAGTTTTTCTTTTCTCCTCCACCCTCAACACCGACGCCCTATCCAAAACCGAAAAGACAAAAGTCCTGGCTTCTACTATAAATCGCTTATCCATCTCGCGACACACCCAAGACACAAAACGGCCACGTCAAGGCATCACATCGTCGCCGGAAGAAAAAACCCACCCAACCAAAATGATAACCGGCTTACGCCTCTACGGAAAAGCGCGACCCAAAAAATGGGACAAAACAAAGTTCTGGCACCGAAAAACAAACGAGAGGCTAGTTGACGGAAAGGAAAGAGCAAACTCCCAACGTTGAAAATATATCACCAGCACTTTAAGAACTTTCAGTTTCAGTTTCAGTTTCACAAGGGCAACATTACATTCATTGTCCTGTGGCAAAGCACATTGTGGCTCTTTAAACTCTCGACATTTCATTATTCACTGGCATCTGAATCTGTTATCCTTCATATAGAATGCTACACATAGCTACAAGCAAAGTGCTATAACTTGAAAAGCATAGAAGCTCCGTTCAAAAAATTTGCCCAAATGACTTCTCTAAGGGGAAAAAAGATTCCCTACGGAAGGCCATTCAGCAATTAAATTTCCCCCCATGCCCTTTTTCTTTTTCCCTTTTTTTTTTTTTTGGGGGGGGGGGGGGGGGGGGGTGGGGAGATAGAGGATTGTTATCATTTGTGAGAACAAGACTAGAAAGAAATTTACATAATAGTGAACTGAAAATGAAAATGCAAATGTAATAAAGAACATGAATTAGTTTCAAATAAACCAAAAGAACACGACAGAGCAATTATAAAATCAAGAATCAAGGGAAGCCTGGTGCTGTGCAAAACCTTTACATGTTGCACAGAGAGAATTTTTTGGAGTTTCATTCGATCAACAATGCATCCTAATCCCAATCCCTGCTTCCATGATATTGCTTTATTTATATTTACAAACATAAAAACTCATACAGCCTAAAACACTCATCCTACCCAACACAATAAAATACTAATTTCTATAAATAAAAATTTCATAAGTAATGGAAATATATATTTTTTTATAGGTAAGCAAGCACGTTTTATAAAAAGCGTACGGCGCCCCTAAAGTACACTAGAAGTATAGTGTATACACAAGGACACCAAAAAACAACAAGAGAAAACAAAAAAAAAAACAAAAAAGAAAAAAAAAAAGAAGAAAAAAAGAAAAAAGAAAAAGAAGAAGAAGAAGAAGCAAAGAACAAAGAAAAAACAAGAAACTAAAATAAACCCAAAACCCACAAAACAACCCAAGCAAACAAAGAACCCAACAACCCAAAGAATTAAAATCCCACAACATGCTATTTCCTTGTGCCTTTACCACAGCTGGACCCCTCATAATTAACTGAACACTTAAGTTATTCAATTCCCTCTAGCCTTTAAGTAATGGAAATATTTCTTCTTACAATAAATAGAAATTCTAGACCTGAAGGACAATAAGAATATTTTACCGAAGTTTACCGAAGAATCCAATTGAGACTCAAAAGAATTGCCATTTGATGTGCTAAGGGTGCTTTTTCACTTAGGTTATGCTTGTGTTGCTTTGGTAGGAACTACTTAGTTGAGAGTATAAACATACTGCCCTACGAGTAGTGACTGATGAGATACTTACAGATGACCATTTATGAACTTTCTATAGCAAGCCATATGACAATTACCTGGTATCCAGATCCCAAGGAATTGACCACAAATATGTCAAGCGACTTTCCCTGCAGGAAAATAGTTTTGATGACTTTGAGAAATTTCAATAAAAGATGCACTTATGTCAACTACAAAATGGCTAAAATGGTGATAAAACACAACAAAAATGAGAAGAAGAAATTGCCATACATCCAGGCGGGCTTCAGCGTCAATGAAAACATATTCCTGTTTCACAATAACAATTTCAAGGTTCATTTATTTGCTTATGCAGAGTACAACTGAAATTATGATATTAGCTCATTGCCGTAAGGCCTGTAACCTTGATAATCGATGCACCAGCTTGAAAAGCACTTGAAGCTATCATTAGTGCTGGCCATACAAACTCAACTCCAGATAGCATCTGACCGGCATTAGACCCACTGCAATGGTGGAAAATACAAATAATTCTCAGGAAAGAGCAACTAAATATGTAGAAAGCAAGTCCACAAGAATAAGGAAGATGCTAATTTATGAAAATCAGGCTAAATAGTACTACAGATTTCACCATGCTTCACTATAGCAAAGCAAAAACAGAATGCAAGTATCTTCCAGCAAAGGGCATGATTATAGCAAGAAATGCAAACACATGACAACAGAAACTGAAGTTCCCTTCCTGTTTATAAGGATTATCTGCTGTGCAGCACCATTTGAAACACTTCATGGTGTTGTTCAACATCATGAATTCATGCCTCAAAATAAATTTCAGAATTATCCCATATGGAAAACGCCTCATTATCATCATTCTCTTCTGGGGGGGTAGTTGTAGGTATCTCGATGACAAAGTTAACAGAAACCATGGTCGGTGGAAGCTCAATGCAGGGAGACAGGAATGCAGAAAAGGTAATAGAAGTAAAGTAGAAACTGAATTCTTATTTCTTAGTTTTTTCTCTCTTAGAAACTCAAAAGACAAGAACATAGGGCTGAAATAAGACAATGCAAAATTGATCGTTTTGGTGGATAAGAGTATAAGATACAAACAATCTTTATTCCGCTGCTTACCCTAAGATAAAATGCAGATACTTTTAGCTAGATTCTGTACCACACATTCTTCAAAATTATAAAATCGTAAAGGAAACCATTTTCAACATCTGCCGCCCAGAAGTATCAGACCTTCTCTAGATGACAGTTCTATTACAATGTTTAAAATGTGATCATCTTTAAACTTAAATTCATCCAGTTTCTGATCTTTGCTAGGATATTGTTGATCAACATGCACACCATTAAACATTAAAAGATAATAAAGCCAATCACATAAAGATAACTTCTGTTGGTGCTGCGTATAAAATTTACATCTCGAACCGTTCAATGTATTATAGGCACAAAGTATATGTTTGAATTGTGAAAGAACAGAGGAAAATACCTGGCAACAGCCACCACCACACCGGTAGCTAAAAGTAAGCAGCCAGCAATTTGATTAAATGAGTAACTTCTCCCCAAGAGAAAAGTAGAAAAAGCCAGCTGCCACACCAAAAATGTCTGCACAAAAAGGCCACAAAAAGCAATATGGAAGAGACGATATTATACCAAATATTACAGCAAGTTGCTCAGATGACTAGCATACAGTTATTAACCAAAAAAAAAAGACTAGCATACAGTAATTGCACCAGTTTGTTCATTAATACTTTTTGACAAACTCTTTTAGCTAGAAAAATATGTTTCTTGTCAATTCCAAGTAATTGCATCAGTTTGTTCAATCGATAATATATTTAGTGGAAAACGTTTTCAAGGAAACGGATTCTTTTAAATTCTGGCACTTTGTGGGCACTAGAAATTTCCATTTTGTTCTTCTTATTTCTGTCAGTGACAAAGATGCTTAAGGGGGATTTCCCACATATGGGTCAGGAGGTGACTGGTGGGGTTTGCACACAGATCCCACTTTGTGAAGCATTGGAGAAGGCCAAACTTGTTTCTCATCAGCAACATTTATCAAAATTACTCTGTGCAATCACGAAGTTCTCTTTACTTTTAAGCATAGCAAATAATACCTGACTCAGTATCGGTATGGCTGGTCCAGGAAGCATGGCTGTAGAAGATGTATAACATTCAGTATCAAGGCCATTACTAAACACCAAAAACCATACCACTCAAATCTTTCCTCTTCATTTTCCTTTGAAACCACCTTAAACCGGCTATTCCTTTTTCATACTTCATATCCAACAGAAACCAAACAATCCCACCCTATGCTATATAGCGCATTGAAAACACAATCCAGCCTTGTACAAGTTTATCCAAACAATGTTCTAGAAAAGAATAAAAAAAAAAACCCAAGAATGTAAATAGGGCTTCAATTACAGAATCCAAATAAAACCCATATTCCGATACCTCCAGCAGACATCCCAGTAGCGACGCCAAGAGCTTCTAAAATACCAATTGCCAAAAACCGCCATTTGGGAACAGCAAGCATTTCATCGGTCACAATCCCCGCACGATATCGCACATACAATATCGAAAAATATATAGCCGCATACCTAGTAAGCAAATCGAATAAAACCCAACAGCACATAGCATTACAATCCAACCGTGTGCCATCCAAACACTTTAGCAAAATAAGCACTTAATTGCTTACCCGAAAGTTGTGAGCTGAGCTAGAAAGAAGGGGTAGTCCTTCATGGGAACGAGAGCGAGCTTGTAGAGCACGCGGTTGGCGACGGCTAGCGTTGCGGTAACTGCGGAGGTGACGATTAGATTTGAACTCGAGCTGTTTGATGCGTGGACTCTGAGAGAAAGGTGGGTGCGTTTGGGAATGTGAGGAAACGGTGGGTTTGGGGGGAGTTGGCGACGGAAGACGTTCGGGTTTCGAGGGGAATTAGGCATTGCGGCGGGACGGCAGCGGAAGGTTGTTGGGCCATGGAGGGTGCTACTGTTATGAGGTCGATGAGATGGGGAGTGTAGGGGAGAGGAGCGAAACGACGACGTGTAAGAGAATCCCATGAGCGCGACAGAAGGATTCTGCAGAGTAAAAAATAAGAAAGAGATATGCTATGCGGTCTCTTCGGTTGAAATGGGGTATTTTTGTAATTTTATATAATATAAATTTATAAAAATATTCTTGTGTATAAAAGACCGTTACTCTTCGGTTTCTCTCCATTGGAGAAGATCCTGGTTCGTATTTCACCCGTCCTACATATACATGTAAAATTATAAAAATGTCCCTGTATATAAAGGACCGAGATGAGAGTGTAGGGGAGAAGAGCGAAACAACGACGTGTAACGATGTAAGAGAATCCTATAAGAGCGACAAAAGGATTATGTAAAGTAAAAAAAAAAAAAAAAAAAGAGATGCTATGCGGTTATGAACACTTGTATCTCCATCGCATCCGGATCCTCTAAAGTTGAAAAGAGGTATTTTTATAATTTTACGCAATATAAAATTATAAAAATACTCTTATATATAAAGAATCGACTCATTTTCAATTACAAAAATGCTAATGGATATAAAAAACTGACTCATTTCCTGTTCATTCGATGGGAAAAAATAAAAATAAATAGTTACTTAGACAAAACCTATAACCAAAAGGTAGGGGAAAAATCTCAAAAAGCTTGTCAATCCTTTATGAGCTCCAAGTTTCCAACAAAGAAACACCAGAAAAAGAACCACAACAGCAAAGAGGGTATGAGGTTGAATCGAGCCTCTTACGTGAGACACTGGCATGAGTCCTCAAAACGCAGCAAAACGATCTGCAACCAAATTTGGAGACAGCTATGGGGGATGATTGGGGTACAACCCCTTTGTACAACTTTGGCACAACCCACTCACAACAAGGTAGGGCCCATATACGTGGGCTCCACCTCATTGTGAGTGGGGGTTGTGCCAAAATTGTGATGAAGTTGTATATTTATCATTTCCCGACAGCTATAGATGGTGGCATGCCCGAACTACGGGAAGGAAGGGAAAAAAATGAAAAAAAAAATATTTTCTACACTGCCCGACGCTGTCGTTGGCCAAAAAAATTTCACAGAAACAAATTTCTTCCGAAAACACCCTCACCTTCGTTCAAACAATTTTCACCCAAACGAAGTTCCAGCAGGCCCTAACACTCTCCTCTCTGTTGAAAACTCTTCCTTGAACCACCGCACACCCGCCGCCGACGAACCACCACCGCCGTTCACCCTCTTGGTTTTCGACGAACCGCCACCTTCCTTCTCCTGCTCTCTCTCTATCCATTTTCGCCGTTGCAGGACAGCCGAACCATCTACAGAAGTAAGATTCTCTCTCTCTTTTCCTTTCGATTTCCTCTGGAATGTAATGCGCCGACAGGGTAGTGTGACCCACATATCTGGTTTTTTCTTCTTGTTTTCGATTTATTTTTGGTTTGTGGGCTGTTCGGTTACAGGAACCACTCCGCTATTCTCTTTTCTGCAAGTTTTGATATTTCATTGAGTACAAATACTTCGCATGATAGTAGCTTTTTTTTTTGTCTGACGTAAAAGGTTTTGGCCATAATTGGAACTTATTTCATTTTGTTTTCTGAATCTTCGAATCAGTTGCAGTATGTTTCATTTCCTTGAATGATCTTTTAGAATTTAAATTGTAAATGAAAAATCACGAACTCTTTTTTTAAAGCTATTGATGAAGAATCTTGTATTGATTGAAATATTGGTTAGAATTGAAAAGGAGCGGATTGATTCTGTTAAATAATTTATGTTTGGATAATTTAGAGCATCAGTGAAAGATGGTATACTTTGCATTCCTACTATTCTGTCTTTAAAGCATTTGATTATGTAGGTCCTTCATGAGGCATTTTTGTGCCTTAAATCTTGGGCTTGGCTTTTATAGGCGCTTGAGCTAAAAATGCTTTGCCCTGTTAAAGTCTTATTTTAGTTATTGCTCTTCTAATTGTCATTTTGGTTAGTCTAAAGCCATATGAGTTGAATGTATGCGAAATAACGGTAACAAAACCTTTTATGTGGTGATTCATTGACCAACACCATGTTTAATTGTCACTAAAAGAGAGACATTAACTCATTAAGGGGGGGTCTCAATGTTGTGTAGAAAGACAACCACATTGCATGACGAGTGAAGTGGATCTGTGGAGATTAACAAAATCACACCATTCTGTGGAGATTAACACAATTTAAGTCACTAAACACAGATCTGGTTTTTTCTTGTTGTTTATTTATTTTTGGTTTATGGGCTGTTTGGTTGCTGAGGAACTGTGGAAAATGATCGGTAGTGTGACCCACAGATCTGTAGTTTTTTTTTTTGTTATGTGCTCTGTTGGGTTGGGTTGGAGAAATTTTGACAAATGCTGCTAGGTCTGTTGAGCATAATTTGTCACTCTTAAGTTTTGATAGTGGGTAATGAAAGGGGGAAAGAAAACTTAGGTAAGAATGGAGTTTTTTAGTCCTAACATGGTAAAAAACTTTGATGCAGCACATCCTCCGAAATTTTTTTTTTTCTCAACAATTGGAGGGCAGGAAATCCACCTTCGAAACCCTAATTCGCCAACCCCAAAAATCCTAGCGCCCATGGTGTCGAAGAAGAAGCAATTCGAAGGCATTGCTATGTTGTCCATGTACAACGACGAAGAAGAAGATGAAGACATGGAAGATATTGAAGAACAAGAAGAAGAAGATGATGAAAAAATGGAGCGACAAGAAGCAGAGAGAGAGCAACAATATGATGATTACATGGATTCGAGAATGGCAGAACAGGATGATTCATTGACCAAAAGCAGAGATAGAATTGGCGGTGATGCTGCTAATGATGACTCGCCACCGATTGCCAGTCAGAATACAACGCCACAGCCTCAAACGCCACCGCCTCGAGTTACGGCAGTGTCACCGCAGCAAGAGGCGGTAGCTGCATCAGAGAGTGTGAGGATGAATGGGAGACGGAAGCTTACGATTGTGGACTATGGTCACGATGAAGTTGCTATGTCTCCTGAGCCTGAGGTACCTTCTGTTGTTTTCATATAAGTCATGTTTGGTTGCTGATAAATTTGGAGGAAAGAAATGAGAATGGGAAATTCTTGGATTTTATGTTTTCATGTTGTTTTAGGTTCAGTTAAGAGAGCTTTGTGTGTAAGTGCACGTTTGTGTCTGTGATTAATTGTACATGATGCAATTTTTGATATTAGGAATCAGTTGTGAGGGGAGGTTATATGGTGTGTTGGAATTTGTATAATGAATCTTTCAACAATATTTCCGTGCCACCAAATGGTGTCTTTATCTGATACTGAATTTTGCAAACAGTCACTGAAGATGGTAGATTGTGTACAGAGTTTCTGGATACTTGTTTTGCTTGTGTGAAGATGGGTTGTTAGAAGTTTGTAGCTTGTGTAGAACTTTGATTGGATTTTTTTATTTTTTATTTTTGTGAATTTTCTGATTGGTTAGAACTAAAATGCATGGAAGCTTTTTACAGAGAAGTGCTGCCTCTCCCTCTTTGAGAGGAAAGGTCCAAGTCAACTTTTAGAGAACTTTTTTTTGGAGGTGGGGGAGGGTTCTAGGGTGAACCTACTATCATGTATTGTATCTTAATTTGCATGTGTCTTAATTTATATTTTGCTTTGGCGGTGTTTTTTTCTTTCTTTTTTTCCAGGAAGGAGAAATAGAAGGAAGTGGTCGGGTCATGTTTGGATCGGAGCTTCAAACTGCGAATGGTATGTCTGAATGCTTGTGAGCATTCAGTTATTTCCCTTTGTTAGTTGCTACTCATCCCATTCACTTTTTCACCCAACATTCTATATATTTATCTTTTTTAGGGTAAGTAACATTATATATATATATATATGCACACACAATGAGCCAACTTCAACACCACCTAGACGTTTAATCATAGACCGACGTGTACTGACGTCAACATAAAAGGATGAACCTGGTCTTTCTATTTGTACACATTGGCTTAACTCACTCCTAACCTCCCTAGACATTGCAAAGAACACATAATGAAAACTGCCAGGTAAGGGCTGTACAAGGGAACAAGTAAGGAGTTTGATAAAAAAGAGTTTTGGGATGTGCCGCTTAGTTAACAAACATTGGGTTTGGACTCGGGGAAGCATGGATGTGATACTATTGATATATATACACACACTATATATGGGAAGGATGTTACTTATATTCATAACGCTTTCATCCTTCCCATTACGGTAATCCTTTGCCAGTTTACCTTTGATTGATAGAGTTTAGTTGTTGGAAATGCAGAAAGTGAGAATTTTATTAACGAAGTAAAGTGAGCATTGTGTATGAGTTCTGTCACCCAATTGATGTCATACTTTAAGATATGTCTCCTGTCAAGTATCATCAATTCGTATAATGTCGCTATTGTATGTCATATAATGCTTCAAAGATAAATTTAAAGTTTGAAAGCATAAAAACTACATTGCTGAGAAAAAAAAAAATCAGAAGAGATGTTTGATCTTTGTTACTTACTGAGTGAGAATTTTTATTTAGATTAGAACTTAACTAAAAAATAGAACAAGAAGGATATCTGAGCCCTTGGGCATTGGCTCAGGTTGTAAATTCGTGGTGGGCATGGGGATGGGGAGGTCAGGTATACATCTTACTGATAAAAGAACGAAAGGTTGGGGGGGGGGGGGGGACACTGTCAAATAAAGAGGAGATAGAAAATGCGATGTTTTTGTTATTTACGATTTTGTAGTCTGATTGTACATGGCTTCTTTTCTATCTTTAATTTTGTAAAAATTGTCTGTTATAGGTTATTTCCAAGAGAAACCACCTCCTGGAACTGTTCAGGCTTTAACAGCTAGCAATCCAGTAACTCTATCATCTGATCCGTCATATGATACAATGAACTATGCTATCCAGGAATCAGAGGGAGCACAGTTTGATGAAGCTGTTATGGAACAGGAAAAAGAAATTGATCCATTAGACGCGTTTCTCCCACCACCACCAAAAGATAAGTGCTCGGAGGAGCTACAAGTAAGTTCCTTTCTTGCTTTCTTTGTTTTTTGGTGTGAAAAGATCAATAGTGTTTGAATGTGAGGTTTCTTGTTGCTTTTGAATTGCAAAATCCCATATAATTTGACAAAGAAAGGATTAAGGAGACAATCTGAGAAGTGCAGGACTATTGACCTTGAAATTCTTATCTTAATCTCTTCCTTGTCAAATCATAAGCTTGAGGTAGTTCAACTTTTTATTTTTTAAAATGATAAGTTCAAGGCTTTGTCCGTTATATGAATTTTGGGGCTTCCCGGGTTTATAGAGACAATGTTTTTATTTCTTTCCTTCTTTCTACCAATGTACTTTATTTATTTATGTATCTTTTTTGTTTGGGGGCTAGGTTGGGTGGCATATAGTTAGAACTTAGAACGTGAATAACCCCTTATACTTTACTTTTTTACATTATCAAGTTCTTTTTGAACTGCTATCATAAATATGAATAGAAAACTATCACATGAGCGGCATATGTTCATATGTTGAATTTTAAGGCAAATTTGTCTGTCATATGGAATTACAAAGTTTGAGGATTATGTCAGTTGACAGGGGTATAGGTTTTTGAGGGTTTTACAAGGGTTAGGTAAAAGCAACATATGGTTTTGTGGTGAAAACAACTTCAGCTGATTACAAGGCTGTTGTTACCTTTCTGAAATTAGGGCTGTTTGTGCAGTACCACTTAATATAACCTGAGCTGCTTACTTATCCAAATATAGAATATGCCCTCCTGCCATAAAATTTTCATTATGTCTTACTCATTTTTCCAATGTTGTTAATTTGGGTAAAGTTGGCAGAATGACTTGTCAGCTTGTCTTAGGAATCAGTATTATGGCTGCGTTGCTGAAATGTTGCTTTCAAGTTAAGAAACTTCCATATATGCTTGCCTGGGGGCTTGGCAGAAATTAAAGTCGAGAGATTGCATGGAGTATTGGCAGAAACCAAAGTTGAGAGAACTTTCTCTATGTTATTAATTTGTGCTTATTAAACCCCAAAGAATAGCTCAGTTGGCCGGGGACTACGCCTCATGAAATTGAAGTCACTAATTTCAATCTTGGGGCCAATTACTTATTAAAAAAAAAAAAATTGCTCTATGAGTTACCAATAATTTTGAAGATAATTAATTTACATCTGGGCTAGGACTTTCAGGTATAGCACATTTTATTTTCTTTTGACGCCTTTATCCTTTCTGTAATGTTATTGCAGAGGAAAATAAATAAGTTTCTTGATTACAAGAAATATGGAAAAAGCTTCAATGCAGAAGTACGGAATAGGAAGGATTACAGGAACCCTGACTTCTTGCTACATGCAGTGAGGTATCAAGATATCAATCAAATAGGGTCTTGCTTCAGTAAAGATGTATTTGACCCTCATGGATATGACAAAAGCGACTACTATGACGAAATAGGTCATTAACAGTTCCTTTTGTAGATCTCTCCGTGTATGTACCACTTGAGGGTATTGTTTGAATAGTGTATATATTTTATGCGTGTGTGACTATTTGTGTTTCTTTAATTACTATGTTTTATTAATTTAGACTTAGTCAATTACCCAGAATATGTCATTATAGCCTTAGGGGAATGTGTTGTTATAGGATGTGTTTGGTACTGTGGAGAGTAGTTTTAGGCTGGCTGTAGACTAATTTAGCTCTTTTTGTTATCATGAACATTAAGGCATGAACTTAGACCCTATATTTTAGGTCGTTTTGAACTATCATGAATGTTAACATTTGTCTATCTGGCATAAGGTTTTTCTAATATGGTGGTCTTTTTGTGTCACCTGTCTATGCTTTTACCCGGTACAAGAGTTGTTGAATTTTCAATTTTGTACTCTAATTGATGTGTCAAAATGTGAAAGAGTGCTTTTCTTTAGCAGCCTCAAATATGATAGGTATGTTTCTTCCCGTAATTTTATTTTACAGGCAATCGAACTTTATTAAAAACTAAAGGGCACACCCAAATACACATGACATATACAAAAGAAACAACTTAAAAAAAAAAGAAAAAAGAAGATAATTAAAAAAGAAAGAGAAAAAAAAAAAAGAAAAAGTCATGTCAACTAGAAATAAGAAAACAATCATAGGCAGCCATCAACTGGAAAAGGGAATTGAAGAAGAAGGCTTTTAACTCCACCATCGTCCTCTCTTTGTTTTCAAAGCTTCAGTCATTTCTTTTTCTTCAAATGCACCACATCAAGCAAAGCAGAATCTTCTTCCGGCAAGCTTCACTTTGGGGAGTTTCTTCCCATTATTTATGGTTAAATGTTGTTAGTCTTGGCTTTCCAATTAAAAGTCTCAAGCTCAAGGTCTTCTATTGTTTGTTATTCTAATTTGTGAATCATGCATCTTCCTTATTGCATTATTTTCTTTGTTTGCTGGTTGTTTGTCTTCTAAGTTAACTAAGAATTACCCGATCCGTGTGGAGGGGGCACTTTGCACGAGTCTAAGGTTTAAACGACAGGGGTGGGTATACCAAGTAGCTGTTCCTTGAAGGGGTTCCTCGTCATAAAAAAAAATAAAATAAAAAAAAATAAAGAATTTTTTTTTTTTTTTTTTAAAAAAAAAAAAGCAAAAAAAAAGGAGTAAGTGAACTGAGAATGCGTACATATCATTGCTATCATAGATTTTCTCAACATAATTACTTGCATTTTCTGGTATTTTTTGTAAAGCAGAGGCTGATATGAGGCGTGAGGAACTAGAAAAGAAGAAGAATAATAAGGTTGAATTTGTTTCTGGAGGAACACAATCTGGAACAGTCGCTCCTACACCAAAAGTTAATATGCCTATTCCAGGTCTGTAAAAGACCTCATTTTTTTAATTCAGAGGGTTAAGTTGGCTTTCAAAGAATATTCCTTTTTAAAAAAAATAAAAAAAATTGGGTCATGGCATGTTCTTATACTAAGTCATTTTGTAGGTGTTTCAACTGCAGCTGCTACTGGTTTGCTATCTGTGCCACCTGCAGCCGATACCACTACTAGGGATGGTAGACAGAACAAGAAATCTAAGTGGGATAAGGTTCTCATCTATGGATATGGCATTTGTAACTTTCGTATCATATGAATAGACTCACAATATGTTATTACTTCTTTCTTTTTTTTACAGGTGGATGGGGATCGAAGAAATTCTTTGTCCTCTGGGGGCCAGGATTCTATTTCTGCAGCTGGGGCTCATGCAGCACTCTTATCTTCTGCTAATGCTGGCACAGGGTACATGGCTTTTGCGTAAGTTTTCTTAACAGTTTTGAACAATATATTCTTGATCATCGCCTTCTCCCAGCATTTATATACTTATGGTTCCAGTTTGTGGGTGTTGTATTGGAACACAGCTCACTTTGTGCTGGCTTTTCTACTTGAGTTTGAATTAAGTGGCCGTTTTTGAATTTATTGTTTCCCCATTTTTTAGAATCTTTTTATTGACTATCCGTTTCTTGACTCTTACTTCAAACTACTTCTGATGTTAAAGCAATTGGTGACTCAGTTGCCGCAGATGATTCTTAAAGTATTCTTTGATGTCTATTACATTCATATATGAACAATGAATGAGTGGTGTATTAAGTTTCTTAACTGCACCATAATGTACGCATCTGAGGTGGGCTTAGGATCATATACTTGGTTTGGATTATAATTATGCTTCTATGTGAGAAATTAGAAATTGTTACCCGTACATGTTGCAGTAACTGCTAGTTCATCTAATTAAATGGTTAAGTGGGTAGTTTTTGGATTGTTGAACAATGAATTGGTCTTATGTAAGGATATACCATAGCATATAGGGTTCTCCTGTGCCATATTTTATCTATTTGAGGTGGACTGGGGCTTTCGTTGTGGGGTTTGGTAAGTTTGGATATATCATGTTAATTTGGTGCATGTGTAATTTGAACTCACATACTTGTACCCAATTATTTGGATTAGAAGGCACCTTGTCAACCTGGTGAATCTGATCTACTATTATATCCAGTATTGAGAGAGACGTGTGAGCTTTTAGTTGAATATTGACTTCTCTAAAACCTTTCTATTTTTGTCAGCCTTTACCATGCAAGTTTGGAATGTTGATATGATTTCAAATCGTTTGACTGTCTTCTTACTTTAGACTGGTACATACCAATTGTTTTCTAGGGGAAGAACAGTGGAATAATATATGTCTACTTGATATGCATACAAGTTGATAATAATTTTTGTTGCCTTGAACTTTGATAGTGAACTTTCAGCTTCAGGATTATTTGACTCCATTCGCACTTTCATTCCGTTGTAATAAAGTATTGGCTCCCTTAGTTTAATACCTTTTATAGGGTGCTTTTTTGTTTGAAAAAGTATTCTGATGTGATATAAATATGAAAGTAGTTTTGAGTTGTTTGTTAATGTTTTTGCTTTGAAAAGAGAAAGCAAAAGGAAGAAAGAAAAAGTGATATAAAACAAAGCTACATTGTATTTTCTGTTTTACTAAACGATCCGCGGTTATCATGTGGCAGGCAGCAAAGACGGTGGGAAGCAGAAGAAAAAAAAATCTAGTGAAAGGAAGGTGGATAGAAGATCTTGAGCCACGAGTGAATTATCATACAACATTTTGAAGTGGATAAATCCATTTTCTTTTTCCTCACTTATTAAAGGCCATGTTATGGCCTTGTATCTTTTTTACACATGGGTCCTGTATATGGCAAGAATGAAAATGTATTTTTGTCTCTCATTAGTGCTTTGGCCCCCCATTTCTATGATCTTAGGATTAATTTTATCTTTTCTCCCAGGAATAATCTATTGTAGTGAAGTAGCATTTTCTTTCAATCTTGACGGGTTCATTTATGTATATCCTTTTTTGCCCGTCAGCTAAAAGAAATAGAAGAGAAATCCCCTTAATCGTTCATAGTCTGGACCTTTTTTTCTTTTTTCTTTTTTCTTTTTTGAAGTTAATACTTATAGCCGCTGCAAGCTTTGCCGTTCACTTCGAAGCTCAATTTCATTTGGTGCGATTTTGTACGTAAAGCCAGCGATCAAGGTTTCTTCTGCTTTCCAGCTCTCACTTGTTTAACTATTAAGTGCCAAAGAAATACACGTCCCAACGAAGTAATATTGGTAATTTAAAAAAAAGAAAAAAGAAAAAAGAGAGAGAGAGAGATTGAGAGGGAAAAATGCAAATCAAGTTCATTAGATTGCACTGATTTACAATAGATTTGCTTTAAGTGCTATCAAAAAACGCTAAAACAAATAAGTTGTAGTTTTTTCAACGTTTCAAATTTAATTTTAAGTTTTTAATGAGAAATAAGGATCAAAATTAAATTTGAATTATTAAAAAATTGTGCAGTAGTTTTTTTACGACATTTAAGCCAAATCTGCTTGCAATAAGCTCTTTTGAATTTTTTTTTTTTTTTTTTTTAAAGGATTTAAAATTCTTTGTGGTGAGTGTAAATAGTAAATAACTCCTCACGTTGACTTGCCCTTTGAAATGCTGATGGAATTCGTCAATGTATCACATCATCTCCGATTAAAATTGGACACAGGTATCCTATAATAATAAATATAAATATAAAAGGAAAAGAAGAATGGATCATTTTGGGGGTGGCTAATAATTTGATTTTTTTTTATTTTTTTATATTTATATATATATTTTTTCTTTTTATATTTTTATTAAACGTGACACTTGTTATCTTCTAATTAAAAATAACGTTGACAATACCGTTAAAAATTTAAAGAAATGCGGACATAACAATTTATTTGATAAAAATTTTAACCGTAGAGAGTAAATTTGATAACTTTTGAATCTTAGTGGTTTTTTTTTTTTCTTTTTTTTTGGTGGTGTCTTCCATACACCTATGGTCGGTGGCTCTCGTTGATGGTCTCAATCTGGCGCACTCTCAGTATTCTCTTCACTACTGTAGTTCTCACTCCGATGGGGCTTGTTCCAGTGGTTAGACCGCCTTAACTAATGGTCAATTTTCTTAACTTTTGTTCAAGAATCTATAAAATCGTATAAATTATTTGACATATTCTCTTTTAATTTTTGTTTGCTTGCATTGAATAGGTTGTATGGGGCCAATCGGAAGCTTATTATTTGTTGTCCAACCCTTTTGTTTGTAATCTCATAAAAAAAAGAAAAAAAAGAAAGAAGAAGAAGAAGAAGAAGAAATAAAATAAAAAGCATTTGTAAAATAGAAGATTCCATTCAAAGTCAAAATAAATAAATAAAGACTATTCTAGAAGAAGCTGCCCCGTTGCCCAAGCAAACTCTTCCCACACAACCGCTATATAATGAGTCCTTCCGTCCGAGCCTTCACATATTGTCATCGTGTTCTTCACGGCAAACTTACGCTACGCGCTCTTTACTTTCTCTTCCACAATGCCTCGCCGAAGCTCCGGAGGTACGTTTCCAGCCGAAGCTACGAATCTTTTTGTACGTAGGCTTCTTGGGTTTATGTTCCAAAGAAAAAACGTAATTTGTTTTTCTTCCAAAAAGTTCTTTTCATCTGATATTAGTTTAGAACTATTAAGCATTTAATCTCGAGCAAGGGTTGGGATTTTTCGGATTTTATCTGTAAGACGAGTGCTGAGTGCCTCACCGTTTCGTCACATAAATTTGAGGAACGAAATTGAAAATTTCGCTTCGTTTTCTGGGTCCTGTCTTGAACGGCCTGTGCAAGATTCCAGGTCATATTTTTATTCCTAGGGTTTATTTACAAGGGGATGAAGCATTAGAGAATATCGGGAACATGTCACTTTGGTATAGTTTTAAGGTAAACATGGGAGATGAGGATATTTTGATTTGTAGAAAGTAACCCATACATGTGGTAACATGGATTTACAAGTTACTTTTCAAGTTTTTATAACTATGGCAATATTTATTTTTTATACTTTTGACGATAAAAAATGTAAGCCACCAAATAAAAAAAAAAAGGGTTGGGAGCTGTATGTCGACCAGAAATTATTTTTGTTGGGAAAAATTGGTAGATTTGTGTTGACCTTTGGAAGTATTTAGCGTCGGTTTGGTTTAACGGGCATTTTAAAAAATGTTTTTTTTTTTTGCACGTTTTCAGACCCGCAACATTTTATTGCCTCGAAAAACAAGGAATTTGACCTTTTTTTTGTTTTTTTTGTTTTTTTTTTTTTTTTTTAAGGAAAATGCTAGAATTCCCACCCTTATCCCACCCCAATCCCACCAACTCTAAGTGTTTTAATTTTTTTATTTAATAAATCAATTTTCAACTTTTTACACTTAGGGTTGGTGGGATTGGAGTGGGATGGGGGTGGGAATTCTAGCACTTCCCTTTTTTTAAATGAGAGACTTCATGATTTTATTTAAAATTACGCGTTTGGCCTGGAAATCACAAGGCCAAATGCACTCTTAACCCATGGTTTATTGATTGGTAGGTGACTTTTGTGGTTTCTTATAAGGTCTATCTTTCTTTGATATATATAGGAGTGTCTTTGTCCCTGCCCATATCACTGTTTTTTCTCATATCCTTATGAGTTTGTAGCCTGCTGTTCGCCCAGTGATCGGGAACTCTGAAAACTTATGATGTCATTTTTGCAGGAAGACCAGCTTCCCGCCCTGCTGCCCGTGCACCAGTGCGTAATCCTCCTGCGCCAGGTAACGTTATGCATGGATTTTGTAAACCTTGTATTGCATACAATGTGTTCACCTATTTTCTAGAGGTGTTTTGTGATTGCTTCTTGATTCCCTTGCTGACATCTTCCCCTGGAAGTGTTTACTGTTAGAAAGAATACAAAGGGAAGTCCTTGACATACTTTTTTATTTTCTGGGAGTTTTTTTGTTTGTTTTGTTTTGTTTGTTCTCATGATTATTTAATTAAATCGGTGATGTTGAGCGCTTGACAGTCATGTGGGTGTGCTAGTGTCGTCTTTAGTAGGGCAGTATGAACATGTGGGTAACACATTTTGTGCTTGGGAATGTGAGAATCCTGTTTGAGTGGATGGATTTGGATTTAGGATTTATAGAATTGACTGCACAATTTTGGAATGAGAAAATGGTGAAGCTGTTTAATATTGTTTGTATCAGACTATGATGTTCCTATTAGTATGATTCTGTATGCTAGTGATGATAAACGTAGACTTTGTGGTTAATCTGTTTTTTTTTTTATTGTTTTTTTTCTGCAGCTTCTCCTGCTCCTCCTCCAGCACCCGTACAAGGTGGAAATGGGTCCATGATGGGAGGACTTGGTGCCGCCATTGCAGATGGTGAGTATTAAGTTTTTCTTGGTGCCGCAAGGGTCTCTGTCCTTATAAATAAAGCATATGTATATAAATTCATGGGATCTGACAGAAGTTTATTGGTTGATGCACAGGCATGGCCTGGGGTACTGGCACTGCCATCGCTCACAGGGCTATGGATGCTCTGATGGGTCCTCGTGTGATCCACCATGAGACTGTTGCTTCATCAGCTCCTGCTGCTGCACCAGCACCAAACATGACTGTTCATGGAGGTTCTGACGCTTGTGTTGGTCAATCCAAGGCCTTAAGTGATGTATGGTTCTCCTGCTCATGCCACATGTTACGCTATGCTTTACTTGCTTCTGTAGGTGAACTATTTGGTTTGTGAAGTGGTGCTAACTCAGGCATTGGTAGATGAATAATATGTCAACTACTCGACTTGCTTTATATGGGTATTTTGTTTTTTCTTCTTGCATGTGATATTTATTCCCTGAGAAATGCTAAACACATTTTCAAGTGCAAACTCCGCAGAGAAAATCACCGTTGGATCCAAAATTCAATGGTGATTTTCACTGCCATGTGTAAAAGTGCTTGTAGCATTTTTCATTTTCTCATGTTTACTACGGAAATGTGTGTTAAGATGAACTTTTCTCTCTTGTTTTGAGCATTTAGGAAATGTTTTTACTCTGGAAGGTAAAGTGGTATGTGGATATCAGTCACTGTTTACAACTATTTTGAAGTATTTACATATGTATATCCTCTATCTTCACTTTTTAACATGGCATCCATCCATTAGGAGTTATTTGATGCTAAATTGTTTAAACTATGTTCATAATTCTTGTTTATAGTTCTTCTCTCAGGTGATTCCAGATTCTGCTTCTCACCCTTTTTACTCTTCTCACTTTCTTTGCTTCTTAGCTATTTCTAGTCATTTGATTGATTGTATTCAGTGATCATAGTTATTTTTTTAATGAAGTCTAAATTTTATACATTTCTTTTGCAGTGCCTGACCAATTATGGGAGCGACATAAGCAAGTGCCAGTTCTACATGGACATGTTGCAAGAATGCCGTCGAAACTCGGGGACTGCCTTGAAAGCTTGAAGTTGATAACGGCTAGATCTATTAATTTGTGCCTTCATTTTTTGTCCTCACAAATAGGACGACGCGATTAGGTTTCAAAAGTGTTTTTATTTTATTTTTGTATGTTTTCAGGTTGAACTTACCATGTGATGGTTTGGGAAGATAATGGCCTGATATAGACATTACTTGTAATAATATCCTTCCTGGATTTTATGTATCTGGTCGAGCGTGACATGTTTAAATGTTTAATATTCCCTTACTCTTGAGCTTAAAACTTTGAGCCTTGTTCTTGCTCTGGGCATCGGCATTAAAGTTTTAGCATAAAATAATTTTCGTCATAAAATATTTTTTAAGAAATCATTTTTCAGGAAAAAAAATTTTGTCAAAAATATTTTTTGGTGTTTAGCGTGTACGGAAAATTACAAATATTTTTTTATACTTTCATTCAATATATTAAATAATAAAAGATCAATTTTTATTTACAACATAAAAATATTAATATAAAATAATATAAAAAAAACAACTAAAAAATTATGATTTTAAAATTGGGATTGTTTTAAAAAAATATATTTTTAAAGTGGTTGAAATTTTATGCTTGCAGGAATCCGGTCATTTGACCGGAAGCCGGCCAAATCTGGCATAGTATTGCCGGAGCCGGTGACGATTGCCGGACGTTGTCGGATACCAGCAAAAAATTTTCAGATTTCGGCACCGACCAGATTCCAACCAATGTCAAAATCAAGATTGTCGGAATCTGGCGATAGTCGACTGCTTGAGTGTGAAGGTCGATTGCGTCATTTAAAAAGTGTAAATCATTTTTTGAAATTTTCTAAGTATTTTTGTCAAATGAAAATCATTTTATGGTTGATTATTATTTTTGCTCCCATTAAATATCGAAAAATATCAAAATCATTTATCATAAGCTATTTTACACCAAAACAAACGAAACATTAATTGCAAAAATCACTAATAAAGAGCGGCCTTTAGTCCCTTTAGACTAAAGGCTGCTTATAAGGTAGTTTGGGTAGTGAAACTGGCAGCAGCTGTCGTCTTGTAAAGATGCCTTTATGGTTGCTTGCTCGTATAGCCTGTGCAAGATCATTGTGAACAATGCTAAAAGTAATAACATGAAGAAATACTAGATATCTCAACATTTTTTTTTTAGGATTTGGTTTCAACCTGATGTGTCACAATCCTATAAGATTGTGGCACACTTCTCAAAATGATAGATCTCATGGGATTGTAACACATCAAGTTGGAACCAAATTCTGAAAAAAAGTGTTTGGATGTCTAGCATTCCTCAACAACATATGATATAATAGGAGAATAAGGACATATATCTTTCTTAAACTACTACTTAATTGTTAATGTCTCTTTCAAATTATCAATTGTGTCATTGTTCCTTTTCAAATTACTAAAAAATGTTAATTGTAACGATCCACCCCCAATGATACAATATTGTCCGTTTTTTGCTTCCCAAACCAGTCTTCCCAGAAGGTTACCCATCCTGAGATTGCTCTCGCAGAAGCATGCTTAACTGCGAAGTTCTGATAGGTTTATGACCATCACGACTTTAAAATACGTTGTGTCATAAAGGGTGCATTTATACATATAAGCACATCCTCATTCCCAGGCGATGTGGGACGTCACATTAATGTTTTCCTAAGATCAACAAAAAGACGAAAATAATCATAAATTTGTTTGAATAAAATAAACATGTCCTTATAAATTCAAGAAAAACTAAAAAGTTAAAAATAAAATAGGATAAAAACTTAAAAAAAATTAAAGAAAAAAAGAATTTTTCTTTTTTTTTTTTAAAAAAATATAAAAACGAAAAAAAATACTGATAATTATAAAAAAATAATAATAAAAAAAAAACAAACGAAAAAGAAACTGTTTATTTATTTATTTTATAACTTTTTGTTATTTTATATATTTTTTAATAATTTTATGAAGATTATTTCGGTCATTAGAGAGAACATAGACATTTTTTTTGTAGATTAGGAAATGACATTAACCACAATGAAGTAGTTGTTTTAAAAAGTTATATATACTTTTTTTGATATAATAATACTGGTTTTTGTATCCCATCACCTTAGTTAATCAGTGATGCTATATACCTGACATTATTTTATAAAGCTGGCATAACATTAATGCTAATTCATTCTTGTATTTATTTTTTATTTTTTTAACAAAGATTGATTTAAAAGGATAATAGTGAGGTATATATCATTATTCTTAGTTAACTAGAATAGGTATGCTATATACAATATTTTTATTTCATAATTATTTTACGATATTAATATAGTAGTTTTAATTAACTCTTAAAGTTTTTTTGTTTGTTTTTTAACAATAAATGATTTAAATGTTAATCAAGGCCGTCAAATTAATATTATAAAATAGTTGTAAAAAAAAAAATGGCTTATAGTATTTTTTCTAACTAAAATGATTTGTGATTTAATAATATTATAAATTATATTTTTATCTTGCTACTATTTCCCGACACGATGATGCGTCAATCTTAACAACCTTTTTGATAAGTCTTCGTTAAAAAGGTTTCTGAGTTTCTGTCTGTCTTTGTAACAAGATTGAGAATCGTTCATCCTGATCCATCGAGGAAAAGTGAAGTCCACTCCGACATTTGTAATCTGCTTTCTAGCTTATCGTAATTTAGTGTAACCACCTATAATGATTTTTTTTTTTTTTTTTTACCTCCTTTGAATAATAATAGTTGTAGACATTTTATCAAATAATTTTAACTTGACAAAAATTTCAAATCATTTTTGGTAAGAGAGCAACCTGTGTGTGGTCATGGCTACACACACTTTCACTTCTCCACATAAATTAATATTTTTTCTTCACATTTTTAGGTGACTTTTAAAATTTTATTGGCTTTAATATAAATATTTATTAGATTTTAATTTAATAGTAATTTTAAAAATCACGTAAAAGTGTGAAGAAATGGGTATGAAGAAGTGGGAGTGTGTGTAATATAGAAAGAATAATGTGAGAAATACATGTTATTTTAATAGCACGTGCTTCTCACATATTTTTTTTAATAGCATTAATGAAAAAATATATACTTTTTTACATGTTTTTTTAAAAGTATTAATAAAAAAATATATATTCTTCTTATTTAAAAGACATGTATGACGTATCACTCCTATACGCGGGTCGTATACAATTCCCTACGTACAAAACCTGTCGGTAGAAAGTTTCTGTCCGTGTAATAGTACTCGTTCTCTTCCTCCTCGTCCCTACACTGAGGACCGCGAAAAACCGAACAGTCCGTTAATTTTGAATTTGAAAACAAAATCGAAGACAATAATGGCGGTGACCCGTACAAGCAAGCAAAAAGAAGAGGAGGTCCCAGAAGTAGAAGAGAAAGCAAAAGCCTTGCTATAGTCCCAACCTTTTCCCTCAGCTTTCCAAACAGCTCAGCTCCGCCCAAGGTAGAAATCTCTTCTTCCTTACGGCAGAGACTCAATCCAGCGCCACCTCACACCAAGACCCACGAAACTTAAACCCTAATTCTTGGCCTTGTGGCGTTCTTAACTACCCCAGAAAGTTCGAAATGGACGAAAACGACAACGTTGCGGATTCGAGGGACTCGGCGCTGTGTGTTCCGGGTTCGAGGTTGCTTCGAACAGGGTTCGCGCACACCAGTTGCACAGGTTTCTGTTTATTGGATTTTAATTTGTTATTATTGTTAATTTCCTTAGATTGTTTGGTTGGAGAGAGATTTTAAGAAAAGAAACCAAAATTTGTGATGTTTACATGGGATAATTCAAGATAATTGGGTTCTTTTTCGCAGTCACGGCCAAGGTTTAGGGTTTATCTGGGTTTCGTTGCGTATATTTTGACTTATTTATTAGTTTTGGGCTTCCTTCTCTATATGGTTTTCTTTTTATTTCATGTATAGAAGATCTTTATTTAATTTATATGCTCCATTTAGCAGCCTGATAAATGGCGGGAAGATTATTATTATTTTTTTCTTAAAGAAATGAATTAACCTTAAACCCCTCTAAATTTTTGTATAACCATTTGAGCGAATTAAATCAACTGATTTTGTCCTTAGAAACTAAATGGCATTAAGTTATAATTTCTCAAAATTTTCTGGAATTTATTGTGTGAAGAGGCTTATTAGATTTTGTATAATCAGAATTGGATTTTCATTAACTTGTTAATTGATGGTATTATAAATGTATGCATTTTACTTGTAACTCTATCATGTATATTCTGCATATGGTATTATGAGAAAGCAACAAACACATTGAAGTTGCTGGCTTGAACACCACATATTCAGTCAACTCTCACATTACTTGGTCTCGTGAACCAGATAATCCGGTAATATTTGTAAATGCTGGAGGTGAAGCTCTAAAGGAAGAAGGAAATCTTGGTTTTCAAGTTCAGCCCGACAGCTTTTTTCATGGAGGGGATGTTTTAAGAACTGATGAAACTATAGCTGAGGGTGGTGATATACCATCTCTTTATCAATCAGCTCGGGTTGGTAATTTCTGTTATTCGTTCAACAGCCTATCCCCTGGGGACTATTTTGTTGATCTTCATTTTGCTGAAATTATAAACACAAATGGTCCTAGAGGAATGAGAGTATTTGATGTGTTCATGCAGGAAGAAAAGGCAAGTAAACATAAATAAAAAGTTTGTCATGATTTTTCCCCCATTCTTTCTGTCAGCCATTTTTATATTGATTATTGACTTATCTATCGATTTTGAAAATTTTCCTTTTTTGGTGAAAATGGAAGGTTCTAGCCGAACTTGATATCTATTCCATTGTTGGAGCCAACAAGGCATTGCAGTTGGTAGATGTTAGAGTTTCTGTGGAGGAGGATGGGACAATGGTAATGAGGTTTGAGGGAGTTAATGGAAACCCAATAGTTAGTGGGATTGGCCTCAAGAGGGCAGCTAAATTACCTGGTATCTTCACTTCTTACTTGCTACATCAAACCCATGAGAAAAAAGATTTAGTATTGAGACTCATGTCTTATCCTATGACTTGACTAGCATCACAGGTTAAACATGGATACATCATCTGTAACAATTGTGCTGCTGAGATAGAAATTTCATCAGCCCAGGTCAGATATTCTTTGAATAATTACTTAGAAATTGGAGCTTTCAATTACTTATTTACTTTGACTTTGAATCTGATGTGGTTGACAGAATAAATATTTGAGAATGATATCTACTGCCAAGTATGAAAAGAAGATAGAGGAGCTGAAGACACAGTGCCAGCTGAAGACAGATGAATGTCATGAGGCGTGGATGTCACTGACAGCTGCAAACGAGCAGCTTGAGAAGGTTAGGATGGAACTTGACAACAAGTTCCTTCAGAATCTTTATTTAGGTAAGGCAATATCCAATATATTTGTTGACGTTTTACATCATATGGAGGAAGCAAAGTCTTCAGAGTGGATGGTTTCTTACATCTAAAGTATTTTATTTTATTTCAATCTATTTTTTTGGCTTGGGAAATCATCTTTGTGTGTCTTGTTGAGTAGTGGACTGCTTGTTTGTTCCACCTTATCACTATTTCAATTTTTCGTGGTTTGAAGATTCATATTTCTGATTATGGATAATGATTTTTCAGATCAAGCAATGGAAAAGCAAGCAGCAAATTTGAGGGATATTTGTAGTAGATATGAATGTGATAAGAGGCTGTGGGCTGCTGTTGTTGACGACTTAGAAAATAAAGTTAAGGTAAAAACATGATTTCCAACGTTATACTAGTTAACTTCAGTTTTGATGCTTAAAAATGTATATTCGTTGATCCATTTCAGACCATGAAACAAGAGCATTATCATCTATCTCGTGCGGCATACCAGTGTTCTGCTTCCATTCCTGAATTGAACAAAATGGTATTTGCAGTTCAAGCGCTAGGTAAGTTTGCATTAGCACTAAAATGTAATTGCTTTTGAACTTCATGTCTTCAAAATACTATCTAAATTGCAGTTGGACAGTGTGACGATCTTAAATTGAAGTTCAGTGAGGAGCAGGCAAAAAGAAAGATGCTCTATAACCAGATACAGGAAGCAAAAGGCATAATCTTTTCTCATGCTGCATAAAATATTGATGTTCTCCCCACATCTTTGGCGTGTGCAACTCATGCTTTTCTTAACTGCATACATTACAGGGAACATCAGGGTCTTCTGTAGGTGCCGGCCTTTGAGGAAGGAGGAGATATCAGCTGGGAATGCAACAATTATTGATTTTGATGTAACTAAGGATGGAGAACTTGGGATACTTACTAGTGGGTCGACAAAGAAGATCTTCAGGTTTGACCGAGTTTATACCCCGAAGGATGATCAAGGTATGCTATGGAATGTATTAAACTTGGATATATGGTTCTCAAGTCTATGAGCTAGTTACTGGTTTATTTTAAGGGTTAAACACCTTATTGGTACCTGTGGTTTGACAACTTTATTTTTTGTCCCCTGTGCTTTTATTTGTATCATAAATAGTACCTGTGTTATGTGAAAAGACGGAGATAGTACCTTCGTCCATTTTTCTGTCTAAAACTAATGTTTGGCCATGTCATTGGACAGGTGTCGGTGTAATAATGCAACACCTGTCCCCCAGATACAATGTCAGCACCACATCAACATTAACGTGGCTACCATTTTTTTTAATTTTAAGGATTTTTTTAAAAAAAAATAATAATAAAAAAATTTGAAGTGTTGGCTCAGCCACCCCTTTGGGCTACATGGGGTGGCTGGCCACCCCCAAAGCCAGTTTTGGGGGTGGCCGAACCACCCCCATGGCCCTGACTCTTGGCATTAGCCTTTTCTTTGGTTTTCTATCTAATGTGCTTCTTGTTCCCCTCCCCATTTCTGTTTTTATTTTTCTGATATCATTCCCTATTCAGTCTTGTGCTGAATTTTTTACCACTGCTTTTCTGACTTGTGAATGATCTTCACTGAAAATTCCACATCTAGAGTAGTCCTGGTTCCAGATGATATTGGACAATGGTTTGTCCATGGATACTATACATGTGATATATTGACATGCAGATGTTCTTTACTGAAAGCACCAAATCTGGAATAGTTTTTGGTTCCAAATGAGATTGACTCAAAGTATGCTCTTTCTATAACAGTTGATGTATTTGCGGATGCTTCACCGATGGTAGCTTCGGTGTTGGATGGCTACAATGTCTGTATATTTGCATACGGGCAAACAGGGACAGGAAAAACATTCACAATGGAAGGCTCAGAGCAGAACCGAGGAGTCAATTATAGAACCTTGGAGCAGTTGTTCAAAATTGCTCAGGAGAAAAAAGAAACTTTCACATACAGCATATCTGTTAGTGTGCTTGAAGTCTACAATGAGCAAATCAGGGACTTGCTTGCCTCTTCTCCAACATCAAAGAAGTAAATTTTCCATCTCATTCATTGAATCAAATTACTCAAAATAGCTCAAGTTACTTGCCATAAATCTTTTGCACACTGAAAAATACGGCTTACTTAACATTAGTTTAGTTTGGTCATATGACATGTAGATCACTTTGATTTAGGTTGTGTTATGCATCTGTTTTGACTGCATATTGCAATCTTAACTTGCCTTGTATATTAGGTTGGAGATAAGGCAAGCTTCTGAAGGGGTTCACCATGTGCCAGGAATTGTTAAAGCCAAAGTTCAGAACATCAAGGAGGTCTGGAGTGTTCTGCAAACTGGAAGCAATGCAAGAGCTATAGGATCAAACAACGTGAATGAACACAGTAGCCGATCCCATTGGTAATTATTAATTGAGACTCTTTTTGTGTAATGGTTAATCCAGGATTGTCTTTGCAGAAAGAGGGTTTGAAGATAAGTACCCTTTATTATATCATTTTTTAGCTTGCCTTATATCAATCTTTCTTGTTTTTTCTAGCATCCTCTGCATAATGGTAGGAGCAAAGAATTTGATGAATGGTGAGTGCACCCAGAGCAAGCTATGGCTTGTGGACTTGGCTGGCAGTGAGAGGCTAGCAAAAACCGATGTGCAAGGGGAACGTCTCAAGGAAGCTCAAAACATCAATAGATCTCTTTCAGCTCTTGGGGATGTGATTTATGCTTTGGCATCCAAAAGCAGCCACATTCCATACAGGTTTTCCTTTAATCTTTCTTGTATTCAGATACCTTTTGCCTATTTTCATTCTCTAATTTATACGTTGGGATTTTGCAGAAACTCTAAACTCACACATTTACTTCAAGACTCCTTAGGTAAGCATTTAGACACCATTACTATAAGCAAAATGAATCATTTAGACACCAGACAATAATGAAGTCATTTGTTTTAGTATACTTTCTGTAGGAAATGGGTAGCGATCCGGAAGTAAAACCATATTTTATTCTTTAATGTGCTTCAGGGGGTGATTCTAAGACATTGATGTTTGTGCAAATCAGCCCTTTGGAGCAAGACCTAGGTGAGACTATAAGTTCATTAAATTTTGCAACTCGGGTTCGAGGTGTGGAGTTGGGTCCTGCAAGGAAGCAGACTGATATGGGTGAGCTTCAAAAGCTGAGAATGATGGTATGCTTTAGGATTATCAGTTGGAGTGTTCTTTTATTAACATTTGCTATTCACGCACATGCTCATATGGCAAATTTTTTCTATCCATGAATTGAACAAACCAGTACTTAGCTTCTTTTCTTTTTTCCCTTTTCTCTCCAATTTTTTTGAAGCTTGATAAAGCAAAGCAAGAATTGAGATCAAAAGATGACGCTTTGCAGAAGTTAGAAGAGAACTTGAACAATTTAGAAGGTAAGGCCAAAAGCAGGGATCAGCTTTACAGAAGTCAACAAGAAAAGGTGAGTGAACTTGAAGGGCAGATTGCATCAAAGACAGAGTCATGCAGACAGCTGGAGAAGCAGTTGTTTCAACTTTCAGGAGGGGTGCAGAGGAAGGAAGAAATTTGCTTGAATCTTCAACAGAAGGTTGCTTGCCAGATGTATTGTGTTTACTTCATTTACTTCCCTTTTGTCATAGCAACCAAAAATATGTCATCTGACATCTTGATCTGGCTTCCATTTTGCCAAAGGTGAAGGAGCTCGAGAACAAGCACAAAGGGCGGGAGCATGTAGAGTCGATAACTCTTCAGAACAAGGTGCGTGCAATTAAAGCTGTCCCTAATTCAGTTTCAGTTCCAATGATCTTCATATATGCATGGATATCTTGGATCCGCTAGGATGATCTTCACAAGATATCCTGCTTATTGAAGTTCTTCATATGATAGTGTGCTCCAAAGGAAGTGATATGTATCGAGGTAAGGCGACTGCTGCCATCATATTCGCCAGAAAATAATGACTCTTGGTTGATTAATGTGAACTATTTCTTCTGATGAGATGGCAGCAAATGCTTTAAACAATGCAGCAAACTGTTATTGTTGCAGCAATCATAAACATGCTTGATTAATCAAAAAAAAATTGCTTGCTTTCGTTATTCTTCACAGGTTAAGGAGCTTGAGAACAAGTTGAAAGATAGAACACAAGAATTTGAGCGTCATTCCTCAATGCTACAACGAAAGGTTATCTTGTGTATTAAATGTTAAATTATCCTTAACAGTTTTCTCCACAATCGCTATTGTTTGTCGAGAATACATGCAGATCCCCCTTCTCCTTTCTCTCTTTCTCTCTCAACCCCAAATGAACCCAAAATAAGGTAATGGGGGAAATGACCCTGAATATAAGGGTTGTGTGTGTGCGCGTGTGGTTTGTAAGAGCTCACCTAGATTGATTTTGCTAGTAATTAAAAATCCCAATTTGTGCAGTTAGTTCTCTTTTATTTCTTTTTTCAAATCTGGTATCAATATTCTAAGATCCAGTTCCGCACACAATAGAAGCAGTCTTACATGCTAACAAAAACGAATGTGCTTTTGCTCTTACAGGCCAACGAACTCGAAAACAAGCTGACAATGGAAGACGGCAACCAAGGATTCCAAATGCTTCAACGAAAGGTTCTTTTAACATTTTTCGTTTTGCATAAACAAAATACTATCCCGCAGATCAATTGCTTATCCTCTTCTCATTCCTAAATGTTAACGACAGATCAAAGAGCTTGAAGAAAAGTTGAGAAAGCAAGAACAAGAAGAGCGCGTGCTACGAGCATGTTCTGCAGAGAAGTCAGGACCCAAGCTTAATGAAACTAAAGCTTGGTCAAGGGTGCAAGCTTTAGGAGAAATGGATTCTCCATATCTGAGGAACTTAAACTCTGCAAACCGAACAATTAACCAGGAGTCCGTCTTGCTCAAAGGAACTGACACTCTCCACAAAATAAGGAGAAGGAGAGAGCTCCAAAGCATAGGGACTGAGAACAATTTTGTTTTGTCGAGTCCTTTGCTTAATAAGAGGATATTGTCAAGTGAACCAAACAAGGCAAAGAATATTGATCAATCCAAAGCTTTGTCAAGGCTTACAAGAAGTACAAAAACAGACGCTACTGGCCATTTGGCATTTTCTGGCAACAAACCTTATAAATATCAACTACCAGGGGTCAAGGAGAATGACAATAAGTCAAAAATTTGGCTAAGATAGAAGCAAGTGCATTTTCAATTTGTTGCACTTTAATCTTTGTTACATTCAGCTTTGAGCTTGCTCTTGTGCTCCTCGTTTTATGTTTGTTATGATTTGCGAATGTATGAGAATATAAAATGTCCACGAGATATCAATGGTGGGATCAACGAATACATTATTAGACTTTCCCCTTTTTCTTGTTTTCAATTTTTTGAAAGCATTTATATTCAGCTTAACAAATTTACTCTCAATTTTAGTTAAAATTAACCTTTTTTCTATTTTAGCTATTTATTTTCACTGTCATTTAAATATTTTTTTTTAATGATTTATTTTTTCTTTCTTTGAGAGGAGAGAGAATATTAGAGATTTTTAAATGATTTTTTTTAAAAAAGAAAAAAACCGTGAGTAAATAGTGTTCACCAAATTTGGTGAAAACCGAAGCAAATAGTGTTTCAGAATTTTGTTGAGCTGAATGTAGTTTATTTTGAGATGTGATCTGTTGCCACTTCAAGACAACTCTTTGTCACCTTGCTTATATGGTAAGATAGTTTCCTACCCAGTTTTAGGGTTTTTTTTTTTTTTTAATCTATAAGAAAGAAAGAAAAAAAAAGTGTGAAAGTAATAATTGACACGTAAACAAGGGTAATCATAAATTGTATCTTGGAGTGACAATGTATCATATCTCGTTTATTTTAGTCCAATTTTAACATCTTGTACGAGAATCCTGTTAGGCAAGCAGAATTGCTACGGGTCGGATTTGAATGCTCTTAACGAGTTTCTCTGTCCTCGGTATAAGAGTAACGTCTAAGATGGTTGGGTCTAGTAGCCCTTGAATCAACTATTGTTAAATTAAAAAAAACCATGGTTAGGTCTACCAGACATTGCCACGAGTTTTGTAGAATATTTATACCAAATAAATTATTTTTCTGAAAAAAAAAAAAAAAAGGAAAAGAAAATGTTGAACAAGAGAGAATATAAAGATGATGGCAAAATCAAAAACTGCCAGAGGCATTTCACATAGCAAATGTACGACTATACAATATATCAACCTGTAATAACTCAACATCTCATGTGCCACAAATTAACACCTGAAACCCTTTCATGATTGCTTTTGACATAAATCTATATTATCTACAGGACTACTTCGATCCCTCGCATTAAGATTCTCACCCAAATCCAAACCCTTCATTGCCTTCATGAATTGCAAGCAGTAGCCGCTCCTCCAAGTGTTGTTTAGAAGGATACTCCGGTAGATCCAACTGGTTGAAACTGCAAGAATCAAAGAGTTTTCAATCAAAAGGATTTCTTCTATTACACAATGTTGTTAGCACCAAAGTAAAGAACAAAGATCATAAATGGTCAAGGCATCTCATAGATGATGAGAACAAAAAAATAAAGAATAACAAAATTTACCAAGTATGAGCAGAAGGCAAGTGCTCAGGGCTGCCGTAGGCCTTGTGTATCTGAAACTTCTGCGAGCCAGAAATTCCTTGAAGTGCGCTGAAGCCTTCTAAAGGCACCTGGAAAATTGCAAAGAGCAGTGCTCAGACCCATTAACATATTAATTCAAAAAGCCCATGGTGTGCCAAAAAGGCAAACCCAGACATGCAGATATCGCAAAGACGGACAGAAATTATGTACGTGCATAACACACCATTCAGTACAAATGAGGTACAACCAATGTGGTGAAGTCGAGACCCATAAAAGAGTCCATATCGTGTATCAATTAGGTGTGGATTGCACATGGGTGTGTGTGTGTGTGTGTTTGTCTGTCCTCAGAGTAAGGTGTCAAAACATGGACAAAAGTTTTTTTTTTTTTTTTTTTTAACACGCACCCGGTGGGACATGAACAGACGACCTCACCCTCCACCCTGCTACAAAGGGAGGAAGTACACCATTTGAGCTAAAGCTCATTGTACATGGACATTAATTTATCAATCATTGAAAAATTAAGAAATACCATGGCAAAGGAATGAGAGACCTAAAAACCTAAGGCAATGGGAATAAAGGATGGTCCAGGGAAGAAAGGCCATTTAGAAGGGCTTGGTGCAGTGGGTGCCAATTTGTCTAACCGGAATAGTCAAACATGCATAGGAAGTGGGCAACTTGTATGATTATGAAATTCACAGATAACATGTATGGGATCAACTGCTTCAATAAAAAAGCCAACAGACAACAAAGTAGGCACACGTCCATGTGCATCTTCAGACCAAACTCTCCTCCCTTTTTTTTTTCCTTTTTGTTTGAAATTAAAAGTTGTGTTATTTAGAAATCAGGGAGAAATTAAGTTAAAAATAAAAAAGTAGTAAAATAGAAATACCTTAGAGGTGCCAGTCACAAACTGCAAAAGCCGAGCCTTATCCTCCTTGCTGAAACCCTGAACAACTTCCCAATACCACTGAATAACAGGAGATGCAGGACTGTATCCAGAATACTCGGTATTTGCCCTCATATCATCCACTGAAAGACATAGGTGCAAAAATGTTTGTTAGAACTGTATTATTTTGTACTTTTGGAAAATTTTGAGGAAAATCATCTTCAAGTCAACAAAAAATAAGTAAAGTGAGGGACACTCACAATCAATATCAGGAAGCCCACTAATCAGTAATTCAAGTTCCTTGTCATTGAAGATAGAAATTAATTCCCTAGCAATTAATTCATTGAATCCTTCCAAAAATGCATTTATTTGAGGACGAATAGCAGTCGTTAACCGATGTTCAGCAACTAAATCAACATATTGGTGTTTATTCTCCTCCGTAACTTTAATATTCCGTCCACCAGGAATGAGTTCATAGTCAGTCACCTGCATTAGATTCACCACATGTAACTATAACAATAACATTTTTCACCAGACACCAAAATTCACGGAGGAGTCCAGAAAGATCCTTACTTCTGTCCTTTCATACAATATCAGCTTCTCCTCATCAGCATCAATGCTAAATGTAAGATGCAGAACATCACTTATATCATTCTGCAAAGGCAAACACACACTAAGGCAAATTGACCCTAACCAAAATTGGAGGGAAGCTATGTGAGAGAAAAAGAGGGGCGGGGACAGTTGCATGTAGCCTACCTCAAGCATCCACTTAAGGTTTTTATAGTAATCGGGATCAATGGCTTCAATGTCATGATAAGTAACTTTTACCCCCAATATATGCTTGTAAAAGGATCGAGTGAAATGGACATCCAAGAGTTGCCCATCAAGAAGTGCTTTCCCAACCTGAAAAGATAAGGAATAATCAAGAAGCGCACAACCAATTTCTCAATGCAATGAGAGAAACTAAAAGTGTACTTACCACTCGCCCAACAAATTTAAAATATGATAGATGTTCTGTTTGATAAGCAGAGTTAGGGTTTGGCTGAAATGTTGATTCATTGCCCACTGTCGTAAAAAGCAGTGCTCCTTTGTCAAAAATAACCCTGGACAGTAATTGATACCACTCCCTCGTAAGTCCACCTGCATCAATACCTTCCTCTCCTTGAAAGTGAACCGTCAACCTCCCCTTCAATTCTTGAGTGGATCTCATTCGCAGCTGGTTATATGAATCTTCAAGAATGTAGGCTCTCCTTACAGAAATTCTTAAAGGACTGTGATGGTGATCATGTTGATGCTTTATCTTTGATCTGAAGTGAGCACGCTTATTGTCAAAATCTATAAATCTAGGAACCTTCAGCATGAGGGAGAAGGACTTCTCAAGCAATCCAGGATTTTGCCGGATGAACGCATTTAGCAGCTTCCTATGCTTCTCTGAGAACTTCACAAAAGCAGCGTGTTTTTCGTCAGCTTTCAGAGCATGCACTGAGGTTTTGTGCTGTCCAACAAGGCTGGGATCTTCAACCTCTGAAACTGCAGCAACACTAAAATCATGACTAGACCCTGGCTGCGTGGGATGCAATTTCTCACACACCACAAAGAAAGATTCTATGTATGGTAAGATGTTCTGAGAGCCCGCAGGGAGTGGAGCCATTACACCAGAGGGTTTCGAGGTGGATGTTTTAGATGAACTCAGCAAATCAGGGGCTGAGTCTGAGTAAGTCTCTATTTTGCTTATGCAAGTGCTCAGATCCAGCCACAAAGGCTCCAAAGCTGCATTTATGTCCCGCATCTGAGAAAGAGCAGCTGTATACTCCTTTTCAGGAGGAATTTGCAGAACATTCTCTTTCTCACTCAGCATGTTAACTAGAGAGCTTAACGCCTGCAGAACCCTTAAGATTGCAGCTCCATCAGAAGATGTTGTACTGAGAAGTGCTTCCACAGCTTCACCAAACATGCGTAACTCATCCACAGCAGATGTAGTCAAATTTTGAATGGCTCCAGCTAGCTCAGTAACGAACAGATGACAGTGAATTGGAGCATTAGCCACCAATTTCTTCATTACCTCCGACACTAGAGCATATGCATTATCTGACAGTCTGTGAGTAAAATGCAGTATGTTAGACCAAGTGAATATACTACTCAATGTACAAGGTCAAAATCACATCCACTCTTAACACGAGAACTCAAACAAACCAAATGTGTAAGACATGTCATCAAAATGAATTTGATAGAAGCTACAGTGCAGGTGTGAGAGGGTCAGTCGTGTGTCAATCACATATAGATTCTTTTATGCCTACGCATGGACCTCAACCACTACAAAGTCTACACACCAGAATGCATGGTGGAACCCTTGAGTGATGCAGGCCCAATCAAAAAGTGACCTAGCTTTCCCAATAAAATTGCCATTTATACAAATGGATGAATGTATGGAACTGAAAACATATAAACAAAGAATAACAAAAAAGAAAGAAAGAACAGAAATCCAGTTATCCAGTTCATAGTAGTCAAATATAACAATTCGTACAGAAAATTCAATTTATATAGACAACAGCAACATCATACCCCTCCCGTGCAAGCAATGAGCATAGAAGTCGAAGTTCTGCTTGCGGCAGGTTAAGCAGTACAATTCGGGTATCAAATTCCTTGTGCGCGCCGGAAGTGGTGGGTTTGGAGGAATCAACATCCTTTGCCGTTGCAGCAACCCCGGAAGAAATTTGACCAGATTCTCTATTCATCCCAACATCCAATGCCAAAATTTCTGGACCAGATGTATGTTCAGAGGCAGATTCCCCAGATTTGTCAGATAAATCTGACTTACTTTCAGCATTATCAATGATGACCTCCAGTAAGTTAAGAAGCTGGAGAAAAAAAAAAAACAGAATGTAAAACTATCTCAGCCAACCTGCCTAAATGAACTAATATAACACAAAACAAAATACCACATCACCTGTTCAAGATGGGCTATACTCCTCAGATAAAGGGGTTGATTCAAGAGGCCCAAAAGCAATGCAATGGATATGTATCCTTCCTGTCGTTCACTCCTATCCATTTCATCCTCTTCAACAACCATCACAGCTTTACCCCGTGCCTGATCAGTATTCTCTGTCTCTAGTAAAGCTGGGTGGGGGAGCCTAAACTGAAGCAAAATCTTCGCCACAGATGGGTGATTTCGAGACAAATAAGTAAGAGTTTCAAGAATGCGCCGAGACACCAAGGGAGGAACACCTATAAGACAAAACAGTACATAAGAAGCTGATGACTAGGTGCGTAGAAATCTCTGACACTACAACAAGGGAGTCTTTTGAATACATGTTAAAATCACTAACACAGCAACAAAAGAGTCTATTGAACATCCAAGTCAAACTACAGAATGCACACAAAGTGAAAAAAAACCGACTATATTTTTTTTTTTTTTTTAAAAAAAAAAAAAAGCTCTCTCCTGTCTATTTGAACAATAAAAAAAAAACAAAGATATACACTTAAAAGAAAAAAGAAAAAAAAAACAATGATTTACACTTCTCATTACACAACGCAGACAGGGAAGGGAACACAGGTTAAAACATCAAATATAACACCCTAATCAACACTGGATGACCGTGACAACCTTTGAAGGACCAGGACCTCAAAGTATCATCCACATGTCCTCAACAGAAAATCTAACACCATGTTCCGCCTATTCTTAAACACACCTTGACTCAAAAATAATTATAGGCAAAACCAACACTTTCCCATCGAAAGGATAGATTAAATAAGGGGTCTTACCATCAAAAGACTGAGGACGTGAATACATCACATTACTCTGGCAAGCATAAAGCCGATAAGAAGGCTCAGCAGCAATCAAGTTGTTGATATGCTTTCTTCTATCAAGCATTAACATGTCCATGAGAATCTTCACCAAAGAAGTTCTGGTTTCCTGATGAGCACATAAATTGAGAAGAAGCCTCTGCAGCTGACCTTTGTATAGTGGCTGCAATATTATGCCTATCAATGAATATATAATAAAGGGTAACACCTATAAAGTACAAATCTGAGTAACCAAATTTGTACCTGAACTACACGAAGCAACCTAATCATGGCATGCAGGGCATCTGTGTCAACTAAAGGAGCTCCATCAGCTTCAACTAGCTTAGCTCCAATTGACCTACGGGCAATGCTTCCTCCAGCTCTCTCCAGGCTAGATCCTATACCGTCACCTCTTCTTGAAGGTTCACCTCTACGATTCCTAGAGTACATACCAAAGAGGGTGCGACTATAACGGTGTGCAAACCTTTCGCGCAACATGTTTGCCTCCGCAACAAGAGCAGGTGTGAGATTCGCAAGGATAGCATCAGATGAAGTTAAGAGAACCTAAAAATGAAATATACAGAAAGAATTAAAGAGGCCTATTTCAATTCTATATATGTTTCAATAAGTAATAAAACGAATAAAAAAAACACACTCCAATGACTAATGTACCTCTTCTCGCAAATCTGAAGGAAATGTTGCAATTATCGAGACTGTATCCATTTCAACAGGCTGACCTTCCAGTTCCTGAGATTGATGTAGCCTTTGTGCTTGCTGCTGTGCTAGAACTTCTGCTCGGATGTCGGGGGGAAGGGCTGCAAGGAATTCTGGATCAATATCTCCAGCATTTTGCGGTTCAGCATTTGAGGGCTGAGCCACTTGACCCTGTTGAGCAGAAAGAACTTCAGCACGCAGCTCCTCCGGAAGAGCATCCAAGAATGCAGGATCTATTGCTCCAGCACTGGCATCACTGTTGATTTGCTGCTCTGCAGCTGGACCATCCTGATCTGCTTCCCGACTAGAACCTTCTGGCACTTCAGTTAAACTATGAAGGGATGCGTCTCTCCCACCAACAGGGGTAGAATTCCCAAAAGACACATTTGTCCTTCTTGCACGAGCAGCCTGTGGGTCACCCAATGGCGTTCTATCTGTAGAAGCTTGCCTCTCTCCACCATCATCATGGCCATCAGCACTTCCAATTTCAACATCTAGGCTTCGCAGGCTCTCACCTAAGGTCGCCCCACTTCCACTGCTTGCTTGGCTAACAGCTTCAACATCCCGTACAGCTGCATCATTGTGTTCGAACTGCATTTCAACAGATTGTGATTGTGTACTGGATGCATCTGTTCCTTGTAGGGATTCACTTGCAGCAGGCCTTGCATTAATAGAGCTATTGATTGCCACAGTCAGAGGTGGCACATTACTACTTTCATTGTTTTCAAGAGCAATGGGCCTCACACCTGCTTCTGATTCCGGTAACTGACTGGCTTCACCTGTGCTTTGAGGCTCCTGTACTGCTGTGTTCTGATCAGAAGGCTGCTCACTAGTCGGTCGCCTCAATTGGGAAACAAGCAGCTCTTCGAGGCCATGTAACACTACACTTGCATTTGATCCACCACTTTGCTGGTTATCATCTAGCCACAAGTTCAAGCGGTGTCCATGGCGTCCATTCCTCAGGGATCGGAAAATAGAATCCAACCGTGATGAGGTGCTCTCCAAGTTCCTATCTGGAAAGACGGTGTCACGGGCATTCTCTGCAACAGTAGGTTCCAGCATCAGAGAACAAACTCAAATTTAACATAAGAAGAAAAAAATAAGCCCAAAGGAATTCAAGGTCTAAAAAACCATCCACAGAAGGTGCTTACCAGATTGCCGAGGAGAAGCAGAGTGCATTGAGGATGAAGGTCCCAGTAGAAGAGGATGCCTAGATGGAGTAACATTATCCCCAGTTCTACCCAAGAGACTGTAGATGGATGTAGTACGCCCTTCACGCCTAGAACCAAAAACTTCAACTGGCATCACATGGAGAGTTTCATTAGAAAAACTATTTTCTCTACCAAAAACCTCAATATGATCTAAAACATTTATTCCATTTATGCCCTCCTCCAGCCTCAGTATTACTCCATCTTCATCATCTTCATCATCCTCTTCTTCTTCCTCCATTATTTCTTCATCAAAATCATCATCATCGATCTCATGATCATCTTGATCTGTATCAGGATGGGGCAGATGGTGGACTTCATCTTCTTCCAGATCATTATGCTCCTCATCATCCTCATCCTCATCTTCATCTACTTCATCCCCATCATCCCCAGACATCTCCTCATCATCATCTTCATCAAGATTTTCTTGCCCATGGCGCTGGATTTCAAATTGTATTCCCACTGTCTCAATGCCATTTTCAACACCCCTCGCATCATCAGAAGTTTCATGCATATAGTCATCACCAGCAGCAGGACCAAAACCTCCATCAAGATCTTGGTCGTGTTCCATGTCGTCTGTAACAGCCTCAGAGCCACCATAAGTTTGGACAGGATTATAAGACTCAACGTTGTCAGCTGGCACAGAATCATGATTGAATTGAGATGCTGTTTCCACGGTCTGAGATATGTCACCTGTATTATCCCTTCTTAAAGTTTGAGTAAGATCAGGAGGTTTTGTTGAATTGTCACCCTTCCCTACATTAGAATCAGCAGAATGGATATGCTCCTTGGTTACCAACTCCAGAGCTTTAATTACACCTGTAACAACTTTAGGTGAGTCAGCATGGTCCAGGTCCAACACTTGGAGAGTTCGAGTCAATGACCTAACCAGACCAACATCTATAAAAGTGGCAGAAGCTTCTGCTAAGATGTATGAACCAGTAGGTGTACGACCACCCAGCACATCATTAAGCAGATCAACAAAAGCTGGTATATTGTTTCCTGGTGGGCTAAAACCATTACATGAATCAAAGAAGTCATTAAAGATATTATTGATCTCTGTTAAAACCCTCCTCCTTGCCTCTGTGGAGCGGACACAAGATGCCACCAAAAACTGGCTAGCCCTGGTTGCTAATTTATGCCTCCAGTCAGTATCTATTTTCTTGTCCTTTTTTAAACTCCTAGAATATAAAAGAAACTTGTGAAGAATGTGATGAAATATTCCACCAGGGTATACACCAGCAGGACCCTTTTCTTGAGCACCCCTGCAACTACTAACTTCAGCATCCTTCCGAAGCAGAATGTGAACTGATGAAGCATACATCAAGAGAATCTCTGTCAAAAGCTTCAAAATAAATACAATCTTTGCAAGTGATGCAGAAGCTTCATCACCAATGGCTTCATTCTCTTCAGAAATAGTGGCAACAGCTTTTCCTTTCCCCTTAATCGCAGCGACATCAATGTCCATGTCATTTGATGACGGAGTATCAAGGACATCTGTAACCCCATCATCTTTCAAGGGAGGAATAAAAGTACAAACAGAATCCAACAGAAGCTCAATCACATTTATAAAGCTCTGAGGAGATTTTCGATGGACTTTGAAACCCTTTGAATTTAAATCGTGGGATTTTCCATGCCCATTCCCAGAAGCAACCAAATTCAAATTACCCAAAGCAACTTTCCCATCAGTAGTTTGTGCTTTTTCTTTTTCCAACGATTTCTCCTTCTCTTTCTCTTTCTCTTTGCACTTATCTTTGTCACGATCTTTCAGCAAGACAATAAAGGTCCTTTCACCTGCAATCTCAACTTGGCACAAAGACTGAGCAGCCTGCATAAAGACCACTGGATCCCGTGAAATAACAGAATTTAAATTCGAAAGGAAGGTTCGGGGAGAGACCCTTCCATTTGAATGTCTATTGGTGGCAGCCAAAAAACTGTGCCTTATCTCAGACTCCATTGCTTGCTGGAGAGTTTGGGGATCTTCAAGAACATGACGAATAATATTAGCAGCCAGGTTATCATACCCAGGAAATAGGCTAGTTGTTGGCAAAGAAAGCAGTAAACTTAATCCCCCAGCATCAAGAAAACTAACAGCAACGGAATGAATCCTGGTGAGGGTGGAGCATAGTTGGAGAACAGCATGCATCGTCTCAGAGGGAAGCTGGTTCCTGATACAGCTACAAGCAATCTCAATAAGTCTCTTCTGCTCATTTATATCCGTATGCTTTGGAACTAATCCCAATGCGGACTGCAGCCTGGTTTGCTTGTCCTCATCAATGCTGATAGATGTCTGCTGGCTGTTAACATCATCCTGCTTCAACTGCTCTACAATTTCAGAATTCAATTTTCGATCCACTTGCAAAAGCCGGTCGATAGCAAGAAAAGCAGTTGTTACCCACATAGGAACCTGGCATTTCTCTGGAACCGGTCCAGAACACCATTGCAAAAGTAGATCTGAGGCAACTGCAACCAGACCATTCTTAGTGGCAATTTCTCGCGACCCTTCATCTTCGTGAAGAATTAGAGCAAGAACATGGAAAAGAGCAGATAGCGTGGCACCATTTCCACTTTCAGAAATTGAATTACAATCCTTCAGTCGATCAACAAGAAAGGAGATGACATTAGACCTATATTGTCCTTCATTTTGAGAGCATATCATCACAAGCAGGTCTCGGACAGGAAAAGCAAGAGATTCCTTCATCTGCAAAAGCCTCGTACACGTAGATAACAACTCCTCAATAGGAGGAAGTTGGACCATCTCTTCTTCAAGCTGTTGAGTATTATCACTTGCAATCGCTTCCTTTGTGTCTGATTCAGCATTCCCAAGGGACATGGCAAGTGCACGAGCAAGTTCGTCGTCTTCTTGAGCATCCTCTGGATGGGAGAACAACCACTCCATTGCCAATTCCACAATATTTGCCAATTCCACACCACTTGATCCAACTTGCCTCAGAGCTTCTTCTGCACGAGACCTGGAAAACCCCATCTCTACAATTGTTGAAATAGTAGCTTCATTAGGAGGGGGGCCGGTCACACGAGCACCAGTGTTGCTATTGACATTTTTCACTTCAATACCAGAATAGACGTGCCTTATGATAGAAATAACTGAAGTAATGAAATCATAACTGCAATCAACAAACTGGGGGTGAGTCCAAACAGGAAGCACTGCCTTCAGCACCATGGACTGAAGAACCTTCACAAAAGTCTCAGCATCCCGTGGAAAGGGAACATTACCATTTGACAGAGGTTGGGCAAGCAAGTGTTTTGTAAAAGGAGATAATATAAAAGATGAGGTCACCAGGTGGTCCATAAGCTTCCCATAGCTAGATAGAGGACCATAAATCCATGAATGATCATTATCTTCATTTTCATCCTGCTTTAAGATCCCATCATCAGTTTCCATGGGAGATGCAGGAGCCCTGTTAACAGCAAACAGCAATTGGCTGGTGGCTTCAAATGTTGTCAAAACTGATTGAATAACTCCATGTCCGTACAAGCAATTCAGCAGAACAGGATTACAGGAATCCGGTCTGTCCAGTAGAAAGCCATCAACAAAATCAATAACCTTACCAAAATACCGACACTTCGTTGATATGGATGCCTCATTTCCAGAAGGATTAACAGGACCCCCAAAATTCATGTGATCCAGAGCAATAGATGCAAAAGTAGAAGCCACTGATTTTGAAGCAGGGGAAACATTCAAAATATCATCCCGTCGACGAGAAGGAAGCAGCATTACCTTCCCCAACTCTTGAAACAAATGCGTAATATGAAAAGAAAGTGACCTCACCATGTCGCAGCAAGAAGTATAATAAGATCTCTGCTTATCAAGGCCCTTTCTACCAACATCCCCGGCAGCATCTGAAGAACCAGAATGATGGAATTGATTACTGACTCCAAACCGCAAGTTTGAAGGACTATCAGTACGTCTTTGTTGAGAATTGCTGGCACGACCAAGATCACGGTATATGTTTAAAAGGTCAAAAAAATGAGATTCAATACTCCATCCTGAAGTCCTCCTCCTCAGTAAAGGATCAAGAAACTGCCTGAAAGAGTTGAATCTTTGCTCTTCAGTTTCATTGGTTCTCAACTCTGACTGTTGTGACTCTGAGCTTGAAACAATACCACCTTCCTCAACCTCAGGCTTGGCATCTTCAAGAAGAGAAATCTGCCACAGAACTTCTCGATGGACACGCCCAATATCCTCCAGAACATCCTTGCTACCATTTCCAAATTCTGACAGCAACGCACTTGCCCACCGGTTGTCTTTTGAGGCAGCAAGAAACAGAAGGAACTCAACGAGGAAAAGTGAAGAAAAGATTCCACCCTCCTGTGTCATCTTTGGATCCAGTAAAAAGGACTCTGAAACCAATCCAAATCCACTCAAAGCTTTTTTCAGATGGTCTCTGAGAGAGGAACAGAAAGCACGTGCCAGGGGAGCAGAGTGATTTTGCGTAAAACCTTTGAAAACCATAGTGCTATGCAAAGCAATAGACATCCCATCAAATGACTGTGCAATGCTAGGCCGTAAAAGAAGCTTCAGTAAAGCTTCAATTCCGGACTTCTCCACAAATAACCGACATGTTTCGGAGTTTTCCATTGTCCTGTGAACCAATACCATCAAATGAAAGATGCAAAATTGGATGAATTGCTCATCATTGATCCCTTCTGCAGCCGAATCAACTGCAGCAACCAGAACACAATGGCCTTCATTTCCTTTGTCTTCAGAATCCATTTCCATTGCAGTGCTCCCATTTAATTTCCCTGATGACCCTGCGCAGTTACTGTCCCCGAAAGAAGCAATTTTATTAATAATTTCTATAATAATATCAACACCAGTGCTTCTCAGAGAAGATACATGGCGCAAAAGCTCTTCCACTGCATTTGCCAGTGGAACAATAGCATCATTCATCGCTGTAACATATTTCTTACTGGTGAAAATGTCAACAAGGAACTGTAACGCCGAAGTTTCTTTCACTGCCTCTAAGCCTTTGGCATTGAGACAAATGGCACCAAGACCATTAGGAACACATGTAAGAGCCTTTGACGAAGGAAGTATACCAGATACTACCGATGATAAAAATGCAGCTGGAAGACCCATTTCTTGCAAAAAAGGAAAACAAGTTGGGTCTTTGTGGATTATCTCACTCATAACAGTCACAGCTGAGTAATAAATGTCACCTCCAAATTTATCCACATTGCCAAATATCAGCGACAAAGTAGCAGGTAAAGAACTTTCATGGGAGTGCTGGGATCTAGTAGAGTTACTAGGGGCATAGGTAGCAGAGCCAAGTGCCTTCAGTGAAACCTTAATGAGCCTCTTCTGGGAGTACAACTGATCATCACTGTGTCTTGAGCTCTCACCAACTATCATTGAACTATCAATAGTCCCAGCTGAACCAATAACCCGATGGACTTCTACCTGCAGTCTCTGAGCCAAAAGCTCGACTCCCCCCAACTCTTTAAACAAGGAAACAGCTGAACTGCTGTAATCCATGAGCTTTTGCAGAGTTTTAACAGCATAACAGACAAGATGCATGTGTGTAGGATCAGAATCCTCCAAAAGAGGTAAGAACGTAGGAACCATGCCTGACCCCCTAATATTACTCCCTGAACTTGAGGATGAAACAACATGGAGCAAATAGAACTGAAGAAGTGCTTCGACAAAGGCAAGAGACGATGGATCATTAGATGTCTTCAGCAACAAAACAGCCTTCTGAAGCACATTCAGGAGTATCATGCGGTTCCCCCCAGCAAAACTGATACTAGATCCACTCAAAATCCGTGCCCGCTCATGAGATGATGTATATGCAGCTAACTGAGCCCCCAAGGCAAACATTGCAAGCGTCCTAATGGTTCCAGAGACAGCTTCTTCAGACCGCACAATCCTGATTAACTCATTTGTATACTCTGGCTCATTAGCAAAAAATGACACAAGTTCATCATGAGCATCATTAGACTGAACAAGTACAATGAATGCAAGAAGGCAGATCCTGCTGTAAAGCCTGCATATTCTGGGAGAACGGAAAGCATGAGCATATCTAATTCTGGTCAGCAAAGAAAACCGGAGCGCAGGAGGTACATTGTACTGCTCAATGCATTGTTTCAAAAGTAACAGATCATCCTCCTTCTGTAAATGCAGATCCGGTATCTGTATAACTGCCAAACTAGAAGCATTTTGATTGCCTCTGTTTGCCTCACTGCTCTGGGCATTAACACCGTGCATTTCAAAATAAAGGGTAGAGCCTATTCGGCAATGAGACTTCTCACAGTCATTTTCAACATCAGATGGGAACAAACAAAGCCCTTCGTCTTGGGTTCTCTCATTTGCCATTACACATGAATACAAACCCAAGCCCTCCTCCTTGCTTCCCCACCCCTGTGCTAGACACAATAGATAGCTATTTACTAAGCCACAACCAATTAATTTCCCACCTCCATGCAGCTTGGATGGGTTTATTTTCACAAGTGCAGAAAGAGTTTCTAGCGTAGCTATAAGAATCTCTGGATCTGTTGATGCAAGCAGGAGCTTGAAATTCTGGAGAGGAGAGACAGTATAATATATTAGGCAAGAGCCAGTTGCAGATTGTTATATAAGTATGTAGCACCTAAAGCTAACAAGGCTTCAAATAAAATATTTTCAGATAAACAGTTCCACACCCAACTCTAGTCAGTAAAACTAATGATTTGTGACATAAAATCAACATACCTCTAAGCCATCAAATGAACTCTTGTTATGGCAATTCTCTAAAATTGTTTGCATTACTCGTAAAATTTGTAGAATTGCATGCTTTGGAAATGGACTATCATCTTCTAAAATTTTATCTGACAAGAGGAGATCATTCCTAGAAGAAAGGTATGTCTTGAAATATGTATCAAAATGCAGAAACAGCGGCCTCCAATGGTGAAAGTTCCCCTGTATTAAAAGCAACGAATAAATAAAAGAAAGAACAACCAAATAAAAATAAACTATATACAACAGAAGTAGCATGCTATTACCTTACTGTACTCCCACCGAAAACCTGAAAGAGGTATAGCTATATCTTGTAATGGACACTGGATCACCTTATCGATAAACGCTTTGATTTTGGGAGGCTGCAAGTGATGAAAAAAAATAAGTCCAATTTTTTAGCACATTAAAGATACAATAAGAACAAAAACAAAATGTAGGTCCCAATATCTGAAAGTTCCAATTAAACTAACAAAATTAAAACACTACCTTTATCTCAAAGCAGGTGCTGCGATTTGAAATGGCATGATTTAAATGAAAAAGGGGGAAAATATAGTTTTCCTAAAATATCCTTTACATTGGTAGCACCTTGTTTGCTTTCTGAAAAAATGTGAGGTAAATACAGGAAGTTGAAGAAGTATGAACTTCCACTTTTGAAAAGTTTCAAATATTTTGAGCCATCCCAAAAGGGAAAGTAATCATCTATTTTCATACGGATGGAAAGGTATATAAAGACATTAAACCATTAACCAACTTCAGCAGAACTAAATTAAAGAAATTAAAAACTAAATTGTATGTATGTATTTTAATTTAAATCACAATCTAGTGTAAAGTCATTTTTTAAAAATGGAAAGACATATTTTAGTGTTGTACTTATGCCCTACATTTCATGCCATGTCCCACATGGGTACATCGATTAGATGAATGATCTTGGTATGACATAGTAACGCCAAGAGAATTTTCAGGTCAGAAAGTGACTAGCCCTAGGTTATCACTGAGATCTTACATATCTTAACCCATTGTTTGCGTGGCAACACAACTATAGTTTTAAAAATTGCACAAACACAACTATAGTTTTTAAAATCGCACAAACACAACTAAAATTTTAAAATCAAATATGACAAGTATAAGAACTTAGATGATTCCCAACCATCTAGCATAAAAATACTTGAGAAGCAAGATGTTGAACAACTTTACTCAAAGTGTCTCCAAGTTATCAGAATTCCTATCTCTGATGACCACATCATATTTACTCACCATGTCATCAGAATTCTAATTTCAATAAGCATGGTTTTCATAAACACAATTGTTGATGGGTCGTAGTCCCTACTCCAATAAGTTAGATGTAAAAATGCTAACATAACCCAGTCATGAAAAAAAAAAAAAAAAAACTCCATTAACCAGTTCCAACTGGTGAGTAAATGAACACAGACTACCATATTTTTACCACAAACTGGGCATATATTAATCTTATTACTCTTGCTATTAGTATTACCGGTGAACCTTTGAAACACTTTTGCAAAAATCTAGAGACATATGGAGTTAAGTTTATATTTTAAAAAAAAAAAAAATTATCCATTTCTGTTGCCGACACAGTCTACTTCTCCTCCCCATGGACGACCAAATGCAAAATTCTACAAAAATCAGGCCTGAAACTGAACAGATATCATTCAGGCAACAGATAAAGAGCTAAAATTACAATCATGCAGTGCACTGAACCAATTTGATATCACTGATAGATTGACTCAATCAGAAACAAAAAGTAACAAAATTGCGCACAACTTGCACCATATACAAGCGAGGAGGGTCACACAGCAGTAACAGATAAAAGCTACATTCTAATAAAATAAAATAAAAATCGCAGTAACATCTTGTCTATATTTGAAACTTTATAGCACAAAAATAGCCTAAATGATTAAATCCTCTCCAGTAGCACCAGCTAAGCACTCCAAGTGCTTGATGAAATGCATAAACAAAAGCCACCGCAACCAGGAAAAAAAAAAAAAAGTTCCAAAATAAAACTCACATGACCCCATCCATGTGACAACGTAATATCAACAAAACCCTAACAATTATCACAAGCGGATACACACACACGCACAAAAACAGTAGCAACAATAGGAGGATTGAAGAACTCACGGTCTCGGAGTCAAGTTTGACGGACGGAACGAGGGAGCCCTCGCCGGACAAAAGTTGCCGCAGCCGCGACGGCAAGCTCGATCTTATGGATGTCATCTCGCCTCCAAATTGTCAACTTTCCCACTACTGCTTTTTCGAACCAAAAAAAATAAAGAAAAAAAAGAAAGCAACACAAGAAAATCAGTAAAAACATAATCAGAAAAGCATTAAAAGCAGAAGCAAAATCTGGGATTGAACTAAACCCTACAAAGTAAAACTCGAAAATTGAAAAACGCAATCTTCCGAATATCCAAAATTAAAAATAGATCAGATGCATAAACACATACATGAACACATAAATAGAGAGAGAGAGAGAGAGAGAAAAAAGGTACCTGAGAGAGAAGAGAGAAGGACGATTGATGAATACACATCCGAGAAGAAGAAAAGGAGAGAGCTTTGAGAGAGAGAGAGAGAGAGAGAGAGGGAGAAGCGAAGCCCCAAAGCGAAGGGGGGTGTTGGTGTTGGGGTTTGAGAGTCGCTGTGTTTTGTTTATATAAAATATGTTTTTTCTTTGTTTTGTTTTGTTTTGGTATAAATGTAATTTTGAAGTCCTTGGGAAAGAAGAAAGGCCGAATACCAAATAGTGAGAGCTGACACCACGCGCAGTTCGACTCCGGTCTCTATGAGAAAGCCTGAGAGTAAACCTTTTTTTTTCTTTTTTTCTTTTTTTCCTTTTTTCTCCTTTTCCTTTCACACATATTAAATCCACCTCTCACTTACAATTCTTTTATAATTTATTAATCCTTAATAACAACAAGGTAAACAAATTTTAATACGACTTGTAAATTTAACATAAACTTTTTATAAAATTAATAAATTATAATTTTGTATAATTTGATACCGGTCATTTCGAGTCGACCTAAATTGACTCGTTTATTCAATTTCTGATCAATTTACTTGATTCGTATATGGTCTGTATAAATTAAATTAGCTTCTTCTTTTTACAATTAAAAAATAAAACCCTAAAAATGCTAACATTCATATAAATTTTTTCTTTTTTTTTTTCTTTTTTTTTTTCCTCTTTGCGTTTAAATTCATATTCATGTTGAAACTTGTCATATGGGTAGCGTTTCGATCAACCCAACACGACATGTTTATTAACTAAGTTATATGGATCAAGACAACCCAACATGACTTATTTATTAAACAATTTATGGGGGTCATGTCGTGTCAGGGTCGAGGAGTTTTGTTCGTTTAACTAAAAATGAATGCTAGACATTTAAACACTTTTTTTCCCCTATAATTTGGTTTTAACCTGATGTGTCATAATCTTGTGATATCTATCGTTTTTTGAAAATGTGTCATAATCTCATAGGATTGTGACACATCAAGTTTGAACCAAATTCTGGAAAAAAAAAAAAAAAAATTGGGATGTCAAGCATTTTTTTTAACTAAATAGGTCATGTTCGAGTTGGCTTGTAAGCCCACCTGACACGAATCCGATGTGCCAACATGAATTGTCAACCCTAGTTAACATGTGATTATAGGGTAATCTTTTACAAAAAATTAAAATATATATATATAAGTAGTTGGTGTTGCTCTAATAACATGTTACATATATATATATATATATATATATATATATAAGTTGTAAAATAGATGTTAGTGTAGCATTATTCTTCTTCTTTTTTCTTTTAGGTAATTTTTTTGCATTCAAGGGTTTCATTTTTCTAAACCTGAAAAAATTTTAAAAAAAATTAAAAGAAAAAAAGAAAAAGAAAGAGAGAGAGAGAGAGATATTATAATGGCATTTGATTCGATTCTTTTTTCTCCAGGAAAAAAAGTTTTGAATTTGAAAATAAAATATTTTCTATAGATTTTTTTTATCATTTAGTTCGCAATAAAAATCTATATTGTTGACAAACTACCTTCCATTATTTCCAAACGAGCAATGTTATAAGCAAAATTCACATCTTTTTATATTTGTAAAATATAATACAGCTTTTAAAATTATTATTTAATCAAATTTTAATAATGATACATTCCAAATTCAATGGTAATTTTAAAACTCATGTCACATTTGAAAGAGAATAAGAGTCTTACATATAACATTAGTTTTTTTAAACTTACGTTAACAAACATAGCTAGGTTTTATTTTATTTTATTTTAAAAAAAATAATAGGGTTAAATTCTTTTTTTATCCCTTGTGGTTTAACGACTTTATTTTTTGCCCTTTATATTTAATTTTGTATCATATATGGTAGATCAATTATGGTTAAAGACGAATATGGTACCTCCGTCTAACTTCCTTCAAAAAATTGACAGAAGTTCACGTCACATGCCTTAAAATAGCAACATGTGTCATTATGTATAATTCAAAATTCAAAAAATTTAAAACTATAAATTATAAAAACTTTAAAAAATATAGAAAAAAATAAACAAAAAATAAAGAAGGGTGGCTCAACCATCCCCATGACCGGTTTGGGGGTAGCCGAACCATCCCTAGGAGTGTAAAGCCGATCGATAACCGAGTACCAATGGGTAATCGGCTCTATCGGAGCGATTACTTATTTTAGAAAATATTGAAACCGACTATAACTAGTAAATAAAAGTATGTATATATATATATATATATATATATATATATATATATATATATATATATATATATATATATATATATAAAAAAAAACTAAAATAATAAATTTAGGATTTTACACTTTTACTTTCATTAAAACTTAAGCCAACATATTGAGTAAAAAAAAGGTTGATTTTTTTTTTTTTTAAATGGCTAAAAAAGTATAAATTACGCAAAGAAAGTAGGCCCTTTATTCAAATTATACTCAAAAGACCCAATTTTTTTAAATTTTGGTTATCGATTCGGATAATCAGGTACCAACCGATAACCGCTGGTTATCGAAGCTAATTTGTAATTTTGGCCAACTGGCTACCCTAGTTACAGTTAGCGGTTTTAACCAATAACCAGTAATTGTGTATTCGGGTTTTCACCCCCAACCACCCCTACAAGCGAAAAAAAAAAAAAAAAAAAACTCAAGTTAGGGTTTCGCCATTGGGAATTTTGCTCTATAGGGATGGTTTGGCCACCCCCAAACGGTCATGGAGATGGCTGAGCCACCCTTCTTTATTTTTTATTTATTTTTGTATTTTTTACGGTTTTTATTATTTTTAGTTTTTTAATTTTTAATCATACATATCACATATGGACACTTGTCCATTTTTTTAAGGCATGTGACGTGAATTTATTTCAAATTTTTTATGAAAGTTGGACAGAAGTACTTTTTCTATCTTTAACCATAATCGAGGTACCATCTACGATACAAAATAAATTATATGGGACAAAAAATAAAAGCATTAAACTACATAAGGGTCAAATGTATTTAATCCCAAAAAAAAAATATTTTAATTTATATATTTCAATTGCATCAAACATAATATATATATATAATAAAAAAAAAGTGTTTTTTAAAGGTTGTTTTGCATCAAAACAAATACGAGAGCACATATTTAATATTGAAATAATTAAAAAAAAATAAAAAAATCCTATAGGTTCGCCTGACAAGTGAGTATGTTCTTTATTTGTTGATAAAGGAAAAGTAAAAAGAAAATAAGCCTCTTGGTAATTATTGTGGGCCTTCCTAATTGTAAGTGTTTGTTACTGGACCAGGGAACATCTTTTACCAATATCAGTGTTTTATAAAATATATTAACCCAATTCGCCCTCCACACAAAAATAATAAATATATATATATATATATATATATATATATATATATATATATATATATATATATATATATATATATATATATAACCCATAATCTGTTCTCCGGTAATTCACATGGCACAAAGTTTTAATTTAAATTGGATTAACAAATATTGTCTTGATTCAGTCCATTAAATTGGTATGTAATTAAAATACATGTGATTTTAATTGTATTTTTAATTTTCACATATATTTTTTAAAGTGTACATATAATCTAAAAGTATTATAAACACATCTATGTTTAATAGACTGAATTATAAAAATTAATCCGATTTAATTTGAAATAAAACTTTATTAGGCAAAGAAATGACTCATTTGACTTTTTTTTTTTTTTTTAGAAAGATAGGATGATCTTATAAATAAAAGAGAAAACTTTTGATCAGCAAGTACAATACTTTGAATTACGGAGAACATCCCTCCATCCACATTTTTTCTAGCTTTTGAGACAAAGCTACTTTAGTCAACCAGTAAACAGCATTATCATTTGACTATTTAGTAGATGCAAATAGGGTCTCTTTATTAATGTGTTTTGAGGGTGTTATTTTGTTTTTAGTTTGAAAAAGTGTTTTAATGCGATATAAATACAAAAACTATTCTTTTGTATTCAAGAGCATTTGTGTTAACTTCTCCAAAAAAAAAAAAGAAAAAGAAGAGTATTTGTGTTAGAATTATTTGGTAAAAGAAAAGTTATATATTACACTTTTATTTTACTAAGTTGATGTTGCAGTAAAATCAACAATTTTTTTAAAAATCAAAAATTGATAGGCATTATCATACCAGCCCATTGAAATGAGAGTGTAATATATATGTGCATAGGAGTTTAGCTAAAAGAGAAGTGAAGTGCTCAATCCCAGACTCTCAGTGACAATGAAAATCATCGTTAGAATTTATATAAAATAACAAATGAAAGTATATATAATATTTAATAATAATTTTTACTAATTCATTAAAAAATAAGCAAATAAAAGTATGTGTAACATTTATCTTATCGGAAAACCGCCGGTGATGGTGGAGCAAAATTTCATGCGAAAAATAGTAAAGACTGAGGGTAACAGCCAACTTCGACTGCAACAAAACTTGGTACATCAATACATGTGTTTTGGTCGGATTCTACACTGATTGCATGCGATCATGCAATTTTAGACTTTGAGAATAACTTCTATTTGGTGGTGGCAAAAACCAACACTTTTCTGCCCACCAATAAGAAGTTGACATATCAGCATGGAACAAAAAAAACACAAAAAGAGTAAGTGTTGGCAAAACACCGGATTATCCTCTTTCCTTCACTCTCGTAGTCTTTAGAAAAAAAAAAAAAAAAAAAAAAAAAAAAAAAAAAAAAAAAAAAACCAAAAATCCTCCTCCCAGCCACTACTCCACGCGGCCACGCCGGACCTCGAGATCGGCGGCAACTCCACAGCATCAGAACTCGAAAGAGAAGACGAACGAGGTGGGTAGTCCCTGGACGGGAAGGATCGGCTCTTCTTGGACCCAAAGTTGGCCGGGGGCGGCCACGCGGCCACCCCTGGTCCATGGGGTGGCCGCGCGGCCATCCCCGGGGTCTGGGGGTGGCCTTCAGGCCAACCCTAGATTCATCTAGGGCTGGCCCGATGGCCACCCCAAGCCCTGCGCGGCCACCCCTGGCCACCCCAGGCTCTGCGCGGGCCACCCCCAACCACTAGGGGGTGGCCGCACGGCCACCCTCGGGGTCCGAAGGCCAACCCTTCTGTCTGGGCGCCACTCACCGTCGACCGAGTGGACGTCGATTTGTAGGAGGAGCAGCGTTTGGTGGCGTGTTCCGGCCTGGGCGGTGCCGGCAGCATCTAGACCCACGTCGGAGGAGCAACGTTCGGTGCTGTTGGGTTTGGCCTGGCTAGTGTTCTAACCCGGTCGGTGGCAGCGTGGTCCAGTACGGGCGTTGGCAGCGTGGTCTGGCCTAGGTGGTGCCGGGGGCGTCCGGCTTCGCTATGGCGGAATGTCTGCTTGGGCAGGGGCGGTCTCTTTCTTCTCAACTTCTTTTAGAGGGAAATGGATCCGGTGTTCCAACAACACTTGAGATTTTTGAGTTTTTTTTTTTTGAGATGACGTGTCAATATGTTATTGGTGGGCAGAAAACCCTTGTTTTATGTCATGACCTAACAGAAATGGCTCTCTTAGACTTTTAGTTGTTTGCTTTATCAATCACCGTCTGTAACTATTGAGATCATTGTTAGACCTTTTATTATTATTATTATTATATAAAAATTTTGTTTTGATTCGCGCAATAAAACAAATACAAATTCGTTGAGTACGAGTGCGTTTTGTCTGCTTTGCTAGCTACTGGAATTTTACCCAACTACTTTCTAGGTTTTTATCCATTTGGACAAAACCAATCATGGAGATTTTTTTTTTTTTTAAATAGTTTTATTGAGCGATTAAGGTTTGAAACGGATCCAATAAAAAATTTAATCAAATCGGATTGAAGAATTTTTTTCCAATTTAATTTAGTAACTAGCATGTAATTAGGATGTTGTGGCCTGTCACCTCGGAGCTCGCAGATCATCCTATTGTTATTTTTTTTAGTTTTTTTTAGTTTTACATATGTATATTATTAAAAAAAAATGACACGTGTCATCATTTTGGTGGTGGTGACGTGGTACTTAATGGAATCCGTTTAATGTTTTAATGTAATTTGACTCTCGACAACAAATTCAGGCAAAAAAAAAAAAAACCCTATTTCAAACCTGAGATGGCAAAGCCCTTTGGAAGGGTTTGTGAAGATTAATTAGTATGCGATTGTGGACAAAGATAACCAGAAGATGGATATTGGGGCCATAATTCAAGATTGTCAGGGTGAAGTCTTGGCTACCTTTTCTGCTCCGAAGGATTATATTACTAACTCTGTTATTGTTGAAGCCACAACAGCTTGAAGAATCGTTATGTTTTCTAGTGAGCTGGGGTATCAATGAGTGGAGTTGAAATGTGATACTCTCCACGTGGTGCAGGCTCTCCGAAAAGAAGATAATAATTGGAGCAAATATGTACATCTAATTCAGGAGGCTCGTGGGTCTTAAGTGCAGTTTCCAACAGTAGAAGGTCATTCATGTCAGGCAAATCATCAATGTGGCTGCTCATGTATTGCAAAGGAAGCCTTTTCGCTTAGCAAGAAACATGTTTTCATTGAGGAAATTCTTCATTGTATTGCTAATATTGTTCTTGTAGAGTGCTGTGCTTAATTTGTCTTAATTAATAAAGTCTGCTCAACCATCTTAAAAAAAAATATAGATGCTTTAGATCCGAGCCCAATATATATATATATAAACCACGGCCACTATTGTGAGTGACCCCTTTTTTTTCTTTATTTATTTTTTAATTATTTTTCTCCTAAAAATTTCAATTAAGGGTTTTTTTTTTTTTTTTTTTTTTTTTTTTTTTTTTTTTGTTTTTTTCTGTTGTCATTTTTGGTACAGGAGGAGAACGTTACAATTTTATGGTAGTTTTTTAAGGGGGTCTTACTCATAACACATGTGGTTAAATTACTATAATAAAATATGATCATGTAGAAAGGACATCATAACTTTAATGATAAATAAGTAAGAAAAAAAATAATCAAATCTAGTCCAAAGATTATCATGCCATTTCAATTTAATCCTTCTACTTTCAATTGTAACAGTTAGATCATTAGGTTTTTTTATTTAATTTCAAATAGGTTCATCTATCAACTTAATGGTCAATTAATTAATGACACAAGTTTCATACAAATTGATTTGTAGAAAACTCGTACAAACCAGCATCTAAAAATGACATTGTGTTTTTTAAATGTGAGAATTATATGTAATTAAAAAAACATATGCTTCTCATATGAAAGTGACGTCACATGTCACTAATAGAAGTTAGTTTGTAGGAAATTTATGTCAATGAATTAATGGTATGCATATTAGACCAATCAATTAAGGTCCACAGTGTATACTAGCAGGTTAGATTAAGAGTTTCCATAAGTTTCAATTAGAATCATATGCATAAAAATGATCTAACCAATCAAATTCCAATACACTTTCGTTTTTCAAATGGGCAACTTTATAAAATGGTATCGAATTATCAGACATTTTGAAAAAATGATATTGAGCTTCCAAACGTCTCAAACTATGGTATCAAAGTTTTAAAACGTCTCAATAAAGGGTAATCCGTTAGGATTTACTATTAAATTCTGCTAAAATTTTTAAAATATCTATTTTTTTAAGGGAAAAAAAATTGCTAGGATTTAGGCATTGGTCAGAATTTAACGAAATTTCAAAAAATATCCATGCCTGAATCTTTGAAATTTTTTATAAAAAATAACACAGAGGTATTTTAAAAATTTTGGCAGGATTTATCAGCAAATCCTAACGAATTACCCTTTATTGAGATGTTAGGAAACTTGGATATCCTAGTTTGAGACGTTTGAAAGTTTAGTATCATTTTTTTTAAAACGGCCGTTAATTCGATACCCATTCGTGAAATTATCATATTTTTTTTTTTAAATGTTTTATTTTGTTTTGTTGTGTTTGTTCTTCAATATTCTTAGAAATTAATGTTTAGAGACCGGAAGGCGGCCAAGCTACCAGCATTTTTAAAGTTTTAAAATTGGTAGAAAGACTGAGGGTCAACATCATGGGCCTTGGAAGAGGACGCTTAAAAGAAAGGAAAAGCATGGAATATTCTACGATGCCCCAGCCCATTATCCCCTTTGGATAGCTTTTATCACACATTCAAAGGTCCCCCATGTGGAAAGTTGTACACGGAAAAAACTCCCCGATCTTAAATTTTGAGAAAGGTAAGAATTGAAAATTGATTTAGTAGGGTCTACTTTTGAAAAACCCGTTGTAAGTGGGTCCACAAAAAAGAAAAAAAAAAGTTTTTGAGTTTTGAAAAAAAATATTTTTACAAAATACTAAAACAAAAAAGAGTGTAAAAAAATTATTACCACGGACCAACAGACAGAATTGGCGACCACCGCGCAGCCGCCATCAAGTAGTGACAGCACTTGTAATACTTTATCATAACATGTGACGAAAATAAATTTTGAGAATAATTTATTTTAATTCAAACATTAACCCAAGGAAAATTGAATCTTTGTGTGAAGGTCTAAAAAACACTGAAATGATTAATAATTAACAAGGGAGCTTCAATAAATAGGGATTGCAAGATTTAGCTTTAGAAACGTTTGGAAATTTTGGGAATCAAGAAAAACGTTTAAACGATCCACGTAAGTTACGTAACGTTTGAATGGTGTCATGTCTGTACAAGAGGACAAATCAAAAAAATGTTTAGACGATGCCACATAAAAAGTAAAGGTGTTTTAGGATCATTGTCCCAACAATCTGAGAATTGTCCAAATCAACTAAATGTGTTGCAAACGATGCCGTTAATTATTATTTTTTTTTTAGAAAATGAACGGAGAGACAACCGCAAGTATTGTTTTTTGATAGTTTATGAAATCAAGGTGATCTTTTGATAACAATCCGAACCACAGGTACAATAGGAAATTTAACCCTTGATAATAATATCTTGCAACTATTTTGCTTAAAAAATGTGAAATATTTAACAAAAAAAAAAAAAACAAGTATTTTACAAACGGACATAAATTTCCTACAATTCGGTTTGTAAGAAATTTTATATAATTTACATAGAAAAGTAACATATATTATTTAAACATGTGAGAAATATATAATATTTCATACATATTACTTTTATATGTGGATTATATGAAATTCACTTCTAACCGATTTGTAGAAAAGTTATGTCCTTTACAAAATACAATGACCTCAATTAGAAGAAAAGTTCACAGAAATACGGAGAGAGCGCCTACAACTTTGAGAAACAAAATTGTTTTTTTTTTTTTTTTTTTTAAAATGACCCAACTTTTTTAAGCAGAATTTTGAGTCTAACTCGCCAGAAGCCACAACATCGTCCTCGACTAAATGTCCATTTATTTTCAACGAAAGATATTTCTTGCAAGACAAGTTAAAATAAGTTATTGTTCTTTTCAGTCCTTTTTAAGGGCTCCTTTGTATACTTTCTGTATATTAGAGTTGCGCGCCTCTTACTTATATATAAAAAAAAAAAACAAGATAAAATAAGAACTATCACTATTAATGAAATTTGGAGAGAGAGAGAGAAAGAGAAGAGAAACCCTAGATACGAGAAGTGCAATGTTTGAGATGCAGTGCATTGATATAGGGAGAAATGGAAATAGATTGTGCATTTTATGAACTCCATAGCCATAGGTGACATAGAGCATAAAATAAAACATACTTTACATTGTCAAGATAATGATTGGCGATTAGGATTTTCTCAAAATTCTTTAAGAACCATACAAAAATCCTAATTATTACATTTTAAACATAAATGATTTAGACTTGATCACCTCAATATTTATTAATATGATATATGCTGAGATTCAAGTCCCAAAATATTTTTAATTTTTAATTTTTTTTAATTCACATCTGATACATATTAAGTAACAAAATGTAACCATTTAAGTTAAAATAGGATATGTGTTATTTTCTTTAAATAAGTACTAATAGGAGGAAGGACAGAATGTTAAAGGGACAAAAGAATATGGGCTTATCGAATTTGTCCTATCTTGTGGCGGCTTTACTAGCCATAGTATCTCCCATGTAACCATGTTTGCTGTAACCTCCAGGCCTTTTTTTTTCCATTTGTGGCGATAAATAAATTGACTTAACTATTAACTAGGCGGAGAAGAGAAAAAGGAATGAAGAAGTAGTTGACACCATAATCCATGTTACATGAAATAACTACAATGGTCAAGGGTGATAGCTTTACAATTTAATATTCAATTTCTTCAATTTCTCGGACAAACTCCACTTTCTTCTTTGCCACCATTGCCCTCTACTGCCAACAATTAAAATTCTCCTTATTAAACATACAACTGACCTTAGGACATATCTCATTGCGTGAGCAGCTTTGAATCGCATGCCACAATTTTCACCCGCCCGACAGTCTCCTGGCATTCCTCGTGCTTAAACATAGCATCTTGTAAGATGAAGGTCCAAACATTGTCGCAAAATCTGTAAGTGTGCAGATGTCCCTGTACCAGATTATGTTGCTCGTTAAAACATTAACTTAAGCAGAAATAAAACATAATGTTAAGATGAAGGAGCTTATCCAAGCAGTTGAAAGAAATCAAAACTCAAACATAAATGACTAATAAGCGAAGTATGTTTTCAGGTACAAAAAGAAGAATAACATACCTTAGTTCACCATGATGGCAGTAATTTTTCAAAAAATTAGGAAAACCATAGCACATGATGCATTTCAAATACTAGTCTCCCTAATCAAACAAGTGGGTAGGCAGCAACCACCGCATTATTATTGACTCAAGTGAGATGCAAGATGTCATTCAATATATTCTCTCATTTCCCTTGAGCCAAACCCAGAAAAACATGAATGATAGAAAGAAAGCAATTAAGGCAATCAGTTCCGTTCCAACATTCTACTTTGTGAACATGTGGATAACTCTTCTATATTAAGCATGACAGACAATAGATCGAATTCCTCTACTCTATCATGCAGAGACAACTTACGAAGAATTTTCTGCTTCAGCAACCAAGCATTAGGAGCCTTAAAGCAATACACAAGGGAGCTATTCAATATAAAATAAGTATTACATTCATACGTTATACGAAGTGTAAAGAAGAGAAAATACTTAATTGATGTTTTGACACCCAACAATGGATTTTAACAGTGAAATAGGGGTTCAATCCACATCAAATCCCAACTGAATACCAATACCTCTTCATATGCTCCTAAATATATATCCGGTGCCTTATATGCATGCAAATTCAAAAATGAAATTCTAATTCCAAAAAAGTATCAGATACTTATAGCATATGCTCAAGCATTAGGGTACTACCATTTAAGAATGAAATATGAACATAACTCAATTAAAATCCATGACCAAATCATTTAACAATCATCTCGGCCATATCGGTATAATGTCACCTTCATGGCCAATATACATATATCTACCTAACAAAAATGATAACATGCATTGCTCCTATATTATAAAGAATACATTGATGGAAATTATCAAAGAAGCAATGCCAGTTACATGATAATCATTGACAGAAGACTGCAATGTTCTCTCATTGTACATTACCCCTATAAAGACGAGTACTGGAGGTAGTTCACCAAGTTCTGCTTAACGCAAAAACCTTCAACATCATATCACTCAGTTGTTTAATGTCTTGTTCCTAGGCTAGGTTGGAGGCCACCTCTTCACTCAATGCTGCTTCACTTTGGCTCTTTAAAGCTTTTTATTTGTTCAATTGGTGTTGCAATGGATGTCAATTATTACATCTCTTTACTATTCTCGGCACTTTGAAAAGAAAAATCAACAATCTTCTCCTTACCAGTGGTTGCAGATAGGGATTATGAGGTATTCTAATCTGAGCTTTTTTTTACAGGGTTTGTCAACTGTTGACTTTTTGCCTGGTAATAGAAATTGATTACTTTCTTTTCTATTTTTCTACATCTCATATTCTTATACTCTCTCCCTCTCTCTCTCTCTCTCTCTGCGCTTTTTTCTAGAGGGTTTGTCAACAGTTAGACTTTTTGCGAGGTAATAAAAATTGATTATTTTCTTTTCTATTTTTCTACATCTGATATTCTTACACTCATTCTAATACTAAGACCCTCTCTCTCTCTCTCTCTCTCTCTCTCTCTCTCTCTGCGCTTTTTTCTAGAGGGTTTGTCAACAGTTAGACTTTTTGCGTGGTAATAAAAATTGATTATTTTCTTTTCTATTTTTCTACATCTGATATTCTTACACTCATTCTAATACTAAGACTCTCTCTCTCTCTCTCTCTCTCTAAACACAGAGGAAACATATAAACAAAATCAATTCTAGAAATTGACTTAGAAATATTTCCGGAAACATATAAACAAAGTCACGATACAAATTAAAATTAATAAGCACCTTTTCGTAAAGTGAAGATTCTTATACGCTAAGCAATTATTACTCCATGTGCCCAGAAAATAAAAAGAAAAAAGAAAAAAAGAAGCAATCACTCCATGCAACATTTTAAGTGTTATCAGCTCTGATGCTATTCAATTTATAAGTCATTCAAGTCACAACTAGCAAGCGCTACAGCAAAATATAATTTCAAAGGGGGGCTTTAATTATTTTGTTCTTATTTAAGTCGGGAACATTGGAACATCCACAAGCCCCTTTTGGTAATACAAGTGACTTACAAGAGACAGGTGAGGAGCATACACTGAAATTGGTCTTGACCAAATGTGGCAGACCACTAGCAAGGCAGGACAAACTCATACCATCTGATTTAATTTAATTTCTGTTTACAAGGTTAGTTTCTTCACGATTTTTGGTTGGTGGAATATGCATCCTGATATAGTGCTTTTCCAAGAAGAAAAATAGCACTCAAGAAGCCTGAGGTGCATCACTTTTTATCTGTTTTATTGATAAGAAGCCCTGTGTCTCACAATAGTGTTTAGGAAAATGATAGCTCAAAAATCCATCTCCAGATTAACTTTAAATGCATGATTGGTTCAATTTTGGGAACTGCTCCTCATGTTCGCAAAAATGAATAAATTGAACATGTTCAAAGAAAATTACTCTTCTGCAAATAAAATTAATATTTCATTTGATTCCCTTTTTCCTCGGGCCAAAATAAATAATCAAAATTTGGTTTACTCCAGAAAGCAGTTCGCCACACTCATTTTATGGAATGCAATATTGGAAACAGAAACTGATAGACTCTAGTTATCACAAGGCATTAGAAAGCAAAGATATACATAAAGGCTAAAAAATGGTAGTATTTATTTTACGATGCATGGTCAACTATCACTTTATGCACGGGGATGCGGCATGAGGATATATGGTATCTAACGGCTCAATTAAATCAAAATTATCAGTTTGTCGAGAAGAAAGACGCACATGCTGCATTTATGTAACTAAATCCTCGTAAGTACAGTTTGCCCGATGGACAAGCATAGTCCAAAGTGCATTTTTGTTCCATGATAGGATTGCGGCACTAGACCAAGTCCTTTTTAGAATAATAAGCACCGGTCCAGAGAGAAAGGAGTGAGAACTTTCACCCACCCAATTGTGCCCACAGGAAAATTCTACGGACATTATTATTCATAAAATTTAAAAAGACAGCAAAGTGAATTGTATAATACCATATAAGAATGCAATGAATTTTATTTTATTTTTTTGGTTTTTATTTTTATTTATTTTTTTTTTTTTATGACTAATTATTCATGAATAAATATAGCTTCTTAACCTCATGACCTTGGGGATGTGCTGTGTCATCTATTAGCATAAAGAACATCAATTTTCCACTAAAAACTTGAAAAAGGCAACAACTATAAAATGCTAATCACAACTAAATTTGTTCATCCAATTCCATAAAAACACTATAAATGCTCAACAACCTATGATCTTTCCCGGTGGATTATATATTGTATTAGGTTAACCTCATAAATATCAATAAGCACCAAACGACACATGAACTAAAAGATCATCCAAAGTAGTGAAAAAAAAGTAACCATACAATCAATACCGACCCAGATTATTTAACTCGCTGCAAGCACCTTTAAGCCAACACAAGCAAGCTAGAGAAAGATCTAGAACGAATCCCCTCTTACATTGCCATATCCAAACTCAACAACAGTATAAACTTCAATTTCAGGAAAAAAAAAAGTCGAAAAAAAAAAAAACATTTACCTTAATGGAGACCTTGCTTTTCACTTGATTTTCCAAAGCTTCAGTCATAGACTAAAAATGAAAATTAAAAAAAGAAAGAAAGAAAAAGAAACCGTTAATAAAGATCAAACGGCAACTCCTTAAAACAAAAATCTAAGTCCGGAGCAGTCAAAACCGCGAATAATCGTACCTTATCGAACTGAACAAGAACCTGGATGGCCAGCTCGGGACGGAGAGTGCCACTCTGTACCATCTCGTCCAAAGTTTCCGTCAGGCACATCCCGATCGTCGACCTCCGGTACAGTTCGAACGTCGCCATTCTCAGTCACCGGACGAGATCTGAACAGTTAGACACTCCATAAATCGAGAATTTATACACATATATAAATCGAAAATTTTGGAATCGAAAAAGAAAACAAGAAACTATGAATTATGGAGAAAACCTAGAGAACTGAGGGGATTAGAGCGAGAGATTAGGAATAATGAAATAAAAAGTGACAAAAAAAAGAAACGAAATAGGAAAAAACTGGTGGAGGAATCGAAGGTTACGAGAGGATTCGGTGGCAAGAAAGTGGAGCTTTTGGTCTGTGGCTTCGTCTCGTTTAATGTTTGCACTCGAAGAATTTTGGGCGGAGAGATTTGGGGCTTTTTATACCCTAGCTTTTGTAGCTGAGGGGTATATATAGCCGTCCTAGATCTGGAAATAGGAAATGACTAATGTACCCCCCAGGCCTTTTTTTTTTTTTTTTGTTTTTTGGTCACTTCTTCGTTTGTGGCCGTTATCAATGTATCTTCGGCCTAAAGACAGCCCAAGAGGTTATGGGAACCAGATAAGGAACTTTCTAAAATGGACCTTTCCAGTAACTTCTTTTTTTTTTCTTTTTTCTTTTTTCCTTGAGAATATGCAAGAAACATGAAGTTAAATGTTACACCTATTATACATTTTTTAATGTGGCAGTAAAAATGACAATTAAATTTTGAATGAATCATTCCTTGAAAATAAAATGCAATGCGAAATAAAATAGTACCTACTTGCATTGTGATTGAATCATTATGGTGTTGTTTTACATCATTTTTTGTTTTATGCAAACCGTCTTTGGTTCGTCCATTTTTTTCTTGCGACCCTTCGTAATTGGCGTCTTCTTTTGCCTACATGTAGGGGTGGATATCGGTTCGGTTCGGTTTGCTTATATGGTTTTCGGTTCAGTTAACTGATAAAGTGGGTTAAGTCGGTTAATTCATCGATTTCATTTCGACAACTTATAATTTCGAAATTTTCAGTTAAAGCGGTAAAGTCGATTAAAGTTAATAAAACGACATCAGTTTGATTTCAAAAAAAAAAAAGAGACAAAACAATCAAACGAGATGACGTTATTTCTATCCAAAGTGTCAGTTCGATTTGGTCGGTTAAAAGTCGGTTCAGGTCGATTAGGTTAACAAAAAACCGAACTGACTGTCGAAATAAAAATCTAAAATGACTACCGAATCGAAATAAGTCGGTAGGTGGTCAATGACAATTCGGTAGCGGTCAGTAAGCGGTAGTCGGATATTTTGCCTACCCCTAGCCGACATACCCTTTCAGATCGACATGTAGATCCAAATGCAATATCTACTAAGCCTCCCCTTTTGCCTACATATCCTTTCAAATAGACACGTCGATCTAGATGTGATATTTACTAAGGATGCATTTGAGATTACGATTTCGTAGAGAAAAAATGCGATTTTTAAACCAAATCGCAGAAAATGAACCATTTGGAAACTGAGATTTTAAAAAATTACGATTTGAAAACGCAGAAAAGTGCTTATTCAAATCGCAAGCAATATAGTGCTTTTTTGAAAACGCAATATTTTAAAAGGCTGAACTGCGATTTTAAAGGTCAAATTGTGATTTTGCCAAATGCTTAACTGTGTTTTTAAAAATCACTTTTTTTAAATCGCATATTTTTAAATCGCACTTTTTGAAATCGCAAACCCAAACGGACCCTAATCATCTACTGTTGGGAACCTCTCTCGACAGATATCATAGCGATGTTTTTCTTCTAAGGCTTTAGTCCAATCATTAATAGTGCTACCCACCTCATTGTAATTACAAAGTTTTCTTGTAGTTTCAGCAGGGGTTTCTCTAAGCCTAAAAAATTGCCGTTTCTTATAGTCCCTTTTTGAACTTTGGGTCAAGAACCCTATTCAGCCAACATTCAGATGTTATGTTTTATCTTGTAGTGTGATGTTTTTGTGCGGGGACTAGGGCAGAGTGTCCCACAGACTCACACGTCCTTTTATATTATCTTTTGTTTTATTAATACAATATCACTTATATAGCCATCTTTTTCACAACCTTATTATAAGTTCTTTAATATGTTCCTTGCCTGCCTTCCTCTAAAAACCCACCAAGGTTCCTATAATCCTATTTAACAACTTGCTTGGGATTGCCATGCCCAGAAATTGAACTGTACATGGAAAATCGCTCCTAGACCTTGTTTAAGAGTGTAAATGAGGTGGGTCGTGATTACCCAACTGGCCTATCACACACGGGGATGTGCAAAACTGCAGCTACCAGTCCATACCCGAAGCCCCTGCCCCGCCCATAGAACACCGGTTTTTGATTTTTGGTTTGTTTGTTTGTTTGTTTTTTTTTTTGTTTTTTTTTTTTTTTTGCGCGGTTACAGGCCTAAGAGCACTCACACCGGATCATGTATTTCTCACTTTTGGCTAGTTTAGATAAGCAAAACAGAAAAAACACACTCCATCGGCTTCTCTAAACCAATGCTAAAATGGAGTTGCTGTCCATTTTGTGAACAGTGCAACGTCACATGTGGCGTTGCACTGTTCATAAATCTAAAGCTTATTTTATTGTTCTTTTTTTCTCCGCGTCTCTCTCATTTGGCGTTGCTCTCACCGAGGACCTATATTTGGGCAAGGTGGAGGATGGGTTTGGGGTTGGGGTTTTGATTGTCTCGGCCTAATACCGGCCGGAGCGACTTGTTCGGTGGTTCTGGTTCAGTTGATCTCGGTGCTGTTCGGTGGTCCTGGGCTGTCGGCATACTCTGGGTTCTGTTTCGATGGGTCCGATTCGACGGCTCTGTGGGGTGGTTCTGGTCCTGGTTGGTGCGATTCTGGTTTGGCAGTTCGGATTGGTGGCGGCTCAAATGTTGTTCCGGTTGGTATGGTTTTGGTTTGGCGGCTCGAATGTTCTAGGTCCTGGTCCTGTTCGGCGAATTTTGTGGCTTTGAAAGGATTCTTCAAGTAGAAGTTTCTAGGTGCGGTGTGTTGTTGTTTGGCAGGGTGATCGGTTTTATTTGGTGTTTTTGGTGAAGATTTGATTAAAATTAAAATGAATAAACATTAAAATCGATTATTTTAATAAAGTAGATGAGAAATTTAGATAAGCTGATGGAGGAATGTGTTGAAAAGTGGTTAGCTAAACGAACAAAAGTGAGTTTTCGTTAGTTATTTTAGATAAAATTTTACACAAGCCAATGTGAATGCTCTAACATTGGAAGAACCGCATGGGTTGGGCGGTTTGCGGGTCCGGATTTGTAAAAAAACCAGGGACCCACACAGCAAGGAAAAAAAAGAAGAAGTAAAAATCAATTATTTCAACTTTTACATATTATTGGCAATGGTAATGAAGTTGTCTGCCCTACTTCAAATATTTCAGAACATCTAATTGTAATGAAAATCAAGTTGTTTTACACATAATTCCTATGGAGAGGGAATCCATTTGAAATATATAAAGTGAATTTTTTTCAAAGTAGATCCTATTTGGAAGTTAACATGAGTGCACTTCAGAAATCTGTTCTACACCTCTTTTTTCTATTAAAGCTTTGCCGGGAGAGAACTAATTTAAAAAACTTAGACATGTAATCAATTGCATCTAATGGTTTCCCACATTTATTCTTAGTATATAGAAGGTTACATATCCCTAATTTGATGGTCAGGGGGTTGAATTTGTTGTTGACTGCAACCCATTTGAAATATACAGATAACATTTGACTCTTCTAAGTTGATTTTTAGCAAATGAATGAACCTTTTTGACTTCTGTTTGAGTTGTTTAATTAATTTAAGTTTGAAACTATTAGTAACTTCAATCCTAACCCCCCCCCCCCCCCCCCCCCCTCCCCCCCCCTCTCCTAATTCAGAAGTTTATGATGTAAGCAACCAGCCATCACTATGATTGATGCTGCTACAAAATATTAGAAACATCGAGGGTGTACCGATTCTTCCAAAACTTCCTCTTACATGTGAAGAGCGTTGGAAGAATTTCCTCTCTGCTTCTCTGATTGATTGCTTAAATTGTTTCTGAAGGATATGCAACGGGTCATCCCATAATGAACATAGAGCTGCAAAGGCATGCATGGCATCATCAGCTACGCTGAGGGAAGAAGACTGTAAGGATATATGTAAATATCTGGATTACTCGTTTACTCACATAGTTGTACTTTCTATACAAGTTATTTGCGGTTCATACTTATAAATTTACTAATAAAGCTACAAAGTTCCCCACCTCTTTCATCATCTTCTAAAATCCTATCTTATTTATTCACAAACATATATCGGAAGGAGGTTTAGATTCTCTTTAAGAATTTATTCAAAATTATCCCGTTACGTATTTGATGTATATTCAAGTCGTAACATATATATATATATCAAACACACGTTGCAAACACCAAAAGAAAGGACATAAAGGATGAACATTAGACGTGTGTTTGAAAACTACCCCACGAATAGAAGCAGCCCAAAAGATGGCAAACCACCCCACGAATGAAGGAGGGAGTGGTTTGACCACCCCACAATCTATGGTTCGCTGGGGTTGCCTAGCGAGTTGCCCCAATCTAGCATGTGGCCAAACCACCTATATTAAGATTTTTTGAAAAGAAAAATTTTTCAAGGGCAAAGTTGGTCTTTCAATGGTTAAATAAGGGCATATTGATTTTATTTTTTTTTGTCACAGTGGTCATGTACAAGTGACCACTTTTCCGTTGAACCTAACTGCCAGAGCTAACAGAGTGGCTTATTTGCTACAAAATGGCAACTTGATATATCAAAATATTACTGTTACATCTGTCAGCTTATGAATTTTTTTTTTTTAAATAACTGATAGTTCATGGAGCTTAATTATATTTATCCCTTTATTTTTTTAAAGGGTACGATAATTAGTATACTATAGGTGTTTCCTTCCCGGTCCTCTCGTACTAAGAAAAAATCATCTCAATATTCTAACGCCCACAATAGATACAGATTGAATTGTCTCACAATGTAATGAATCAAGCTCACTTACCGCTTTAATGCAGGATCAACCAACTCTTGGAACATACTACAACCCAAGTGGCAAAGTATAATATAAATATTGGAACTACTTAAATAGTTTGGTAGTTGAAATTTAAATCCAAAACACATTGCAAATGACTCTCTAATTTAGAATTAGAAAACTATGATTTAAAAATGAAAGAAGGCTATAAACAATACTTTTATTCCATCACTATCTGCACTGACATGATACTTCCAATAGCCCTCAATAAAAAAACAACTCTAAAGGGAGCAAGATAATAGTGTGGAAAAAGTGTGGTTAATAGTAAGAAATGCTAAATACTCCAATTTATCCTACTTTACTACTGTTAATTAGCTCTTGAATTAGCATTTGTTTTTTTAAAAAAAATCAAGGTTGATTGGTAATAACACGTTGAGATAAAACTGTGTTGTATACGTAGCATTACTAAAGCTGTAAATTACATTTTTATCTACTTTATTGATGTGGGCACTGATAATTAGCTATCCTTAAAAAGAAAATTTGAAGGACAGATTGACAGCGTCATATTAACAAAGTAATATAAAAATTTGACGTAATACCATTACTCTTACAATGTAGGTATAGACAGGTCCAGTATGGTCTATGAGCATTAGCAATAACTTCCATAAATTTCATTCATTTTCCTAAATGCAAAGAAAACTCCTAAAAAATTCATTGAATCGGGTTCACTCGTTGTTCCATAACTAATTAGATATTAAATGAACCAAAAGTTGTATACTAAATTAAAAAAGTAAAAGTGATTCATTTAACATCATTTTAATATAAAGAAACTTTCTCATTCCTCTCTAGTTATTCTATCATTTATTTGAAATAATATTTAAATGCTTTATCATTCCTCTATTTTTCATAACATTTAATTTAAATAATATTTGAATGATATAGGAAACAGAAATGATAAGAAAAAATTTTATGGAGTGCATTTAAATAAAGAATAAAACGTGGTTTAGTTCAATAAATTGAATTTTTTTTAAAGGAAGCATGATGCTTTAATATTGATAAAAAAAAAGGGGGGGGGATAATTGCATCATTGGTCATTAGGGTTGGCCTAAATTACAAATCATTTCATGTGGTACAAAAAGTTAATGGAGGGTTCTTGTAGTAAACTATAATTACAAATCAGTCATTTGAACATGTTTTTTGTCCACCAAATTAACAGATTTCGTTAGTCAGTCACGTCACATCCAATAAAAAGCCAACATGTGTCCATTACAGTAAAAAAATATAAATAAATAAAACAAATATATATATATTTTTTTAAAAAAAATACTGAAGGGGTGGCTACTAGTGGGACCTGAGGGGGCCCTCGGCCACCCCCAAAGGCATTTAGGGGTGACCAGGCCACCTCCAAAGGGGTGGCAGCCCAATCGGCAACCACCTATTCAGTTTTTTATTTTTTTCAATTTTATAAAGAAAACAAATATTTTTGTTTTATTTATTTATATTTTTTTTGTTGTAATGAACACGTGTCGTCTTCTTATTGGGTATGACGTGGCTGACTTGGTGGACCAAAAATGCGTTCAGGAACTGATTTGTAATTATAGTTTACCACAAGAATCTTGTATAAGCTTTTTGTACCACATGAAGTGATTTATAATTTAGGCTAACACCACAAACCAATGGTGTAATTATAAAAAATAAATAAATAAATAAAAAATCGATCGGCTAGACTTTGGTCTACAAATCCGACGGCCCAAAACAATCGGAATCCATCACCGCCATTTCCAATTTCGCCCTCCTCGCTGACCTGGCAATATTCCACTCCCCAAGTCCTCCTCTCACATTGGGTACTTTGCGTCGCTGCGAAGAAAACCATCATTAGCTTTCACTGAGCTTTGGCCGATCACTTTGTTCCATCGCTTCGTTCCACATGGTAATATTTATTTATTTTTATTTTATCGCTCTATTATTATTTTTTATTTCTTTATATAATTAATTTCTTTGAATTGCAAAACCACTTTTCGTAATCGCTGATATTTTTCTCTAGTGTTAGGGTTTTGTTAGTGTGCTAGAACTTCTTCGTCTTAGGGTTTTGGTTTTTACTTTCAATTTTCAGTTCTGTTCCTTTTTTCTGCTTGGTTGCCGAGAAAGTTTAGGAAAATAGATGGGTAAGTCAGATTTTTTATTTGTCGGGAAAAAGAAAGAAGTCGTTGCTTTTTCCATGTTTGGGAAGCGGGGATTTGAAAAGTGTTTTCTTTGGGTCGGTCTTTGTTTGTTTTTTAAATTTATTTGGACGCGAAAACAGCATGGAAGCGAGGCTTAATTTTCTCCACTCAACCGTTTTATAGGGAACCAGACGATGGGCTAGGTTTTAATTCCTACTTGGTATATTACCTGATTTAGGAAAAAGAAAAAAAGTAGTGGTTTTTTCCTTGTTTGAGAAACGGCCATACGGGATTTGAAAGGCCAGTCATTGTTTGTTTTTCAATTTTTATTTTTATGGAAACGGTAACAGCATGGAAATTGGGCTTAATTTTCTAAAAACCTGTTTCTAGGGAACCAAACGATGGGCTAGGGTTTTAATTCCTGCTTCACTTATATTATTAATTACATGATTTAGGATTCTGCTATTTTAATATTGTCAAGCTGATGGTACATTAACGGGTTTGTTTTGAAGTTACGAATTGTATCAATTAATTCGAGATTTTGATGGGTTTGTTAGTTTTTATTTTTATTTGTTAGTAAGTTACAATTATGATGCATATGGAAGCATTATTTATTTATTTATTTTAGAAGACACTTAATTTTCTTGTTAAATATTTTCAATAATGCATAAGTTCCTACAATATTTTCTATGTAATTTTATTTTGAGCTCCAATTGGAGGTAGCAAGTTCTGACATCTGATGTTTGATGCTTTTGATTCTGGATCTTAGCTTCTTCTTTTTGTGGTGGTGTATTTTCTTATCAGAATATTTCCAATTTAGGTTGAAGATTTGATTACAACTAAACCTAAATGGGAAATATTATTAGAAGAAAATATACCAATTTAATATGAAATATATATTCTAACAATGTGGAAACTTAATCTAATATTTGAGGCCCAAAATGACCTCTGGTAGGGGTAAATTAATTTTCCTGGGTTTAGAAATTCAATTATGTATTTCCTACTTACTGGGGTAAATTGGTTTTTATGGGTTTAGAAATTCAATATTGTATTTCTTACTTGCCGGTCTAGTGATCTTATTTATTTACAATTTTTAAAGTATTTGGATGGTTGATCAAAGTGGATAAGGCTATGGTTACTACAAAATTTTTCCATAAGGTTCATGGAACGATGTAGAAGAATGAATCTTTGATGGTCATATATCTATGCTTACTAATATTAATTATTGAGTTATCCCTTCTCATTGTCTGTACTTTAGGTGGGGAAAGATGGTCTATGTGATGTTAAGTAGGGTTTAATATAGGGATATGAGAGATGGATTGTCAAATGTGAAATGATAAAATTTATTTTTCTTGATAATACTTTAGGACCTATCATTTTTTTAATCCACGTTGTGTTTACCAGTTGCAATTCACTAGTTATCCTATCAAAGGGAGCTTTTGCTACCTTCTTCTAAGAGGATTATTTTATAAAAAAATATTTAATCTGTTTTTACTCTGGTTGAGAATTGAATGCTGCAAGTTAAACTTTGTCTATATTCAGCTGAATCAACACGTTTGCTTAGTTGTATTGCATTCACATTGAAGAATTGAGGTGGAAAGTTCTCTGTTTTCTGTAATATTGGAGTTGTTGTCCTAGTCTTTTGGCTAGCTTGCTGATTCTGGGCATCGAAAAAGGTTGGCGAAAGGCTTCATCAGGTCTTTTGTTAGACCCTGCCTGACTTCAGAAGTACGACGACAGCACTGAACAATCAATTTGTGAATGTGAGGGTATAGAAATAAGTCATTTAGTTGCAGAATTGATGATTTTGTCATTAATGTTAGACTAACATTGAACAATAAGTTGTTTGGCCAAGCAGTTGATTTAACTGTTACTCTCAAGGAGGATTTTTGGATGCTAGTTAACTGCCCTCAGGGCTTCAATTTCCAACTAAATCTGAGATAAATCCTTTTTAGATATGGTCATGATTTCATCATGAGTTGCGGTGTAGGAGGCAATGTGCACTGCAGAGGCTTAAGTTATGTTGGTGAAACACAACATCTAAATGAGCTATATCTCTAATGGAGCTTCCTCCCCTTGTAAGAACAAGGTGGAGGCTAATGTTTTTGGTTTCAAAACTCATTGAATGCTATGTTACATACCTATTAAAAAAAAAAAAAAAAAGAATATTTACCTCAATGACTCCTCCAATACCCTGGAACGACCAAAGTGGAGTTAATGTTATACTTATGCACATAACAGCATTGATTCAGTCTGTTGTCACTTATGTACTCTCTTTAGTTTATGTTATAGAGATACATTGTTATGTGGAAACATATGTACATGCTCTTCACTCTTAAAGTTCTTCAATAATTGTTGTTCATGTTCCCTTCTCCCTTAGTTGCATTGCTACTTTTTGCATCCAGTATAAAAACTTCCACACTACATTATCTATGTTATATTTATATGTGCTGGGTAACATTGCAGCTATGTCTATCAGTTTCTACTGCTAAATCTCTGGATGATCTTCCTTGAGCATTTAACTTTTAATGTGAAATAGTTCACCTTTCCTTCAGTGATCAATTACATGCCTGTTAGTGGCTATGATGCCGACTAATTGTATTCTGTCTTCATATGCAGGCTAACAAGCACACTATTATTTTGATGCAAAATTCTCCGAACAGATCCACTAGAACATTTATGGATTATGAATCAATAAGTCAAGCTATGGATGGTATGCGATGTGTTATGTAGGTTTTATGTATGGTTGTTATTTACTGGCAGACCATCTTCATCATCCCACATGTATTGTCTTATGCTAGATTTCAGCAAAGGTTCAATTTTCTTTGGTGACACAATCAATTAGGGTGGTGGCTTCGTATACTATGACAAAGGACCTTTCTGTTTTGCTTCTCTTTCCCTTGTTTGGTGTTTCCCCTCCATTTTCTCCATTTTCTCCATTTTCTTTCTTTTTGCTTTAGCGTTCAAACTTTTTTTCCCTCTTCGTTTGATTTTTCATTGCCTAAAGTAAATAAATAAAAACTCTATTTTTGTCAATAGTTAGCTCTATATATTTGTTTTATGTCATGTTTGTGTTCAAAGCACTTGAATTTGTGGTTTTATGTTAGTCTAAAAAGGCTTTGTGGTATTTTGTAAGCATGAGTGATCTGAAATTCATAGGTGTGCTCATTAAGATGGATGAGAACCAGATAAAGAGTCCCATGGTCAGGAAAAGAATTTTTACTTTATTAAAGAATTGCTGGAATTAGTTTAGTTATTATTGGTGGTTTACCCATACGATCATCTCTCTCTCTCTCTCTCTCTCTCTCTCTCTCTCTATATATATATATATATATATAGTGTTAGTGTGTGTGTGACAACAAGAAAAAGAGTAATGTTTTACTCCACATTTTTATCCCATTTTTTATTCCACATTGCTGATGTGGTATTGACAATTAACCGTTAGATTTTTTTTTAAATTTTTTTTTTTTAAAAAAAAAGAAAAGAAAAAGAAAGAAGGGCTGATTGGCTGTGCCATATCAGCAAAGTGAGATAAAAGTTGAACAAAAGTGCGGTTTCTAGCATTTCTCTTAAGGAAAAAAGTTCCATTTGCAAGGTGTAACCACCAGTAAATTGGAAATTGGAAATGCAACAGCTAGATTAACCTATGCGCATATATTTGAACCAGACGAATGATAATCCATAATGATAACCTTGTGATTTTGTGAATGGAATTGAATCATAATACCACAAGTGGTTCAGTTGTTCCCTAAATCTATAAACTCAACATCCACGAGGGGAAAATTGCCCAAAGTTTTGCTGATGGATAAAATGCTGATGTAAAATCGAATCTAAGTGGCTCCAAAACTGTAATCTGGTTGATCTCTCAATGTTCTTGCATTTAATAGAGGTTATGTTATTCTGTGTGTATAGGTATATGTGGACTATATGAAAGGAAGCTTAAGGAGTTGAATCCAGCCATCAGAAACATCACTTATGACATTGCAGATCTCTATAATTTTATTGATGGCCTTGCAGATTTGAGTGCCTTGGTGTATGTCTCTCTCTCTCTCTCTCTCTCTCTCTGTCTGTCTAAAGATGCACTCAACTTGGTAACTGTATAACTCTAGAGATCTATATCCATGATCCCTGAAACTTGGGGAAAGATTTTAGTTCGTAGAGGCTAGCTAGTTAGCCGCTTGATCACCTATTAGATGATTTTCTGTTTGTTTGGGCGATAATGAATATCCCCTTTTTCTAAGGAAGATTAAGATATGTATGTTTACCCAGCAATGCCATGGTTTATAACTGACATACTTGCCGTTTGGTTCTGGCTTACAGTTATGATCACTCAATCCATGCTTATTTGCCATACGACCGGGAGTGGATTAAACAGCGCACCTTTCAACATCTAAAGAAATTGGCACACTAAATTTAATATGGTGCTGCGGCTTATGTATCTAGTTACCACCAGATTGTAGACTTGGGTTGTGTATTACTGGAATGGGTTTGATGTCTAGAATTTTGAGTTGCATCTGATGTCAAGGTGTTTAATATGGAAGTTGGATCCTCTCTCTTTGTGAGCATGTATTTTTGAACAAACACAGCTTTATGCTCAAGTTTCGGATAAAAAGCAAATGCTTTTGTTTGGAAATGTTATTTTGTGTGGAAGTACTCCCTTTGCCTAGAAAGGCTGGCCTTGATATTGGACCCTGTTATTAGTTTCATGTGAACTTCACTGGTTTTCTAGGATGTGCTTGCCTGAATTGTTCTTTACACATGGATCTCAATTCCGTTGTCCCCCAACCCCCCGAAGTGTAGAAGGGGAAAAAAGAAGAAGAAGGTTCAAATGAACTTGGACAAAGCTTTTCTCTAAATTAAGTTGGAGGAATTCTTTTAACCCAGCCTATTAAATTGATATTTGTCTAAACGTGTATATGCTTTTAAAGACAAATGTTAATTTAATAGAGTAGGTTGGAGGGAGTTTGAAGAATAGCGTTGTCCAATGAGTTTTATGGGTAAACTAGTGTGTGCAACATGTCATCGTTAAAAGGAAAAATTTTAGCTCCGTGTGTTTCAAGGACAGTAATTCTTCAAATTGGGTTGGAATTTTTTTTTTTTTAATCCAATTTATATAAAATTTTCTTGTGTCATTTAACGTGCAATTCTCATTTGTTTTCTAATAGCATGTGAGAAGGAAGTGTTTTTTTATTTTTTATTTTTATTTATTTATTTTTTATTTTTAGAATTTCCTCCAAATTTGTTAAGAGTTATCAAAAAACTGTGCTTTGAGCATGTTCAAAGAACATATGACAAATTTATATTTTAGGTGGGAGGAAATTTTTTCAACTCATTTTGAATGAAAACTCTATCCATCATGATTTACCGACTAGAAATAACAAAAAGTTAATTTGTTGTAACACTTCTCTATGTCTCAATTCCCTTTCTGTAAAATTGATGATTCCTTGCATACAATTTGAATATTGAATTGATGCAATTCTTAAAAGCCCAGAGAAGATCAATCATAACTCAACAATTACCATCCCCCCCACCCCCCCCAAAAAAAGAGTTTATTATCCAATTTTCAAGGTCAGTTAAAAAATATTACAAGTAGATACGAGTTTATCAAGCATCGTGCAGATTATGATCTTTTCTATTTTAAGTGAAATAAAGATAATTTATTTTATGGTTTTTATTAAACTTCACAAATTTAATAATAAGTATGTCGTCACATTATTTAAAATTTTTAAATTACGTGATATTATGTATACTGTTAAATGAAATAAAACAAAATCTTAATCATAAAATAAATTCTTTTTATTTCACTTAAAATGAAAAGATCCTATTACACATGGTGTATGGATCTAAGGTTTAAGATTCTTTGAAATTCTTCTTCTTTTTTTTTTTTTTTTTTTTTGGGTAATCAGATTGTTGATATTTTGTGTTACATCAACATTTATCATTTTGCTAATTTAATATTTAATATTTTGGTATTTTCATATCTTATCACATTTTTAAGTGTGATAAAATCTTAACTATTTTATCTAAAAACTATTATTAAAATTTAAGAAATTCTACGTAATCTTTCACCTAAACCCCTAAATCCTAATTGTATCTAACACGTGGACCAACCAGTTGTCTTGAGTAATAACCCCTCTCCCCCTTTTAATATTAAAAAAATTAATTTCAAAAACAAATATACACTTTTCTGTTTTTTTTTTTTTTTTTTTTTTTCTTTTTGATTGAGATTGAATTTTTTAATATTAAAAAGGGGGAGAGGGACGGTTAGCTATCGAGGGGAGGCACTTGACCGGCTTTCTCTCCCCACTTTTGAATAAATAAATTTATTTTATTTCAAAACTGATTTTTTTTTTTTTTTTTTTTAATGTTTTTCTTTTTAATAAAGTAGGTTTGTTTATTCAAAAGTGGGAGGAAAAAACCGGTCAAGTGCCTCCCCCAATCACTACCAAGCTATCAATTCTCTGCAAACTGAGCTGTTTATCAACCTCAACCCGACGGAAAATGATAGACATGAGCATTTTGCCCGGCTCTATTCGACTTTTTTAATAAAAAAATAATTTTTATAATCAAAAGTAATTTTTGATGTGACACATCAAAAGTTGCTTCTGATTATAAAAGTTTCATTTTAATGAAAAGAGATGGGTAGGAGCCGGGCAAAATGTTCCTGCCTATTATTACCTCGACTTGACATTAATTTTTATGAGTAATATTATATATTACTTTTTTGTTCTCTCAAAATTAATGTGACTCTTAAAATTATCATTGAATTTATAATAAATTATTAATGAATTTTAATCAAATGGTGACGTCACTTTTGAGGGGACAAGAAGGTGATACGTAGCATTTACCTCATCTTTTACACAGTCCCCAAAATCCTCAGGAGTCAGAACTCGCACAACTCGTCATCTTAAACCCTAGAAACGGACCACTGATTCGAATCGCTCCACTCGGTTCGTTCTGTATCGTTACCTTACGCTATTTCCCATTTCGGAATTACACTTGTTTGTGATTGTTTAGGTCGATCGAAGGACACAGAGGCCAGAGAAAATGGTGGTGAGGATCCGATTGTCGAGGTTCGGATGCCGAAACAAGCCGTTCTACCGTGTCATGGCCGCCGATAGCAGATCTCCTCGCGACGGCAAGCACCTCGAAGTCTTGGGCTACTACAATCCCTTGCCAGGTTTTCTCTCTCGCACATTTGTTCCAATTCCTAAATTGTTTGCTTTTGTTTTCGAAAGTGCTAGCTTTTTCCAGTATTTGTTTTGTTCCTGTTTGGAATCTCACCTGGCTTTTGCCGCGTTTGGTTGCTGAGAAACTCTTGCAAAAGTTAAGGAATTGAAATGCGAGCGTAGTATGGATATTGGGCTTCGTGACTTTGAGTTTTCAGTGTTTGGGAACTAGGAAAAGATAAGAAGGAGAAATTGGATTCTATTTTTTGTGGGTGGGGTTATTTGCAATTTGGTTGTCCTTTGATTCGTCTTTCCTGTCGATTTTTTCATGGTAACCAATAGAGGCTCTCTGTCTGGTTGCTGAGAAATTGTTGCAAGTTGGAAAAGAAATTATGGTTTTGAATGATAAACCATTGATATCTTGCAAGTGTTAAATTACCAATTTCTTAAAAGACAAGACTAAGATTCAAATTAAGGAATTTTGCTCTGATAATATGTTTTATAAAAATAGATGAATTTAATTATTTAATTTATATTCTAAATTTCTAACAGCAAGCAAAGAAAAATCTGACTAATTGAAGTAAGAGACGAAAGCAATTAACAGGCTAAACTCTATTTAAAGCTTTCGTTTCTGTTCCCTCCCTTTTCCTTAGCAACCAAAGGGAGGATTGATGATTTGTTATGTACTCATTGTTTGCAATATGTATGAATTTGTGTAGGCCAAGATGGTGGCAAACGAATGGGTCTTAATTTTGAAAGAGTGAAGTAAGTAATTTCTTCTATTTATCGTGCCTTTTTACTTTCAACTGATATGTTTTGAATTCTCTGTGAAAATTAACATTGGGACTTGGTTGTTAGTCAAAATTGAGTGCTTTAATTTCATTCCTTCTCTATTTGTTATTTAAAATCAAGTTTTCTTTATAATTGCATCTCCCTCTATATTAATGTTTATATGTTATTGATCTATTGCTTTCGAAGTGGATTATTTGTTTGCTTTCATGTTCCTCGTTTTGAGTATAGAGGACAGATTTTGAAGGGGATGGAACAGTGGGAAGGTTAATATTTTAAGTTTTAGATTCATTCCCGAACTTGAATGCAGCAAGCTTATTGGTGTGGATGTAGCTGTGTAGTAATTTGAGTGCCTAGAGTTTTAAGTGTCAAGGAGGGAAAGAAATGTGTACACCATGAAGTATACACCCTTAGTTTTTTTTTTTTTTTTTTTTTTTTTTTTTTGGGGGGGGGGGGGGGGGGGGGGGTGTTGTTTGTTTCATGTCTATTAAATTATTTTTTATGGGTTTTTAGTGGGCTGAGGAAAGACTCAAGGGCGTGCAAAGAAGCTAGAGTTGAGATAGAGGTAGAATGGTAAAAGTCAAGGTAACAGGATGTTTGGCTTTCTACAATTCTACTACTGAGAGAATAGATAAAACCCATCTGTTTGTATAAAGTTTCTTAGCCATTGCCCTTAACTGTACTTTTCAATTGAATGAGAAAAAGGCCCCTCCTTTTGTACTGATTTCATCCTCACTATCTGCAGATATTGGCTATCTGTTGGTGCGCAAGCCTCGGAACCTGTGCAGCGCATTCTTTTCAGAGCAGGGTTACTACCTCCACCACCCATGATGGCAATGGGACGTAAAGGTGGACCACGTGACACACGTCCTGTCGATCCGATGACTGGCCGCGTCTTGACTCCAGAGAAGCAAGCTAATGCTGACCAACCAAAAGACTGCGAAGGTGATGAAGATTGTGAAGGCGTTGGAAGTACCTCATGAAACTCTTCATTGCAGTGGTTAAGACCTTATTTTTGTTTTTTTGATCTCGTTTTAGGGGGAGGGGTTTATCCAGGGTATCAAGAGTCCATATTTCTACTTGGATATCCTCCAGAGAAGCAGTTTGGTCTTGCTTAATTCTGAAGAATAACTCTCAATCTTTCTTGGGAGGATAGCACCTTAGGTGGTGAAATTGGCACTTGATTCCACCACACCATACAGGGATGTTGAGTGTTACATAATGGCTGCACTATCGAATGTTCTTTAAAATGATGACTGAATTGAATGTTTAGGGGAGGCTGCTGTAGTGAATGTTGAATCTTTCTCAGATTATGCTTTATCTAGATGTTGTCGGGAGCGGTTTTAGGGTACTAACCGTCTCTCTCTCTCTCTCTCTATATATATATATATATACAATTTAAATTTATTCATATAGTTTCAAAATTGATTAGAGTGTCGAGTGCATTGTGAACGGTGAAGTCCTTATCCCTTTCACCTATTGCACACCGCATGTTTCAATATTTTGCTCAAAAATTGGCTGTCAACCATTTAAAATTTTTGTGAACTGGGATTATGTGAAGTCCTTTCACCTACTTGATGCAGGATGTTATATATATATATATATATATTTTTTTTTTTAAAAAAAAATTGAACTCCTTAGAAAATCCACCTATCAATTAATTAAAAAAGTTCCATTTTTTTAAAAGATTTCTTCCATCAAGTTTTCAGCTAGATGCCATATGCACAAACTCTCTTTGAAACTTATCTTTATTTGGTTTTCTTCTCTCTATCGGTCTCTGAAGGTTATCTTTCTCTCCCTCTCATGTTTCTGTTCTGGGATTGACTCTCTCTGTCTCTGAAGGGTTCAACATATCTACTAATATAACTGGTGCCAACCAGTCACAAGAATCTTTAACTAATCTCTTTTCATCCATTCTCAAGAACTTCAAACTTGATATCGAACTTTTCATTACAGTAATGCAACACATTCTCCATATAAATGTTTTCTATCTCCGAAGAACATATAACCAACCTTCAATCCCAAAAAGGAGCCTAATATGTAATATAAATCACACTTACTAAACAAATAAGATCCTCTCCATTTTATCTCAAATTTTTTCTCCCCGTCTTCCTTTCTGAGAGAAAAAACCAAAAACCCTCCCCCTTTAGAGAGACTGGTTAGCCGGGGAGGGAGGCCTCGCCTCCCTCCTCCCGGCTGTGTTTTTTGTCTTCTCAGTCTTTAGGACTGTAGAGTTTTGTTCCTCCCGGTTGAACCGGTGTTGGATGTTTCTTCCCCTAGCTCTTTGGGCTATGGTGGATTTGTTGTCTTGTTTCTTTCTTGTTTTTCTTTCTGTTTTGGCAGGATGACTCTTCTTAAGAAGTCTAAGGTGGGGTGTGGCCGGCTTTAGTGTCGTCAACGGTGTGTTCTGGCCAGACTTTCTTGGTTTTTTCATCTGATTTTTGAAGTCAGATCTACGCACGTCTGTCGACTTCTGGTAGACACGTGCCATCCAGCCGTGTTCCCTGCCATATTCCGCCCTTGATGCCGGAAGCTTCGGTCGTGTCAGTCTTTTGAGCTCGGCCCGTGGCCCCCACGCGCCAGGGCGCCTTTGCTCTCTGACTGCGCGTGTAGGCCACGCTCTGCTTTTTCAGGCCGTGCTTGGCGGCGCCTGGGTTCTATGGCGTCGGATCTACTGCTGGGTGCGTTCGGATGCGGCGCGTGTTCTACACGCGCCGCCACTCCGGTGAAGCTGCTTCCTTACCCACTGCCGGCGACTTTTTAGGGTTTTCTGCTTTTGTTGTGTATTCTCTTGTTTCTATGTACAGTTTGCCTCTGTGTGACTTAAATTTTATTGGAATTTTTATAGTAAGGGAGCTTATTTGTAATTCTAGTGAGATTTGAGATTCTGCTTAGGCAGCTGTTTTTAAGCCAGATCCTTCTAGCTTAGAGTGTGAGGGGGCTGTCCCTCATCTCTCATCTTGTATGCCTTCGGGCTTTTTAGTATCAATGTTTAGCACATGCTAAGCCGTTAAAAAAAATAAAAAATAAAAAATCACACTTACTAGAAGGGCTGGGAGCAACATTGATTAGAAAATTTTACCAAGTTTTATAAAATAAATGGTTCTTGATATCGTTGATCTAAAGCAGTAAACACTTATAGTCACAGTGCCAAATCCAATATATACATCTCGATAATATATGATGTCCTAACTTTTGCGAGAACCATGCTTACCCATGCCATTTAAATTTCATGCACATTTTACAAATAGGTTTACATTTTTTTTTTTAATAAAAAAAAAATCTTTTTGTGCTTTATTTTATTTTTTTCAAATATTTTATTTTTTAAAAGATGAAAAAAAAAAATATCAAAATTGAATAAGCACATTTATCTATGAAAATCACATAAACTCATAAAGGTCAATTCCTCCTCTCTACCTTCCAGCCCAGCCCAGCCCAGCCCAACCCAAAAAGAGTTGTTGGGTATGCTTGGATGTCATTAAAAATATTGACATTTTTTTAATAATAATTTAAGAGAGAATTGATAACGTGGTGAAAATTTGAGAATTCAATGCGTAATAGCTGGCACCGGAAAGAAGATGTGGTGGGCTCCAGACTTGCCACGTAGAGAAAGGTCTGCTCAAACGTCTAAGCCTCGATCGAAGCCTTGAGAAGAAAGCAGCACCCAGAAGAGACACAGAGAGAGAGAGAGAGAGAGAGAAAAGAGAGATGGAAGAGATCAGGTCTTCGCCACCGCCAGCCGCCTCGAACACCATGAGAAAACAAGAAACCTCGGCGACTTCACGCATGAAGAAGGATTGCCTTTGGTTCGCCGCTTCGATGCAAGAGGGTTTTGGCTACGCCAAAGCCGGATTCATCGGCCTGGTATATATTTCCACTCTCTTTTCGCTTCGCTCTCGATCTGTCATGCATTTTACAATTGATAGATCATCGATCACGACGTCATGCTCAAATGCTTTTAGTTAGAATATTTATTCCTATACCTATGGGTGTTTTAATTTTATGTGCTTTAATGGGTAATCCTTGTTGATATGGAAAACTTGGAAGAAGCAGACGAAGAAGTTGACGGCAAGGAACGAGAAGGAAGCCACCGAAGCCGACCTACTGGCTGCTAAGATGCAGGTTGAAGCTGCTGACGCTGCCGAGGAAGCCAAGAAGAGACTTGACAAAACTATGTAATTAATTCTACCCAACAGCAATATAATGTTAAAAGTATTAATTTAAGCTTTTTGATTATCAATAATTTAACGTATATGGTATCAGCTGAAGTTCGAATTTCACTTTTTAATTTTCTAAATTTCAATTTAATTTAATTTTTTTTTTTTTTTAAGTTAAATATTATGTGTTGGGCACTATTAATTAAATTATTAAATTAATAATTTATAATTCGAAGTTTTAAAAGAACTCGTGATTTAACAAATAAAAATGACAAATATTGTGATATTTTTTTGGGATTAATACGTCTCGATCATCTCAGACATATCTAGATGGTAGATAGAATCATAGAAAGCTGATAAACAATGTAAAGGAGGACATATATCGTGGGCTGGATTATTTGCACCCCAAGAATATTGTGGAGGAATTAGAGCTTAGTACTTCTAGTGGTCATATTGGGCCAGATTGGGCCCGTGGGCTCTTGGTTACGAGACTGTAAGGAGTCAAGACTTACGTAATTTTGGCAATGAAATGAGATTTACTGTATCCAAGAAATACACATGATTTGGACTGGAAAGAAAATTTGTGGGTACTATAAGGTCTAAGATAAGGCCAACGTTCACACCCAAAAACTTTCAAAACTTTATAGTCAGGTGTTTTTGTTAAACAAAAGCTCATAATTAAGGAGATTTCATCCCGATTGACTGTTCGAAAGGAACATGTGAGTGAGCAAGCAAAGACAGACCAGTGTCAACAATTTGTCTGTGTTTTCGTTCTACAATGCCATTCTGATGATGAGTATGAGGACAAGTTTTGCGATGGGGAATCCCATGCGAGGCAAAATTTTTTTGTAAAGCAACAAATTCTCTCCCGCCATCAGTTTGTACGGCTTGAATTGAATGGTTAAAAAAATTTTCAATCATTATTTTATATTGGGAAAACACGGAAAACCTAAGATTTGCAAGTAATAGGAAAAAACCAGAAATACTTGTTGAAATAATTCACAATGCACAAGAAATAATGTTTGTTATTAGATGATAAAATAGGAGCAGGACCTCATACATCAAGATAAATAAGATCTAGAGGATCTTTTGATATTGACATAGAAGCACCAAAATGAAGTCTGTAATTTGCCTTGTTGACACGCAAAACATAGCTAGGTTGATTTATTTGACTGAGCTGGGAGACGGTGCTTGGACAAAACATGACGAACTAATGGAATGGTAGGATGGCCAAGGCGAAGGTGCCATTGGTCAACGGAGACACGTTCACCAACAAAAGCAATAGTAGCGGATGAGGATGGAGACAAAGATGGCCAAGGATGGAGACCTCCCCTACTCGGGCCTTAAAGAAGGATACTCCCTGAGTATAGATCCTTAACACGGAAAAAATAAGAATGAAACTCAATAATTACGTGATTATCATGAGCAAACAGTAAACTGATTAATAGAAATTAGATTTTTTTTTGAATTTGAGGAACATGCAATAAATTGGACTAGGAGAATTTTTGGTGAGAGGAAAAATTTGAGCAAGTTCAGTGTGAAGAATATTCAAACCTTGACCATTACCAACTTTGATTTGATCTGTGCCTTTGTATTCATTAGCCCTGAGATTGAGGTTTGACAAATCATTGGTGAGATGATGGGTTGATGATCCAGTGTCGGGATACCAATTGAAATCTGGTTGAGAATGTGGAGTGGTCAGATATGCAGCAGGATTGGGGGATTCATTGTGGTACGATTGTAGCATTTGGAGGCTTGATGTCCAATACTGTTGCATATTTGACAAATTGGATGATTGGTGGAAGAACTCTGAAATGACTGAGGGATACCATGTACACGTCCTCTACCCTGGCCTCGGCTAGAAGATTGTCCATATTGATGTGAATAATTCTTTTGGAATTTGCCAGTGTTGGTAGTGTTGTGTTGAGCAACGTTCACAGTGGGAACAACTATATCACCTGCAATATGGAAAGATTCAACTCGCTGTTCATGAGTCAATAAATGACTATATAAGTCCTGAAGAAAGATAGGTTCAAGACGAGTTGTAACAGTGGTGACAAGTGAGTCATATTCTTAACTCAGCCCTGCAAGGATGTAGGACACTAGTTCAGAGTCTTTGAGAGGCTCATTAATGGCAGCCAAGGTTTGTGCCATTGTGTGTGCCTTTTGAAAATAATCTGAAATAGACATATCACCCTTCTTCAACGTTGCAAGTTGATAGCAGTACTGCATTACACGTGCCTTGGATTTAGAGGCAAAAGTCTTTTCCAAGGTGACCCAAACTTCACGTGAAGTTTTAAGGTTAACAATATAAGTCGAGATTTTTAGAAAGAGAAGAAATCAAGGTACACATAATAAGTTTATCTTGTTGATACCAGGTTGAGTAGTTTAGATTTTCAACCATAGCAGCTAAGGTGGAAGAGCTGCTGCTGGAGGAGGCAATACGACGTGAAGGACATGGGATATCTCCAGTGACATAACCAAATAAATGTGCCCTTCCAAATAAGGGACAATTATTGTGCACCATGTTGGGTGGTTGTCACGTGTCAATTTGTGAATTGATATATAGTTGGATGAGGTTTTGTAGAGTTTGAGGTGAAATGGATAATGCTGCAGACATAATGGTAGATAAAAGTGGAAAAGAAAAAGGAAGCCCTTGACGTTAGTCTCTAGGCTCTGATACCATATAATGAACAATAAAGATTGTTTGTAATGTCTCAATGAGGACTTTGTTTTCTATTGTATTTATAACTAATATACGAAGTTTAAAATTACAAACAAACTATCCAACTCATCTCGAGTTTGTTACAGAGATTTAAATTACAAAAATAAAGTGAGATATTGGAGATACAATTATCTCATAGAATCATAGACTTGGTCTTGTCTCTTATCGTCAGTTACAGCTGGATGACTTGTATCTGAAGGAATTAATCCAATAATCCCACCCTTTATCCCCACGCCTGCGAAGAAAATCCTTTATGGCGTGGGCGAGTTAGCTCCTAGGTGCCCTTGGCATAGAGCTAGCTTGTGCTAAGTAATGTAACGGGCAGCGGCAGCGCGCGTTGCAGGGCGCTTAGTAGCTGAATTTCATACAATAGTGCAGTGCTGCTTCACACCAGAGATTCCAATGGGTTCTTTGATGGGATAAAGGGAGAAGCCTTCTCACATTAGGTAGAGGATGAGTGGAGTGTACTTGAATAAAAAGGCCAAGGTAGAACTGGCCAGGATGTCGAGGCAGTGAGTGGCATCGAGGGAGCAGAGCTAGGAGGGGAGAGGAGTGGAGGGTGGAAGCTTGAAGGGCTGGTACGGTTGTTGTTGTAATGCTATTAGTAATGGTATTAGTTCTGAATGCTAATTTATAGAGATTAAAAACACTTTCAACGCATTTTCATTTGAGAATAAGCGCAGCATTTTAGGTTCTTGGAGAGAACCTAGATCTCACAACAAGAGGGTGATTTTGAATTAATTATTCTGTCTCTAGGAAAAATAAAGGCTAAGTCATCGATCAAGCGATTCTTATGAGAATACAAACCTAATATGACTAGAATATATTGACTTAAATTACTTAACGTAGAAACAAAAACTAACAAGAAAATAAAGATAATAACGATTATATGGAAAGAAATAAAATTGGTTATATTCTTTCTAGCAGAGATTTATTTTTCCCAAATCTAAGAGAGGAAGCAATATTGTAGATGTATAAATCATCAAGTGATACAAATCCAGCAATTGTTTCTTGAAATTTGATCAGGAGGGTGGGGCTTCAAAGCGAATGTAGTCATACATGATCCCCTGGAGAGCGGGCATAAGGCCGGTGCTTTGTGTTTGTGTCAGGAAAATAGTATTATCCCCAACCATAACCAAACTGCCACCTACTTCCACGTTGAACAGCCGGTACAGTCCATGGATTCCATGTCTAGCAATTGTGTTGTCGTGACCAATCACTCCACTTGAAAATATCGGTGGATCTGCTTTTGGATCATTTACCCTAACCTTTCATAGAGAGAGGGAAAAAAAGAAGAAAAAGTGTAAATTTACATGCAAATAATGACTTAAAAGGGAGTTGTAACATGGGATTTGGATCGGATAGTTGTTCGGACAGTTTGAAAAAGTGCAAGTACTTGCTTACTGGCTTGCCTAGCAATACGAGCAGTTAATTGCACCGATCTTGATCCCATAATCAGACCCATAAACATCAGGATAATTATTACTCAATGTCAATATTTAGTGGCGGATCAATTATGAAGGCCTTATACCTGTAATTCAGAGATATGCACCGTAGCAAGTGCCAATCGGAGTTTATAGGCTCCGGTTGTATCCACTTGGTCGAGTTTGAACTTGATTTGCCATGTGGTTCCTTGATATGTATCATCATTTATTTTCCTACCATACAAACAAGATTTTATTACATGCGATATGATGGACAAAGTTGTATTCAAATTGGATTAAGTTAATTTTTGGGTTAACTACATTTATCTTCTCTAATTAATATATGAGAAACTTTTGGTTTAAAAAAAGAAATGGACAATAGATAAATGTGTAACATCTCTCTTAATATATTTTTTTGCAATGTCTCCTCAATATTTCAATGCTTGTATTGCCCCCACCTAATTAATCTACCACAACTGGGATTGTAATATTCTCATTTCGCAACTCAAAATGATAAAAATATCCTCCATAAAAAAAATTAATATATATAGATTGGGGATATATTGCAAAAATTAAAACATTTGGAGACATTGCAAAAAAGTTGATAGTTGGAGGAGGTAAATGTAGTTTCTCCTAAATTCTAAACATCATTTGAAAAATAAAACCATGTAGAGCATTTACAATGGTTTGTGCATTTTTAAATAAAACCATTTAAATGAGGTAAATGTAGTTAAAGGAGACAAATTGCATTTTAAACATCATTTAATAAATAAAACCATTATATAAAAGATGGGCTTATTTTTATGGCATGCCACGGGGAAGAACGAGTAATTCTATAAGTCTTTCATGTGTCACTCTTGTGTGACTGTGTTCCTTTAAAAATGATGTGGCTTTTAAAATCATCATTTGATAAAAATTCAATAGTGATCAATCACAGGCCTAATGATGATGTTAAAAGTCACTTTATTTTTGGAAGGACACAAAAATAACACACGAGGAGTCTTAGCATTACTTGGAAAGAACTTTACCTGGTAACCTGAGCAAAGAACCAATCTTTCCGATAGTCGCTAACACCAACTGTGTAAATCAAATCTTCGTCGGGATATAAATCTGCATATCTTTCCCATAATCCATATTGCCTAAATCTGCCGATTTAAGAAAAATGTACAAGAATTTACAATTAGCCTAGCTTAATAGAAGTTGAGTATTTAAAATTACTCTTTCCAATAAAACTCGAAGAACCAATCTCATAATATTAACCAAACGAGTCCAACGTTCAAACTAACACTTGATTGTATACTCCTAAAAATTGCAAGAAAAGTAGCCAACCTGTCAGGATGATTCACAAAAAGTGGGTTAATATACTTCGGATCAGGATCGGGAATGTAAAATTCAGCAGCAGTGCGATCTGGGATGCCTATTTCCCATAGGGTAGGGCCATCTCTTGGAGGCTCAAATACTAGATCACCCACATCAATATCACTACCTGCTCTTCTACATGTCAGTCTTGCAAGATTTTTATGAATAAGTAAACAATAATGATATTTAATATATTGTTATGTAATTTTATAATGCGACAGTGAAAATTAGTTATTATTATTATTATTATTTAATAAGTGCTAATTTAAAGACTAATTTTCATTGACACATTAATAATTATAGGATAAATTTCATTTATCCCCTATTTTTTTTACCTCTTTTGCAATGCTCCTCACAAAGTTCAATTTTTCTCAATTTAATGTATCGAATTTTTATATTTTTGCAATGTCTCCATTCCATTAGGATTTTCTGTTAAATCCTAAAAGAGATATGTAAAATTCTCAAAATACTCTGATTTTTTTTTTAAATAAATAATAATAATAAAAAATTGGATGGGTCCCAAGTGACCTGTGGGTCTGGTCAGACCATACCCATGATGGGTCTGGTGACCCATGACCCACCGCGGTTCACAAGGTGACCTTTCGTTAGGTCACTTTTTTTATTTTTTTATTTTTATTTTGCTTTATATTTTTTTTATTTTTTATTTGTAAGTAAGGATAAATTTAGAATTTTATAAAATTTTGAGGGGTATAAAGGTAATTTTACCTATTCTACAGTTTGATTTAATCCCAAACCTTAGAGGAGGGGGACATTGTAAAAACTAAAAGTTCGATACACTAAATTAAGAGAAATTAAATTTTAAGGATATTGCAAAATGGGTAAAACATTCAAGAATATGAATTAATTTTCTCTAAATTATATAACAATTGCGTAACAATTTACTGAATAGCATTAAGTATGAACAAAATAAGAAGTTAGAAAAACTCAAAAACTCATTAAAATGAGAAGTTAGGAAAAGTCATTAAAAGTAAGGACAGGACCTGCGGTTATGGTAATTACAACCTCGTATTGATAATCACCAACAAAGCCAGGAACCCATGCATTAAGATTATAATCACCACTTTGTATGTTGTTGATGCAGAAGTTACCATCTATGTCTGTTCTTGTCCAAAATTGATAACCCTGAAATTAATATACACATTTATTGTTACTTGAAGTGTAATTACTGTCTTTGACATGACCAATTTTTTATTTTTTCTCAAAAAAGGAGAAAAGAAAAGAGATCAATTGAAAAACATTCTATTAGAAGAAAATAGCGATTTTAAAATGTTAATGAGAATAAGATTTTAAAAATTGCAGTTTAGCGTTTTATAGAATCTGCAGTCTGAAAAATTAGTGCTTTAATCTACCTTTAAAATCATGCATTTTTTTATAAAATACACCTCATTTGTTTGCTGTGTGAAAAACGTTCACGTTTTTAAATCCCTTTTTTTTTTTTTTAATTTTTTTCAAATGCACTATCAAGTGAAACACTTCTCGCAATTTTGTTTAAAACGTGTATATTTGACCTGTGAAATTACAATGTCAAACGGACTCTAACTAAATAATTGAAGAAATTAACATATGCTGTGCGTAATTGATGGCGAGGATGACCAAAGTTAAAATAAAAGTAATGTTACTCTTTACAATTACTTAAAAAACGTCATGCCAATTGGAGTGAAATTAGTGCAAATTAATCAACCATGCTAATAAATCACCTTGCATTCTGTTTGCCAGGATCCAACGTCTCCAGGGGGTGCCAAGCCCACATAAGCAAAGTTTGCAGGAATGTACTCATCACTTAAATACCTGGGCAAGGGAAACTATAAAATTTTCGATTTTCGATCCCATATATATATAGCCAAATAAGAGATTTCGAACATGTTGGGGTAACAATTGTTTTTTTTTTTTTATTATATTTTATTATTTTTCAAAAACATGTTTGAGTTGTTTTTTAGAACTCAAATTCTATTCAGATTTTTTTTTTTTTTTAAGGTTTTCTAAACCATCTAAACATAATTTCAAAAAACAAATTCTTTCGGTATTTGTAATTCTGAATATAATATAAAAAATCACACGCCCAAATAAGTCCAAAAAAATGTAATTTAGGAGCAAATTCTTTCGCTAGAGGGTTGATTCTTGTAGATTAAATTCACTGATACAAAGACAATAGGTGCAAGCATTTAAAAAGTGTTAGGAAGATTGACACTTCGGAAAATCTTTTGGTGACGCCGTAATATAAACACACCAAATACGTGTTTTAAAACAACATCATAGAAATGAACTCGTTTTGGAGTATTTGAAAACAAAAAATGACGGTTTAAAAATATGAAAAAAATTTGCATTTTCAAAATACATGCAAGACATTGTGTTTTTAAAAGTCCACGATTAAACAGTGATTTTAAAGGTTAAATTATAATTTACCAAATATTTAATTGTATTTTTTAAAATCGCATTCTCATTTACTGTGTTTTAAAATTAACATTTTTTAAAATTTTTCATTTTAAAACCGTTAAACCAAATGAATAATTTAAATTTATCGAAGTCAACAAAATGCAATCTTAAAATTTGGATAATAATAACTAGTACATCTCTTAATGATGCCAACAAAAGAGTACGTACAATTAATTTGTTGGATACTTTATGTGATATGATTCTAATACTTGAGAAAATCATTATCATAGGAGCTGAGTCAACAAACTTTTAATTTGTTTTTTAAGAAGATGGTTCTAGTTGAAAATATTTTTGGTGTTTAGTTCGTACAAAAAATAGCGACTACGGGCAATAGTTGATGACGGCAAAAAACAGCCGAAAACTTTAGGGATGTTAATGGAAACCATTTTTCGGGTCAAACTCAAAAATCATCATTTTTAACCGTACCAAACACTAAAAAATATTAAAAATATTTTACCCCAAATTAAAAGGATCCTTAAGGGGATTATTATTTCAAAAAGAATAAAAAGTAAAATACCAAACCGAATTAAGGTCATCGAAGTACCTGTCTCGGATTTGTAGCCTACCACTAAGAGTGCCCCTTTGATCGGATGATTGAAAATCCTCAGAAGCCGGAAAATCGTAGGGCCAGCTTTCAACTTCAATCATCATCTGAAGAACAATTAAAAGTTTATTTATTTAATTTTTTCTAAAATTAGGTTAGGCTAGTTTCACCAATGAGCCAAATAGTATCAAGCGTAGAGGCCCAACCAACATACATCAGACTAATTCCCGACCCAATACTCTACGCTACTTAAGATATTGAGCATTGAATCATAAACTTTGTCTAAATGATTGGCCCCAAGACGGGGTAGCACTTTCAAATTTCAAACTATCTACCGTCCCAAGCGCTCCATTATAATGCCATGCACCCCTTGGGGTTTAAAAAAAAGAAAACCCTTTTATATATATATATATATAGTCTCAGTTTGAAATAACTGACTTGATTTTTAGCATCCTCCCAAAGGCGAAGTGGGTCTTCTCCATCCAATACAGAATTAAGATATATAAAGGTAGGGCCAAAGACTTTCTTCCATGGCTCATCCGGTTTCAGTTTCAGCACAAGATCCTCTCCTCCATAGTGAGCACTGATAAACATCTGGTCGTAACAAATTTAGGGAAGACAAGCATTAGTCATGGACTCCCTCCACTTTTGAAGGGTTATATATATATATTTATATATTTTAAGTACACATTTTGGGCAAATTTTTCTTAATTTGGCACGTGACCCCTTAAAAAGCAGTCCAAAAATATTAAGTATATACAAAACAAACGTTGTCCCATACGGCCTAAAAAAAAAAAAAAAAGTCTTCAAGGAGTAGCTCAATCGGCTGGGGATCACGCCTTATGAAGCGGAGGTCTTTAGTTCGAATCCCCTTTCCCCCTCTTGTGTGACATGTCAAAAAAAAAAAAAAAAAATGGTCCCATACAAATTTGGTCTAAATTTAAACTAGAACTGATAATATTTGTCGGTTGTTAAAAAAGTTTTACCTGCAATACTTTACCGATAGTGAAAATGAAGGATTGAAAATAAAACTTTAGCATTATGAGTATAATGTAGTTTAACATTCAGACTTTTTCAGGAATTATCAAATATTTCTGAATTGATTTGTGCCAATGGTTTGTTCTTATGTTAACTCTTCTCGTTTCTACCGCAACTACATAACAATAATTTTCAGCCGTAAATATTGTCAAAATTAGGCTTCAAAACAAAATTGAATATGAGCTTCTAACTTATTATTGATTTTGAATATCTAAAGAGAAATTGTTACAAAATTTAGTGCAGATTCAATCATAGATGATTTTTCTAATCTAAGAGAAGGTTGAGTTTCATTTTGATAAGTGATTGAATTGAAAATTGAATCATATTAAGAAACAATTATTTTGTCCCTATTTTAATATATTTCTTATTCATGCTTTGGCCTCTATTAGTAAAAAAAATTTGATTTTATCCCTAATTACAAATTTCATGCAAACTGATATGATAGTCTATATTACAGTTATCACGTCAATAATTAAATAATTAAATTTATTTATCAAATTTTATTACTTAATATTTTATCCATGTTATATTATGTGAACTTTTAGGCTACTTGTAAGAAAATTTTTGTATCCCCAACATTTTTCTTTAATTACTACTTACTGCGAGGTTGAAAGGCCCCACATGGGAAGTAAGGTTCTGTTTGACGGGTCCACCCGATCGAAACTCATCGCTGGGTGTGATTTGCCAGAACCCCACGGGCGGGTCGGTGGAGATCCATCCGTGGACCCGGAGATCTTTGTCCTCACATGAGTACTGGTACTTGTCATCCACCTAAACATGCAAGGAAATCAGTCTTATGACAAATTAGCTTCAATGATTTATCTTTCTATCTATATTCTTTTTAAAAAAAATTAGTGTAATTCTGTCTCTCTTGGATGAATAAGTTAGTTTATTTATTTATTTATTTTTGTGAAATAAGTTCGTTTAATATTTTACTATAAGAGGATTTAAAATTACAGAGAAAATGAGTGAAAATAATAATAATAAAAAAAAATACCTCCCCCTTGAACTCCGGCTCCACAGGATTAACAAGCAGAACTGCTTCTGGGGTGGCCAGCGGTTCGCCTCTTTCTGGCAATCGATCGTCTGGAAGAGGCATGTATCTTTGCCTGTTGTCAGCTACTGCCATGTAGTGAAACCTATATATTCACCATAAATAAGAGGGTATTAATTTGGCTCTTATTGTATTTGTCTACTACTAAATTTTTGTACATGTCTCTAAAAGCGAACACATAGAAGATGATAGAGGCTAAAAATAAAATAAAATGTACTTGTCTTTTCTGAGTTTGAAAACAATCCTGGTCTGTGGGAGGTTGAAAGGAGGCCATTCCCCTAAGTGCTCGTAGATGGCGTAGGAATAGAAGCCCGGGGAATTACGTAGCATTATAAACCTGAAAAAAATCATATAATTGTCATAATCAATATTATTTTTCCATAAAATTCGAATTTAGAATATATATAAGATTTAATTAATTGGGCACCTTTTGTCTATATTTAAGGGGACGAGTTTCTCCTGAAGCAAGGGATCCCACAGCCTTGTGAATGAGATCTCTACTTGTTCCTCACTTTCCACTACAACCTTAAAACTCGTGCCTTTAATGCTGCATGGCAATCATTTCTTCATCGGCTGTGTTCTTAATAATAGAAATTAATGGAGCAAACTAATGTATTTTTAATAAAGAAATATTATATACAACATTTTTATTTCATTTTGTTGATATGATAATATCAATTGGTTATTGGATTAATTATTATTTCAAAAAAAAAAAAAATTCAATGGTTAATTAACAGTACCACATCAACAAGATGGAATAAAAGTTAGATAAAAGTGTACGTGGTCTATAACATTACTCTTTTTAACAGGATTAATCGTTAAAGCATGCGATTCTGATATATGCTAAAGACGACAAATGTCAATTTAATATAGTAGATTAGAGTAATTTTATCTAATCTATTATATATATATATACACACAATTTCAAGTACATATTTTTTTGACATGACAGTAAAAATTAAATTACCTTTAAATTTTGAATTCAATTATATTTTTCATTTGCCATGTCCAGTAACGTGTACTTAAAAGTGCACGTAGCATTTATGCAATACTTTTTGCTAATGTATATTGAGAAGAAACAATATGTATAGAGGCATTTTGCTTAATTCATTGGCTCATTGCAATATAAGCGGATCCAAGACCCTACACATCGAATGTGCCCGTGGTTCCTGTACTTCCAGCTTCACTCCAGACGAGGTCCCAATACCTACACATATTTCATTCAAAAAAAGATTAAAAAGAAAAACCCAAAAAAGAAATTTAAGATCAATTTTAATGGCGTTTACCCTCTGTGAACCTCCTCATCAAGAACTTCAAGCAAATTGTCGACGCCATTATATTTTATTCCCGTAACAATTCCCTCTGGATTAGATAATGTTACTTGGAGTATGCCATTCTCCATTATCACCTGCACAAATATATCTCATCTAAAATAAAATATATTACGTAATAATATAGGATTGATTTGGCCTAGGTGCTTTTGTAGGGGTTTTTTTTTTTTTACTATATATATATATATATTTATATATATATTTTTTTCATGAAAAACTTAAAATTAAATTGATCTGAACCGTTAAAAAAACTACAGAAAATACAAGAATGACTTACATGACTGTCCTCAAAATGTAAATGCACCCCTAGAGACATGGTGACTCGGCGAGTCCCCCTTATCTCCCCGGCCTCTTTCTTTTTTTGTTTTAAAAAAAAAAAAAAAAAAAATTTGCAGAGCAAAAGATGTTTTGGGTTCTAATGCTAATAATATTAAAAGGTAGATTTTGGCAAAAACGACGCTATATATATATATATATATATATGAGTTGAGGAACTAGAAAATGTTGGTTATCTATGTCTTGCTCTTGAGTCTTGACCCTGCAGTCTGGAAATGGATTGTAGAAGATTTAAAGACTTGGAAAGAGTGTTTGGGTTGGTTTGCTTGAACTAGAGAGAAAGATATCTACTGCATGTTGTCGTATACGTGCAAGAGACTCTATGTCCTGCACTTCAATTCATGCTTGTACTCAACCAACAACATAGGTTCATCTTTTAGGGCCTACTATACGGCTAATAGCTAGTTAATTATGTGTTATTTACAACTTATATACCAATATATCATCATATATATATATCATCAATTTATTAAACTAATATGTGTCCAAAATGTTGTATTACTTTCGCATAGTCATTTTATTTTTAGGTGCATAATGAGTTGGGTCATTATGTAAACACCTAAAAAGCTTGTATGTACTCTTATCCTAAATATAAAGTGAGTTGACTTATTAGGTTTCATTATCTCAATTGGTAGAATTTTAGAGTTGAGATACTAGTCTCCTCCACACACAGAACACATGTTGCTTTTGTACTTGGGGCGCGCATACACCCAGATACACCAGCAAACAAAATGGAAAGTTCACGGAGGCATGTGCGTTATCTCTCGATCTCTCACATTTGATTTAGACATGTTATGAAGAAGAACAATTTACGTTTGTTTTTGTTTAGGTCTAACGTCACAAAATACATGTGATTATCATATACATTTTTAATATAACATGTAACTTTCATATACATTTTTTAAAATCATATGCATTTAATTTGAACACATGTTAGTTTAATATCCTAGATTAATTGAATTAAAAGGAAACTTCGTCGAAAAGAGTTTCACATCAATGTGATTCTCACGAGTAATTTTTAAGAAACTTGATCATCACTAGCTTTGATTGAGGAACATCCTATTCAGCTCAAAGATTGGACCATGAGATTAGGAATATCTCTCATTCAATTATTTGTGACGTCAAATCTGTAGATAAAAAAGATGACTCAAGATTGGAGTATGAGATTAGGAATCTTTCATTCAATTATTTGTCTCCCTCCACCTTTCATTCAATTCTCTGCACGTTTATTGGGTTACGGCCTCTTGTTTATTGCTTGTTCTTTTAGCTGGGCACAATCTTAATGGTCTAATACCTTTCCAAATTAATAAGGTGATATGTACTATTTAAACAGTTAAATATAATAAAATTAATAAAAAAATAAAAATTTAATTCAAATTTGATATAGCATGCATATATAGCCACAAATAAGAAGCACAAATTTTATATAGCATGCTACCCCGTACGTTGCTGTTGTTTTGGTTTTTTTTTTTTTTTTTTTTTTTTTGTGGCTTTCTTGTTGTTTTCTCTATTTTTCTAATGAGAAATGATCCTTACACTCATTTATCACAACAGTCTCACAACAAGCTGATGTGGCTGGTAATATTTTATTATTTTTTTACAAAAAGAAAACAAAACAAAACAAAAAAAAAATAAAATATTACTAGCCACGTCAGCTTGTTGTGGGGCTGTTGTGAGAAATGAGTGTAAGGATCATTTCTCTTTTCTAATTGTGTTGTTTGCTTTTCTGTTACTGTTGTATTTCTGTTGTTTGTCTTTGTATTTCTGTTCTTGTTGCTTTTTGTGGATTACAGTCTTCATGTTCCTTTGTGGCTTGATCTTGTATCCGAAGATTGTTACTCCTTGTTGACAGATTCTGTACGAATTTTGGCAATGCTACCCCATCTCAACTGCTTACTCGGTGGTTATTGTATGTTACAAAGCAAGGGTTCGAGTAGGGTTAAAGAATATTTCAATGGTCATGCCCATATCCGCGTCTCTTGCATTGGAAATTCAGGTAAGGGTGAAGGGTCTCGTGACAGTCATACTACTGCATGTGCCATCTGTTTTGGTGCTTTTGCCGCTTTATTCGGCTCCTATATATTGAGAGAGTACTATGTTATTTTTTTGACCCGTTTTTTACTATTTGTATGTATTATTTACACTGTAACTTTTGTTTTGGGTATATTGTTGAAGATCCTACTCATTTTTAGGTGTTTCGATTCGTGTAACCCTTTCCCAATTTACTTAGGAAAAAAAGAAAATGAGAAGCACTCAAGAGTCCAGCATTGTTTTCTGCATGTATTTTGGTCTAATATAGGCTCGATACAATAGAGCTGGTTAGATCGACTTAATTATAATGTTGCTCTCCAATTGGAGGTGCTATATATTTGTTAAACGCTCGGTGATCTCAGGGTTGGTAGAGGGAGAGGAGGTGCTAAAAATAAAAGCTTATATTCAGCCATCGAATAATAATAAATTCAGGCTTCGTTGCCTTAACAATACAGTCACAAGGCATGCTCTCTTTTAAGCTAAAGCAGCACCATATGGTCCATATTGAAGCTAGCTGTTATGACGTAACAAATTTTAGGATTCTAAAGAAACAGCAAAAAGAAAAAAAAAAAATTACATCCAAATCTCATTCTCACACAAAAGAGAAAGATAAATGATACATATATTCCCCCTTTTACTCTCAAGTGCTTAGAGCATTCGCATCGGCCTCCCCAAAAAATATATAGCTATTTTTGCTAAGCCCAAATGCTAATAGCGTGAAAAAGCTCTCCATCAACCTCAACAAATTGCTAAGCATGAACAGTGTTGACTGAATTCAGCGAGCAGTGCCCACTCACCAAATAATAACAAAAAATGGAAAACTTCACTTAACTCCATGAACTTTCATCACTTTTACGATCTTCACCCTCTCAAAGTTTAAAAACTTTCAATTTGGTGCATCAAATTTTTAATTTTTTGCAATATTATTATTTCGTTAGGGTTTTGAGTTAAATTAGATGGCAAAAATGATAAAATGATGAGAGAGAGAGAGGAGGGGGAGAAGATACCCATGCATGGTTAGATCTTGCAAGTCTTTTTTTTTTTTTTTTTTTTTTTTGTGATGAGAGAGATAAGAAAAAAGAATATTTAAATAAATAGTGAAACTAGCTAGATAGTTAAAATGTGGAGCCTGAATTAGGTGCTTTAAAAAAAATAAATAGTTAACATAAAGATATGTGATTATTTAATTAAAATAGAAAGTAAATTTTAGAAAAGTTGATGTGAATGCTCTAATAACATATTAATATGTTTCTCAAGCCTTTGGGTAAAATAAAAGAAAAATTATAAAAACTATTCGGTTGTAATTCGTTGTTGTCCCACAAATTCAATAATAAACAGAAAATGCACAGCCGAATAATGTCTTAAAAAAAAAAAAAAAAAAAAAAAAGAAAAAAGAAAAAGGAAAAAGAAAAAAAAAAAGAAAAAGAAGCTAGCAAATTGAAATGAAATAAAATTTTGAAGCCTCGTTTCTCAACCCACGTCAGGTACACTCCCTCACGGGTCGTTTCCCATTTCCTCTTTCTCTCCGTCAAATTCCTCCTTAAATCCGTCTCTCACTTGTCTTGGACGAACAACGGGCAGCAAGAAGAGACAAAAAGGAAGCTCTGCCTCGGATACAGAAGAAATTTTAGTATTATATAAACGCTGCGTATCGTATTGTTTTGTTCTGCTGGTATAGGCTGAGGGTTTGGGGGCAATGCGAATAGCTGGCTGCAGGAGCAGTACATCTAGTGCAATCCTGTGCACCCGTGCTCCGGGGCAAGAATGACCAGAACGTGTTTCAAACACGGCCTTTCATGGGTAATTTCCGAATGGGCTTGGTCAATGAGTTTTCACACGGCCCGGCTTATGGGCCCGTACAAAGGGGCTCGGTTGGTGAGCCCAGATATAAGGCTGGGTCCATGTCCTCGATAGATATGGCAACGAATGGGCTTTTGAGCCATTAATTGACTATTGGGAATATTTCCCAACAAGTTCATCTAGGTTCGTGTTCAGAATTATGGCTGTGAAATCTTTCTTCTAAACCTGCATATTCTAGTTATTTCATTAACAAAGACATGTAAATTTTGCAGGAGAGATGGCGTAGTTAGCCTTGTCATATTCATATTTATCATGGATTCATGAGAGGTTCGTGTGATTATTTGTTAAATAACATTATTATTTTTATTTTTATTTTTAAAAAAAAAAGAGATAGAGAGAACGAATAATGAGGGAAGAATGGAATTAATGATTTTTTTTTGGTTTTTTAATAGAACCGAGTAAGCATATCCAAATCAATCATAAACCAGCTTAGCAACAAGTAAGTTATGGATGTTATGGACCTGATGCAAAAATTGATGAGGTTAGCTATCAGTAAGAATTCAGGTAACCACAATCTGAAGAGGAATAGAGGTATGATTTTATTCTCTAGTTGATTTAAAGAATGTTTAAGATTGACTTAAGTATTGGAGGGTCTCGGTTCCATTGAAAACTACCTTCTTTCCGATGAACTTTTATTTTACAGGCTGCTTGAGAAGGCCCATGTATGGTTACCTTTGAACTCTTGTTTAAACTATTTTTTCTTCCAACGTAACAAGCTTACTGACTTGAGCGTCAGAGGGTCCCCGGTACCTCCGAGGACCAACTGACCTTTGCCAAACCAGTTTTCTTCTTGCAGGATTGCTTTGAACGAAGCATGGCGACTCCGTCCTCACCCCAACCATGGCATGAATCATATGCTCAACTGAGTCTTGCGCAAACCATGGCCGGCACAGGACCCCTTGCCCAACCTCTTTGACAACACTCTACGACTAAGTCCCGCATAGGCCATGGTTGGTAGAACCTCTTATCTAGCCTTGTCTTAAAAGTACATATACCATCTTTCCCAAACTTTTAAATACTGCAATGCCCCCCAAACTACTGTTGGGGTTGTAATGTATCACTTTCCTACCCAAAAAAAAAAAAAAAAAAAAAAAAAAAAAAAAAGAGTGAAAATGACAAACTCCTCATAAATTTTTTTAGAAAAAATTAAAAAAAAAAAAAGAAAGACAAATTAACAAAAAATGTTTTTCTTTTGGAAAAATTTCACTTATAACCCATAATCTTTCATTACTTTTTTAAAAGATGTATCCAAACTTTAAAAACTCTCAATTTAGGGTATCAATCTTTCAATTTTTTTTTTAATTTTAATACTCCATTAGATTTTTCCGTTAAATCCTATCAAAATTTTCAAAATACCCCTATATTTATTTTTTATTTTTTAAAAAAAATTATAAAAAGTTTTAAATATTCGGGTATAGGTATTTTTGCAAATTTTATTAAATTATGACCAACACCTAAATCTTGGCAATTGTTTTTCTATTTTTTTTTTTCCTAAAAAAAAGGGGGTATTTGACATGTCAATAAATTGCAAACAAAAATGAAGTGCCTCTAAATGAAATTGGACGGCGTATTCATGTTAATAATCCAAAGACATTTTATAAATTTTTTGAAGAGCTTAGGTACATTCAATAGATAATAAGAGGATCTCTTAATTTTGTAGCCAAAAAGATAAAAGAAAAAAAGATAGCAAGAATATCATCTCCCACATTGGTGAGGTTAGACTTTTTATTTATTTATTTTTTATCTTCATTTTAAGTGAAATAGAGATGATTTATGTTATGGTTTAAATTAAATTTCACATATTTAATAATTACATGAAATAGAGAGAATCTTATACCTGAGGGGAAAATTAGATTTATAATTAAATGATATTAATGGTTCCTAGTGTAACAAAATGAACCTTAATGAAAAAAAAAAAAAAAAAAAAAAAAAAAAAAAAAAAAATCCTATGTAAAGGTTTTATTGAATTATCTCGGGACCCTCTAAACGAATGTAGTCATACATGAGTCCCTGGAAAGGGCTAGTGCTTTTTGGTTGTGTGAGAAAAATAGCATTATCTCCCTCCAATAGCAGAGTGCCAGGTACGTCCACGTTGTACAGCCAGTAAAGCCCATGAATTCCATGCCTCGCAATTGTGTTATCCTTCCCTATAAGTCCGCTTGAAAATACAGGAGGATTTGCTTTTGGATCATTTATCCGTACCTTTAACAAAAAATTTGCACTATTAGTCTAATTAATCATTTTAACCATAATTTTCTGCAAAATTTCATTATAAAAAATTTGTTGAATTAATAGGATATTAGTAACAATGATATTCTTTGTGGATAAAGTTTTCCTCCGAACTTGATTAGAGGTCTTCTAATCAAATTTATTAAACTGACGTTCCTTTTTAGACTACAAAATTCTCACGTACATTTCAAAAAATGCAAGTGAAAATTTGTTAAATTCTATTAAAAATGAATGTAAGAATTGCATGCTCTAAGGACATGCATATTAGTTTGTAAAGAGAAAATATGTTTTAGCTCATTGAATTACCATCACATTTTTATTTATATGCCTCCAAACTTTAAAAAGTAACATCGGACTCCATACTATCACCGAGGGTCAAATTATACACTTTTGTATTTTTCTTCGCAAAATGCCATCTAGTTATTAAAAAATAACCCGTTAAAAAAATAAGCGGGCTAATATGAAAAGGGTTACTCATTTTTGGTATTTTCAGTTTTTCTTTCTTTTTTGTTTAATTTTTTAATAATTTTATTTTTTTCAAATTGTTAGTTATTTTAATAACTTCAAGGGTATTTTGAGCATAACAATGCAAAAGTATCTAATTTGACACTCACCGATAATATGAGAGGTCCGATGTCATTTTTTAAAGTTTGTTGGCATAAATAAAAATGTGATGACAATTTAGATGGCTAATTTTTTTAGGGAAAAGCTTGGTGCACAACCACTCACGTGGGTGGGTGGGTGGGTCCCATCCATGTGAGTAGGTTGTGTACAAGTTGTACACAACCTGTTTTGCAAGGATCAACCCTCAATTTTTTTATTATATTTTTAAATTTAAGAGTCTGAATTAAAAAAAAAAAAAGAAAAAAAGAAATTTTCTACTTAATTTAAAAAAAAAACTTTATCCATTTGTTGGAGTCTGTAAAAGGTCTTAGGACTAAATTCTTATTGTTAACCGGAAAAAAAGACAAAAAAAAAAATTAAAAAGGAAAAAAGAAAAAAGAAAAAAAAAAGAGGTGTTATTAGTGTGAGGGTCCATACTTGTAATTCGGAAGCATGTGCAGTTGCAAGTGCTAATCGTAATTTATAGGTTCCACTCTCATCCGCATTGTCGAGTTTGAACTTAATTTGCCACGTGGTTCCCTCATATGTGTTGTCATCTTTCTTCCTGCATTGGAAAACTAGAATATTATAGATTAAAGGTTTTTCAAAATAAAGCCTAGCCTGATGTATTAATTACAAAAACCACTATTTAAAAATAATTAATAGCAGACCAATAAATAATATTATGTTCCATTTTTTTTTTTTTTTTTTTTTTATAACTGTGGACAAAGTTTTATTTTAAATTGGGTTGAAAAATATTCATTTAATATGCTCTAAAATCATATGCTAATTTATGCTCCGTTTGTTTCGGAGTAAAATGATTTCCGGAAAATGATTTCGGTATTTTACGGTATTTGGTAGGGGCGAAAATAACGGTCAACGAAAATCATTTTCGGTTTGACCGTAAAACCTTCTTTAACTTTTGGAAAACGATTTACGGTTTTTAAAACCGTAAATCGTTTTCCAAAATTATATTCTTCGTCCTTACACGCACGTTTGATATCTGACTGTCCAAATCCTACAATAATTGGTCGTTCGAAAATAGGCAGCACCGGCCGGCATCATCAAGTCACTGGAATAATGCCGGCGTCAGAATCCGACCACCGGAATCCTGCCGGCTGCCGGAATACCGCCAACCGCCGAAATCCGGTTGCCGGAACACCGCCGGAACCCGGCCTGATCTGACCGGATCGGCCACTGACCCCGCCGGATCCGGCCAAAATGGCCTGAATCCGGCCGGATCTGACCGGATCGGCCACTGACCCCGCCGGATCCGGCCAAAATGGCCTGAATCCGGCCGGATCTGACCGGATCCGGCTACTGATCCGGCCGAATCGGGCCCAAATGGACGGAATCCGGCGGGATCTGACCGGATCCGGCTACTGATCCGGCCGGATCTGGCCTAAATGGCCGGAATCCGGCGGGATCTGACCGGATCCAGCCACTGATCCTGCCGAGATCCGGCCAAAATGACCGGATCAGGCCGGATCTGACCGGGCCAGGAGGTGTCTTGCCAGAATCCGGCAATTTTGGCCGGATCCGGCCAAACATGTTCGCCGGATTCCGGCGACGGCGACAGTTACATTTTCACTTTTCGTAATTTTTTTGTGCGAACCAAACGCCGAAAAATATTTTCGAGAAAATAATTTCTTTTGAAATTGATTTCGTCGAAAATATTTTACGACGGAAACCATTTTACGTCGAAACAAACGGAGCATTAATACACTAAATTGAGGAAATTCCTTTTAACCTAATTTAGATAAAAACTTTGTTCTTCGCATAATCGAATTTATCACCACGTCACTAAACTGAAATCTTTACACAATCCTCCCAACATGAATTTACATTAATTGCTCCTTCATTACATGTTAAATCATACCAAAAGAAGAGATAAACAAATAGAAAAAGAAAGGCAAAGCAGAATAAAAAAAAATAAAAATTAAAACATAAAAATTTTACGTTGTTCAGTCTACGATTTATGTTTACAATATGAAGCTTAAAGGATTCCATTTTGCTTTTATTTTAAGAAAATATAAAACAAATAGAAAAAATAGAGGCAAAGCGGAATTAAAAAAAAAAAAACACAAATTTTTTTATGTGGTTCGATCTATAACCTACCCACGATATAAATCTCAAAGAACTACATTTTACTTTTATTCTTGATGATGTTACAATACAGAATACTCCTATTTATAGGAGAATTTAGGTAGATAAATATGATAATTAAATCTAATTACATACTTACCAAATAATTATTAAATTGATCTCAGCCAACAAAATAAATAATGGGAAAAATCGAACCTGGTAACGTGAGCAAAGAACCAGTCTTTTGTAAAGTCACTAGTCCCGATCGTGTAAACCAAGTCTCCATCAGGATATAGTTCTGCATATCTTTCCCATAATCCGTATTGCCTAAATCTACCAAATATGATAAACAAACTCAATCTCTTATTTTGATTCATATGGTTAAACCCATAATTTCAAAAAAAATCATAGTGGGGTTCAAGATTTTCTTTCAATCCAGTCTATGAAACTATACGTTATGTGTCATATAGCATGTGAGAATACCATATATATAATTCTTACATGCTCAAAGAATACAAGATCGTTTTATAGACGGGGTTGAAAGGAATTTCTCCGACTTAGGTTGAAAGGAATTTCTATCGGTATAATAAGTAAGAAAAATAAATTTCTTGTATAGTTTAAGAACAAAGTTTTTATCCAAATTAGGTCAGAAGAATTTCCGACAACCCAATTTATTAAACTAACAAGTGTTCAAACTGTACGTGATTCTCAAACATTTTCAATTTTTACATGCTTTTTTAATAAAGATGCGTGTGAGAATCATGCGATTTTGGACACGAAAACTTAATTGGCTAGATTGTTCATAATTTTGATCATATGATATAAGAAAAAAAAAAAAAAAAACGTGCATTTTAGATACTAATTTGATAAATTCCAGTTGCAGGAACGAACCTATCAGGATGATTGACATAGAGTTTGTTAATATAGTTTGGGTTTGGATCGGGAACATAGAATTCAGCAGCTGAGCGATCTGGAATACCTATTTCCCACAATGTTGGGCCATCTCTTGGTGGCTCATATACAAGATTACCCACATCAATCTTACAACCTGCATTCACAAACCATTATGCACATAAAAAAGTGTGATTTAAAATAAAATGATGAAAAATATATTATTTAAGAGTGTGTTTTAAAAAAAATTGGGTTTAAAAAGTAGAAAAATGTGAATTTTCAGATCATAGGCAAGGCTAAGGGAGTGCGTTTTTATAAATGCATGATTTTAAAGGGTAAAATCGTGATTTTATGAAATGCTTAACTGGGCTTTTAAAAATCGCACGTTTTGAAACTGCAAAATTAAACGGAACCTAACTGGAGTATAAGAATATGAAAAGGTGCATAAAAAATGGAAAAAGAAAAAGACCTGAACTTATGGCAATTGGAAGATCATATTGGTAATCACCGATGAAACCGGGGACCCATGCATAAAGATTATAGTCACCCGTTCGTATGTTATTAATAGAGAAATAGCCATCCTCATCAGCTCTACTCCAAAACTGGTAACCCTGATCACAAATTAATTAATATGTTTAAGCTTGCTTGCTAATGAAAGATACCAAATTGTTTCTAATCTTAATGTTACCATGCTGAAATTGTTACTCATTTATTTATTTATTTTAAAAGTTAATATAATAGAAGATCAACACCTTGTGTAGCTCAAATTAGAAAGGAACATAGTTTTTCTCCTGACATGGTTAAAAAAAATTCATTCAATCTGATCTATTAAACTAACACATTTCCTTAGAACATATAATTTTCATATACATTTTTAATAAGATTAGCATGTCACAAGCAATCAAGCATTTTAAAAACGTCACATGTTCTAAGAATGAATGTTAATTGAATAGATTGGATTAAAAAAATTTCTTCAAATCAGGTAAAAAACTTTGTCCAATTAATATTACCTTGCATTCTCTTTGCCAAGATCCAACATCCCCTGGGGGTGCCAATCCCACAAAAGCACCGTCTCCAGGTATGTTCTCTTCACTAATATACCTAGACAAATTTCAAATTTTTAAACGTCGGGTGAATTTAATATTAGATAATTTTTTTTTTTTTTTTTTTCCAATTCAACCTATTAAATTAACTTTAAAATGCATATAAAAATCATATGCTCTATAAAAATTACATGTAAAAATCACATGCTCTAAGAACAAATGTTAATTTAATAGGTTGATAGAAAGAATTTTTTGAAACTCAATTTGGAGGAAAATTTTACCCATTCACATTTGGAGAGAAAAAAGAAAAGAAAAGAAAAGAGAAAGCAGTAAAATTTACCTGTCTCGGATTAGCAATCTACCCTGAACATTACCCCGTTGATCAGCAGATTGAAAGTCCTCTGAAGCAGGAAAATCATAGGGCCAGCTTTGAACTTCATTGATCATCTGATCGATAAACATTAATGTTAATTTGTTTTTAATTAATTAAAGTCTAACGTTTAGTAGTTAAAAAATTGCAGTTTTAATGAAGAGATGAACCTGTTCCTTAGCATTGTCCCAGAGTAAAAGCGGTTCATCGCCTCCATCAGTCAAAGTATTAAGATAAATAAAAATGGGGCCAAAAACTTTCTTCCATGCCTCATTTGCTCCAAATTTCATTACCAGATCCTCTCCTGAATAGTGTACGCTGTGAAATATCTGAGATTGTGCCGTTTTAGTCCAAGTTAATTTGGCACGTCTTTTAAAAATTTAAATAATATAAAATTATGTATAATGTTAAATGTATTAACTTTAAATTTTGACCGTAAAATAGATAGTTTTTATTTCATTTGAAATTGAGAGGACCTTATTCTTCGTTTTACAGGAGTTGATGCAGTAGTGTCCATTAATTTTTTATTTTATTTTTTTTAATAATAGTTGATGGGTACTACCACATCAGCTCTGTGAAACAAGTGAGATTAAAGTGTAATATATATCATTACTCTTCTTCTATATCTCATGTGTAACGTTCTTAATGAAGAATGAATAATTCTACTCTTCATACCTATTCTAAGCAGTGACGTATTGTAAGTGTTTTTTTATTTGTTTTAAATGGTTGATATGAGAATTTTATTTACTTAAAACACGTAATTAGTTCGAATTTTTTATCCCTATATTGTGTGAACATGTTAAAAAAAAAAAAAAAATTAAAAAAAAAAGAAAAAAAAAAAAGAAATTAAAACTTACAGCTAGGTTAGTGGGACCGACGTGGGAGGTAAGTATTTGTTTGAGGGGTCCAGCAGATCGGAACTCATCGCTGGGTGTGATTTGCCAGAACCCCACGGGTGGGTCGTTGCATATCCACCCGTGAACCCGATTATCCTTGCTCTCGCGGGAGTATTGATACTTGTCATCCACCTACATAATTGTAACCGATCAAATAAAAAATAAAAAATAAAAAAAATAAAATCTCCCAAACAACTTTTTAAGATGACAAAAATCTAAGAATTTTTAATTGTTTGTGGAAAACAAAATTTACAATAAACTTATGATTGTTATCTTTTTGCAAACATTCTAAATTGTCTATTGTATAATTTGTATGAGACACATATATAGTCCCAATATTTTGTCACTTTCTATTACTCTTATTTAATTTGGGCAAAAATTTGACCAACTTGACCTTATAAGAGGAAAATATTTTGGGTACTATAATTTCTTATAAATTGTCGTGGTAGTCCATGTGATATTGTCATGTCATCCACAATTTAAATTTAATTGTTTAGTAGATGCCATTGTAACATTTAAGTGCTATATGGACCGACAAGTTGACGTGGCAACCTACATGATATTGCCAGTCAGCCACAAGTTCTTTACAAAATGATGTGTCAGTCCATATGACACCTATTATATTAGCTATTAAACAATTAAATTTATTTGTTAAATTTTGTTGCTTAATTATTTTACCAATAAGATATTGCCACTTGACTTTATAAGGGGTTATAGGTAAAGTTGTAGTACTACTCCAAGTTTCATGTTTTTTTTTTCTTTTCTTAATAATACCGTTAATCCACTATTTTAAAGTAAATAAGAGGTTGTTAAGATTTGAATTCGAACCGTCTATGAGTTGACCAAATGTTTCACTTGCAACATTGATTTAGGGTTTGAGTTTGCAATTTCAAAAAATACGAATGCGAATTTTAAAAACACAGTTAACAAAATTACAATTTGACTTTTAAAATCGCAGTTTATACTTTAAAATTGTACTCTCTTTTTTTTTAACACCCATTTAAAATTGTACATTTTCAAAAATTACAGATTTTCTGCGTTTTTAAATTGTATTTTTTTTTATAAAAAAAAAATGCAATTCCAAATGATTTATTTTCTACGATTTGGTTTAAAACCATACTTTTTTTTACCTACGAAATTAAAATGCCAAACGCGCTCTTAATCTATATATCTAAAAATGATAAAGATTTTTTTTTTTTTTTTTTTTTTTTTTTTATATGAATAATCATAGAGGAGAAGAGTGAAATCCAATACCTCTCCTTTGAACTCTGGCTCCACGGGATTCACAAGCAGGACTGCTTCGGGGTAGGCCAGGGCCTGTCCTCTGCCCGCTAACCGGTCTTCAGGCAATGGCATGAATCTCTGCCTGTTGTCTGCTATTGCCATGTAATTAAACCTATGGGTTTAGAAATCCCTGATGTTAGTTAGTGCATTTAGTCTTTTCATAACAATTTTAATACGAGTTGAACACAATTTTTATCTAAATTGAGTTGGATGAATCTGTTTGTTTCGACGTAAAATGACATTGGAAAAATATTTTTCGTATTTTCGGTATTTAGTGCAACGAAAAATAATAGTCAGCCGAAAACGTTTTCAGTTTGACAAAAAAACTTATTTAATTTCCGTAAAATGGTTTGATATTTTTAAAACCGTAAACTATTTTTCGAATTTGAACTTCTCATTCTCAACTTGCCGGATTACCGTTGGACTATTGCGAAACTCAAATTTTTAGATTAATTTTTTATTAATCTTAATACTTTTATGTTGTGAATAAAAAATAATTTTTCAAAATTAATATAATTGAAAAAATATATATAAAAAAAATATTTGTGATTTTTCGTATGCGCCAAACTCAAGAAATCATTTTCCAGGTAAAATTGACTTACTTGTCTTTCCTGAGCTTGAATACGATCCTAGTATTGTCGATGTTGAAAGCAGGCCATTCCTCTAAGTGCTCATAAATTGCATACGAGTAGAAGCCCGAGCAACCACGAAGCATTACGAACCTAATTAGTAATTAAACAAAAAATTAAGTGTCCTTCTCATCATCATTTTCAAATAATTATTCATTGATTGAAATTAAATGCCAATGAAAGAAGATTCTTTGGACACAAACCTTTTATCTATTTTCAGGGGAACAACCTTCCCCTCAAGGGAGGTATCCCACATTCTACTGAATGAGAGCTCCACTTGTTCTTCATTTTCCACTATTACCTTAAAATTTGTTCCTTCCATCCTGCAAAGCAATCACGTAAACTGTAGACCTCGATCGGGTTCAAATTCAGAACCTCTCTTTTGATATTATGTTAAATCAAGAGCTATTTTAAAAGTTTGAACCGATCGAAAATGATGAATTTAATCATTTAATTAATACTCTAACGTAATAATCATATAAGAATTTAAATGAATCCGTGCAGCAAATGATAATGACAACTTGATTAGTCTTTCTCAGCAATATTTGGAACAGCTTGTTCAGAAATGAAATTATTCTCAATATTTTGTGACTCGATCTACAAAAACTTTTTTATGTTGCAGGAATATGATGAACAAAAAGTAAATTAAGATACTAATTAATAATCCAGTACTCTTCATAGAATGTTCATAAATAGGAAGGGCTGGGGAACATACCTATCAAATATACCCTTTGTTCCAGAACTCCCTTCAACATTCCATACAAGGTCCCAGTACCTACGTAGAATTCATTCAAGAAAAAAAAGAGATCAATATATTCCAGCTATTCTTTTAGGATTTAAATTCATCTTCAACATACGTAATTAAGTATTTTTTTTTTTTTTACCCATTTACCCTTGATCGGGTTTTTTTTTTATTTATCTTTTTACAGAAATTATTGTTGAGATTTATAAGTGGTTCGGTGTTAGACATCTACTTTCGTACTACATTAATGTTAAAAAGAAAAAGAAAAAAAGACTTTTTCTTTTTCTTTCTTCTTCTTCTTCTTCTTCCTCCTCTTTTTTTTTTGCAGTATAATTCATCAAGTATGATATCTGGGGCATGTAAATCGCAGTGGAGTTCTTGAACAAATAAGACATTTTTTTATTCGGAAAAAAAGAAACGGAGAAATAATATATGAAGAATTATAAGAGGACATTAATGTATTACCCTCTGTCAGTTTCGTCGTTAAGAACTTCGAGCAAATTATCAACGCCATTATACTGTATTCCTGTGACGAGTCCTTCTGGGTTTGAGAACGTCACCTGTAGTATGCCATTATCCAATATCACCACCTGCACAAATTATTTGTCTTGTTAGTATATATATATATACACCCACAAGACATACTTAGGCCGAAAGTATATGCAGATGCAAAAGAAAAGAAGAAGAAGAAAGAAAAAGAGAGAATAAAGAAGCGCATTTCTGCAAATGTCTTTACTTGCTGATCATCTTGAACTTGCAATTGCACCCCTGGACTTGACATTGTGATCCGGCCGCGCGCCCCCGCTATCTCCGAAAACTTTTACGACGACGTCGTCTTAAATTTTGTTAGTACAGAAATCTAATGCAGAAAAGTAAACGCTTCTAAACTATGTTACGGAATCGTTTTTACTTAAAAAAAAGTTATTTACAATAGCAAACACTTCTACAGAATACAATAAAGTCTAAAAAAACGTCTTAATTAAGTTAGATTTGATTGTGTTTCGCACGAAAAGAGACCGGAAAATTCTATGAGGTTTTATATTAATTCTATAGCAAGGAAAGAATAGAAGAACGAATTTTTGTAACTTTTTAAACAATTAAATTTCAATCTGGTGAGTTACGGCAAAAGTACGTACAGTGGATAAGAGAAGCGTAAGCCAAAGTCCAAAATCCATGATGATTCCTAGAAGGAACGGTTGTTCATCCCGTGACATCTTTCACAATCCAACCAGAGAGTATATAATGCGGACACGTGAAGGCTAGCTTATAAGGGACTTTCTGGCCAGCTAGTTTCTTTAATTATAGACAAAGCATTTCTTTTTTCTTGTCTTTTATTTGTCGCCACCGCTAGCTGTTTGGTGCAATAGATGCACGGGTTGGCACTGTTATCTCAAGAATCTAAATTAATTAGGAATCCAACAGATTATTTTTAGGGTTTAGGGTGCGTTTGGGATTGCGATTTCGTAGACAATAAGTGCGATTTTAAACCAAATCGCAGAACATAGATCGTTTGGGAACTGCGTTTTTAAAAATTACGATTTGAAAACGTACTATTTGGTTTTATTTATTTATTTTTGTTGTTGTTGTTGTTAAAAGTGAAGAAACATAAGCACTCGGTTGGAATTCTCGATTGATGGATGTTCAAACGAGATCAAGTATTTGGTTGCTGAGACAGTCGGTTGGTATAGTTATTCGCACCAATTCCGGATGAGAGTCTTTCGAGAAGACTTCCAAAGATGCTCAGTTGGAAGTAGGGACGGAGCATAAACTATTATGATCAGGGGCTAAAAAAAATTTGTTGCTAGAGGTCAATAGGCTAATTGTATTACCTTAAAAATTTGTTGTTATTAAGAATTGTGGGAAGGGCTTGCCGTCCCCCTCCTCCATCTCGGGTTGGGAGACTCGTTTGGTGCTCGATCAAATAAGGAAGTTCAATGTAGAAATTATGACTACCCGAAGAGCTCGGTTGGCTCACATTCGAACACGCATATGTATTTTAAAACCCTAACTCTAAACCCTAGCCACCGCCCAGAATTAATTTTCAAGTTTGTTTCAAAAACTATTAAGGAAAGTTTAATACGAAATCAAATTATTAAAGCCCCTTATCTTGAACCTAGTTCTCATTTGTGTCTTCATCCATATATTAAAATCAATTGGGTTTTTAAACAAAATTCAATAAAAATCGCAGGAATTTTTTTTTTTTTAATGATTATTTATTTCAAATCACCCAATCAGTCAATCTTCCCTTAAATACCAACCACGTGAAAATCGCACGGTTATGTTTCAATTTCTTTTAATTCTAAATCAAATATTTCTATGATGACAATTAATTAATTATTTTCTTAAAAATATTCCTATCTACATGTCATGCCCCCTAAGCCTTGATTTCCAAAATTTTTAAATTTAAATTTGCCACAAAAAGTTGCATCATAAGAGTTTGTCTTCTTTTGGAAATCCTTAATTTCAAATTATCTTAAATTCTGACACATTGAATAATATATCGAACTGATAATTAAGTTTTTGACACACCAAAAGTCTAACTAGATGCACCTTAATTATCTTGGTCTTTTAAAAGAATGAAAAACCTTCTTCTGGATTCATGCATCAAAATCTCATTAAAATTTGCGTTCTTTGGTGAAAATCTCATCCACCTGTATCATTGCTTTAACTTTTTCACAATTGGAAGTAAACCCAACAAAGAAATCGCATAGCCTCTCGACTGCCACCTAGGCAAAAAAAATCAAATTTCAAAGAGAAATGATCCCTACACTCATTTCTCACAACAGTCCCACAACAAGCTGACGTGGCAGGTAGTATTTTATTATTTTTTTACAAAAAGAAAAGAAAACAAAACAAAAAAGGAAAATGCTATTTACACTTTTCCCACACAACAATGACACAACAATCCCTCACATGGAGTGGGCTCCACACACTGTGGGACCCACTCCATGTGAGAGACTGTTGTGGCATTGTTATGTGGGAGAAGTGTACCAATCAAGTCTCAACAAAAAAAGTAATAAAATATTACCAGCCACATCAGCTTGTTGTGGGGTTGTTGTGAGAAATGAGTGTAAGGATCATTTCTTAATTTCAAAATCCTGCCTAATCATTGGTTTAGAGATGACATTAACGTGGGAAAATATCTCTCTCACATTTTTTCTAGAATACCAAAGCCTAGCATTAATTATGAAATAATTTTTCTACATCTTTCATATATTTCTCTTACACCTTCTCGTATGTGGCGTCCTTTTCTTTTTTTTTTTTTCCTCTACTTTTTTATCAACAAACTTTTAGTGACATAAATTTAAAATGAAAAAAAAAAAAAAAAAAAGACGCCATGCACATAGAATGAAATGTAAGAAATATATATAAAAGATGTAAGAGAATTATTTCTTGCATTAATTAATTACCCATGCATTCGGCAACTCCCCATTGTTCAAGAAATTGTCCATATCTCCCTCTCTTCTAATCTACACAACACAAGGAGAAGATTATCAACAAATTTATTTCAAAAAAAAAAAAATCTCATTTCTTACTGAGCTAGCATCTTTATATTTATTTCTCTTTCATAAAGTTTATTGAATCAAAATAACATCATGTGTCAATCCAAATACGACCTGCTTAGTTAAACGAGTCAAACCTTTCAACCCTGACACGATCCACTTGACACGTTTAATAAACATATCACAAACGGGTCGACCCATTTGACCTGTTTAGACGCCAAAGTGATGTTTAATCCATTTGACCTAACCAAACACGATCCGTTTGGCCTATTCGAACAAAACACAACCAGCTTGACCCATTTAAGCATGTATTTATTATATTAAAAAAATATATATAATTTCATGAACGGGTCAAGCGGGTTGACCTGTGATTGATCCGAACTCGTTTATGCTAAACCCTAATCCTCTAATGTCGTATCAGGTTCGCGAGTTGTGTAACAAATTGACAGCCATAATCTGCATGTATACTTGGTTTTAATTTTTTTTTAAAAAAATTTTTATAACAAAAAACACGTGGTAGATTTAGTATACCAATTAACCAAATCTATACACTCCAATTTACATTAGATTTCAAATGACTCCATGTATATCAAAATTAGTGTTAATTAAATTTTTGTAAACTAAATTTGTAAAATACATGATTTTATGGTCGCATATGGATCGGTCAAGAGAGTGACTCCCATAGCCCAACCATAGTGTTGTTTCATTAGTTAAAACCACATGAAATTTGTTGGTCAATCTTAACCTAAGTATTATGAAACATGATCCTATGTTAAAATATTTTTAAAATCGGATTACGAACATGGAAATTGGGCCAAATCCAATGAAATTTTTAGTGGTAATTAAATTTTTATCCTATGTTAACTATTCAAATTCCAATGAAACTAGTTTAAAGATTTTATTATTTTTGTATATATAACTATTAAAGGATTCAACGATTTATTTAGGTTACGGAAAATTTTGTAAGAGATGCTTAGGATGTGCATTTGATCCATTCAATTTAAGTTTTGGGCTTAAAAACTGTTTTAGGTAATTAAGCCAATTTTAGGTAGAAAGTCTTTTATGTTTGTTTTGGCAAGTTTAGACTGTTTTTGGGCCTTATTAGCATTAGTACACTAGTTAGAGAAGGTCCAAATTGAAAATTTTGAACCGTTTCCCACGAAATAAAAAAAATTTATAATTTAATTAAGAATTTTGGAGTTTCTTAAAGCAAAAATAAGAAGATAAAGTGAATTTTATCGGGAAGAGTGCATGTTTTCAAAGAAATAAAGAAGAGACAAAGCGTTTTTAGCCAAACACAATTTTTGTAAAACAAAATCCTATTTTGGAAAATAATAATTAATAATAAGATTACCGTAAGCTAATTTCTAATATCCATGATGATTCTGAGGAGGAGAGGTTGTTCATCGATCCCGTGACCTTTTTCACAATCCAAACAGAGAATAATGCGGACACGTGAAGGCTTATGAGGATCTTTCTGGCCTAGTTTCTTGAATTATAGACGAAGCATTCTTTTTTCTTATCTTTCCTTTGTCGCCACAATGCTATATACGCACGGGTTGGTACTGTTATGTGGCTGAGTTTGGCACTTAGACTATAATTCAATTCTTTTTTTTGGTTAAAGGTGAAGAAACAGAAGCATTAGACTGGAATTCTCGATTAATGGACGTCTTGACGAGACAATACGTGTTTAATAAGAGTTCAAGTATCTGGCTGCTGACACAATCGGTTGGTATGGTCGTTCGCACCAAATTTGAATGAGAGTACTCTTTCAAGAAGACTTTCATAGACGGCTAGACGCTCAGTTGGAAGATTCGTTCGGTGTTCAATATATCGAATGAGGAAGTTCAATGCAGAAATTATGACTACCCGAAGATTTCGATTGGTTCACATTTGAACGAGCATTTTAGAGAAGCTATAGAATTGCTTGGTTGCACCCTCAGTTAGATGTCATTCTAACGAGAGTTTGTATGAAGAAGAAAAAAAGGACGCTAGCAGAACACCTCGCTCGCACGGCTCGGTTGGAGATCAAGCGTCTGAACGAGGTGAAAATTGTAATTAGGTAGAGAAGCTCACTCGGACCACGTTTGAATGTTGCCAGGAGAAATAAGTGAAACCTTAGCAGCGTCTAAACAAGTTGACTTACTCGTCCAAACGTCGACTTAAAAAATTGCCTTTTTAATGTTTTAATTGCATTGAAACACTTGTCCTTTCCCGGGGTCTATATAAAATTTTGAAGTGGTGTATCATCTTTGGTTTGGTCATGGCTAGGTTTCATGTCTCATAGTGCGTTTCACTCCATGATTTTGCAGGCCAACCATGCGTTTTAAATAAAATCGTGACAAAGTGCCATGTTTGACGGGGCTTTTGAAAAAAATGACAGTTTGAAAATATGGAAAAACACATGTTTTCGCATAGCTAGGTTAATTCATATTAGGCGCAATTGTAGTTGCACAAAACAACGTCGTCATGACTATGAAATTCTTCATTTCAGTGACAAATTTGATATATATAGAACAACAATAACCATGACATAATATAACACATTCAATATTTAATTAAGAGTATTATTATATTTATAGTATACTGTTATACGACTGCCATGTAACTTGATGATGTAGCATGAAAATTAGTGATTTGATTAACATTGGTTAAAAAAAAAAAATTTAATTAATATCTGATTTTCACTATTATATCATTTCAATTGAATAACAGTGCATTAAAGAACATTACTCTTTAATTAAGCATTCTAATTAATCTTTGTTTTTGTTTCGGGGGGATTAACTAGAAGATGGCGGGCCTTCTAAACGGAGATAATCATACATAATCCCTTGGAAAGGGCTTGTGCTTCTTGGTTGCGTCAAAAAGACGATATTATCCCCTTCGACAAGCCGAGCACCTGGTACGTCCACGTTGTAAAGCCAATAGAGGCCGTGAATTCCATGTCTAGCAATTGAGTTATCCCTCCCTATCAGTCCACTTGAAAACAGTGGAGGATTTGCTTTCGGGTCGTTTACCCGAACCTTCAAACATAAACAATTAATTCATGTAGAAATCAGTAGAAAAATAGATCAAAATGCACTTTTTTCTTTTTTAAAAAAAAAATTTCTCCATATATATTTGAAGATCTATTTATATATATATACCTGCAATTCAGAAATAGTGGCAGAAGCGATTGCCACTCGCAGTTTATAAGTGCCATTACGATCCACATCGTCCAGCTTGAATTTGATTTGCCACGTAGTTCCTTGATATGTATTACTGTCTTTTTTCTTCCTGTCATGCAAAAAACCTCGTAGAAAAAATATGTCAGGGATATTTTGAGTTGGAGAAAAAAGATAATATATATATATATATATATATATATATATGGTGTTTTTGAACTTTCATCACATTTGAAATTACCATTCCTAAAGTTTAAAAAATCTTAATTTAGTATATTAAATTTCTCCGTTAAGTTTTACCTTTAAATCTTAATGTCATAAGGGTGTAAAAACTACCTTTTTTTTTTTAATAGAAAAGAAAAAGTAAAAGAAATTAAAAAGATTCGGGTTGGCCAGAATTTAATGGGATTTGCACCGAGTAACCTAACTAATAAAAAGAAAGAGATAATATAAAATAGAATCAAGTGGTATAAATTAATCATCATAGTTTAAAAAGAGAGAATGAAAATGAAAAGAAGTTGGACCTGGTAACCTGAGCATAAAACCAATCTTTAGTGTAGTCGCTAACGCCAACCGTGTAAACCAAGTCGTTATCAGGATACAGTTCTGCGTATCTTTCCCACAAACCATACTGCCTAAACCTGCCCATTACAAATTTATGAAAGTCAAATTATGCCATTCACCACCATATATGATTACGAGCAGGGCTAGATTAATATAAATCTGCTACACTATTTGTTCATGGAGCTAGGGCTGACCCTGTAGCCTTTTGGACTTCAGTCAGGTAGTATAGTGTTAAAATGGAACTAAATATGTATGTACTATAAGAGAAGTACTGCAAATTTTACTACATTTTCTTATAAATTGACGAGGCAGTGTCGCATAGTACTGTCACGTCAGCAGCACAATTCTCACCCTCTATTCAAGGACAGCGCCTCTGTCCAGCTCACCTTGGCGTGCCTCTTACATTGTTGCGTTCGCATTGGCATGGTCGGCCACCCCATAAAATCCCATGGCTAGTTAGAGACACATCGTAATAAAAAAACACACCGATAAACCCACAGGCAGCCATGTGGCACTTCATCCATTCCCAGTAGTTTATTCTAGGGGGTGATTTGGCTGACATGGGTGTTACGTAGACTATCATGTCAGTTTAATAATTAACATGATAAATCTCAGGTAAACTATCAAATCAATTTTTAATTTGTAAGAATATATAATAAAATTGGTATTACCCCCACATGTTATCCTAAATTCAAATCTTACTAATAAAAAAAAAATGTAAATGTAAAAAAAGAAAGTGGGTAACCTGTCGGGATGATTGACATAGAGTGTATTGATGTACTTTGGATTTGGATCAGGAACATAAAACTCTGCGGCAGAACGATCAGGGATGCCTATTTCCCACAGCGTGGGGCCATCTCTTGGAGGCTCATAAACAAGATCACCAACATCAATATCATAACCTACGCACCATATATCCATGTCACTTAAACCATAAATGTTCAGATTGTAACAAATTATATACATGTATATAACTTAAAAGTTAATTATATATAAGAAGAAATTAATTAGAGTAAAAATTAATGAAATAATAATACCTGCTGTTATGTTAATGATAACATCATATTTGTAGTCCCCGACAAAACCTGGGATCCATGCATAAAGATTATAATCCCCAGTACGTATATCATTAATCGTAAAATACCCATCCTCCTCTGCTTTGGTCCAAAATTGGTAGTCCTAAAATTCAAACCAATAATTAATTGACGATATGTTCAATGGTACGTGTGGATTTGTACAATTTATTATTATTATTTTTTGGTAGATTGATGACCATCTTTAAAAGAACAAAAATAGTATATGCAGGGGCGGAATTTGCTTATGCCCCCAAAAATTTTAAAAATCTTCAAAATATATATATATATATATATATATATATATATATATATATATATATATATATATATATATTTTAATGTAGACCTTCAAAAATTAATTTTCTCACCCCTAAATTCTTCTTCTTTTTTTTTTTTTTCAGTCCCCACCCAACTAAAATTTATGGTTCCGCCCCTCACTCTATATGACTAGGTATCAGAGCAAAGAGTCCTTCTACACAGTAGACCTTTGTCCGTCTTTCATCAGCCCCTTTCCGACGTGGCAGTCCTATTTTATTAAAAAAAAATTGAAACCAAAATCACAAAATTTGAAACCAAAATCAGTGGTCGTCGAGAACAAAAACCATTTCCCCCCCCCCCATTTTCTTTCCCACCAAAATCACGGCCTTGCCAACGCCGACGCCTTCCCCCCCATTTTGACTAGAAATCCGACGCCCTTTCGACTTCTCACAGACCGGCACCGGATCTCCGAGGTTGCCCAGACCGGCCGTCCCAGCTCACACTCTCGAACCTAGAATAGACCGGCCGTTCCAGCTCACCGGCCCACCGATCGGCGCCCAGATCGACTCCCAGCTCTCCCACAGACCGCCACGGGATCTCCGACGTTGCCCAGACCGGCCGTCCCAGCTCTCACTCTCGAACCCAGCACAGACCGGCCGTCCCGTCCCAGCTCTCTCTCTCGAACCCAGCACAGAGCATCGCGGATCTCGATCTCCGACCTGGTCCGACGAGGAGCGCCAGAGCGGACCACGAGCACCGCCGATCACCAGTCAGTCTCCCTCTCTCTCTCCGACTCTCTCTCTCTCTTTCACTCGGATCCAGCAGACCAACGCAGATCTCCGACGAGGAGCGCCAGAGCCGGCCTCCTTCTCTCCCAGTTTTCTTCCAACAACTTTTCAAAGAATTTGAAGCAAATACAAAGATTCAGAGAGAAAGAGAGAGCGAACCAGTTGACTTTCGAGATTAACCCATTACTTTGAAATCAAAATCTAGAGGAATTTGAAGAATCGAAGATGGAAAAAGTTACCTAAAATGTCACAGGTTATGGAAATTTGAGGAACAAACCCAAAAGCCTAGCCAAGTTTTCAGCAAAGATTGAAGAGGGAGAGAGAGAGAGAGAGAGCAAAGAATGTAGAGAGAATCTGAGAGGTTTCTGATTTTTCTCAAACCCAGTTGTCTGTCTGAGACACAGATCAGATACAAATATAAACGAAAACCAAAAAAAAATAAAAAACCTATATTTATTCAAAATTCAAACCATGAAAATCTAGAAGTACTAGGAACAATTTTTTTCTGTCTCATTTCTCGCCCAAATCCTCGGTCCACTCCTCGTTTCCTTCCTAGTCCGACTCTCATGAACTTGCTGGAAATCGGCCGGAAAATCTGGGGGGAGATTGGCCGGAAAATGGGGGCAAATTTCTGTCCGAAATGGGGGAGCTTGGTCGAGCTTGGTCGCCGCCGGAAAATGGAAAATGGAAAAGCTGGCACCGGAAGCTGGCCCTGCTGCTGGAAATCGGCCGGAAAATCTGGGGGGAAAATGGAGGAGATACCACTGCTGGGGAAGGAGATTTCAGGGAAGGAGAAAATGTGGAGGGAGAAAATGTGAGGGGAAAAAGACATTTGGCGCTGTGCTTTTTCGCTGACCCGAAATTTGGAGAAAAATGACTTGCCACGCTGGAAAGGGACGGACGTGAGACGGACAAGAGTCTCACGTTTAGCATTTCTCCAGAGCAAATACATTGATTATGGGTTATTTATAAGCATACAAGGTAGTAACTTAAATTGTGAAAAATATATATATATATATATAGAAAAAGGGAATAATATTAACGAAGCCCTAAAATTGTACTAGAACTAGAAAAAATTAAGCAGCCACCTTGCATTCTCTTTGCCATGATCCAACGTCTCCAGGAGGCGCCAAGCCAACATAAGCACCATTTGCAGATATATAGTCATTGCTAATATACCTACATGCACATTATAATTGTAGTTTACAATTATAACATTCATAAAATAAAATAAAATAAAATTCAGACAAAAAACAGTTCATTCCTTAATCCTTTTTAGATGAAAATTTAGGTGTACGTAGGATATTAAATTGATGACATTAGTCTTTATAGGCGCACGTGATTAAAATTCATGTGAGAATCACGTGCTCTATAGCACGGATGAAACTAGAAATTTAATTTTTAGAGGGGGTCAGATTGCATTTAATTTTTCTTTTAGGAGCCAAAGAAAAAAATAAAATAAAAGGCCTAAATTTTTTTTTGGGATAATTGCACCGGAGGTCCCTGTGGTATACCATAATTATTTTTCACTCCCTATGGTTTAAAAAGTTCACTGGAGGTCCTCGTGATATGCAATAATTACAAATCGATCCCTGGCGTCAAATTCTGTTAAAATTTTTAACAGATTCCGTCAAATGCCACGTCAGCGCCACGTGTCGCCAATAAGATGGCGACACGTGTCTATCGTAATAAAAAATATAAATTTATTAAAAAATAAATAAAAATACTTATTTTTTTATAAAAAAAATTCAAAAAAAAAACAAAAAAAAAAAAAAGCTGAAGGGGTGGCCCAGCCACCCCTTTGGGGGTGGCCTGGCCGCCCCCAACCACTGGGGGTGGCCGCGCGCCACCCCCAGTGGCTGCAGGGGGTGGCGCGCGGCCACCCCCAGTGGCCGGGGGTGGCGCGCGGCCACCCCCGGCCACTGGGGGTGGCCGCGCGCCACCCCAGGTGGCCTCTGGGGGTGGTGCGCGGCCACCCCCAGTGGCCGGGGGTGGCCATCGGGCCACCCTTAGAAGATCTAGGGGTGGCCCGAAGGCCACCCCCAATGGCCTGGGGGTGGCCGCGCGCCACCCCCGGCCACTGGGGGTGGCCGCGCGCCACCGCCGGCGGCCTCTGGGGGTGGCGCGCGGCCACCCCCATGGGCTGTTGGTGGCCTGGCCACCCCTTTCCTATTTTTGTTTTTTTCTTTTTTTTTTTTTTGTTTTTTGTTTTTTTTTTTAAAAAAAATAAGTATTTTTAATTTATTTTTTAATAAATTTATATTATTTTATTAAAATTAGACATGTCAGCGCCACGTGTCACCAATAAGATGACGACACGTGGCGCTGACGTGGCATTTGACGGAATCTGTTAAAAATTTTAACAGAATTTGACGCCAGGGATCGATTTGTAATTATTGCATATCACGAGGACCTCCAGTGAACTTTTTAAACCATAGGGAGTGAAAAATAATTATGGTATACCACAGGGACCTCCGGTGCAATTATCCCTTTTTTTTTTAACAAATTTAAAGGCAATCCAGTGCTACTATAAAAGCAAATATTAATTTAATAGATTGAGTTGTAAAAATTTCCTTGGATCCAATTTATCCTGAATAATAAAAACTTTGCCATTAAGTGTATGCATGTATATATTCATATATATGCCCACCTGTCTAGGACTAGAAGTCTACCACTAACGTTACCCCGTTGGTCTGAATTGGGAAAATCCTCCGACGCAGGGAAGGTATAGGGCCAGCTTTGGACTTCAATCAGCATCTAATTAAAGATTAATTTTATTAGCTTTTGTTCATATCAAAAGGTTATAATTAATTAATTAACTACGCCAAAATTATCACCATTTATTCTTAATAAATAAATAAAAGTAAATTAATGCAACTTAATTGCGTGGTAATTAAATTAAACCTGTGTTTTGGCATCCTCCCATAGCTGATCAAGAACTGGGTCCTCTCCATCATATAATGAATTAACGTACATAAAAACCGGCCCGAAAACTTTTTTCCATTGCTCACCAGCTCCAAATTTTGGCACCAGATCGTCGCCGGAATAATGTGCACTAAGAAACATCTGATGACATACAAGCATATATGCAAAACACACAAGCTCGTAATCCCACGAGACAAGAAAGCCCAAGATTTAACGATAGTAATTCCGAAGAGTTCGGAAGTAACAGTAACAGTAACAGTAACAGTAACAGTAAAAACTAAAAAACATGAATTTTTTAGCCAAATTTTAACTAAAAAAATAGAGATTTCATTAGAGATATTGCTCTTTTTAAATAATTATAGTGAAAACTGCAGTGTTTTCTTTTACATGCAAGGCATATCTTTTAAATCCCCATACGTCCTAATGAAAAGAAAATGAGAAATTGTAGAAATTATATTTTTATTTCATAATGTTGATGTGGCAGTCCTAATCAACTCTTGCTCAGTTATTGTATAAAAAAAATAAATAAATAAATAAAAATCAAAGGTCGGTTTAGGAAAATGATATAAATACTCATGCTGCACAACTTGTGTACTCACAACAAGCACAAGGAAGTAGGACCCAACACTGAATCCCACTTTCTTGTGCTTGCTGTGAGTACACAAGTTGTGTTGGAGGAGTACAACGATCGCTCCTCGTCGGTTTATATTGACACATTAGCGGTGGAAGTTAAAAATATAATTTCTAATCTTATTAAAAGAAAAAAAAAGGAAATAGGTTAACTTACTGCAAGGGTGGTGGGGCCCACATGTGATGTTAGGTTTTGTTTGCGGGGACCACCGGATCGAAACTCATTGCTGGGTGTGATTTGCCAGAATCCCACGGGTGGGTCGGTAGAGATCCACCCGTGTACCCGAATATTTTGGTTGTCATTGGAGTATTGGTACTTGTCATCCACCTACACATCAATAACCCAACCAAAATCATCTCTAACCTGAGAGTACGTGGTCCATGTAATATTATTGACTGAAACTAAAAATGGACCAAATAATGTCCTTATTAATTAGTGCGGAAAAGACATATAATTATATATGTTATATGTTTCGGGGATCAAAATTGTTTCAAATTATTTGTCTAATTCTAAGGAAATTCGTGCAAGTAACTTTTAGATATTGAGACCCAAAAATTGATATAACCCCAAGAAATTGACGTGGCATATATATATATATATATATATATATATATAAAAGTTGAAGAGGAGTTGCGTGTGAGTGAGGAGATTTGAGGTACCTCTCCTTTGAGCTCTGGCTCCACTGGGTTCACGAGTAGGACAGCCTCTGGGTAGGCCAGGGGCTGGCCTCTTGGAGGCAATCGGTCGTCCGGGAGGGGCAAGTATCTTTGCCTATTGTCCGCTAAGGCCATATAGTGGAACCTATATATCATCCGATCCACAAACTTAAATTAGTTTCATTCTTCATTCTTTTTCCTTTTAAATGTTCAGTGTTTTCGTAGAAATAAAATATTAAATTAAAAGTTTTCTTACAAATGAGATCGGAGAAAACTCTCCCAACTCATTCTTTAAATTGATATATATATATGTCTTTACATCATATATATATATATATATGATGTACATATGTACCGGGCCGGGGGACACTATGAAGTAGTGGAGTATAGCATTACTCTAATTAATAATCTAGATGCATTAATTTGTATTATACTTCCAAAACCTCAGGAAACTTGGCCTCATTTGGGATGGTCAGACCCATTCTCTTGCAAATGTAATCACAATATATACAGTTAACCACACGTTACTAGTCCAGTCAAGAAGACTTGCTTAGACAAAGTACATGCAGATAAATAAGGGCAACTCGCTGCATTCGCCTTTTCATCGAGTTATATATTTATCAGACATTTGATATTTCATTGACTTAGACATCAAAATGTTCTCCGATCGTATCTCCAACAAGTTACCCATATTTGTTCAATTCGTTATCTACTTAGCAAGTCTTTTTGATTGGACTGCTGGGGTGCGGTCAACTTAATGAACAAAAGGCATTGCGATAACAAATTGAAAAAGGGAAAAAGGAATTTGCTTAATTACTTGTCTTTTCTGAGCTTGAAAGCAATCCTGGTTTCATCAAGGTTGAATGCAGGCCATTCCTTCATGTGCTCGTAAATAGCGTAAGAGTAAAATCCCGATGAACCACGGAGCATTATAAACCTAGTTGATAAATTATTAGTACACCCAACGTTTAATGTCAATTATTTTTCTGGCAAGTATATATATATATAGAGAGAGAGAGAGAGAGAGACCTTTTGTCGATATTTAATGGGACACCCTTGCCCTCCATGGAAGGATCCCAGGTTCTTGTGAAAGAGAGCTCAACCTGTTCCTCATTTTCAACTATAATTTTGAAGCTTGTTCCTTTGATTCTGCATGCATGGTAATGAGTTTTTATTATATATATATTTGGTTACGTTAAAATATTAATTAAATAATGAAATTCACGATTTTCTATTTGCTTAATTTTTTTGGATAAATAATAATTTAACATAATATTAAAGCAGATGTCTTGACTTCGAGCCTACTTTATAGCTTAATACATGCCACATTCTTGAGAGGACAGAAATTTTATGCAAAATATGTATGAAAAGAAATGGAAGTCAATGTTGTGACTTGTAAAGGGGAGTAAATGTAATATGAATTAGGAAAATGGCTCAAATGATACTCAAGAGAAATTAGAGAGAGAGAGAGAGAGAGAGAGGGGGCAGGACATACACATCAAATATACCACCAGTTGCTGTGCTTGCTGGGGGGTTCCAAACAAGGTCCCAGTACCTACACATTCCATTTGGAAAATAGGCTTAGTTCGTGGTACGTGGAAATTAATGAATAAATTAAAAGAATAATAATAATTGAAAAAAAAAAAAAAAAAAAAAAACAGCTAGTTTTAATTAAAAGTGAATATCGTGCAAGTGATTTTGAAAAGGCCGGTGTACGTACCCTCTATTAGATTCATCGTTAATGACTTCAAGCAAGTTGTCAATGTCATCATATCGAATTCCAGTAACAATTCCCCCTGGATTTGATAGCGTGACTTGTACAATGCCGTTGTCCATTACCACCTGAAAACTTTACGTTAAAGATCTTACATGAAGTACTTGAACCCTCAAACTTTACGTTATATCCGGTTATGGTAGATCAAGAAAATATTTTGCTATATATCCTAATTTGAAAGAAAACTTTGTTGCTCGTGAAGAAGAAAAAGAAGCCACAAACATATCTTATCTATTACGATGTTTATCCTAGATGAAGCACTTGGGAAAAAATAAAAAGATCAAAGAAAAAGTACAAATAGGATTTACATGACGATCTCCAACGTGTAAATGAACCCCCAGAGGCGACATGGTGATCCTCTCTCGCTAGCTAGCTAGGCCCTGGAACTATAATTCGAGTAAAATGAAGATATCGATCAATCTGCTAGTCTGAGAGGAAGCTAGCTATGTTTTCTGAAATATATATATATATATGGAATGGCATTAACAACAGATAAATTTACTCAAAAAAAAAAAACCCATTACGATTTTTTTGAAGAAAATTCTGTTTACTTCTTCTTACCTTTCCGATATCTGCAGACTGTAGAGAAAAGTTGGGAAATTTGAAGGCTTATATATAAACATGTTTGGCTGGGTTTCCTTGAACGAGAGAGAAAGCATTCTTTTCTCCACTATTTCTCTTTTCATAATCTCTTTACTTAGTCGGCAACACTGTCTGGTACATTAGATAAAAGCGTGCAAGATATATATATATATATTTCATTGATAAAACTTTATTTGAAGGCCCACGTCATGGCTTAGATGAAACCCCTCCAAACAATGATTACCACGATATGGACTCGTTAGTGGAAGAGCCTTTGAATTTTGGAAGCAACCGAAAGCGTTGGAGTTTGGACAAGATACTACAGTTTTTATTATAATTTTTTTACAAATTAATATAGCAGGATCTATGTATAGTTGATTAAATGAGTAAGAATATTTTGTCAATCGCTCAACTGCTAATTAACTAAATTGAGAATTAATCTTTTTTTTAATCATTTAACTAATTAAGAATTGTCACGTTAGCTTGTAAATGACTTTATAGTAAAAGTTATAATACTATATATATATATATATATATGGCTTCGGTTTTTGTTCCATAAGTGACGAATATGCATGGTGATGGAATCATGGAGGTGGACATTTGCAGCTTATTTTCCACTCAACAAATAACCTATGCTAGACAGGCAATCGCAGTATAAATTGACTTGCACTCTAAATCTAGTTAGATGGGCCGCCTCTATTTTTGTTAGTTGCCTTCTCATTTCACCCCTTCTCCCAATAGTTGTAGTTCTCCATAGTGACTTAAACCCACCCCCACCCCCCTCCCCCCTATTCTAGTTACCTCTTTTGTCCCTGTATTTTTATTTGTCTTCTGTTTTTTGTTGTGTTGTAAAAACCCATGCTGGAGAAATCAATAACACGAGCACAACAGAAAATCAACTATTTCCTTTTTCAGACCAAGTTGCTACTAAGACAGAGGGCTATGGTTTTTACAATGAATTCAGCTAATCCTGAGAGGGGAATTCAAGTGATAAGTTGAGGATAAACACCTGTTGATGATGCTTGTTTCAAATAAAGCATGTTTGTGTGTGCAAAATTGGGAGTATATGTATATATATATATATATATATATATATATATATATATCAATCCTAAGATTAAGGGGGAAAGATGAAGGGACTACTCTTTTTAAAGAGGAAATGCAGCATCATACATATCATTCTCGATCTGTCGATTTATTTGATGAGATACAAATTGACAAGAGGGGAAAGAAATGCTACTATACAATAAGCAATTTTTTATTTTAATACAAATCAGCATTTGAAGATGTGGTAGATACTAGTGTATTTTCTAGTAAGATGAACTCAAAGTTCATCTTTGACAGAGGAAGATGGCGGACCTTCTAAACGAATATAGTCGTACATAATTCCCTGGAAGGGGCTGGTGCTTCTTGGTTGTGTCAAATAGATAGTATTATCTCCTTCAACAATCTGAGCACCTGGTATATTAACGTTGTATAGCCAGTAGAGCCCGTGAATTCCATGTCTAGCAATTGAATTGTCCCTCCCTATTAATCCACTGGTAAATAGAGGTCGCTTTGCTTTCGGATCGTTAATCCGCACCTTCAAAAAAATAATTTGTCGGAGTGCAGTTTGTTTTAAGTAATGGAATCTCTCTCTGGGTTATTAGAATTCAGTAAATTTGTCTATCTGGACATATTATACCTGCAATTCAGCCAGAGTTGCAGATGCAATTGCCACTCGCAGTTTGAACGTATTTGTCCGATCCACATTATTAAGTTTGAACTTGATTTGCCAAGTTGTTCCTTCATGTGTGCCATCTTCTTTCTTCCTGCAATGCAAGAGAGCTTGACTGCTGAGAATTATTAAGGCATGGGGGACCTACGAAGTGGAATAAAATCAATGCTAAAAGAATCACACCTGGGAACCTGAGCAAAGAACCAATCTTTACTATAATCACTAACACCGATGGTGTATACTAAATCTGTATCGGGATATAGGTCCGCATACCTACCCCACAATCCGTAATGCCTGAACCTGCCAAACAAAGAATATGATCAAGATTGCACACATAAAATGATAAAGTAACCACTTTAAATGTAAGCTTATTCAGCAGCATTAATGTGATAATGCAAAGAAATTGTATGTAGAGTGTTTTTGGGGTGGTTTCCTTATCGCTCTCCCCTAATTTTAGGGTAGCACACACTGACTCCTTTGGGGAAAAGATTTGTAATAAAAAGTGAGCTAACCTGTCGGGATGATTGACATAAAGTTTATTAATGTACTTTGGATCGGGGTCGGGAACAAAGAACTCTGCAGCAGAACGATCAGGGATGCCTATTTCCCACAATGTGGGTCCATCTCTAGGAGGTTCATATACAAGATCACCCATTTCAATATAAGAACCTGCATATCAAGTTATTGAAACTATATAAGAAAAAAAAGTTATTGAAACTATAGATTCTTTACAGTAGAAATCTACATATTCAAAGAAGTTAAGTAATACCTGAGGTTATGGTAATGGCAGTATCGCATCGGTAATCTCCTATAAAGCCAGGGATCCACGCATAGAGGTTATAGTCACCAGTACGAATATTGGTGATGGAAAAATAGCCTCCTTCATCTGCTCTCACCCAAAACTGATAGTCCTAATAACAAACAAAAAGAAAAATACTGGTAAGGATGTTCAATGACACCGACTTCGTTGAGGCATATAGCTAGAATTATGTCATTTCCATCTAGTTTAATTATGTAAAACAATTTCACTATAATGAATTATGTAAAGGATGTATCCCGAGAGCATGCTAACTAGCAGTAGTGATCTCTTTGAGATGTTGCTGAGAATTCAACTTCACAATTGTTAAATTTTGAGCATTGAAGAGATCATGCATCTTAATTATTGTTTTTCTGTTCATATTAAGGTCTTAATTTAAGAAACATGAGAGAAAGCTACAAATCAGTACCATGGTATCCTTTTAGGAGTATTAATTTACTGATGCCTGAGCACTATTGACTTTCAACTGTTTTCTGTTATGCACCATTTTTGTTGCCCAAAAAACCAAAGGCCTGGAGAAAAATAAGAAAACTTACCAATATTCTCTGTTATATCTTATACGGGTGCGAGACAGAGTGTAAAGTTCCATATTTATCTGAATCTTAACGCTTTCAGGTCAAAAATAAAAACCCTTGATGTGGAATTTCAAAGTTTGCACTTCGGCCCCACTATCATAGTCATTGGTGTTCTCCATTCTCTTGGAAATTAATCAAAATCAATGAACTACAACAAAACATTTAAATCTTTTAAAGTGGTAACATAAATGCTCTTAAAAGGTTATTTTGTTCATATTCAACATAAGTACCAATATGATGTGTAGCCTTTTTTATGCTCATCCTTTAAAAGAACAGTAAATTATATAGCTGGTCAAGATGACATTTACATGACACTAGCATAGTCATTTTTCACAAGCATCCGAAACTGACCTATATTAACAAACAGTAAGACGACCTATATTCTGAAAAAAGAAAGGATAACATTTTTGGAGCAATATGACAAAAATTATCAGTCAGCATGTCAGGTAGCCCACAAAGTTATTAGAAAACATAGGTTAGCAAAATCACCTTGCATTCTCTTTGCCATGATCCATTGTCTCCTGGTGGGGCCAAGCCTACATAAGCACCATTTGCTGGTATATGATCTCTGCTAGTATACCTAGACAATATAATTGCAAAAACTTCTATGAAATTTATCCATGCTCAGAGAAATGCAAAAGAAAAGTTGTGAAGCAGCTTTTATTTCCATATTCCAAACTGACTTGTATTGGGGCATTATAACATGTCAATTGATGAACATACTACATTCACTTATGAAAAAAATGATTTGTTAAGACCTCGATATTTTATGTTTAATCCTGAAAAATGCTACAAATATCTGAGAAGCAAGCAAATTATTATATCAAAATTAAATCACAAGCATGTGACATACATGAATACTAGAAGATCAACTAGGAGAAAAACAATAGAATAAATATAATGAGCACTGGTACAATGAGAAACCTGAAGAACTGGTAAAATAGGGTTAAGCTGTCTTGCATGCCTACCTATCTAAGACAAGTAGTCTACCATTAACATTACCGCGTTGATCAGCCTTTTGAAAATCCTCAGAAGCTGGAAAACTATAAGGCCAGCTTTGGACTTCGTTCATCATCTGAACATTAATTTGTATCAGTCTTTCTCCACCAAAAGATCACAGTCCAATTATACTATTAATTTACCACAAGAAGAGGATGCCGGTTTTCTAAGTCAGACCTGTATTTTAGCATCCTCCCATAGCCAAAACGGACCATCTCCGATAGGTGCAGAATTAAGATAGATAAATACTGGGCCAAAAACCTTCTTCCATGGCTCACCAGCTCTGAATTTTGGCACCAGGTCTTGTCCAGCATAGTGAGCGCTAAGAAACATCTGGCCATGCCAATTTATAGTCTACTTAGAGACTAATGAAACCCCATACAAAAATTTATGCTAATATTTAAAATAAGCAAGCCACCCATATGGCAAAGTGTTTATAACGATTGTCAACCATTACCGCAAGGGTGGTGGGGCCAACATGTGAGGTTAGGCTTTGTTTGAGGGGCCCACCGGATCGGAACTCGTCGCTAGGTGTGATTTGCCAGAATCCAACGTGTGGGCTACTAGATATCCACCCATGTACCCTAATATCTTTGTTGTCACAAGAGTACTGGTATTTGTCATCCACCTGCACATCAAGAAATCATATCAAAACACAAAGTATGCTCTCATATACACCTAATTATATGCTTAGGAGCCACAAGGCACTCAAACTTTGCCCATCACACTTGAGAAATCTCAGGACCCAAGGAATGCTAGGCCTCCTCCAGTAAATAAAGGAAATAATCTACCTCAAAATAACAAATAATGAATACTAATTAAAAAAAAAAAAAAAAAAACAAGAAGAAAGAAAGAAAGAAAGAAGAAGAAAAAGAAGAAAAAGATAGAGAGATCAGAATGAAAGAAGTACCTCTCCTTTGTGTTGTGGCATTGTGGGATTGACAAGTAGGACAGCTTCAGGGTAGGCCAGGATTTCGCATCTTCCTGATGACCTGTCATCAGGCTGAGGCATGTATCTTTGCCTATCATCTGCTATGGCCATGAGGCGAAACCTAAATACCCCATTGTTAAATAGTTAATCATTTATCTTGCAAATGAGAAAAGTTGCCTATTGCCTGCTATGGCCACCTCTACATGCTTTTGGTACATTTCTGTTGAGAGAAGACTGGCAACACAACATTAACTAATTGTGTCATCAGCTGACATGCAATTTGAACTTTTCATATTTTGTAGAATTTCTAGATACATCCTCACTAGTATGTAGTAATCCGAATTTTTGCAATAGATTTTCTTCATTTTTCTTAGAACTATAAAATTATAACCAAACTAGAGCCAAGGAGGACGAATACATCTGAAACGGAATTTTGAGTACTCGTCACCTGGATTTTCAATGAAGCTCACAATATAGTTCAGTCAATCAACAGAATAAAAAATTAGGGTTCAAGAAGACCCCACTTCTGTTGTATAGAATTATCATTCTAATAAACATGCTTAAACAATTTTCGTAGAGGCCAATGCCCAGGGTTTTCATATTGCAAGTTGATATTATGTCTTTGAAAATAATTCAATGAATATATACGCTAGACAATTTTATATGACATACAAAAGAAGACATAATATAACATGAATACTTGTCTTTTCTGAGCTTGAAAGTGATCCTGGTTTCACCAATTTCAAAATCAGGCCAATCCTTCAAGTGCTCATAAATGGCATAAGAATAAAACCCCGAGGAACCACGAAGCATTATAAACCTGGAAGAGAATAGACATAAGCATTCTTGTATAGAACAATCTCATAGAAATAAACATCATTCATAATTTGGGCAATGACCTTTTGTCTATATTCAGGGGAACAAACTTGCCCTCCAGTGTGGGATCCCACATTCTTGTAAATGAAAGCTCGACCTGATCCTCGTTTTCCACTATAACTCTAAAACTTGTTCCTGAAATCCTGCATGATAACAAGTTCATGATTCACATATTGGCCTAAGAATAACATCGAAACTACCTGTTAGTATAAAATTGGGAGAGGGAGTTGAGATTCACTCCATGTGTAGTGGCAGAACTAGGATTTTGGGCCACAGGGGGCAAGAGATAGATTGAACAAAAATTGATTAAAAATATTAAAAAATATGACCAACTCCTAAATATTTTTGCATTCTATCAAAGATATCCCTCTCATCCAATCAAACAAAACCAGCGACTTACTAGCATTGCCACAGTCAGTATGCACACCAATCATCACTGTCCACGACACAAGGTCCCTCTTTTGCATTTTAACAAACAATCGCCGAGCATCATGAATTGCCCTACATTTTGCATACATGTCCACAAGCGCAGTACAAACAAAATGATCCAACTCTAAATCATATTTCAAAGCAATATCACATTCTACCCATTTGGAGGTCCGCTATATCCCCATGCCCTTATCACAAAAGGCATTTTATAATTTTCCGGCTGCACCCCACATCAAATAATCTCCCTAAATGTTCCAAAAAAAATTCATATAATCACCAAATTACACTCTAACTATAACTAACTGGGTCTCTCTTTCTCATCCCACCAAATAAGGTGTAAGCATCACCTAGAGCCTTATGTTGTGCATACATGTAAAGGAACTTGTTAGCAATAATAAGTTTTCAGAGCATCTCATTCACAGCCACTTGGGCATGGACTTGTCTAATCTGAAATATGTTTCTACACTTTAGCAGCCAAGGGATGCAAACTTTGGGCCCCAACTTTTGAGAAAAATGAGATTCTGGTGGTAGTTGTATCTGGGTATATGGATTTGTGGAAATTTGTTGATGAAAGTAAGGGTTTATTGTACATCTGCCACTGCAGCAGCTGCAGAAGCTGACATGAAGCGTGAAGCGAAGCCTGTCTGGTTTTCAAGTTTGAACTCAGGAGTATTGCTGGAACTGTTTTCCCCTAAATTTTTAGGCGGGTTAGGAGGGTCGTTTGCCCCCTCTTGACCCCCCATTGGCTCCGCCGTTGACTCCATGGTCCTATACTTTTGACTCTCATAATAATCATACACCTAAATCAGAGTGGACACAGTTTGATCACTGGATACAATAAAGATGTTTCTTTTGTGAGAAACATGTTTGGATGAAAATATTTTAGCAGTTACATGGTGGTTACTGAGGGAGAGAAAGTGAGGAGCGGCATACACATCAAATATTCCCTTGCTTCCTGGTGCACTCCAGACAAGGTCCCAATACCTACATATTCAATTGACAAAAGAAATATTGTCATAACTCAAAAACAAAGTCAAAGAAAATGCCTTTTTGTCCACTTAAAGAATTAAAAAAATCAGATAACAATATTTGTGTTAGTATTCATAAAAAAAAAAAAAAATATATATATATATATATATATATATTGGCTTTCTTACTATTTGTGACACTCACATAAATAAATAATGCTAGTTTCATAGACACCCATCAAGTCAGGTCAAGCCAATAAAAAAAAAAAAAAAGCAGATCTTTGCCATGTTGTACTCCAACGAAGGAAACCATTTGTAGACAAAAGGGAAAGAAAAAACTAAAAGCAATTGTAACACTATGTACCCTCTGTTAGATTCCTTATTAAGAACTTCAAGCAAATTGTCGACGCCATTATATCGAATTCCAGTAACAATTCCATCTGGGTTTGATAATGTGACTTGAACAATGCCATTATCCATCACCACCTGCACGTAGCATGGAAGTTAAAACTGGAACAAGAAAAATATAATCTCAACCCAAAATTCATTAATTCCTATAAGATGTTGTTTGGCCCAAAAATCCCAACCTCAATATCTATCCGAGCATATATATGATATCAAACATTGTAAATGCCACAAGAAAATAACAAAAATATGAAACCTGACTTACATAACGATCTTGAACATGCAATCGCACCCCTGGAGCCGACATGGTGAAGCTCCTCGTTGCCTTCTGGAACTTGTTAAGCACAATGGAAATCTCAATGTATACGAAAAGCAGTTTTATCACAAAAACTAAATAAAGAGAGTTGCTTGCTGGAGAAGCCAAACCACAGATAACGAAATCGTGAAAAGAAAAACGTGAGAAATAAATGAATGATAGGCCTCCTCCAATAATTTTGACAATGAGCCTGAATTGAGCATATCAGTGTTCTCTACAACCAGAATTACAGATCAAATTTACTTAACCGCGAAGAATAATTTGGTAGTTAATTGTCCTTATCACGTGTGATTGAAAAGGGACTATTATTATATCACAATAATCATTAAACCTAAGGCAGCGATTGAATTAATTTTGATTGATCTCTGACAGCAATTCTTTTTATTTTAATATGCATGGTATTTATTCCATATAGCACATGTCACTGACTCATGCAAGCATATGTAATCGTGGGTGTTCGCAACCAACAACCCATTTTTCTCCTTTATTTTTATTTTTTTTTAAAAAAATAATTAACTTCAAAATATTTTCATATAACAACAATAAATTTTTATTATTATTCAAATAAAAAAAATCATAATAATACAATTTTTTTTCTCACTTTTCCATACAAATTATTTATACTTTATATCATATCAATTAATTAATTTTTTTTTTAGTATCTTAATACTTTCACGCAATTTACAGGATTCAACAAGCAATCCATATTTCACGATCAAGGGTGTAGTACTATTTTTAGTAGCAGCTATTACTCAAAAAAATAAATAAATAAACTCAACAACCTTTACCAAACACTACCGGTATCTTTCGTGAATTATTAAAGGCAACCAATATGCTCTGAAAAAAAAAAAAAAATGGAGAGTGAGAGAGAGAGAGAGGCTAAGGGACGAAAAGAATGAAAGAGAAAGATGACATAACTCTCCGTTTGTTAAATTTTTGTTGTCTTCCGCTTTTTTCTTTTTTTTTTTCTCAAAACAAAAAACATTAATAAATAATTCAAACACAAAACACTCTTAAAAATACAAAAAAAAAAAAAAAAAAAAAAAAAAAAAAAAAAAACTCCACATTAACAAACATAACATTTGTCAAGTAATTAATACATGAAAAAAAAATTTTGTTAAATTGGTCCATGTTGTTTGATCTTGTAACAAATAAATTCTTGTGATTTCAAAATGAACTTTTTTTTTTTTAAAGGGAATTCAAAATTAACTTATAACAAAATGATCAGCTCCTTACAAATTCTGGCCCTTTTTTCGACAAAGTCTTTATAAAATTATAAATTTTCCAATAAAAAATTATGAATAAATAAATAAAAATTGTTTAAGATGGGGTGGCGCCCAGCCACCCCAAAAGGATTGGGAGTGGTTCATACCTTGAGGTTGCTTTAGCCACCCCAAAGCTGATTGGGGTGGCCAAATCACTTCAGGGTTATGGGGGTGATCCCACTTTGGCCACTCTAAAATATCTTTTAGATAGTCAAGCCACCTTCAAAATCGGCTTCCGAAGTGATTCAGAATCTTCCAAAAACTTTTAGAGTGTATAACCACTCCACCCAAATCAATTTTTTTTATATTCTTTTTATTTAAGAGTAATTTTATATATTTTTTTTAAAAAAAAAATTGTCAAAATAATATTCGAAATCTGTACGAAGGAATTTATAATTTCATTTTGAAACTACAATAATTTATTTGTGATAAGGTCAACACAACAAGAACTAAAAAAAAAAAAAATTATAATTAAATATAAGCATTTTTTTTATCGTTGGAATAAAAATAAAAAAAAAAAAATTGTTGAAAGGGAAAAGATTTAAAAAAAAAAAAAAAAAGAAAGAAAGAGAGAGATAGATGATTACACTTAACTAACCTCGAAAATTGTTTTTTTTGTAGATTAGAGTGGTCACGTTTGCGAAATTACATCGACGTCCCTCTGACTCTTCCTTTCACCGATTGGAAACCCCTTTCGCACGCATATATCTACGGTAGAGAGATTGGTGGGGGAGGCCGCCGCAGGTGGGTCTGGCAGTGGCAATTGTGTCGTTGATATTTCCACCGCTTCAAAAGCTACCGATCGTTGCCGCGCGCTGAGGAGGAGAATTTCTCGGTTTTGACTTTACCTACTCTCAGTAGAATGAAAGAAAAGAGGCCCTGCATTAACTGCACTAACTGTATTTGATCAAAGTATTCCTTGGATTTCCTTGCACAGGGACTGGGGCGATCATTTCATGTTCGAAAAGAAAGGGTAATGATATTTTAGTGGAAAATTTGTGCGGTGGAGATAAACCTGGTACAGTAATTTAGACTATACAAATCTGAGATCACTCATCAATAGAATGAAAAATATGATCCATTATTAACTCATCAATATCTGTGTCAAGCTATGTAACGTCAAAGAAATATGAAGGGATATTCGTTTAGTTTTTCATAATTTATTTAATAAAATTGGTTACTTCAAATAATTTATCTGCAAGTATTTTCATTTTTATTTTTTTCTCAACTTATGTAACCTAAATCAATAAAAATCCAATAAATTTTTTCTTAAATTAGATTAGAAGAATTTTCTCTAATTTAATCTATTATACTTACGTGCATTTAAAATGCATGTAATCTTCACATGCATTACTTATTCTATTAAAAATGTGTGTGAAAATTTAAAATGTAAGTGAGAATTATACGCATTTTTTTACATGTGTTAAATTTTAATAGATTTAATTGAAATAAATTACTCCAGCCTGATTTAAAGAAAAACTTATTCATATAAACCCAAGTTATACTCTTTTTTTCATATCTACTCAAGAAAACAAAATTGGGTAAATTATATTGACAAGTATTAGGCTTGACTCTCGGTAATCCCAATGAATGGGGCAGATCATTGTGAGTGGGAAACGAGGAGCCTAAAAGAGTTAGCTATTGACACAGAGGAATGAATCATGGACAATTATTTTTACACAACTCCCACACAATTCAGATACATTGAGTGGAACCTATGCATAGACATGGGGTGAGTCTCATGTGGTGGGTTCCACCACATGAATCCCACATGGGACCTATCCCATATCTCTAGAGAGGTGCACAACAATTACATGACTGTTGTGCACCAATAACTCATCTCGGTCACATGTGGGTTTCACCCAATGTATTTGGGTTGTAAGGGAGTTGTGTAAAAGAGTTGTGAAAGAATCATTTCACATTCTGATGCAATAATCTGGGTAAAATCATCATTCAAATATTAGAAATGTTATATATCACATTTTTTTTTTTAAATAATGTTGTGTTTTTAAAAAAATAAATTTGAACATATTTATTTTAAGAAAATACGTGCTTATTTTTTCAAGAATGAAAAACAACTATTTATTTGTGAAAAAACAAAATTAAAAAATATAGAGGAGGCCGAGGACAAGGAATGGTCATGTGACCTCCCTTACTGGATGAGAAGAAGTAGCCAAAACACATGCTTATATTTTTTTTTTTTATTATGAAGCCTGGCCTTTTCATTTATAAAAAAATACATATAATATATATATATATATATAAAGAGAGAGGAGGCCTTATGGCCACCCGAAAAGAGAAGAAGTGACCGCGTGGGTATTTGCAACAAAGTATAAGGGTTGGTAAAAACACTTTCTTATTTTCTAAGTATGGAGCTTTTTTTTATTTAGAGAGAGAGATAGAGAGAGAGGAGAAGAATATGGCCACCCCAAAGGAGGAGTGGTCATGTGGCCACCCTCAACGGAAGAAAGGGGGTGATCATGCAATCACAGCTGACCTGAAACGGTAACCGCACAGTCACCTCTACTATGTTTGGGAGATTGTATGTCGCAAAGTCACCTTTATCCATCATTTGGAATTGCTGTAGGATCACTTTCTTTTTTTCTTTTTCTTTTTTGTGAAAGTAACAATTCGTTTCTACCCCTACAAAAATAAACACTTGTTTTCTCAAAGCATCCCCTACAAGAAAGTGAAAATTTCTTAAAACCTACTGTGTTTTGTTTTTTGAAAGTGTTTAAATTTTATTAAAAAAAATATATATATATATATTTTATATTTGTATTTTGAAAAGTGAATCGTTTGGTAAGTGTTTTGAGAAAAGCTGGTTTTTGTAAAGAGAAAAGTGTTTTGAAAAAGTTAACAAATGTTGAGGGCTACTTCTTTTGGGCCAAGGAACCCCGTCCCACATGCAACGCTAGATCAAAAGAGGGCCCAATACAACAAGAGGCGCCCCAAGCTCATCTTAGTGGACCAACAAAACGGGCCCCACCAACTTAAACCTTTAACCAAAAAAAAAAATTTGATGCTAAACCGACACATATTATTCTTAAGATATTGCTGTTACAAGGCCGTAAAGCCGCTGGACGACCACAATCCTCTGGTGCTGAGCAACACTGCAACTGAAAATGTAATCCCCAAATAGGATTGCAGAATTAACAGTAGAGTTATGATAAACTGATTTCAGTTTCACGCACGTAACCTATATTTATCTCAGCCAAATTGTGAAACAGAAACTAAAAAAAATAAGAAGACCAGTATTGCATAACCTGTCGGTATATAATCACAATCCCTAGCTATGAGCTTAATACAGTTATAACAGTATTCTCCCGGATGGTTTCAGGTACACACACATGGAACAGGTAGCTCTCACGGAGATATACACAACTCAAATGCGTATCCTCTCTGTCTGCTGCTAATGCACTTGATTGCTCTCTGTCTTTCTCTGGAAGAAAAGAGATCCTAAAAGAACGGCAATGCCTGTTATTGCTATCGTGAATAGAAGTCGTTTCCGTGAAAAGTCCTGCGGCGGCGGCCTTCTTTGAGCACCTTGCTCTCTTTCAGGTTCTCTCACATCCCTTCAGATGAATTCCACAAGAATTACTAAAACATTTCCACTATATTCTAAAGAGCAAGGCTGAAAACATAATGCAAAAAGTCCTGAAGTTGTGAACCAGGTGCAATTAAAATAGCTTTTCCAATAAACCAGAGAATAACCAAGAAAGGTACATGTAAAAGGGCACTGTTCCAAATATTTGTGATCAAACAGATTTATGTGCATAGCTTTGAGAACCACTCCCCTAAAGCAAACCAAGAGTCAAACAGGGGTTAGAATAAATGTTGAAGCCACATTCAAAGATTTTGGATCATAATACTAAATGAAAAAGAAAAGTAGAACATGCTCAACATACAAATTAATAACAAAAAGGTATAAAGAAGCTGCCTAATAGGCTTTCCATGAGTGCTCACTCAATTTGCAAATATATTTACATCTATCAAGCCATAAGCCTGAGATTTTTGGGGATCCACCACCAATACACTTCCAGCCAAAAATGCTAAAGAAATAATGATGAACACACTGGTGAAATTCTGATCTTTATTCTATACCAATACCAACAAAACATGTTAAATCGTGCAGGCAGCTAATTCAATTGCAAGTGGAACTACAATTGTCAACCCATGCATGCCCTCACCAATTGATTTGGTATGTGCTAAAGCTACCATGCTTATCTTACAGAATGAAGGAAAGCTCATGGTTATCACATGAGAATACCCAGCACTGATCTACAGTCATGGTGTCCATGAAAACTTTCCTAAAAGGTGGATCATTCAAAATGACATTTAAAACTAAAAGAAAACAAAATATATGACAATAAGTCATTCAGACGTGTGACCATTACATGTCAAGTAAAATTACACAGACATGGTTCAATATTCAATGTCCATATCATGTAGCACAACCATTATAGACTTGCACATTACTCTCATAGACTTGCATTGATAGCTAACTGTGATCTAGAGGCTACGAAATCCAGCTATTACTTCTCCAATGCAAGAATACAAATCCTAAGAGCTGGACATATAAATTAACGTTGATTTCCCTTTTTCTCCCTTTATTTGTCTATTTCAGGACAAAAAAAATTGTAACTTGAAAATGTCAAATTAATTGGGCAGCAGCACGTAAGACCTCTAGTAAATGATATGGCTCTTGGCAGAGCTGACTGACGAGAAAGATTCATGCAGCCAACCTCTTAGGTTGGAATAGTGGTTGAAAAGAAAAGATGATCAAATTCATAACATGAAGATCTAAGAACAGTCAAACATCCAAGGTCCTTTTTCTTTCTCTTTTTAACAGAAAACAAAACAAAATAAAAGGCATGCCCAAAATGTCCACTCTTATTCTCTCTTATTAAATAGGTTATCTTTTGAATATGAGTTTTTTTTTTTTTTTAATTGTCCTCCCAAGGTCTAGAAAAATGCTTGTAAGGGCAGACTTAATTATCAAACACTTAAATAACTCTTTCCACACAACAAAACACACCATACAACATAATAATGCAGATATAAATCACACAAGCAGAGAAATATAGACCATTAGGCTAAGAATCTTTGCCCACCTTCTCTAAACACAATTCTATATAATCCTAGAGAAAACAGAAGTAAAGCAAATTTTGATCAAGAACCAAATGTGTTTTCTTTGAACCTCAACAAGACTAAGGACTCTTGGCAGCAACATAAAAACAAAAAGGCAATACAAATTTCTTTCAATCCAAGGAGAACACATACCAGGATTTAAATTCAATTATCTTTATTAATCTAAGTCCAGAGAAACTAAGGTTTATGCATCCTGCTATTGAAATTGAAAAGCACTTAAAGGTTCAGTGTACTTTTAATTTTAAATCCCATACAATGCCTTAAGGTTCAAGCATTCATATCCTTTAATGAGATTGAAAAGCATAAATGTCAGTATATTTTATATCAAACATCTTCCATAATGTGATATTAAGGTTTCCTGGATAATGTAACATCCTTGGAAATAGAAATTCTCAATAGGAACTCAGAAAAAAAAAGAAAAAGAAAAAAAATCCTCAATAGGAAAATTCATAAAAGATGAACATACTGAAATTTCAGAAAAATTGACTACAATGCATTTATTCAAAAATTATCAAAATAAATGAGAGTATATTTACCTGGCCACAGCATTATCTAAGATGCCAGTGCACCTACTTTCATGGTTATATCTTTCTCGCAGCCTAATGTATCTGTTACATAGAAGACAAAGCTCTGTCCGATTTCCACATACTTCCTAGAAGTACCAAGCACAGAGATGTTATATTCGAATTGGTGATAAAGCATACCACTGGATGTTACATTCAATGTAAAAATAATGGGCAGTTAGTACCTGATGCTCTGCTAGATCAATTGCAGGCAATGGAAACTCACAGAACTCACAGGTGACAATCCTCTGTGGGCAGTTTTCACCTTTGTGGATTGGTAAAACTTCACGTTCCATTGTCTCACTGCACAGTGAACAGGATACCTGCTCTGGCACATATATGTCAATAACATGGCAATCATATACAAATACATTACACATCCGTACTCATTCAAGAAAAACTTAACCAAACAAATCAGGTTGGCTTCACCGGTCTTTTCTTGCCAATCAATAATCATTAAAGACTTGTTTGGGTCTTTTAAAATCTGAAGAACCTCTATTACAATAAACTGCACACACGTGATATGTTTCTTTAATCTTTGTTCTGATAACAGATGCAAGTTCGAAAGAGTGAACTTAAGCATCAAACAACCAGCAAATAGACCAAATATACCTTTCAGAAGGAAACAGACCTAGTAAATAAAGTGAACATAATCATTCTAACTAGAAAATTTAGTTTTAACTGTCCATCAATCAAAGTACCAAACCTGCTATCAGATAAAAGAGGAAATAAAATGGCATATCATTGTTGCCTTTTTGATGATATGTATTAATCAGCCTATAGCAGCTCAATAAGATATAACCAAACAGAACCATGTCCTAGTTGTCTTGGTTGCTCTGCTCTTAATATCAACAGCCACCATTCTAGAAAAGAAAAACTTAAATCAAGTCAACAAGCCTAAATCCCAACTAGTTGTATTATATTATATGAATCCTCACCAGAACTGCTCCTACCAAACACATTTTTTCTTATATAGGTTCTCGCTTGTAACAATTCAGCTACATAGTGCCACCTGGGAATCACTCTTATTGAGAGCACAAGAATAACCATTATTTTCCCACACTCTCTCTGCTTGGCTCTATTCTACCATATGTCCAAGGCATCGGTGTAACCGTTCATTGTTTCATATGCCTTCAACAAAAATATGATCTATCAAGCAAGATACCGACCAATACAAAAGAAGTACACCCACAGGATCGCATCACCAACAATATTTCAAAATCATAGCTAGACATAATTCAGTTTTGTTTTTTTCTTTTAAGAGAAATATCATGCTCAATGGATTGAAAAAAGCCTTCACACCATGTTTAGAAGAGAAGTAAGATAACTCCTTCATAAATACGGAACACAAAAGAACACCTGCCAGCAGATTCATTTTTTTTTTTTCATAAGTACCTGCCAGCACATTCATGGAAAGGTTAAAGAAGCTTCTCGAATAAAGTCACATACCGGAGCATGGGTGCTTAAGAAGTGTTCGTCTGAATATTTTTTTGGAACCATATCACCACAAATTTTACATCTTTCTAGATTGCGGGAGCAATGAGCATAATGCAAATCAATATTTGAAGAAGGGATAGCTCTGTCACTGGAAACATAAAATGATATTACTCAACAGACTAGCAGCAACACAGACATTAGCACTTGTTTTGAGAAGTAAACAATAGAGTGTGGACATTAAGAACTTTAGGTTAAAACACTCGGGAACATCTAAACTGATCTAGTCAAAGTGGGCAACAGAAAGTTCACATTCAAGTGACAGAATTCATTACTCAAGCATGTCACTCGTGAGCGTCAACTAAGAATCTAGTTCAAATTTATGGTAAATGAGAATAGCGATTCAATGAATTATGATGTAGTGATACCCTGCGAAGATGAGAGATTGAAATATGAACTCAGTTAAGATGTTCAGTCTAACTAAAAGTAATTTACATTTCAGATATAATTTCTGGAAAAACTTTACCTACCAAAAAAAGTAGTTTAATCTGTGAGTACAGCTTGATAGATCATCCCACCACACACATAGATTCCACTTAGTAGAAAAAAGTGATAAAATCTGAAGTGACATCAAGTCCCCCACTTAAAGCCCAATTGTCCATCGGATAAAAACTATGATGGAATTGAACCCAATACCTTGAGTCTATGAACTCAAATGCTGTGGAATTCAAACATTTGAAACTTAACAGACAAAAGAGGTGCCCCACAAGGGTCTCACTCAGCACAGCCGAAGTTCTTGGAACCTTCCAGCTATCAAGGAAAAAAAAATAAAGAAGCTTTGAAGCTAGCTTAACCCAAGAAAAAATGTCAGCATAAGAAACATCTAACCCCCCCCCCCCCCCCCCCCCCCCCAAGAAAAAAAATTCAAAAATGAGTAAGCATGCAGTGATAAAATTCATTAAGAACTTACAAGTAAAAAGATTAAACCTGGATATTATAACAGTTAAGACACTCGATTTCCAAAATTTTCACTTATAATCTTCATTTTAAACAAAAGCTAGGTATCGACCTAGATACAAAACCACACTCTTGCATTACCAAACGAGAGACCTAGATACAAAAGAGCAAGGTGCAGACCGAAAGGAACATAAATCGTTGATGTGAGAACAAAATTAAGGAACGTAACACTCCACATTAAATTGGTGACACACAGATAAAACCCTCCAAAGGAAATCATAGACTAAGAAACCAATTGGACGTTTATGGTCTATGAAATACTTAGAATAATCGACTCTTAGAGTCTGAGCAACTTCTAAACCAAACTCACAACATCAATCGTGAAGAAATCCAATTAGAACTAACACAGATTTGAGGAAAAATAAGATAAAATTGATACAATCCGTATATCTTTCATAATTTGTACACGGGACATAAATATGTCAGTGAGAGCCAAAAATAACCTACCAGTGACTGCATATTCTCGAGGATTCTTCTGACGCAATTGCCATGGCGATGCAAAGAAGGAAAGCACACGACGTCGTTTCCCGATCAAAAATTCTGTCAAAACCCAGAAATGAACTTTAAGGGAACAAAATCCGCAAAATTTGCAAAAGAATTAGTGACCAATAAAGACAAATATAATGAAAACTAGGATCGATGTTATACCAAAATCGAAAAAGCAGCCTTGGGTTTAGGACTCTCCGTCAATTGGATGCTCTATGATATTTCCAATCGAAGAGGCTCAGCCATTGATTACTTTGGTTCAACGACTTTATTAGGTGAGAGACTTTCGGGGTCCTTGGAGTCCATGTTGATTAATTAGCAATGGGGTTGCCCCCCCCCCCCACGCGCCATTGGAGGCGATGGGGCCACGCTCGCTTCGCTGCAGACTTGGGCTGGGGCAAACCATGGTTGGGGATTTGGGCTCACTTTTTTTCTTTCAGAGCCGGACGGCAATATGTGCCTGAATAAGACAGATGAAATTTAGCCGTTTAACGTTGAGCCTTAGTTGAACTTTGTCGTTCAACTGAGGTCCGCTTAGGGCCTTGGGCTGACTGACATTAATATTGAATTTGGGCTGATCCGCTTGTTGCCGTTTAGCAAACCATTCAATGTTTTCGGAGGCTCGGAACAGTACTTTCTCTTTTCATATGAACTCTGAAACTCAACACAAATTCATGTCAAAGAATTCTAGGAATCCGGAACCCCAACGGAATAGGATCTAGGGCTGATCAAATACCTGCAGACCCGCCCCAACCCGTATGCCCCGCCCCGCCCCTAAAATCTTGGGTTTTAGTTATTTTTTGCGAGTACAAGTCCAATTGCGAATTGCGGTTTTTAAAAACCCCGGAGCCCCGCCCCGCCCCGCACAATTAAAAAAAAAAAAAAAAAAAACCCTAGCAGACTAGCCCCCCCCCCCCCCCCCCTCCTCCTTCACATTTTTCCTTTCTTTTCTTCCTAAACTCTAGCCCTGCACCCCTTCGCATCTTTTCTAAGATTTCCTGCCAAGTCCTGCGTGCTGCGTCTGCTCCATGACCACGCCCACGCCCAAGCCCACATGAAAGGTACTTTCTCTCGGTCTCTTCTTTTCTTCTTTCCTTCTTTTCTTCTTCTGATCCACGTATTTTTATTCGTACTTATTTATTGTTTGGTTCCTAGGAAAATTTGTGAAAAAAAGAAAAAAGAAAATGTGGAAAAAGATTTGAAGCTTTAGAGGCGTATGAGTTAATGGCTTTCACATTTAATGATTTTGCATCATTTAAACTTTAAAGCATTTGTATGTACAAGGGAAAGATGCATGAAATCAGGGGAATAAATAGTTGTTGGCTTGTCTCTCTTTTGTGCTTGTCTTCTTCCTTTTCTTAGAAATCAGAGGAAGAAATACCCGCGGGGATCCCCGCATACCCGCGGATCCCCGCCCTGTGCATCTCCTCCCCACCCCCAACCGCCCCACACGGTTGCAGGGCATTTTTGGCGGGGTGCGGGGCCAAAAAAAGGCCATCCCCGCCCCCCCTCGCCTCATGCTCAGCCCTAATAAGATCCTCTCCATTTCATTTAATGTAATTTCAAATGAAATGTCAAGATTTAAAGTTGATGCATCTATTAATATATATGAAGTCAATTTTTATTTTTATTTTTGAAACAAGTGATCTTCTATATTATTGCCATGAAAGAAAAAATGACCTTAGAAGTATAAGGTCTAGGAACTACAACAGTCCCTAAAAAGTCGATTACAAATCAAAGTAGGAGGAGTCTCCATCCAAATAGCATCATAACAATTAGAAGCAGCCTCATGAGCAAGAGAGTGAGCCAACCCATTTGCCTCACGACGACAATGGAAAAAAGAAGAAGACATGAAAAAATGCAGCTCTTAGAGTATGCTCTCAACAAAGTGTCCAATATTGTGAAGATAAGGGGAGGAGCATTTATAATTTGGATAACTTGGAGAGCATCCCCTCAAATTTCACATCAGAAAATTCAACCACTTTGCCAAAAGATATTGCATGGTGTGCCGCCATTACCTCCACCATAGACCTTTGAAAATAGACTTTGGCTCCCCGAAAATTCCCCCTATGGTCCCGAGCTACACACACAAAGCCCATGCATCCCGTCTCCTTATGTAGAGAGGCATCCCAGTTTATCTTGATTACACCCTATGAAGGAAATTGCCAAGGCCGAAATGGGATACGCTCATCCCCTGCTGAATACAGTTTTAGGATGAGCAAACTTGTCTTCAAAAACTAGTGCATTCCGTCTGAACCAGATCTTGCGCGCCACCATCACCATGAGAGCCAACTGGCCTGAATTCAACCTTTGAAAAGATAATCGACTAGATAATCAAGACTATCCCCCATCATTGAGCATTTTTTAAAACACCTAGGACCTCAACCCAAGACATCCTGAGCACCAAGACAACCCCAAAGGATATGAAAAGTAGTCTCCACTTCTATTTTGCACACCGGATAGATCGAGAGCATTTTCCACCACACCCCTAGTAAGCAAGTTTGCCTTAGTCGGTAGGAGATTGTGAAAAGCCCTCCAAAGGAAAACCTTGACAGAGTTGGGAACATTCAGAGATTGACCACAGCACCTTCCATACCTCACCTTGGTTGACCGGATGAGAGCACTCTCAACTGTCTTGCTGCTGAAGCTCCTTCCCAAGGTGGTAGGCACTGCGAATCGAAATCCTGACCATAAAATAAATAGTATCAATTTCATTTAAAATGGAAAGGATCCTATTCCAACTCGAACACCACTTACCCATGCGTTATTTGGGAAGTGTCCACCATAGAGGCACTACAAAAAAAATAAAAAAATAAAAAATAAAAATAAAAAATAAAATAAAATTGGTCACCTGCAGTTCGCCACGTGGATGGGGTCATCCACATGGCTAACTGCTAGCCACATGTCAGTGGCGACGTGGGCACGGCATGACAGATCATGGTGTTGCGAAATGTACATTTCACAATGTGAGCACACTGTCCACGTCGCCAATGGGCCATGTGGCTGACTGCCCACATTGTGACACATGGATTAACCACGTCGGAACTCACATGGCCAACTTCGGCCACGTGGCCACTGTGGCCACGTGGATTTGGACCATGTCGCCATAGTCAGACACGTGGCCCAAATCCACGTAGCCAGAATCCACGTGGCCCCCACGTCGATTAAAGTGTTTGAATTTAGCGTTTGTTCTATACTATTGATTCCATATATCATTTTAAATACGCGTATGTGGAAAATTCTTCTTAGAAATTTCTTTTTTGGTCGAAAATACCAAAATTTATCTATTGTCATAGCACATTAAAAAAGTTATAACCTTCTCGCATTAACAATTAAACTTTTTTAAAAAAAAAGGCACGAACGTGGTCGTCGCACTTGTTTAAACTTGATGTTTGTTTTAAACTGTGGATTCCGTATATTATTTTAAATATGCATGGTCCTGTCATTTTTTTTTTTTCGAAGATACTAAAATTCATCTATATTCATAGCACCTTAAAATTTTTAGAACTTAAACTTGATGTTTGTTTTAAACTGTGGATGCCGTATATTATTTTAAATATGCATGGTCCTGTCATTTTTTTTTTTTTCGAAGATACTAAAATTCATCTATAATCATAGCACCTTAAAATTTTTAGAACCTTCTCACATCAACAATTAAACTTATAAAAAAGAAAAAGAAAAAGAAAAAAAAGGTAAGAACGTGGCCGATTAAAGTGTTTGAATTTGGCGTTTGTTCTAAACTGTCGATTCCGTATATCATTTTAAATATGCGTATGTGGAAAATTCTTCTTATAAATTTTATTTTTTGGTCGAAAATACCAAAATTCATCCATTGTCATAGCACATTAAAAAAGTTATAATCTTCTCACATTAACAATTAAACTTTAAAAAACAAAGAGACACGAATGTGGTCGTCGCACTTGTTTAAACTTGATGTTTGTTTTAAACTGTGGATTCTATTATTTTAAATATGCATATGTGGGAAATTTTGTTTTTGTTTTTGTTTTTGTTTTTTTTTTTTTTTTTTCCAAATATACCAAATTCTTCTTATAAATCTATAATCTCCTCACATCAACAGTTAAAGTTAAAAATGAAAGAGAAAAACGTATTCGTCGCTATTGGTTATTTATGACGTTTGTTTTAAATTTTTTATTACAAATATTACTGTAAATGGTGGACGGTGAAAATTTTGTTTAAATTTTTTTTTTTTTTCTGAAAATACCACAATTTATATATATTAGTAGCACAATATTTTTTTTTAATTACAATTTATATATATTTATAACATAATTTATTGATTACAATTTTTGATTTTAATTTTAGTTTGTCATTGTTGGTTATGAACATATTTTTAAAAAGTTTAAATGTTGGAAAATTTGTTTTTTTTTCCCAAAATTACCAAAATTCATAATAGCACCCCAAATTCGTAATAGCACACTAAAATATATCTCAAATCTTCTCACATCAACAATTAAAAAAAAAAAAAAAAGCGCACACACACAAAACATGATAGTAAAATAAACACCAAAAAAAAAAAAAATTCACGTTAAAAAATTCCAACATCTACATAATGACCAACCGCAGCAAAACCAATATATATATATACAAACCCAAAAAAATCAGTAACATTGCATGAAAAAGAAAAAAGAAAAAAGTATATATTCCATATTTCCACGTATTGGAAAAGAAAAAAAAAATAAGACAAATATCAAAACAAATACATTAAAATGTACCAAGTTCATTATAGCAAAAAAATAAGACAAAAATGGAAAAATTACTCACAGTAGATTTTGTAGTGTAAGGATGGTTGCCTATGTGTACCTGCATTTTTGGAGAAAAAAAAATCGTTAAAAAAACTGTGTAAACAGAGAGAGAGATGGAACTGAGCTGAGAAAGAGTGAGAGAAAACACTAACAGGGGGTTGTGTCGTTGTCCGGAGATGGTTGCTGGACGGTAGGCCTTTTAGGTTAGAGAGAGAGGGAGAGAGAGAGAGGGAGATTTTCTGAGAGAGAGATAGAGAGATAGAGAAGATGAGTGAGAGTGAGAGGGAGTGGACGGTGGAGACGGTAGCCGGAGGGGAGGCCAGACGCGCGGTGGTGGTGGGCGGGGGACGATTGTGCTATGAGAGAGAGAGAGTACAAGTGATAAAATTGGTAGCTTTTATTAATATTTTTTTTTAGGGCAGGTGGCACGCGCAGAATTGTCCCACGCACCCCGCTTGCCCCAATATTTGCCACATGGACAATTCGCCACGTGGTCAAATACATGTGGCGAATCGGCGTCGTGTATTAGTAATACACGTCGCCCATGGTGTGACGTGGGAGAAGACATGTAGCTATTATGCCACGAGTAATTTAGCCACATCACTTACTGTATAATATTTTAATTAAATTTAAAATTCTTTATATATATATATATATATATATATATATATATATATATATATATATATATATATATACTATATATTTTGTATTTGTAATACACAAATACAAATCCTAACCCTAAGTGTATATACTATACATAGCACTAAACCCTAAACTCTAAGCCCTAAGCCCTAAAACATAAACCATAGCCCTAAACCTAAACCCTAAACCCCTAAGCCCTAAGCGCTAAACCCTAACCCTAAGTGTATATACTATATATAGTATTAAACTAGGGTACGTTAGAGTTCAATAAATTAAATATACCCAGAAAAAGTATATTTGTTGAAATATATAAAGTAATATAAATTTTTTAACGTGAAAATTTTAAAAATGTATATATATAGTACACAAAAGTAAACTTTAACTATATATACGTAAGTATACTATATATAGCACAAATATAAGGTTTAGGTATATAAATATTATATGTACAATATTATGTATATATGCCAATTAATTGGAAGTGAATTGGCATATATTTTTTAAAGTATTTAAATAGTACACAAATGTAAACCCTAACCCTAAGTGCATATACTATATATAACACTAAATTATGGTACATTAGAGTTCAATAAATAAAACATACCCAACAAAGTATATATGTTGGTATATATAAAGTAGTATTAATTTTACAAAGTGAAAATTTTTAAAATGTATATATTGTACACAAATGTAAACCCTAACCCTATATACGTACATATACTATATGTAGCACAAATCTAGGGTTAGGGTATATGAATAGTAGATGTACAATATTATGTATATATATAGTATTAAATGAAAGTTAATTATATTGGCATATATTTTTTAAGGTATTTATTTTATATGTGTAGTACACAAATGTAAACCATAACCATACATATATAGACTACATATATATCACTAAATTAGGGTTAGGGTTTCGTTAAATAAAATATATCATAACCCTACTTATGCTATAAATAGCACAAATCTAGGGTTAGGGTATATAAGTAGTATATGTACAATATATTATGTATATAATATTGCATGGAAGTTAATTGGCATACATTCTTAAAGGAATATATATTATATGGATGTAAACCATAACCCTGAGTATATATATTATATATAGCACTAAACTAGGGTTAAAGTTCAATAAATAAAATATACCCAAAAAAGTATATATGTTGAATTAAAGTAGTATTAATTTGTTAAAGTATAAAGTTTAAATATATACTACACAAAAGATAAACTCTGACCCTATGGACGTATACTATATACAGTACAAATCTAGGATTAGGGTATATAAATAGTACATATACATTATGTACATAGTAATAACCCCCAAGTTGGCATATATATTTTTTAAAGCATATATTTTATATGTGCACGTAGTACACAAATGATAAACCCTAACTATACGTATATATACTATATATAGCACTAAACTAGGGTTAGGGATAGTATAAATAAAATATATCATTAACACATGTATATACTGTACAAGGACTTATACGAGATTTGACTAAACGTGGAGAGTTGAAGGGAACTCAACTCGCCTTTTTTCACGGTGTGTTTGAAGATAAATGCAAAAGCACCTATGGTTTGAATTAATTACCGGCAGTTGAACACTCTCTCTAACTCTAATCATATAGTTTCTAAGGCTCCCACCTACTAAATAATTGGGATGGATGTAGCGCCCCAGATTTTTAAACATATTAATAATTTGATTAAAGATGAAAAATGATTATTATGTGAATAAATAAACGATCAATTGTTTGATAAATATTTTCAACTGATTTAATAAACGGTGTTTTAATAAATCTGATAATCCGAAAATTTACTAAGTTAATAAAATAGGCAGATATGAATAAAATATCATTAATTATAATTCCCAACCAACGCATCACTTCACAGTTTTAATCTACTCGGTGTTCTTCAATCTGCCGCACTGAAACTCCTACTCTGCCTAATTATTCCCACCATTTTCTCCACTCCTCATTATTATAAGTCTATCGATGCAATGAGTAATTAGTGGGCAGCTTGTCATTGCACTCATGAATAGAATAAACTCTATAATATAATCATTAGTTTCCATTATTAGTTTATTAACCACATTATATAGTCGAACACTTAGTGGACAGCTTGTCATTGCACTCATGAATAGAATAAACTCTATAATATAATCATTAGTTTCCATTATTAGTTTATTAACCACATTATATAGTCGAGCACCTTCCCTCTGCAGACGCACTTCTCCTTCTTTTTCATTATGCCTGCTCCTTTTCTTGTTATCCCTTCTTTCCAGCACATTATGTTTAATGATATTATATTTATAAGTGGCCGACTATCATAATTGGAACACTATTTCCAGCACCTTCCTTCTCTTCCTTCATTATTTTATAACCCCACTTTAGTTCCTTAAGTTTCTTCTTCTCTGCCTTCTTCTTCACGGTGGCACAGTGAAAGTCAGAGCAATGAGAGCGTGAGATGTGAGAAGAGAGAAACTAATCGAGAGAGAGAGAGAGAAGTTGTCTGAGAGTGAGACTGAAACGGAGAGAAAGGCAGCACCTGAGAGATGGGAAGAGAGAGATCCGGGTGGCCCGTGAAGGTGAAACCCGGAGATACCGTAGCAGAACCTGTGACCCGTGACCCAGCCGAACCGTAGCAGATCGATCCAAACTCGGCCGGGTTCCGGCCGATTGTAGCAGACCCGAGAGTAGAGAGACCGTGAGATGTCGAGGGAGATCGGGAAGTTGAGGAGTGCCCGGACCCGATCCTCCGGTGGGTGGCGCCGACGAGGCCAGAAGACACCGACGACACGACCTCCGGCGAGCCCGTGAGAACCCATAGCCCAGATCCCAGCTACTGGTCAAAACCCATCTCAGACCCGGCGAGATCTAACCCGCAAACCCAGTAACCGTGCGTGAAATCATGACCCGAACCGTGAGACCACAGAGGCCCAAAACCCGTAGCCCAGACCTGCAGACCCATGGGCTGACTTCAGCCCAGGCCCGCTGAGCCCAAACCCGGCAGTGATCCCCAACCCATGACCCGAACCCGGAAACCTGACCCACCGGCGACCCGTCTCCGGTAGACACTCCGGCGACTTTTCCGGCGACTTTCCGGCGACCGAACTCACTATTTTCACTGGATTTTCTAGTAAAAATCCTTAATATGATGAACTGAGAAACTGTACAAAAAGACTGTGAGTATTCCTTACTCACTCAGAATGATCAAGTGGAGCTTTCTTTAATGTTTTGATATCTGCTTTATTTAATAGTATGCAACTTGTTTGGAGCATATTGGTTGTAATATGACATGTTTTAGTATTAAGGCATAGAGACAGATAGGAAGCCCTGAGAGGGATAGACAACCCAGTTGGTGGGTTTGAAGCTCTGAGGGATAGACATTCTTAGATTTAGGAGCGATAGACATCCTCGGCTTTGAAGCTCTGAGAGAGATAGACAACCCAGTTGGTGGGTTTGAGGCTCTGAGAGAGATAGACATCCATGGATATAGGAAAGATACACATCCTCGGTTTTGAAGCTCTGAGAGAGATAGACAACCCAGTTGGTGGGTTTGAGGCTCTGAGAGAGATAGACATCCATGGAATTTTGTGGGATTTGAGGCCCTGTGAGAGATAGACAACCCTAGTATGTGGGTTTGGTACTCTGAGAGGGATAGACAACCCAGGACTGAGGCCTTAAGAAAGGACCCTCAGTGAAAAGCCCGTAGAAAGAATAGAGATTTCGGAGTTTGAGTCCTTGGCATAAGTGTTTATAATTGTTCTCATATTGTTGCACTACACATTGTTGCATCGCATACTTTTAATTAAATCAGTAATCTTATCATTATTGAAAGCAGTTGACTGACCCATGTATTTATATATGGGCGGTATAGCCCATGTTGCAGGTACGAAAGTGTATAAAGCTCAAGGATAGGAGTTTGTTAACATTACAGGAATTAGAACTGTTCGATAATGTAGTTGATGATTGTAGTGAATTCTTGTATCAATTTGAAATGTAATACTTTAATTACGTTTATCACTCAATAAAGCTTTGATGTGTTATTTAATTCAAGCCTGTTGGATAAATTATATCTTCCGCTGCGAGAGTTTATCTCTGAGGTAGTAACGTCACGTGGAAACCGGAGGTTTCTGCTTACGAATTTGCTGGTTCAAATTTGGGGCGTTACAGAATGGTATCAGAGCAGTTGTTCTGCGACCTAGTGAACATTCAGTGTCATACTGTAACTTGGGTAAGTTACAGTATGGTGTCAGAGCAGTTTGCTCTGAGGACCTTAAGACTTGACCCTAGATGTCTAAGAATAACACAAGAGCTATAGGTGTAAACCATTTTTATAAAATACTTTGTGTGATGTATTTTAGTGCAGAAACCTTCCTCCTTGATGATGATCCTAGCGTAAGGGGATAAGAAATCGGAGGTATGTAAATAGAAGTAATTTCAGAATTAAGATGATTTGATATCTAGTATTTTTGAGGCATAGTCATAAATGTTTCTTTTTGGAGATATAGATTACAGAATCCAAATGTTTAATACGTTGAAATAATTTATGGATATTAAGTTAGTAAATTTATAAAGCACTCTATAGATATTTCATGTGCTTAGAGATACAACTTTCCCATAACCATAATAAGGATAACCTAAGGATCAGAGATAAATTTTGAGGCTTTGAGGTCTATCCAATTAACCCTAGAATGTAAGGAAAGATATGTTATGATTAATGCATCTATTATTCCAAATCTGGTATCTTTTGAAGATAGGTGTATAAAGCGTAAATTACTGATTTATATATATTTGAGGAAATTAGTTGATCAAATGATTTGATGAGTTTTGGAGAGATTACTTTCCCTATGCATCTGATGAACTTTGGGGAAGTTTATATATCATTGAGGTTTTCTAGAGCTTAAGTTAAATAAAATCTTGATTATGTGATTTATTGATTCTCTTAGAAATCCTTACTTGATGGATAAGTTTATGATTAGCAAATTTAAGTATTGATTGACTGCATAACTAAATTGGAGTAATACTAAAGATTTAATCTAATGAAATTTGAGGATGATAGTAATTATGCAGAAATAGAAAGAAGAACATAGTACCATATAAAAATTACACCTTAGTAAAAGATCGAGTAGAAATAAATAGTTCAATAGATTACAGACATATTAGATGATATGAACGGTGCGTAAAAGAATAATTATTGTCTTAACAAGATGAACTGCTTTTGATTCAAAGAAAAATAGACTTGCAAAACAGGACCTTTTCTGCACCATTCCCGGAGACTACTGGTATGCTTATACCTACAGGTATTTCATAATACTGCAGTTAGTTATTTATTTTTGTAAATAAAAATTTCTAGATCGAATAGAATACCTGACTAAGTTTCTGGGCGGAAAACCCTGAGGTTTTGGACTACACGCAAGAGGTCCTGGTATTGTCCTTGGAGACGATTGGTGTTCTGCTCCAAGTCAGCATACCTCTTTCCCAAGTCTTTCGCATAGGAATCTACCACCTTCTTCAGCTTTCTATTTTCTTGCTGTAGAACCCTATTCCTTCGCCTAAAGTACATGTACATTCGCTGCAAAGTCAAATTTTGAGCTTTCAACGCTCGAATTTCATTCCCCCGAACTTGCAGACGTCGAGCCATATTTGCAACAGAAGAAGCACCCTGAATACTGAAAGCCAAAGAGTCATTGATGGCTTGAGCATCAGTCCTATCCGCCAACAACTTTTCATCTCGAGGAGTTATGATGCCTTGAGCCACGGAGGCAGCTGCTGCATCACTCAGCATCACAGAGTCATTTGTCAGAAGAGGACCTCTCTGAGATAGGAACAAGGGACGCCAAATTTCTGGTACTACGGGCGCAGCATTCAGATCAAAATTATTTTGAGAGGATGAGGAAGCCATTTTTAGAAAACTAAGGAAATGATGATACTCCTCAAAGGACCTGAAGGAGAAAAGAAAGAAATGAAGCGGTTATTCGAAAGATCTGAAGGAAGAAAAGAGAACTTAATCAGTGAACGAGACACAGTCTAATCAACGTCATTCTGAGCGCAGCTGCCACTACCACTAGTAGACAACTCTCGAATCACGAGCTCTCTTTCTTTTCAGTTTTCACCCTTTTCACCTTCTCGAATTCCGAATTCACCCAAGACTTTTCCGGATTTCGCGCCGCACTTTCCGCAACTAGCAGTCGTAGAAGGGCATCCCGAGAATGAACTGGATGAGCGTTTCGAGAAAGGTAGGAAGATTTTACGATCCACTGTCGGTACCACTTGCATCGACCCTTCTCGAATCTCCTCTATTAATTCACTCGTTTTCTCTCTTGCAAAACGCACCCCTGAGCTCTCAACCTTTCACACTTTGAGAGCCAAATTTTCCTTCTAGTCTGAACTTATCATCGCCTCCTATGAAAGAAGATGTAGTTCGATAACCAAATTTCCAAACCTATAGTTAGAAAAATGCAGCATCACAAACAGATTCATAAACACAGAAGCAAGATTATTCTTGATCATACTATCCAGAAGCAAGATTATCCTTGATCATGCAAGACCTTCTCTTCCGCCATATCAACCTGGACTCTCCTCGCATCCATCTACAATCCAGTGATGGTGATCTATGACAGAAGAGAGAGAGCACTACGATATGAGTACCGCACTCATATCCTTTCCGGATTGCTTGCCTTGACTTCTTTGCTTTCTTCACCTTCCCCACCTTCCTCTCCTTCGAGGCTTCCATGTTCTCATTTGGCAAGCTTTCCACCAAGATTATCAGAAAACATCCTCATAAAAGTGATTTGTTGTACGAGAGATTTTCCTATAATGAGAAATGAATATTTTCCCTTCTTCAAGCTACACATTTGTTTGATCTATTATACTTCTTGTTATAATGAGCTTAAAATATTATATTTGATAACTATCACACGGTGCGGTATACTTGTTTAAATTTCATGTCTAATAAATTAGATGCTTCACATAAAAATCTGTGACGCTAGACTTAAGAATTAGAAATCTAAATCTTCCATTAGGTAAACTTTATGCGAAGCATAGTTTACGAATTTCGGGGACGAAATTCCATTAAGGGGGGAGGAATGTAGCGCCCCAGATTTTTAAACATATTAATAATTTGATTAAAGATGAAAAATGATTATTATGTGAATAAATAAACGATCAATTGTTTGATAAATATTTTCAACTGATTTAATAAACGGTGTTTTAATAAATCTGATAATCCGAAAATTTACTAAGTTAATAAAATAGGCAGATATGAATAAAATATCATTAATTATAATTCCCAACCAACGCATCACTTCACAGTTTTAATCTACTCGGTGTTCTTCAATCTGCCGCACTGAAACTCCTACTCTGCCTAATTATTCCCACCATTTTCTCCACTCCTCATTATTATAAGTCTATCGATGCAATGAGTAATTAGTGGGCAGCTTGTCATTGCACTCATGAATAGAATAAACTCTATAATATAATCATTAGTTTCCATTATTAGTTTATTAACCACATTATATAGTCGAACACTTAGTGGACAGCTTGTCATTGCACTCATGAATAGAATAAACTCTATAATATAATCATTAGTTTCCATTATTAGTTTATTAACCACATTATATAGTCGAGCACCTTCCCTCTGCAGACGCACTTCTCCTTCTTTTTCATTATGCCTGCTCCTTTTCTTGTTATCCCTTCTTTCCAGCACATTATGTTTAATGATATTATATTTATAAGTGGCCGACTATCATAATTGGAACACTATTTCCAGCACCTTCCTTCTCTTCCTTCATTATTTTATAACCCCACTTTAGTTCCTTAAGTTTCTTCTTCTCTGCCTTCTTCTTCACGGTGGCACAGTGAAAGTCAGAGCAATGAGAGCGTGAGATGTGAGAAGAGAGAAACTAATCGAGAGAGAGAGAGAGAAGTTGTCTGAGAGTGAGACTGAAACGGAGAGAAAGGCAGCACCTGAGAGATGGGAAGAGAGAGATCCGGGTGGCCCGTGAAGGTGAAACCCGGAGATACCGTAGCAGAACCTGTGACCCGTGACCCAGCCGAACCGTAGCAGATCGATCCAAACTCGGCCGGGTTCCGGCCGATTGTAGCAGACCCGAGAGTAGAGAGACCGTGAGATGTCGAGGGAGATCGGGAAGTTGAGGAGTGCCCGGACCCGATCCTCCGGTGGGTGGCGCCGACGAGGCCAGAAGACACCGACGACACGACCTCCGGCGAGCCCGTGAGAACCCATAGCCCAGATCCCAGCTACTGGTCAAAACCCATCTCAGACCCGGCGAGATCTAACCCGCAAACCCAGTAACCGTGCGTGAAATCATGACCCGAACCGTGAGACCACAGAGGCCCAAAACCCGTAGCCCAGACCTGCAGACCCATGGGCTGACTTCAGCCCAGGCCCGCTGAGCCCAAACCCGGCAGTGATCCCCAACCCATGACCCGAACCCGGAAACCTGACCCACCGGCGACCCGTCTCCGGTAGACACTCCGGCGACTTTTCCGGCGACTTTCCGGCGACCGAACTCACTATTTTCACTGGATTTTCTAGTAAAAATCCTTAATATGATGAACTGAGAAACTGTACAAAAAGACTGTGAGTATTCCTTACTCACTCAGAATGATCAAGTGGAGCTTTCTTTAATGTTTTGATATCTGCTTTATTTAATAGTATGCAACTTGTTTGGAGCATATTGGTTGTAATATGACATGTTTTAGTATTAAGGCATAGAGACAGATAGGAAGCCCTGAGAGGGATAGACAACCCAGTTGGTGGGTTTGAAGCTCTGAGGGATAGACATTCTTAGATTTAGGAGCGATAGACATCCTCGGCTTTGAAGCTCTGAGAGAGATAGACAACCCAGTTGGTGGGTTTGAGGCTCTGAGAGAGATAGACATCCATGGATATAGGAAAGATACACATCCTCGGTTTTGAAGCTCTGAGAGAGATAGACAACCCAGTTGGTGGGTTTGAGGCTCTGAGAGAGATAGACATCCATGGAATTTTGTGGGATTTGAGGCCCTGTGAGAGATAGACAACCCTAGTATGTGGGTTTGGTACTCTGAGAGGGATAGACAACCCAGGACTGAGGCCTTAAGAAAGGACCCTCAGTGAAAAGCCCGTAGAAAGAATAGAGATTTCGGAGTTTGAGTCCTTGGCATAAGTGTTTATAATTGTTCTCATATTGTTGCACTACACATTGTTGCATCGCATACTTTTAATTAAATCAGTAATCTTATCATTATTGAAAGCAGTTGACTGACCCATGTATTTATATATGGGCGGTATAGCCCATGTTGCAGGTACGAAAGTGTATAAAGCTCAAGGATAGGAGTTTGTTAACATTACAGGAATTAGAACTGTTCGATAATGTAGTTGATGATTGTAGTGAATTCTTGTATCAATTTGAAATGTAATACTTTAATTACGTTTATCACTCAATAAAGCTTTGATGTGTTATTTAATTCAAGCCTGTTGGATAAATTATATCTTCCGCTGCGAGAGTTTATCTCTGAGGTAGTAACGTCACGTGGAAACCGGAGGTTTCTGCTTACGAATTTGCTGGTTCAAATTTGGGGCGTTACAATGGATGTGTCACATGACTCTTCGAGGAAGCCCAATGGGGGATACTCCCGGTGTGTTTATTAGATGGTCATTCGGTGAAATTTGTTTACATTATCGTGAAATTAACTCTCAATCATATGGATCACACAATGAATTGAGAGATTGTCCTCGATTTGTAAGGCAATAAAAATTTACATATGTGCCAATTTATGTTCTTACAATTTGACAAAATTGCAAAATCAACATTATGGGATTTCAGGTTGTGACAAATAACATTGTCAGCCATGTGGAGTGAGTGAGTCACAATTCGACCTAGTTTTAAACATTGAACTGGATCTATATAATGATAGAGAGATGCAAATTTCGATCTTTGTTCGGTATGCTGGAATGATCGGGACCACAAGACCAACACATTACAATGAACTATTTGACAAGGTTGGCTTTTCTGCAGATGATCCTCAAGAACTTGTGCATTCACTTTCTTATGCGTACCAGACTTAGCACAACAACAATTTATGTATATAGTATTAATATATTGAAAATTGTTATATTTGTTAAAGTATATATTTTATAAGAATAGTACACAACCCTAACCCTACAAAACATATATATACTATATATAGCACTAAACTAGGGTTAGTACTTTAATAATTAGTAGTATATATACATAATGTATATATACTATTAATTATGTATATAGTATTAATTAAAACAAGTATATACTTATACTTATATATATATAGTACACAAATGTAAACCTTAGCCATACGTATATATGCATGCTATATAATTACTAAACTAGGGTTATGGTTCAAACCATATAATATACCAAATTTGGTATATTAATTAAGAGTTGTACATATTTTAAAATATGTATGTAGTATTAATTAAAAGTTATATTTATTTTTTAAATGATTTATATTTTTAAAATAGACACCGAGAGGTATATCATTCTGGATATTTTTAATACGTCGAATATATTATTTAAATAATTAATATATATTTAATATATTAGTGACGTGCTGCATGTAATAGACCGGTCGCCAAAAACGCTACGTGTTAGATTATTTTCTCTAATGTCAAAAAAAAAGTTGTTATTTTTTAAAAATTATAACAATTAGCCACGTGTATAGGAGACATATGGCCAACTGGCCAAGTGGTCATATTCCACGTGGCCGCATGACCACGTGGATCTCTGGCACTTGGCTGTATACATGCATGTGGCCAGTCGGCCACGTGGCTGAATGTGGCCACGTGTCCGAATCCTATGTGGCCATCTAGCTATGTGGTCAGTTGGCCACGTTGCTGAATCATTTAGTAATGTGTTCTTATAGCCCATGTGGCTACAGTAACAGTTATTGTAGTTTACTGTAGTCATGTGGCTATTTGCTTCAATTTTTGTAGCGAGGATCCATCAATTCAGGTCGTTTCTCTTTGTACTTGACAACCTCGACTTGCTTAATTGGTTGGCTCGCTCGTACGTTGTTAGGATATCTTTTATACATTAGGCTGCAATATTGTCTAACACACACGCGCACTAATTTAGTTATGTGATTTGGTTAATTAATGGGGTATCGCAAAAATCGATCTTAGCTTCCAATAAAAAGCTCCAAATGTTCGCAAGAAACAAGAATACCATTGTACTAATAATAATGGCGATAATTGATTGCCTTGAGCTATGTGATGAACCAGCCCACTTTCATGTTCAAATTCGTTCAGAGTCTCCAAGAGACATATATTAATTGGGTGCCTCAAGAGTGGGCACGGCGGGGCGGGAGGGACCTTGTCACGTTGGGTCTACAAACATATCACAAATTCAGCGGCAACCAGATGCACAAAGATTCAAGTAAGGGGCCACCAGATGCACAGGATTCAAGCTGACTGTCATTCTCATGACTATCACATGCATGCATTTGCCTACTCGATGATTATAGCATCGAGCTTCAAAGTGTTCCTCTAGCTCACGTCTGCAAACGAAAATCAAAGTAAATAATGCTTTCGATCGCAAAAATATATACTTTTTTGCATATTTCGATGTATATTAATTAGTTGAATCAAATTAAAGCTTCAAGCGTGATGGAGGTCGAGGATGGAATGCAATAATAAAAAAAAAGTAGGTGTCACTTTTTTGAATCCATACTAGATCGAAATAATGGACAAGCATTTTATTATGCTTTCAACTTTTTCGATCATTAGGTAACCACACTTGGAAATCATTGTATTGTTTGGGAGATTGATATCTTTGAAGAGTGATCTTCTAGTGAACTTTATAATATAGAATGTTGAGATATCGATATCACTTGTTGGGAATAAATTTCACTCAGCCTGGCCTGGCCCAAGGAGGAGACAATAGGACTCTCAGAAAGTCCTATCCCTAGAGATATATACTTAGCAGCTATTCTCGAAAAATCAGGTATCAGTTATCCCAATAAATCCGGATTAGTACTCTACTTCAAGTTGAATTGAAGTCTTATCCCGATAAAATCAAGATAGGTCTTTTAGTCTAAATATAATATGATCAACAATTCTATTCCCAGTAAAATTATGATAGGACTCCTTGTGATCATATCAGATATCTAATGAAGGATCAAAATCCAAGTAGAACTCTGACAGCACTTCTAAATCAACAAGGAGTAGGAAATTACCTGATTCAGGTTGATCTCTACCTATTTGCATATAAATAGGCTCATACCCCAGGTATAAACGAAGACTGAATTTTTTTGCGTAGAACATTATTTTCTTACAATAACTAATTTAGGCATATTGAGAAGCGGAAACTGTACCAACATCACTCAACCCAGAAACTTAAGTCTTTGAGTACGTTCAAGCCTAACTATACTATATTAATCACTAACATTTATAATATTTAATTTTTGTAATGTGAGACTCAAACTTTCTAAAGTCACGTGTATATTGTCCCCAGGGACGGAGCCAGAAGTTTTTATGGGCAAGGGCCAATAGCCAAATTTTTTTTTTTTACTAGAGGCCAAGTAAGCTAAATTTTTATTTTTACCTTATATTTTTTAATTTCTTAGATTATTTTTTTTTCCCACCTTTAAAATTTTTTTTTAAAGAAATTTGGGTGGGGGCATGGCCCTTGCCAGCCCCCCCCCCCCCCCCCTCCCTCCGTCCCTGATTATCCCTCAAACGGAAGGTTATTATTATATTTATGATTCTCTCCCAAATTACTTGTGAGCTATATGGGTTTGCCCGCGTGCACGCACTTTTGTCCCCTGAAACTCTCATTTGTGTACATACTCCAGGGACCTAGGTTCATACTCGCAACTGAGACCTTTATCCCTACTATAGGGATACTTGTCCATGTCTACGCCACTCTTAACTTAAACTTTTTAGACTCACACGCTCATACCAAAGTGGTGGTTGAACTGCAGTTTGACAATGGTTAATAAATAGTTAATTATCGTTCTTTCTTCATAAGCTTCTTCTTGCTTCTTGGGTTCCTTGTTAAACTTATCCATGCACAATCAATATTTATGGGGGTCAGATCGATTTCTTATATTATCCCATAAAAGTAACAACTTGGTTCATGAAAAGCTCTTGTAGTTGGACCTAGCCACCAAAAAGGTCATAATGATCTCGTCTTTGCAACAACCAACGTACACCAACCCTCCCCCGCTCGGCCCACCACTACCACTACCACCCCCACCACCACCAAAACAAAGAATAATTTTTTTCATTGGAGGTAAAGCCCATTGATTTGCTTCTACATTATTATTCCATTCCTTAAACGCATAAACACAAGAATCCCACACCACAAAGAAGTAGAACTTTGTCAATATTGCCCAAAGACGATCAGTCGTCAGTGAATAGACAGTTCCACTATTTGGATACTAATTAAGTAATATAATGGAAGTAGTACTTATAATGGGAAATTAAACCACCTTTTTCTTTTTCTTGGTCTAAGTACTCATATCATTTGGCTGATGATTGACACTTGTCCACTCCTTTTGAGTTGGAGGCATGGAACACCATATTATATTAATCTGTGCCATTGATTTTCGGCTTCTTAATCTCGAAGGTTTCGCCCAGATTGATTCTCCAATAGGATCTAATCTCAGTTTAGATCACGTGGGCTCAGCCAATGGAAAGCCGTTCTCATGAACAGTACCCAAACCCTAGATGATGAGTTTTGTGTTGACCCAGGCCCTTCAATTAAAGCACTAGAATGCATGAAATTCTTAACTGAGCACTGAGCAGCAGTAATGGAATAACTTAGAAGATGTTAATTGTTAAGGTAAAGTTGCGAGTGCCGAGAATATGATTAATTATAATTATTTTCCTAAAACAAGAAGGTCCCACTGCTAAAATAGACCTGAATCACATTAATTAATTAGACTTAATCCCAGCTGTTCTGAGGCTAAACTTAAAATAGGCGTGCGAATGGCACCCTCGATCGGAGAGGGTTGAAGTAATTTATGGGCATTTGAAACTTGAACATCAACCTCGAGCAATTACGTACAGTAACTTTAAAAAGATTGACCAGTGGATTCTTTGCTGAGAGAATTTTTAGAATTGTGTTATGTTTGTTAAAATCTTTGTTTTTTAGTCTTTTATTTTTTTTTTTCAAACTAAAGATATTAGCAAATATTTAAAAATGCAAAACTGTTTAAAACACCAAAGTAATTTTTGTTTTTATGTCACATCAAATCTTTTTTTCAAACTAAAAATTGAAAACAATCCCAAAACACATTAATAAATATACCTGTATTTTGGACACTTTTATACACGTACATGATTTTATAAGTCGGGTACGTAATAGATATATATTATGAGAAATGTTATATACATTCCTATACTTATGTTCCTTGACGTGGCAGTAAAAATCACCATTAAATTTGTTATGGATCAATACTTTTAGATTTTAGATTCAATTGTGTTTTTCACTACCACGTTAGAAGAATGTCTATAACATTTTTCATATATTATCTATACATTAAGAGTGCCAAAACTTTTCAGTTGATTATACATGGCATGAACCATATATCGAATGGTCACCAATGCAATCATATATAGAATATCATATCACAAATTTGAGTTGTGTGTATCATGCTATAAAAAAGATGTTGAAGTTGATAATTGACGATTTACTGCTCAAAAGCATATTTGAAACAAACGCTAAAATTGGTCACCTTGCTGCTTATTCTCCGAAGCACCGAGTATTTTGTGTTAGTAATATTAATCAAATGCTAATTAACAATGTAAATAAGCAGAATAATGATTGATTATATAAATACATTCATCCATTGCTTTGCAATTATTCTTTTAAACATTCAAAACTAATTGACAGGAGATTGGGACGGACGCCCAGTAGGGAGGTCCCCCCGACTTCCTTTCCCACCCTGTTTGGCTTGGCTTAAACTTGACTTTCTTACTAAAGATATTTTGAATGTCATAGGTATATATATATATATATATTCGTAGGCACGTGTTCTAATCCTCTGAGCTACAGGCCCCATCCCGTCTCCACACGCGCGTGTAACCCCTTTGTGTAGTCATAAGGTACATATCCAATTAACGTACATACTATAGCACTTTAAAAAAAAATTAACATACTATAGACTTTTTTTCTTATTGGGCTGGCGTGGTAATATCTATCAATTCTTTTTTTTTTTTTTTAAATAAGAGCTGATTTAATAGTTGACGAGCACAGTCACATCAGCCAAATAAAATAAGAGTGTAGCATAATGTAGCATAATTACTTTGGCATAATGTACACCATTAACTTGGAACTCCTAAAATTGCACTTGACTATTGAAATATGGTTTCAAATTTTAACCCTTCTCTCCCTTCTTTTTCTCTTCCTGCTTAATGTTTCACTTGTTGATTTAGTTTAACTTTAAAAAGAAAGTTAATAAAAAAAAAAAAAAAAAAGGAAAAAAAAAAGTTATTCTTTGAAAAAGAAAAAAATATAGGATTTTTTTTTTTATATCTATAAAAAGGATATTAATTAGTTAATTATCCACACATTTTAGAGATAAATTAGAATATTGTATTAAACTATTCATAAAAAAAAAAAAATTAGAATATTGGATTAAATTATGTTAAGCGAGCTAGGAAAACGCATGTTTCAAATGTGGATAATATGATAATGTTGTCGGCAATTTTTTTTGTTTATAAATTGTTGTGCCACTATATATAATGCTCCTCAATAAAGCCCAGCTAGCTCCATCATGATAACGTACAGGCTAGGTATTAATTATCTTAATTTTCCATGATTTCATTCGTGTGATCCCCGCAATCCACGTCACCTTTTAAGGAATAGAGCGCCTGGCTGTTGACTGATTTTGGGAGTAGGTACTTCCATGAGCATCCATAAAAGAGTGGCTTATTTTTTTCTATTTTGGATACAAGTTTTGAGATAATTACCAATTGGTTGAAATCTTTTTTTTTTTTTTTTTTTTTTAGGGTAAATTATATTTTACTCCCTAAACACAACCATCATAATCTCACTTGTACCTCCAAACTACATCTCACCGTCACTTAAATCTATAAAGTAATACCAAAATGTTTGGGGTTCCACCTTATACATAAAATATCCTAATTTTACAAAAATAAAAAATGAAAAGGAAAAATTATATATACCTTACTCAAATTATCACTATATTGTCAATATGTCCCCCAAAATTATTAATTGTGTCAATGTCCCTTCTAAACTATCAAAAATATTAATGCCCATCTAAAGCTAACAAAAAGATAACAATAACCTTAAAAACAATAAGACAAATACATCCTTATAAATTCAAAAAAAAAAAAAAAAAAAAAAAAAAAAGAAAAACGAATAGGATGGCCCAAACTGAAAATTGTATTAAAATAAAAAATAAAAAAAATGAAATTTAAATAAAAATGGAAAAAAAAAATGAAAAACATTGTTTTATTTTTATTGTTTGTTCATTTGTTTTATTGTTTTTAATTTTTGTTTTGGATTTTTTTTAAAATAATTTTTTAGTTTTTTACAATTTTAATAATTTTATTGAAGGGTATTTTTGTTATTGGAGGACACTGGTATTTTTTTTATAGTTTAGGGGAAACACTGACATAATTGATAATTCGGAAGCACATTGACAATTGAGTGGTAGTTTAAGATGTATGTATACATTTTTTTTAAAAGATGCATACCTTGCAGAGGATCGAAGGCAGGGTAAAAGTCTATCGTGCCTTTCTTTTCTTTTCTTTTTTAAGCCAATAGAAAAAAAGGTTACAAAAGTAGATATTTCTCATTCTTGATTCAAATGAAAAGAGAAAATGGGTAACAAAGTGGGTATACTTCTAAACACAAAATTAGGAGCGGCTATCGAGCTAAACAATTATGAGTAATTCTAATAGTACATTAAATGTCCATCAAAAAATTAGGTAGTTTTTAAAATTATTATTTGATCAAAATCATCATTTGATTAATCACATGTCCAATAATGATTTTAAATGCTACCTCATTTTTTAATAGACACTTAACGAACACTTAATGTACATGTAAAATTACTCAACAATTATGTTGTGTACGGTAAGAAAGAAACCAAGTTAACAGTGATATCAAGATTTTCCCCCTAAGGGGCAGCGAGGACGGCACCCATGCGTGTCTCTCATCTGGAATGCCTTCATTCTAAACTCATAGTGATCTCCTATATATATATCTCTCCTACGCCGTGAGCCTTTGGTAGCGGCCATCTTTGTCCTAATTGCGGCTCGATCAAGCCAAATCGGAGCCCTACACCATTATTCTCATCCACAACCTGCTCGCGAACCTCTTGTCTCTATGGTTCTTGAAGGTTCGCGCCATGATGACGGCACTGCGAGTTGTATAAAGGACCTACGTCCGGAAGCCACGTCTAGGGAGGATTGCATATGGACCTCCTAGATTGACTGGCCCTCTTCTTTGACTTCCACCCCCGTAGGGACAGTGGGGCAGCTCTAGCTCCTCTGCGAAGGTGGTTTTTTTTAAAAAATAATAATAATAATAATAATAATAATAATAATAATAATAATAATTTTTGTGAAATGTTTCGGTAAAAAAGGATAAATTGGAACTTTTTGATAATTTATAAGTCTGAGTTACAATGACTGATAGTTTAAAAGTGCATGTGAGATCAGGTTGTAGTTTAAGGGATAAATTAAAGCGTAATTTACCAAATTAGATAAATTAGTTGCAGATACCATATATTACCTCATCCAGTGAAAATTTCATCAAATTGTGACTCGGTTATCACCAATAAAGTTTTATTTTGAGTTTAATCTTGTTGGGTAAACCCTAAACGAGCAGAAGTAGTTTCCTTTTCTCTTTTTCAAAATAAAGATATTAATAAACATTCAAAAATACTTTCACATTTATATTACATCAAAATATTTTTTCAAACAAAAACAAAAACTACCATCTACAAAAATTAACAAAAAAAAAAAAAAGGGTCTCTGTCCTTGCCAAAGAAAAATCAATTCTCTCAATTAAACTTGATTCACTCTAGGAGGAGGGAAGAACTACCTCCTCCCATCTCTCATGTCGTTTTTTGTTGTTGTTGTTTGGCTAGATTTCTCTCTAAGTCATTTCCACCTCTTATGAGGTCTTTTCACTGATCCTTCCAAAATCGCAAATTCAGTCTTTCCACTGCTGTCCTGCAATCTCTTTCACGAGTAATGCTACATGTCATACTCATGTCCCTTTTGTGTCCCTCTAAAAATGAGGTGGCTTTTAAAATCACCATTGAACTTGTAATTGATCAAAATTGAATTTTGATCACATGGTGATTTTAAAAGCCACATCATTTTTAGAGGAACACAAGAGGGACATAGGTATGACGTTTAGAATTACTCCTCTTTCACCCCGTCTTGTCGCCTTTACCTCTCGAATTTGTCTAATTTTCAGACTTGGTTCTTTCAAAGCTATATTGGTCAGCCTATATCAGCTTCACTTATAAACGCACCTCTCCACCATCATTTCCGGCCTCCCCACTACCCGTTATTGTCTCTCGCTCCTCCACCAGACTGCCACGCATCTTCGCTCTCCCCCCTTCTCCACCACTAGTGTTGCTAATTTATAGGTTTGGTTATTTATTTCTGTTAATTTATCTGTATTTTTGTTGGGTGTTGTGGGTTGCGGTTTTCAATTTAACCCAAACCAATTGGGTTTTGAGACTCATTGTCAATAATGAAGATCTCGTTTCCGTAGTTCTTTTTTTTCTTAGTCTATTCGATTTATATGAAAGTTAGAATAAATTTCTAAGTATTTAGGAGTTTTCTTATTTCCGATAGTTTTTATTCATCTTAATTAGTGGGCCGAGACTTTCATTGGCTTCATTCTCAAGTAATTTTCACCTTTTTTATTTTCTTTATCGCTGTGAGGTACTAATTGTCTGTCTTGGTTGTTAGCTTGTTTTTATTTTATTTTCTGTCATATATTAAAAAACGGAAGAGATCCATATATTATATTTGTTAGTAAATACCTAGTACATGCATGTATGCCCGTGCAGGTTTATTTGCATATTAAAAGAATAGAGATAAGATTGTTTACAAGATTGGACGGCTGACATAATTGAGTATAATTTTGAGTTCTTTTACTGGTCCTTTTTCTTTCTTTCTTTCTTTCTTCTTCTTCTTCTTTTTTAAACTTCTATTGCTTTGAATGTTTCTAATATGACAAATTGGCTTTTGATCATTCTTGATCCTCACAACATGCTTGGAATCCCTCAGTTTGATGTTCATTTATTTCAAATTTTTGTAGCAGTAGCTTGTGATTACATTAGGTTTGTTAGGAATAAAGCTCACCACGATGGTCTCATTCCTAATGCAATTGTTATTTCTACTGATATTAATAAGACTGTTTTGAAGCATTATTCTGCATGGAGATCAAAACAGGTTATTATCAAAGAGGTTTGGAAGCATCCCTCACCTTATTTTAAGATTAATCATGATACAACTATTTGAGATTCATTTTCAGCACAGGCAGTAATCTACAGAAATTCACTAATTTATGGTGAGGCTCTTGCTGCATTACTGACTATATATTGAATTGGCAATCTCCTTGCACCTATATTCTTTTATTATTGAAGGGGATTCCCTCAATGTTACTTCGACTACACAACAGCCTGCTCTCACACAAGATTGGAGAATTTCCTCTACAATATATATTCATGCTATCATCCCATCCACAATTAACAAGATGGTTAGTCATGTTAATTGAAGTGTGAATTTCTGTACTCATTATGTGGCAAATTGAGCCACCATCAGACTACATTCTGAGTGCATTCCCATCCTTTCACCTTTATCTAGCTATTTTTCTCCATGTAATGGGAAAGATTCCCCCCCCCCCCCCCCCCCCCCCCCCCCCCCCCAACTTTCTTTGTTCCATAAGCTTGTTTTCTCTTTGTTTACTTTGTATTAACAACAAAAAGAAAAAAAAAACGTTACTCTTTGAATTGACTAAAAAAATGAGTTAATTATGGCTATAAACTATTATTAGCTTTAAACAGGTTGGTAATTAGCTTGCGATCGGTCACCTATTTTGTCGTTACGTGGGACTCACGTCGCACTTCCACCAGGAAATTAGATCAATTAAGGTTATCAAATGAAGCTGCATAAATACCTTCCCCGTAGGCTACCCCTGTTAAAAAAAAAAAAAAAAAGGGGGTCTATCATGGCTCATGAGTTAAAAATAGATCAATTATGCAAAAGCAAAGCCATATATATAACAGCAGCACCAGTTGATCGAATAGCACAAGCCAATATTGCTGCTATTGCCACACTCCACTTCCTTAATTAATTCATCTAATCAATTTATACATATATTTACTAAACTAAAAAGTATTACACGTCATCAGGCATCATAGAGAAGTGACGTTGGTATGATTGTTATTTATACTAGGAAAATGTTATATTTACAACACTAATACAACAACCCCTTACATGAGGGTGGGATCCAGTGTGTGAGACCCACCCTCATGTGAAGGATTGTTGTGCAGTTATTGTGATAGTGTAGTACAAGAATCAAATCTCTTTATACCAAGCCAATATTCTAAAAGGAAATGCTAAAAGCATAACCCTTAGCACAACACAACTCAATACACATTAAAAGTGAAACTCACACAATTAGAGTGCTAGCTATTAACAATTTAAAATAAGGTAGCGATTGGGGCACAACTCTTAACACAACTTTAACACAACCTAACACACATTGAAGTGGAACTGAATTTGAAAAGAGAAAACCGTTTCTCTCATTATAAGATTGCGAAAACGACAACGCAAGACATGTCGAAGCTTATGATTGTTGTATGGAGAGTGAAATAATAAAATCAAAAATAATATTTGAAGAAAATATAAAAGAATGGTTGAAATTTGTATTGAAAATGAATAGGAAAAATAAAAATAATACTTTTTTTAATTATGTATTTGAGATGATGCAATTGGATATGCTCTTACATTAACCGAATTATAAATGAAATTCGGATTGCTTAATAAGAAGGAATCCAATACTTATTATGTCAGGTCAAAAGTAAGCACAGAATCAGATGCTTCATATTTCACTCCAAAAATAAAAGAAGAACAGCGGACAGCTATCAGCTATGGTGCGCATTTTACAGGCACGCTCCCCAATTTCCTAATTTGGAAACCTTTGGGAAGCGAAAAAGGCACCGTTTTTTTGTTTGTTCGGCTCCCATTTTCCATTCTCCAACGACTGTAGTGACACGTGGTGCTCTCGCACTGTTTAGTAGGATTGGCAGCAAAGTACGGGTGGTCCAGTGACGCACGTGCCTTCCCTCTGGTTGAGGCATCAAATAATGCCCTTCGCTTATTACGAAATGACTGGATTATCCTCATCAACTATCTTTTATTTTCATATATTTTTGTTTGAATTATAGTTGGATGTGACACCGGCATCAAGTTTAATGATAGTCGTCGAAGGGTTGAAAGCCACTTGCATTTGTTTATAACCAACGATTTCCTCGATTCTTCACCGGGGAACCTTTTCTTTCTTTATTAGGTAAGAAATAGACTAATCTATATATAAAAAAAGAGGTAAGAAATAGACTATTTCGAAGACTAAAAATATCCTTCTTTCTTTTGTTATCAACACGAAATAACAAAGCTTTTTTTTAGTCGTCATAAAACATTCTAGAAACCTGTTCAATTATATTATAAAATTTCCCCTTGTGTATGACCATATGCCCTGTTGAGAAATATTATCTATCTTCATCCATTATTGAGTGTTGACACTTAAAAATTTTAACATTTTATGAGAAATAATACTAAAATTCTCATCGTTCAATGAAACAATAGCCATCAAAATTTGACTACATAGCCCGTTGAAAAACTCATTCACGGTGTAGGTAATTCTTTTTCTCAATATAGGATCGAGGTGTTACAGTTGAGACTTACAATAATATCTTCAATCCATACTATCACAAAAGAGCTATTCATTCATTATTATTGTTTTTTTTTTTTTTTTTTTTTTATATAAAATATATATAATCTCAAATCATATAACATTAATTTATAATTGATCAAATCCGAGACGTTAGAAGAAGAAGAAAAAAAGGAAAAGTATTAAATTGAGTGAATTGATTCTGCTTATATAAAAAGCCCTATAAGATATGTGATCACTTGAAACCACCATTGGCCATAAGTGACTAGGATGTTGGCGTAACCACACTAATTTACACCCCCCCCAAAAAAAAAATCATAATAATTTAACCAATCTCGTAAAAAGTTCCAATTAACTATATTAAAGCTAGCTAAAGTTAAGAAGCAAATACCCTAAATGAAGATCATTATGTCTTTTAATGGATTTGTAAAACTCAAATTTAGCTAGAACGCGACATCAAGAGTAATGTTATATATATATACCACATTTTTATTCCACAAGGATCACAAACATCCCACAACGCTGATGTGGCCGTCCCAACTAATTTTTGAATTTTTTTTAATGACTAATCCAAAAGTTAATTGAGATTGCTACATCAGTTTTGTAGAATAAATGTATGTAGAATAAAAATGTAGCTTTTAACATTACTTAGACATTAATATAAAAGTAATGCTATATATCATATTAATATCTTACGCCACTATCCTACTATGCTAACGTGATACTGTTAATCTATAATTGAATTTTTTTTTATTTTTTTTTTTAATAATGATTGATCTAAGAATAAATTGACGGTGCTTTGTCAATGAAAAATGAAAATAATGAGATGGCGATATAATTTTTTTTAAAAAAAAATATGGAGGATTCTAATCCTGTTTTTCACCGATCGATGCAAATGTTATGAACCATCATCAATGGACCACAAATCCATCAAATCCCAGATATCAATTTCCAAAAGCTGCCCAAATCAGGAATTGATCCGCTCGTCCTTCCTGAAAGCGACAGCCTGCTGTCACTTTAGCCCACTTCCCACTACTAAGCGGCTTCCTGGATACATCGGCCATTCCAAAAACAATAAAAGGGTAGTCTTGTCTCCCAATTCTTTTGCGGGAAAAGCAGAATTCCCAAAATAGGTAACTACGGTCTACGTATCCAGAGACCCACGCGTCAGCGATCTATTAGGAGGACGGCCCATTGCATCTGATTGGTCCACGTGCCCAGAAAAAGAGAAAACCATAGCGGTTTTCTGCTCTCAAAACCACTGGTTTCTCTCCCCCCGCATATACTTTCCTTATATGGTAGCTTCCAATCAGTACGGGCCAAAGCCAACGATTTTGAAACCTCGGTTTGTCTTCACTAGTTCAAACCTTCACCAAGTAAGGTAAGCTGCTTTTATTCTTCTTCTCTCTTTTTGCTCGGAAAATTTATTGCTTTCGTTCCAGATTCATTCTCACACTTTCTCGGAGAATTTCTCCATTCTCTCTTCTTTTGTTTTGGATCGATCGTTTTCCCGACCATATATATATATATATGTAGATATATCCGATCTAGAATCGCAGTTACTAATTCTCTTGCTTTCTCACTACAATTTCTCTCTCAGATTGATTTGTTTTCTTTCTCTCTAGAAAACAAGAAAAAGCTAGGGTTTAGGAGTTGATGGGGAGGGGGAAGATTGTAATAAGGAGGATCGACAATTCGACGAGCAGGCAAGTGACCTTCTCGAAGCGGAGGAGCGGTTTGCTGAAGAAGGCGAAGGAGCTGGCGATCCTGTGCGACGCCGAGGTCGGAGTCATGATCTTCTCCAGCACCAGCAAGCTCTACGATTTCGCCAGCACCAGGTCCTACTCCTACCTCTCTCCCTAAGATCTTCTTCTTCTTCTTCTTCTTAATCTGATCAGTTTAGAAAAAAAAAAAAAAAAAAAAAAAATCTCAGTTTATTACTCGTTAATAAATATGATTGATGCTATATTAATGTTATTGTTGATAATGGCATTATATTGTCGATCCGTAGCTTGAGATTTTTGCACAAGTATAATTTTCTCCTCCAATGCGACAGTAATTCTTTTTTGATAACTGATAATCACAGTAATTTATGTTAAAATAACTAGAAATGAGATAACTTATAGTTTGAGAACTGACGCATGATCATATGCATGTGCTAATCCAGCCATATCGTTTGGTCTTTTGTTCGATCGCTGAGATGTACGCACGTAATTTCATTTATTTATTTGTTCACGTACTAAAAGAATTAAACATCAATAGATTTTATTTATTAGCTAATTGGGAGAATATTTTGGGCTACAGAATTAATGTGGAGAAAGTAAAAAAGCTCTGTCCCCACGTGGAAAAGCGTGCAAAATTTAAGCTCTTAATTATACTTCGATCATGATATATATATATAGGTCCTGTTGGTTAATTAGAGCAATAAGCAGCAATAGATTTGGATTTGGTAATATAAGCTTGAGTGATATTTGGTGATCGATTTATTACAATTTTACATGTACTTGGAATCTCATGATAAAACGACAAGGAAATTCATTGGGAGCACTGTCTTGTGTCTAGTGTTTGCATCTTCTAATTATCAGAAAAAAATTATATAAAAAATAAAAATAAAAATGGAACGCTTAGAGTGATGCATTGAGGCTCTTAACTTTTATGTGTAAGCTCAAATTTTTGCTCTAAATTAAGGAGTATTGTGGTTTTCTTTTTCTCTAGACGATATATATCAAACGATCGAACACCAATACTTCTGCTTTGCTAGAATGCAACTTCTTATCTGTAGGAATATATATCTATCACTTAATACGTGTACTTGAATCTTGCATAAAACTTTCTAGAAAACCTTGGAAACTATATGTATACAATTGGCCAAAACTTTGGCTTTTTATTTTTAAATTATGCAGCAAAGGTGTACTTGTCCTATGCCAAATAATAACCATCAGAAGAATATAAAATCTCAAGACCAAGAGAGTAGTTGGGATGGCCAAGATCCTTCATCTCAAAATGTTGACCGAGAAACTATATTAGCTAATGAATACTAGTGAGGTCATCTCCAGTCATAATCATGTTATCAACATATATACAACAGAAGGAGAATGATGCATTGGTCTGTGCGATGAAGAAACAAGGTTTAGTCATATAAGCTATTGGAGTATCCAAGACTAGAGATATTGGTGCTAAATTTAGCAAATCAAGCTCCGAGAGCTTGCTTAAGTCCATATAAAACTTGATGAAGATGACAAACCTTGTTTTGAAGATGACAAAGTCCAGGAGGTGGTTACATATAGACTTCTTCTCTTCAAATTGCCATTAAGGAAAGCTTTTTTAACATCTATTTGAAAGACCAGCGGCAAGAGGCAACAATAGCTAGAAGAGGACAAACATAAGATAGGCAAGCAACAAGAGCAAATGTCTCTTCATAATCCACACCGTACTCTGAGTAGGGCTGAGCATGGGCGCCGGGGGGGGGGGGGAGATGCCCTTTTTTGGCCCTGCCCGCAGGGGTGTGGGTTCTCTTTGGGGAACCCACACCCCGCTAAAATCTCCCTCCACCCGTGCGGGGCGGTTGGGGTTGGGGTGGGAATGCACGGGGCGGGGATCCCCGCGGGTATAGAAAGAGTAGACAATTTTCTTCAATTGCCGTTGCCATCATGATAGAAACTCTAAAAATAAATCCATCAATTCAGATCTAGATATGAGATTTCTACAAAAAACAAATACGGATATACCAACAAGGACAAAAACCAGATCTAAGATTTTCAACAAAAGCCATATATAGATATACCAACAAAAACCAGATCTGAAATTTCCAACAAAAACCATATACAAAACAGTGAAGTGAAGCTCTAATTCTCTGAAAAATAAAAACACCTGCAAACCTGTTGTGAGCTTCCCACGTTCTCATCTCTCTCGCACCTTCTCTAATAAGTTCTCCCCATTTCCGCTCTTGAACCCATCTTTGTCGGATCTCCGACTGGTGTCCATAACAAAACCCAAACAGTGAAGTGAAGATTGAAGAAGGTGAAGAGTGGCGCAAGGGGAGGCTGAAGTCTGTGAAGAGAAGAGAAAACATGAAGAGAAAGTCTAGAAGAGATTGAAGTGAAGCTCTGAATCTTCTAATGAGAGGAAGAGAAAGAGTCTAGAAACAAAATGATAAAATGAAAACTGAAGATGCATGCTGGGTAGCTTGGGTTATTAGGAATTTTCTAATTTTTTTTTTCCTTATGTTTTTTTACGCGGGGCGGGGTGGGTCCTCGGGGTTTTTTAAAACCCCAACCCGTGCCCCGCCCCGCCCCGCACCGCACGGGTTGGACAAAATCCAACTCGTACCCGCATAAATAACTTCAAAAACCGTGAAAATAGGGGAGTGGCCCACATGCGCACCAAACAGCATAGAGCCCCCAGGCGCGTGGGCACCATGTGCCGGTCTCCGGCGACCGACATGACCGGATCTAGCGGCGGCAGGGGCGGAAGGCGACGTAGAACGCGGCTGGGTGGCGCGTGTCAGTCAGAAGTCGGCGAGAAAGTGTAGATTTGGCTTCCAAAATCAGGAGAAAAAAGTGAAAGAACAGACCAAAAATCATCCCGCCAACGACACAAAGGCACAGCCACTCCCCCAAAGAAGGCAACTTGAGATGAACAATCCTGCCAAACAAAAGAAAAAACAAAGAAAGACATAAAAAATCATCATAGCCCAAAAAGGCTAGGGGAAGACTAGCCTCTACCGGATCTAGCCGGGAGGAACAAAAGCTCCACAACCTGGAGGTTAGGAGAAAAACTAACCCCATTGAACCAACTCAGGGGAAAAAAAACACCCTGACTCACGAAGAGTCAGAGGGAAATCACCACCGGGAGGGGGAGGCGAGAAAACCACCCCTTCCCGGCGAAAACCATGCTCACAAGTAGTGCTCCTCCTTTCTCTCTCTCTCTTGATACAGTCCTTGTAAGAAGTTGGCTTAACCATAGTTCTAATACCATAAAGAGAATATGATTGTATATTGAATCACACACAAACCTAACAATAAGAGAGAATTCAATAAGTCAATATGTCTCATATAACCTAACAAAAACCCAAAACACTCTTTACTCAAAACCATTAAGAGAGAATTCAAAACACAAAAACACTTTTCAAATATGGATCCCAAAAACAAAAATTCAAAAACCATTATTAAATATATCATGATTACTTTGACACCGTTGACTCAAGACTGATTGATAATTCTCAGTTCTGATAATCCAATGACACTAGGATGATTTCAAATGCCGGCGTCCATAGGTTGGTTGTCTGTTACGGGTTAGCGATCCGATGAAACCCAACATGTTCGATGTCAAACATAACCCAACTCCTCAGTATATATATCCAATCAAAATAAGACTATAGTCCGATAAAGTTATTCTAAACAAACAAAAACATAGCAATAACAAAAAAGAAGAAGAAGAGATTACATTCCAACAAATAACATGATAAAGTATCTTCACTAAGCAACAACATTAGTTATTAACATAATTGGAAGTAGATGGACTTGAGTGTCATCCTTGGAGTTCTTGTTGATATCAATTGCCATAATATCTTCAACAAGCTCATCCGATTTCATTTGTGTGAGTTCTATATCAAGATATAGGCATTAGTAATTATATAGAGCATAGTCACAAAAGTATACAAGTCTTACGTGACAGATAGCGAGCAAAATTTATCACATAGAAACCATAATAAAGAAAATATGAAATTCAACACTATAACATATTCTTGGCCCAATGCAAATTGGGAATCTTCACCATTCATGATGGGCCTAAACTATGACATGGAGAATAGGCCAGGATTGAACCAATTGGGCTATTCTCCCTCTTAAATAGGCCCTTTTTTGTGCTAAGCCCCAAGCCCAAAAACAATTTTATGAACTTTTACACTAACTAAAATTGATTAAAAATAAATAAATAAATAAACCTACAAACTTTTTAGTAAAAAATTTCACAAAAGTTCATTTTTTACAACGTTCTTCAGAAATTTTGAAGAATGCTATTTTTCGATGAGAAATGCTAGAACTTCTAAAATTCTTCTTGGGTCTTATGTTGACATGGCATTATGTTTTTAATAAAAAAAAAACTACAACTTGATTTCTCTCCTGTTTTTATTAATAATAAAAAAAAAAATAGAATACCATGTCAGCATAGAAAGACCCCAAAAGGACATTAGAATGAATTTTAGTATTTACCATTTTTCGAAAACTATCTCTAAAGATTAAAAAGATATTTTCTTCTTGGTGAACTCCTCAAAACACAATTTCTTTATCATAAAGAGTTTCAATTGGGGGAGGAAAACTCCCTTTGCCGAAAATCTCAATTTATTTTTATTTTTTGTTGGAAAAACCTCCTACCTATCTTTCCTCTAAAACGATTTCCTACAGTTTCTTTCTAAAGAAAATTGAGAAGACTTTCTGCAGAAAATCAATAAATTTTGATAATGAAATCTAGAAGCCAATACACAATTCCTCAAAAGAAAAATCATAAGAAACAAAGGAGATTAACCTACTCGAATAAATTTCAAACTAGGTTGTCAAAAAGGGCTGAGTTTTCTTCTCTTTTTCTCTAGAACAACTGAAGACAACTTTTTTGGTAAGGAGAAAATTGATGGTTGGTCATGCATAGGGGGTTTATAAAGGGAAAATTAGGTTTAGGTATCATTTATGGTTATTTTCTTCGGTAAGAATTAATAATGAAATTGTTTAAATTAAATAGTATTTTTCTTAATTTAGGCAAAAAATTGAATTTCAAGAAAGTAATATTGGGTGGTCAACCATGCAAGGAACTCGCTCCGCATCGTGAAGCTCCACCACCTTTCAAAACTCGCTCATCAGTGAAGCTCGCTGGGTTACCATGCTTGCCGTCACCGTGTTGCTCTTGTCCTTCACCCACTTCATCTTGTTGCAGATGAGAGCTATATATTTTTTAAAAAACTTTTACATAGTGCTACGACACCCAAACAAATTTGTCAAATACTATAGCATTTTGCATTGTCTCCAAATTGGAGAGCCGATGTAGAAAACTTTTTGATATTTTCTCGCAAAGGAGTTAACTAAATTGGCTAACAGGCTAAGTTGCACAGTGACATGTGAATGCTGTTGTTATTACCAGCCAAAATTCCTGTAGTTTGCTGCTTTCAAAATCATCCCTTCACCGCCGGTTTTGCCAAACCATGATTATTGTTCTCTATTATAGTGTCATTACCACTCTTACCTTACCATCGTTGAACCAATAATATATTACTTTCTCATACATAATATGTTAGTTCAAACATTAGTATGTATAATTCTGGTTCTTCCTTTGTGGCTATAAACTCTGACCCTATGTTTGGTTATTCCTTTATAAATGCAAAGACTCCTTCAAGGTATTGGTTGTGATATTTTTCTTGCAAAGTCATTTTCTTTTTTTCTTTCTTTTTTTGTTTTAATAAAAATTTTGCTTCAAGGTCAATAGTTTGCTTTTCTAGGTTGGAAGAACAATATAAATCTTTAATATTTCTGGCTTTTTGACACATGTAGATCACATAAGAAATAAAAAAGAAAACAAACTATTAAAATAGGGAAGAAATTATATTTTAGAAATGACATTAAAAAAGAAAGAAAATAAAAGCATCTTTCAAGAAAATAAAACCTCATATATGCCTGTTTGAAGCGAGTTATTATTATTATTTTTTTAAAAACAAAAAAATAAACGAAAAAAAAAATTAGTCCACGGATTTTCACCTGTTTAAAAAATAAAAGAAAAAATACATCGACTTTATAGACAATTACATCGAAAAATTAAGGATAATTTGTTAGAAAACAAAAAATTCATAGGCTAACCATTGCCTAACAATATTCCCTTTCTCTAGTTCCAAATATCAAGCATTACTCCATTTGGATAATTGTTGAGGTCAAAAGTAAACAGTTGCTTTCTGTTTTTATTGTTACGACGTTAGAAGGATTCCCGTTTGGAGAAGGAATAGACTTTAGATAAGATGGACTAATGCTTACCAATTTAGGGGTGTACAACTAGTAGTAGTTATTAGCTCATAACCGCAACCGCAACCAAATTTTCCGGTTATTGCTATTTCAATAATCGTAATCACAACTGGCCTACCAGTTGCGATTTTCATCAACCGCTGGTTATCTGGTTATTTTAATACGTTTATTAACTGGATAATAGGTTTTATGAAACTATTCAAAAAATAAAAATTACTTTAGAATTTTGAGATGTCGTAGAAGTTGCAAGATGTTCTAAAACAAGTGGATTCAAAGCAGTCCTAGTGGAAATGAGGAACTCCAAAACAGGGGGGCTTAATAGTAAATTAGCGTAAACACTGAACTTTTAACAATGAAAATATATTAACCTAGTTAACAATTACAACTATAATTGTTAACACTGAAAATACTCATGTTAACATAAATACTAGATCCAGAGCTGAGAATTCGAAAACCCCTACATGAATACTTCTACTCTGCTCATATTTACATAAATTATTTATTCAACAAATTAGCCCCAATAAATCCCAAAAAATTAGCATCTCGCTTAATTAGAAGGGATGCACATTCTTGCTCACATAGGTGAAAAATCCAACCCTTTACAGCAAATGAGATTTTCGCTTATCTACCTTCCTCTTCACCTTATTCTTATATATATATAGCAACCGGGTACCCAGTTACCTGATTATCCGACTGTGGTTATTAGCGATTACCTGTAATCGGTTATTTTCAGTTCATAAGCGCATTGCTTGTACACCCCTACTTACCATAACAGTGTCCTTAATCCTCATTCTTTTTTTCATCTACTCTACCAATTAAGGGTATTTTGGACAAGAGAAAAATTCTATGCTGGGTTAATTAATTATTTTTTTCCACCAAATTTTAGTATTTGAAAAAAACAAAAATCCTAATTTATGCTCCGTTTATTTCGTCGTAAAATATTTTCAACGAAATCACTTTTTGATTTTCTCGAAAATATTTTTCAGCATTTGGTACGCACGAAAAAATTACGAAAGGCGAAAATGCAACTGTTGCCAGAATCTGACGTCTGGTCGCTGTTGCCGGATTCCAACAAGCATGTTTGGCCAGATCTGACCGGACTCCTCTGGATCCTGGCCATTTTGGCCATATTCGATCAAATCCGGCAGAAATCCGACCAGTTTCGGCCGGAATCTGGTTAGTTGGCATCTAGTGACGGTGGTTGGATATCGCCGGATTCCGGCGCTGTCAATACTCCGATGGTCGGATGTTGTCGGATTTTGGCGCCATCGGGATTCCAACGACCAACCATTACTGACTTCCAGTAATTAGATATCAAACATTTGTGCAAAGATTAAGAGCTTAATTTCGAAAAATGATTTATGGTTTGTAAATTGTTTTTCAAAAATTAAAGAAGTTTTTACGATCAAACCGAAAATGATTTTCGTTGACCATTATTTTTGCCCCTACCAAACATCGTAAAATGTCGAAACCATTTTTTTAAAAATCATTTTATGCCGAAACAAATGAAACATTAGTGAAATATGTCGTAAATCAGAATGCACAAGGAAATTGATGATTAAATCTTGTATTTGAAAAAGGAATTTAAAAATTCTTAAATTTATTTTTTCCAAAAAAAAGAAGGTAAATTCTATCCACTTAGATTTATATTATTTGAATTAATAAATTAGAATGTAAAAAATTAGAGTATTAATGCAAGATCAATAGCAATACTAAGGGACAATTTTAGTTTAATAAACTGAATTTAAATTTCTTCTAACGTGATTCAAAGAAAATTTGTCTCAAAATATATAATATGATGAACTCCTCTAAGGACAAATCATTTCATGTACCACCTCTACCGGATAAATCTCGGATGCGTTCAACATCAAAGAATTAGCCCCAAAGAATTATTTGCACCTAAGAAGATTCGAACCTTAGATTTGATAAAAGTGTGACCAAGACCAAAACCTTTACACTTGAGCCAACCAAAATATGTCTCAATACTAATAGTCATGATGATAACATTGACATAAAGCTACTATAGGAGATGGTTTGATGTCATATTAATCCGTTGATGATAATGGTGGCAACAAAAATGGCAATGTAGGGAAATTGATAAAAATAAGTATTTACATTTTGTCGCTGGAGTTGCTCTAAGGAAGTGGTCATCAACCCCATGAAAGTGACTGGAGCAGTTTGACCACCTAAACAACCCTATTGAGATGCCAAGCACCCCCTTCACATAGTAAAATGGTGTTGGTCTATCTTCAAAGGGGGTGCTTGACCAGCTCGTCAAGGAAGTCCGGTTACTCCTTGGAGACCACGTTCTCAATTTCATAACTGAACAATTAATTGTAATATGTATTTTGTCATTAATGACTAGTACCAACACCAAAAGCAGTCTGATGAAAGAACAATTGGAACTCAAGAACATTGACTTCTCACCCCCATTAATTTGCAGAACAAGCTTCAAGGCAAAATATGGTATACTACTAAATACCATGCTTAGCTAGATTCTAACTGAATTTGACTGCAGATTAACTGCTTAGCTCAGAATACGCTTTGTCAATATCAAAGATTAATGGTAATACTATACTTTGCTATGCAGTGTTCATTGCAGATCTATACTAATCATACTCATTTCGATATACTAAATCATTTAAACATAATCTTATTATTATTTTGCCATATTCTTAAACAGGAAAAACAGAAAAAGAGCAAACAGATAATAGAAGAATGACTTTTTCCAGTCTAGAGGTATACTTAGCAGGAAAAAGCAACTGTCTATGCTTTTCGACTCCGGAACACCATATTTAGCGAAAACCAAGAAACACCGTTTTGAGGAGATAGAAGTTTAATTAACACCACATATCATAAACACTAACCATCAAGCGGAGGCTAAGATGTCTCGCATGCCTAACTCAAGGCCAAATGAAGAACACTACTGGTCACTTTCTTCGTCAAAATATCCGCAAGTTGCTCCCTCATCTTCACATTAGGCGCACACAACTTTTCCTCGATAATCTATCAATTTTAATGTTTTTAGCTCAATCATGCTAAAGTGGGTTACGAGCAATATTAATAGTGGGGTTGTTGCAAGATAATCCCGTACGCTCCTTATAATCATATCCAAGTTCTTTCAATTAAATCTTCAACTATAATATCTCACCTATACAAAGCGCGATGGCTCGAAATCAGCTTATGCACTAGATCAAGCATCTAGCAACCACTAATTGTTTCTTACTACACCAAGTAACTAGATTTCATTCCACAAGAGTGCAATATCTCGAAGTAGATCTATATGTTATTAACCCAGCTCAATCTGCATCTGTATAAACTTCTACATTCAGGTTATCATGTTGAGCAAACAACAGTTTCAAATATCAAAGTATTTTGCAAATTGCTTCCATATGAGGCTCCTAAGGTGAATGCAAACACTGATTCACTACATGAACTGCGTAGGCAATGTGTGGACGAGTTCACGACAAATATACTAACACGCCAACCAATCCTTGGTACCTACCTTTATCCATGAGAGGACTCTCACCACTTTCTTCTAAGTTTTTATTATGCTCTACTACATTGCTAACAGCCTTACAACTGAGCATCACTATTTCCTTGGGTAGATTGAGAGCATATTTCCGCTAGGAGAGGAAGATAACAAGTGTCAATCTTACTACTTCAATACCAAGAACATATTTTAAATGGCCTGTCTTTTATATAAAGTTCACTAACCAAATATTTCTTTATGTATTTCCTCATTATTATTTCTAGTCAACACGATATTGCTTACATAAACAATTAAAGTAGTTACATTTCCTTGTGATGAATGTTTGATGAACAATGTATGATCCGCTTGACTTTGTTTGTAGCCAAATCTCTACATAGCTCTAGAGAATCTCTCAAACCACGCCCTCGGAGATTGTTTCAGTCCATGTAGAGCTTCCTTCAACTTACACACTTTATCCTTAGCAGGAGAATTGAGGACAATGAGAAAGTTCCATGTATACTTCCTCCTATAGATCTACATGAAAGAAAGCATTTTTCACATCAAGCTACCGAAGTGGCCAATCTAAGTTTGCTACAAAACAAAATAGAACTTGAATAGAATCCATCTTTGCTACCAGGGCGAATGTCTCCTCGTAGTCTATCCAATAAGTTTTAGTAAAGTCTTTTGCCACCGATTGCACCTAATATCTTTCCACTAACCCATTGGCCTTATGCTTCACTTTAAACATCCATTAGCATCCAACCGCATTTTCCCCACAAGGCAACTCGCCTAGTTACCCTGTCTTATTTTTGTGTATAGCTCTCATCTCTTGCATCGCTTTCCTCCACTTTAGATCATTAATTGCCTCCTATAAATTTTTAGGAATAGATAAAGAAGAAAAATTGGATACAAATGAACGATATGATAGGATACATAGTTAGATATAAGGTGTTGAGTACAAAACCTAACTCCTTCACGTTGAATAAGAACAAAAGGTGCATTGTACAGTCAATGATGTTTAGCAAGTTCACAAGTTTCACAGTGAAACTTAGAAGCAAGAATATACAAAAATAAAGGAAACATCCGTTGCAATGATAGAAAAAGAAGGATGTCCTAACTGCTAATGCCAAAGCCAAATTCTTATTGCAAAGTCATCTGATTGAACGGTGTGATAAGCTTGTGTTAGCTGACCTTGTGCTGTGGGTTTTTTTGAGAATCCAAATAGTACACACCATCTCTCAAGCAACCGTTGCAATTATCCTCCCAGTGATTAGGTTCAAGAAAAAGAAACAAAGAATAAAAGATGACTCTACAATTTAACTCACAGATGATACGACAATGAACAATAAATTGACTGCAAAATCTGGTCTATGAAGGATAGACAACAGTGACATGAAAGGTGTTACCAAAACGGAGAATTTATAGACACTAACGATAGACAACCATCGGCTATTCTAACATTTTCCTTATTGGAACACGGATTATAAGAAGAAACAAGGCAGATATACAAGTGGTATGGTTAGAGGCCCCTGAGTTAATGATCCAAGAATCATTAGATGGAGTAGCTGATGCATTCAGAGTCGTGGCAAATTACCAGTATGGGTAAAGGAGGATGCAATAGCGAATGCTTCCAGTAAAAACATACGCCGACGAAGTGTCTACCTTTTCGTTGCTAAAAACACCAATAAATGTTTCTAGTCAAGATATAAGCAGACAAAGTGTCTACCTCTTCCTTCCTAAAAACACCAATATTGGCAAAAGTAGAAATAGAATCTGGTGTAGAAAAAATATGCTCTACCAAAGAAGAAAGATTGACCTGAGGCCTGGTTCTCGCCCTTCAATGACCCTTTCGACCTCTTGTAGGACGGCCACGAAATCTCCAACAAGTCTCTTGACCTTTTAAGCCACATGTATGGAGTTGGATTCTCACATTGGGAGGTTACCTGACTCTTTATCCCCTTTATTGGGAGGTTACCTGACTCTTTATCCCCTTTTTGTGTGTTTCTAAGGTCTGACCCATTATCAACATCTTAAGTTCAGACATCCAACCAAATAGCTCCAATACACAACACTCAGGCTCAAAAGAGATTAAAGAGCTAAAAAACAAGAAACTAGAATTCAAAACTAAAAAACAAGATCGCAGCATTTTTTTTTTTGCTCTATTGATAATACACGACTTGGAGTTTAGGAAACATACATGTCATCCAGCCCTACACTAAACGACATGTCATTTTTCTCAACAGTGAACGTGTAGTTTTGACCAACACAATACGACCAGTGATTTTCTAATTCAACCTGAAAACAAAGTCGTTTTCTCATAAACCAGAACCACAATCTACAACCCCTGGAGAACACAGTGCCTTCACTAAAACTGCGTTTTTTTCCTCAAAAAATGCCCATAAAAACACTAAGAACTAGCCAAACAACCAATAAAACATTGTCTTGATCAATTGATTCGACCAAAAACAACCCAAATCTCACGTCTCACCTTTAGATCTCCTCCACCACTCGCCGACCCGTTTGACAGACCATGGGTCTCCTCCACCACTTTGTCTGTCACACTTGATGGAATACCCTAGGGACGAAAGACTCGCATGACTACATAGAGCACCTGTCGCACTTGACAGAACGGCTGAAAAATTCTGGATTCCAAGTTGGAATTGAAAGAGAAGGAAAAATAGAGAAGAAAAGTTTTTTGAAAAGTAGGGGAAGAAACGACCTTATTTTCCCTTTCATGACCATACTGATACAATTACTCTTTCTGGAAAATGTTTGCATGCATAATCCAAAGCATGTGCAACATAGATGTTGGAATTTGCCTTCATGTAGCACAAGAGTGGAAAAATTACATAGATGCAAGACTTTTATCCACATTTCGTTTTATCGATCTTGGAAATTTAAAATTATCATTCAGTAAAACAGCATTTATATCCAATACACAAAGTAATACAAATGAGTCAATTTAAGCATCACTTGACTTCAGCTAATTTGATTTGTTTTTCTTCAATTCAGAAAGCAATTATAAAATCATAGGGCATCTAATTTAAGATACAGGAGGGAGGGGTTGGAAAAGTAAACATGCAGTGAAACGTACTACTTCTAAACCATAGGCCAAAACAGAAAAAGCTAAACAAATAAAAAGCCAATATCAGGCATATCAAGATTCAATTGAGTGCCAAAATAATAACAAAAAAATAAGAAAAAAATAAGGTTGACATAGAGAAAAGAAACTTTTCAGGTTTCTGCCACAAGTACATGTCCACTTGCAGCCGAATTTTCCTATAAAATGTTGTCATGTTACTTGACCTAATTTAACCACACTTGAGAGCAAGTGCAGTTAAATTTCCTCTTGGAAAATGGAAAGCTAGAAGGAAAACTTCTACATGATAAAGTTACTAGACTATTTATGTTTTCTTTCAATAAATGATCTCCACCTGGTGATTCTTGAAATTATATTATGACCTTTTTGTAGAAGTTGTTACAAAAAGCAAAGAGTGCCTCTCTGATAAAATTTGAATCTGCTTTTACCAGTATGAAATCAGTAATTGAACGTTACAACAAATCAAAAGAGGAGCATCACCAACTTGGGCACCCGGCCTCAGAAGTCAAGGTATTCTTCGGTACCCAGTCAAATTTTTTCTGTGAATTTACATTCAAGGCATATTTGAGATATGGTTTACACTGAATCTGGCCTAACATTAAACATGGCAAATTTTACAATTAACAATTCTTCCGAGCATTGCTGATTCTCTATAAGCATCGCTGTATATATTTCATGAAAGGATCAGCAAGGTCAACCTTTTCTTTTATTAATGGGAATGGCTTTAATTTTAACTTCAAATAAAATTACAACCCGTAGCAGCAACAGAGACATCAGGCTTGTTTGATAACACTTTTTAGAGAATGCTTTTTGTTTTTTGGTTGAAAAAGTGTTCCGTAGTTTTTAGTTCTTTGTGATTGTTTTGTGTTTAAAGTTGTTTGTTAATGCTTGTGCTTTTTAAGTAGAAAGCAAAAGGCAAAGGCAAAAAAACGTTGCTAAATAGGCCATCATCTCTTTAGTTTTGAAATGGTTGTGGCAAGGTACTCTGTTTATCAAAACTGCAAAAATTAGAGATGGTAACAGCATCAGCATTTTATATGATCGCATACTGGTTGACAACTCATGACAGCATAAAAAATTTGAAACATAAAATACAACATAAAACAGCTGATAGACAACAACAAATTTTTTCTGTTCAGATCGTTTTCTACAAAATGTTAAACTAATCATACTCGATTCAACATCCTAAAAAAGGAAAATAAGAATATCTAAGCCTAGGAATTGAATGCAATAACCTGGCCTGGCAAGCAGTAATATAACGATGTTATTTTCATTAATAAGCTAAGCCACTTCTGATCACAAAATTGTTAAGACAAAAAAAATTGTACGCCAAAAATAACAAGCAACTTCATATAAGGGTTTCAGGAAACAGAGACTTGAAGCAAATCAAAGTGGAGTGAAGAGTGAAGAGTTCAGGCCTGATACAATCTGCATTAGTGCTGTCATAGAACTTAGGACAACACGTTTCTTGGAATCCAAAGCATGAGATCAGTTAAAACTATTTTAAAATTTTCTTCCTTTCCTGGTGAGGTTAATCGAAATAAAGAAAAACACAAGTCACATATGTTAAACCTCATGAAGAATCTACTAAATACTGTAGAAACAATATATATTTGATAAATAATGTCATATTATTAAAAAGAATATTTTTGTGATATCTTTCAGAAAAAGGGGGAAAAAAAAAACAAATAAAATGTCGTCGAGCTTATTACAGTTGAACTCTAACGCAGCTGAAAAAGAAAAAAAGAAAGAAAAGAAAAGAAAACAGTCCAAATAAACATATTGAAAGACACATCTAAGTGCAAAAAAAAATTAGCTTCTAATATGTTGTGTGGGAAGCTTGCTAACCTGCCTTTATTGTTATTAACATCAAGAACCCACTGTCCAAGTAGTCTTAAGAATATGTTGCATCAATTTCCATCTAGCTGCATTTAAGAGTCAACAGCACAAAAGCTTCAATAACTACGTGTACTGCTGTTCTGCAAACAGCCTCAGACCAAGCACCTGGATACCAACCGGCTGTGAAAAGATAAAACATTAGACACAGGCGGATTTACAGAAAGCATATAGACTACCATAAATTTTTGACATAAAATAAAATTCATATAATTCAATTCTGCACCAGGCAACAAACAAATGGCTGTTAGAAATATGCCCCATTATACTGGAAAGAAATGGAAACTTTATTGATTTCAACCACAGGCACAAAGGATGACTACTATGATAAACCTTAGACAATATAAAAAAATAAATAAATTAAGGAATGGATTCTTGTCTGGAGGCTACCAGCATTACGATCTAGTAAAAGAATTCAACTAGCAAACTTGCATAGATATTGATCTATCAATAGTTTCAGCCACTTCTTAATTGAGCGATCGCTTCTTTTCGGCTACAAACTCAGGCTACCTAATCCCCAAGTTCTGACTCTAGGATGCCCAGAAAGAAGACAGTAAACAAAATTTGGAAAATTAAAAAATAATAAAGATCCGACTGCTTTGTTAGTATAACTCCTCTATCTCTATTCGTTGCAAACTTAAGGTCAGGCTGGGAAGAGAGAACTTGAGTGTATTTCAATAATTTGGTGTTCTTATATATACCCTTTGCACCTTATCTTTCTGAACTTGAATGAAAATTCATCCCTAGCCATAAATAATTAACAAAATATAGAAGTGCAGATCAAACATACATGATTGATGGAATAAATTCTAAACAAAAGGAGAAGTGCCACATGAAACGCACCATCCAAATCTATGAAAGGTTGCATAATTAGCAGGATCACTGAAGAATGTCGTACAGAGGACAGGCTTCAATACTGAACTGTGAAAATAAACTATAATACTGGGAAGTCCAGCTTGATATCAAAAACAAGTATAAGGTGAAACACCAAAGCCACTATCTTTAAATATTTTCCCCAAATACACATTAAGTTATTTTAATTGCTCTACCCATCTATATGATAACTATGGCAATATCTAAAAACATAGAGATACTTCTATACTTCAGTATGTTTACGTTCTGTCAAAAAATAACACAAAACGCATGTGAGGTAATGAAATCTTGAAAAAGGAAGAAGGAAATATACTCTATATTCAAAGTACTGAAACAGCTTTCGCTCTGTAAAGTACAAACTTTGTAATCCTACAAGATTCATTAACCAAGAATTTAAAAGATGAGATGCACATGTAGGTTATCATGAGTAGAAAAATATTTCCTTTCAAAATTCTAAGTGCATGAGCGTCCATATTCATTCACTTTCTCCTGTATCCCTTAAGGTTGCTTCTGTGCAACCGCAAATGAGCGCAACAGGACGCTACATTTTTCTTTTACCCAATTCCCCAGTTTACGTGCTTTCAAAGTTATTGGCCCAATGTCACCCCTTTTTCTTTAAGCATTTAAGTCTTCCACAAAGCCAAATCGAATTCAGAGTTCATTCCAGAAAGTTAAACTGCAGTAACAAGGGGCGTCCATGGACATCATAAATAATGTGATATCTAAGCTTTACTTGAGCTGATACTTGAAATCTTAGTTGTGGAGCAATCACACCAAATTGAGTTGCGCTCTACAGACAGAATCAGTTTAGAACCTATCCCCCTTTTTTCCTGGTGTTCTGTTCTCACATTTGTACAAAGATAGCATGTAAGAACCATTTAGGATAAAAGAAAGGTAATGGACAAGATTCTGCCACGCAAAGTATAGCTTTTACAACCTAGGTCAAGAGTATAGTCTGATCAGCCAAAGACGTGATCTAAGGTGGTTACTTCGGTTTCCCATATGTACAAAAGTTGATTCCAAAAATGTTGAAAGCTGCTTCACGTTACAATTACTTCTCAAACTGAGTTCCCTCTTGAATGGAGCTCTGAACAAGGCTCATACCACATTCACTGGTAAGACTCGTCCTAAAAGCAGTGTTAAAACTTCCTGGAAGGATCACCATTTTATTTTTTATTAACTTCCATTTTAAGCGATGCATACAAGGAAAATTAAGATCAACAAAGAAGTGGGACTAGGGGTCCACAAGAACACAAATTGCTAAACTCTTCCATCATTGCCTATCAAAGATCCAATTGCGTATGTCCTAGAATGCTTCATTATTTCTGTTCTTTGTTTTGTGGTGCGAGCAGTCATTTCCTCCTAACACCTATATCTTTTTGTTTTTTGGATAAGTAATGTCATACTATTAATAAAGCGCAAATGGGTGCAACCGTAGTACGTAGGAAGTATACAAGAGAACCTCCAATAGGAAGAAAGAGAAGAACATAAATTCATAAAAATCTGCAAAAGTAAAAACACTCAAGCTATGATGTGCCGCTATCCGTATGTATAACATGTTAAACAAAAGCTTCCGTAACTCTAACATTGATGTCTCTACGTCTTCAAAGTGTCAAGTATTCCTCTCACGCCAGAGATACCACATTAAACACAACGGACCTAGCATCCAAACATCCTTAGTTGGACTGCATCCAAACGAATCGCCACAACTAGTCAACAAATCTAGCCCCCACAACGGCATAATCCACTCTACACCGAAAAAAGTAAGAATGTAACTCCATAAATCGTGTGCAACTTCACAGCGAAGTAAAAGGTGATCAATGGGGGTATTTTCATGTATTTTGGGTGGGGTTTTTTTTGTAGTTTGGGCTTTATGGGAGTATCTTCTGGATTTTGGGTTTTTGGGGGCTTTGGGTATTGTGTGTGAATAGGTCCTTGTGGGTTTTCTTCTGTGGGCTAGCTAGGTTGTTCCTATGTATACTTCTTGTGCACTTAGGGGCGCTTTTCGCTTTTTTAATAAAGTTTTCTTACTTATAAAAAAAAAAGGTGATCAATGGACTCCCCACTCGTCTTACACATACAGCACCACTCAACCACCACGACGTTCCTCTTTCACAAATTATCATGCGTCCCAATTTTTCCTAAGGTTGTCGTCCACACAAAGAATGCCACCATCGGCGGAGCCTTAACATGCCAAATGCTCTTCCAAGGAAATAAAGGACCATCTTGGCTAATTAGCACTTTATAGAACGACTTCACTTCAAATTGATCCCTCTTGGAAGGACTCCAAAGTCCAAACTAACCTATCCTCCTCTCCATGTCGAACTTGTTAAGAATATAGCCTCTCGAAGAAAGAGAATACCATCTCCATCTCCCACTCTTGGACTAATCGAGTAAAGATGACATTCCACTAAATAAGTCCATCTTGAAAATATAAGTTATCCGCCACCCACACATCTTTATGCCGAGCAATACTAAACAAAACCGGATAGCATAGCTCCAATGGTCTATCCGCACACCAAAAGTCATGCTAGAAACTTACTTTAGACCCAATCCCTACCTCAAATCGAACAACGCTGGAAAACTTATCCTTCCCCCTTCTAATATGTTTCCAATGTGGAAAACTAACTTTTGAAGTGAAGTCATACTATACAGCTTTAGATAGTCAAGAATGTTCTTCATTCCTTTGGAAGACTATTTGGCGTGTTAATGCTTCGTCGCGGGTGTCCTTTTTTGTGTGGACACTAACTCTAGGAAAGATCTTGAGCATGACAATATGCATAGGCAAAATATAGTGGTGATGGAGTGGTGTTGTATGTGCAAGAAGAGTGGGGAATCCATTGACCACCTATTACTTCAATATGATGTTGCACGGGATATTTGGAGCTATTTTCTTATTTTGTTTGGGATGGAAAGAGTTTTGCCGAGACAAGTGCTAGATTTGAAAGCATGTTCCTTTATGTGTGATGTGAGGTCTTTGGTGTGATAGAAATGCTCGGCACTTTGTAGATGTAGAAACCCTGGTGTTGGAGTTGCATCAAACTGTGCTTAATACTTTATTTTTATGGGTTTCGGCTCATCATAGCCCGAGTAGTGTTACTTTTGCGGAGTTTTTAATTCATGCACTTTTGTTTCCTACTTTTATGGGTACTTTTATATACTTCTTGTGTTGCGCCCTTCTACGCTTTTTTAATGAAATGACATTATTTATTAAAAAAAAAAAAAAAGTTTCCGAACACCCACGCCAAAAGTCCCCAATAACTCTTTTGAACACCAACCACCCCTTATACTCTCATATTTAGCTTTCAATCCCCGATATCCAAAATGCCTCTCTCCATAGAATACCGCTACAACCATTTCCCAAAAGAGCTTACTTAAATTGAATCAAGTTGCAAACTCCCAACCCACTTGATTTAACAGAGTACAAATCCTTTCCAATTCACTAAATGGAATTTTATCTCATCTCCAATGCCACCCCTTAAAAAATCCCCTTGAAGTCTCTCAATTCTATTAGCCATGCCCATTGGAAAAGGAAACGACAAATAATACGTAGGTAGATTAGAGAGTACATTTAAGGAGACTCAATTGACCACCCTTGGACAAATAAAGCTTCTTCCATCCAGCCAACTATTGTTCCATTTTCTCAATAACTCCATCCCAAATAAAAGTGGCCTTATATGAAGCACCCAGCGGCAAACCCAAATATTTCATTGGCAATGAATTGACTCGACATCCAACGAGATGAGCCAAATGTTCAACATCTTTCACCTTGCCTATAGGAACAATTTCTGATTTTCATGAATTGATCCTCAACCCTGAAACAGCCTCAAAGCATAAGAAGATACATCGCAGATGTCAAATTTGTTATGATTGGGCACCACACAAAAAAATCAGCATGCCATCGGCAAACAATAAATGCTTCCCTATCAAATCTTCATTGTCCCTAGACCCCACTAAAAGCCCTGTCATGACAGACCCTGATCCATAGTCGCATTCAACATCCGATCGACTCAATGCCTCCATAAGCACCACAAACAATAGTGGCGAAAGCGGGTCCCCTTGCCGCAGCCCACGAGTGTTACTTATTAGATCAGATAAATCTTTATCACATGATAAAGATAAATCTATCAAGATTTCAAGATAAAGCTCAAAGCTTAAGTTATCTTTTTCTAGTAAGTGTCTCAAGACTTAGTTGATGTACAATCCTACTAAAGGATTAACTCAAAGCTTAAGCTATTCCAACTTATGAAACCGACTCATCCACCCAAACCTCACCCCCTCTTCCCATCCTTACCCCCTCCGCAACGCCAACACAAATTCAGAACGTGCATCGTCACATCTCCGAGAAACTCACCCAAGAAACTACATCTAGTGTCAGTTTCTCATGGTCCCCTTCTTAGAATGACAAAATCTTTTCGGATATGTCGATGGAACAACTCCACGACCCCCTCAGCTAATCCCAGACTCAACCTTTGGTCTTCTTATTTCAAATCCAGGTTATCAAACCTGGTATCATCAAGATCAAATGATATTTAGTGCCATCATCTCAACGCTATTTGTAGAAGCTTTACCCCATGTAATTGGCCTCTCTACTTCCCGTGAGGTATGGCGCACTATCTAGTGCCAGTTTCTCATGGTCCCCTTCTTAGAAGGACAAAATCTTTTTGGATATGTCGATGGTACAACTCCACAACCCCCTCAGTTAATCCCAGACTCAACCTCTGGTCTTCTTATTTCAAATCCAGGTTATCAAACCTGGTATCATCAAGATCGAATGATATTTAGTGCCATCATCTCAACGCTGTCCGTAGAGGCTTTACCCCATGTAATTGGCCTCTCTACTTCCCGTGAGGTATGGCTCACTTTGGAGACATTATTCTCTGTTCAATCTCAATCACGCATCCTGCAGCTCAAGCAGCTGTTAGCCACCTTGAAGAAAGGAGTTCAAACAATCTCCGCTTACTTCCAGAAAGCGCAGGGATTTTCCCACCTATTAGCTGCCATTGGCAAGCCCGTTGAAGCCTCGAAACTCGTCTCCAACATCCTTGCTGGCCTTGGAGTAGAATATGATCCCCTTGTCACATCTGTGACTACAAGGTAAGACTCCCATCTCTCTTGATGATCTCTATGGCTATATGTTATCTTATGAGTTACGGTTGAAGCAACACAAATCCGCAATCGATCTGAATATTTCTACTGCCAACACTGCCCAACGCCAAAGCCCTTCCTATCCAAGGAACAACCGTGGCTACAACTCTTGGATATCGCAACACCAATTTTTGTTGTGGCAGGGGACATGGTCGTGGTCGTGGACCACCTCAGCAATTTATTTCATCTGCTCCTAGCCCTTCCCAACGCCCAACTTGTTATGTCACAAACAAGGCCACACAGCAGCCACATGCTGGTTCCGTTTTGAGCAAGGCTATCAGGCTAACTCCTCTACGTTGCAATCCAATATGGCTTCTACTTCTTCTGCTCCTGACTCTTCATGGTATCCGGACACCGGTGCAAACGTCAATCTTACAAATGATCTTTCCAACCTCAACAAGCACGCTGAGGACTACACTGGCATGGACCACATCCGAGTAGGAAATGGCCAAGGTTAGAAAATCTTACATTCTGGTCGTGGTATCTTACCTACACCTTCACATAATTTTCACTTATTATCCCTCTTACATGTCCCTCAAATACAGAAAATCTTATATCTGTCAATCAATTCACTCGTGACAATCAAGTTTTCATTGAATTTCATCCAAATTTTGTGTGTTAAGGACCTCCAAACCTACCAGCTGCTACTCCAAGGCCCGAGTAAGCTTGGCCTCTATCCATGGCTCTCCTCTCATGCTCCTTCCAAGTCCCTTGATGCCCTTATAGGTGAGAAAGTCTATTTGGATCAATGGCATCTCAAGTTGGGTCATCTAGCTTCTCCTATTGTCAGCCGAGTCATTCAATCCAATAAATTGCCCATGGTTTCCTCAAAGCTCTCCACCATCTGTTCTCCATGTCAGCAGGGTAAGAGTCATCGTCTTCATTTCAGCATCAGTCCTTCCATTTCCAGTGCTCCCTTACAATTGTTGTTTCTTGATGTCTGAGGCCCAACCTCACTCACTTCCGTAAACAACAATCCGTTTTATCTAAGTGTTGTGGATGATTTTAGTAAATAACTTGGTTTTATCCTCTTGAATTAAAGTCTGATGTGTGAGCCATTTTTCTCCATTTCAAACAACTTTTTGAAACTTATTTTGGTACCAAAATTCTTTGCCCAAAGTGACAATGGTGGTGAATTTCGTCCCCTTCAAACTTCTCTAAATGCCATGGGGGTGTCCTATCGTTGAAGCTGCCCACATTCCCATCATCAAATGGGATCAATAGAAAAAAAACACCACCATATCGTTGAAACCGGGCTTACACTTCTTGCCACTGCTAGTGTCCCTTAACTCTTTGGGACTCGGCTTTTGAAACTGCTACATACCTAATCAATAGACTCCCTTCCAAAGTCACCAAGCATAGGTCTCCTTATGAGTGTCTATTCCAAGTTTCACCCGATTGTAAGTTCCTAAAAATATTTGGCTGTGAATGTTTGCCATTCCTTCATCCCTATAACTCCACTAAACTTGCTTTTAGATCCAAGTCTTGTGTCTTTATTGGTTACAACAAAAACCATCTTGGGTACAAGTGTCTTCACATTCCTTCTGGTAGAGTCTACATCGCCCGACATGACTTTAATGAAACCAACTTCCCATTCCTCACATCCACTACCAACAGCTCATCTTCCCCTATTGGATTAGACTTGTTATTCGATAATGATAAGTGTAAAGTGTTAGAGTTAGAGTTAGATCAAGATTCTTCCTCTATGGATAATCTTTAGACTAGTTATATTCTATTAGTCTAGGTCTCTTTAGTCTTGTGATAAGGTAGATAGTTATCAGTACTGGAACTCTTCATGTAAAAGATATCTAGTGTAACCTAGATGACCTATTCTCTATATATACTAACATTGCCATACGATTGCAGTATGAAGTTTGCAGTATGAAGTTTTACCTACATATCCTAAAATCCTATATGGTATCAAAGCCAATCAAGACTAACGTTTATGGCTGCTCCCACCTCTGAAACTGATTCTACCACCACCTCAAACCCAGCTCTTATCTCCATCCCAATTACTTCTCCTATTCCTATTCAAAATGTGCACCATCACCTCTCTGAAAAACTAACCCAGGATAATTACATCTTATGGCAATTCCTCATGGTTCCGTTTCTCGAAGGCCACAACCTGTTTGGTTATGTTGATGGCACCTTCCCTCAGCCTCCAAAACTCATCCCTGACCAAACCTCTAGTCTCCTCATCCTCAATCCCGATCATTCTCCATGGTATCATCAAGATTGCATTATCTTCAACGCCATCATCTCCACGCTCACAGTGGAAACACTGCCCCATGTTATTGGCCTTACAACATCTCGAGAAGTCTGGGTCACTCTTGAAACTCTATTTGCTGCGCAGTCCCAATCCCAGATCCTCCAACTCAAGCAAGCAACTATCAAATCTGAAGAAAGATGCTCAAACTGTCTCTGCTTATTTCCAAAAAGCACAGGGAATTGCAAACCTCTTGGCTGCCATTGGCAAGCCCGTCGAAGATTCAGAATTAATCTCAAATATCCTTGCCGAATTGGGTGCTGATTATGACCCCCTTGTCACCTCTGTCACAACAAGGCAAGATTCTCTCTCTCTTATTGATCTTTATGGCTACATGTTATCATATGAACTGCGTCGAGAGACTCACAAAACAACTCTTGAAATCAACATATCTACTGCCAACATTGCTCAACGTCAAAGTCCTAGCTATCTGAGGAACAATCATGGCTCCAATACGGGCTACCACAACACTAATTTCTCTCGTGGCAGGGGGCGTGGCCGTGGTCGAGGACGACCTCATCAATATTCCTTTTCTGGTCCATCCCAACGCCCTACATGTCAAGTCTGTCACAAGCTAGGCCACATGGCTGCCACTTGCTGGTTCCGTTTTGAACAAGGATACCAATCTGAAAGCTCTCCCTTGAATGCAAACTTGGCTTCCCTCCCTGCTACATCTGACTCTCAATGTTATCATGACAATGGATCTAATGTCCATCTCACGAATGAGCTGGCGAACCTCAATATGCATGTTGAGGACTACAATGGCACTGATCAGATACGAGTAATGCTCACGGCATCACTGTCTTTGTCCTAATATACGATGACATCATAATCACAAGCTCCCATCAAGCAGCCATCTCTCAACTCATCAGTGACCTTCACGAATCCTTTGCCCTTAAGGATCTTGGACCTCTTCACTTTTTTCTTGGCGTTGAAGCTACATTGCACAATGATGATCTCAGCCGTTTTGAAGGTTCTACCATTACAGACTCTACTCAATACCAAAGCACGGTGAGATCCCTTAAATATCTCTCCCTTACTCGGCCTAACATTGCCTTTGCAATCAATAAAGTATCACATTTATGCAAGATTCTAGGGACACGTCAGCCGTAAAATGTATCCTTCAGTACTTAAAGTCCACAATTTCACATACCTGCTGCATTTCAAAGAATTCTACAAAGCATCTCACTGCTTACTCAGATTCCGATTGGGCTAATTGTCCTGATGACCGGCGCTCTACTTCCGGGTATTGTGTCCTTGGTAAAAACATCTTATCCTAGAGCTCCAAGAAACAACCCACGATGTCCCGATCTAGTACCGAATCTGAGTACAAGGCCATTGCGAATACAGCTGCAGAGTTAACTTGGATCCAACACTTCTTCGTGAACTTGATGTAATATCTCCAGAACCACTGATTTTGTATTGTGATAACATTGGCGCCACGTATCTCGCTTCAAATCCTATCTATCATGCTCGCACAAAGCATATAGAGATTGACTATCATTTTGTCCGAGATATGGTCACTAAAAAGTTCCTTAAAGTATGCGTCATCTCTGAAAAAGATCAATTCGCCAATATCCTCACGAAGCCACTTGTTGCTGCCCAACGTTCATCCTCCCACGTTGAGTTTGAGGGGGCGTATTGGATTAGACTTGTTATCCGATAATGATAAGTGTAAAGTGTTAGTTAGAGTTAGATCAAGATTCTTCCTCTATGAATAATCTTTAGACTAGTTATATTCTATTAGTCTAGGTCTCTTTAGTCTTGTGATAAGGTAGATAGATATCGGTAATAGAACTCTTCATGTAAAAGATATCCAGTGTAACCTAGATGATCTATTCTCTATATATACTAACACTGCCATACGATTGCAGTATGAAGTTTTACCTACATATCCTAAAATCCTATATCCCCTTCCCCCATCCCAAACTCCTTGTATGTCCCCATTATGGCACCAATCACATTTAGAAAACAATGATGCAACCAACACTCCTCTTATAGCCATCTCCAACTCCCACAGAAATAGCCATTGATTCCTCATATCTTCATACTCAAATACCCTTAGCCTCTCCTACTGCATCCGATCCAGCTCCTCCACGAGCACATGGCAAGCCACACAATCTCAGAATCGGATTTTCAAGCCTACCACATTTACGGATGGCAGAATCAGGTATCCACCTCCTTAAGCACTCACAGCTCTCCTACAAGGTCATGAAGTTGAGCCAACCTACTACACTCAAGCAAGCCAACATGCTGAATGGCGCAAGGCCATGAATGAAGAGTTTGATGCTCTCCTCCAAAATGGAACCTGGTCCCTTATCCCTTATCCCTCCTACCCCAGCCATGAATGTAGTTGGGTGCAAATGGGTCTTTCGAATTAAGAGAAAGGCTAATGGGAAAATTAAACGATATAAGGCTCGGTTAGTGGCCAAAGGGTTCCATCAACAACCCGGGATCGATTTTTCAAAAACTTACACCCTTGTAGTTAAACCTATAACTATTCGAACGGTGCTATCCATTGTTGTGTCTGCAGGTTGGGCAATCCATCAAGTTGATGTAAGCAATGCTTTTCTCCACGACAGTCTCCAAGAAACCGTTTATATGGCTCAGCCTCCAGGTTTCCAACACCCTTCATACCCCACGGCTGTCTGCAAATTGCACAAAGCCTTATATGGTTTAAAACAGGCCCCACGTGCCTGGTTTTCACGCCTCAGTACTCAACTTCTTTAACTCAAATTCACAAGCTCCAAGGCTGATTCATCTCTATTCATTTACAAAGCTCATGGAATTCTTATTTTTCTGTTGATATATGTAGATGACATAATCATCACAAGTTCAAGCATAGAAGCTATCTCTCAACTTATCTAAGATCTCCACTCATCCTTTGCTCTCAAAGACCTTGGACCTCTACATTTCTTCTTAGGAGTTAACGCTACTTGGAATTCAGATGGCCTACATCTATCTCAACGGCAATACATCCATGATATGCTGAAGAAGACAAATATGGAGCTTGCCAAGCCCGTATCTACTCCAATGTCAACATCTACAACTCTAAGCAAGTTTGATGGCTCTACAAATACAGACACCACACTCTATCGCAGCACCGTAGGATCACTCCAATACCTATCCCTCACTCGACCAAACATTGCCTTTGTTGTCAACAAGGTGTCTCAATTTATGCAAGATTCAAGAGATCCTCACTGGTCTGTTGTCAAGCGCATTCTACGCTACTTGAAAGCTACAATTAACTACACTTTTTGCATCCACAAACTTTCATCACATCAGCTTATTTCATTCTCGAATTCTGATTGAGCTGGTTGCTCGGATGACAGAAGATCCACGTCTGGATAATGTGTATTTCTAGGTAAAAATATAATATCCTAGAGTTCAAAGATACAGACTACGGTGTCACGTTCAAGCATGGAATCTGAGTACAATGCACTTGCTAATGCCTCCACTGAAAATAATCTGGAGCTACCTATCTTACTTCCAATCCAATCTATTAGGCGCGTACAAAGCCATAGAGATAGACTATCATTTTGTGTGGGATCAAGTTGCTGATAAGAATCTCAAGGTTCAGTTTATTTCTGGGAAAGATCAACTAGCCAATGTTCTTACAAAACCTCTACCTTCTGCAAAATTTGTTCAGATGACTTTCAACCTCAACGTAAGGATGCCTACGTCAAGTTTGGGGGGGCGTGTTAGATCAGATAAATCTTTATCACATGATAAAGATAAATCTGTCAAGACTTCAAGATAAAGCTCAAAGCTTAAGTTATCTTTTCTGACAAGTGTCTGAAGACTTTGTATAGCTTTAGGTCTCTACTATGTTATTGATAGACTTAGTTGATGTACAATCCTACTAAAGGATTAACTCTTCTTATTATAAATACACTCTCTCTGCCATATGGTTAAGTAAGTAGATTAGCAAACAAGTCTAAATCCTATATTACTAAACAAACCGGACTGAGTTCCATTCACAAGTAGGGAAAATCTCACCGTAGAAATCATATGCCTCCAATTCATACTTATTTTGGATTTCCACAAGAAATCATCATGCCATTAGAGTCTTCCAAAAATTGGCATCTAATTACAATGAAGAAGCTACACAAAAGAACATGATATAGGCATAGGATAATTCCAACCAGAAGCAAATGGGTACCATAGATTTAACCAATTTATCAAACCCTATACAAAAAAGTTGAGAATGATATAGACTATGGGTTTGAAGGTTCTTACCATCTACATTGAATCTGCTTGAGGTTAATTACAGAATTGAAAATTCCTGAATGTGTACTTGAGCTATACTGCTCATTTATGAGCCAAACTTTACATAAATAAGAAAAGAGGAAAGTCTGCACAAAATGTGCTTTGCTCCATATAGGAAGAAAATAGTTTTAAAAAGGAACATAAAATAAAGAAGACATCTCTACCAGAATAAGAATATGGATATTTCTAGAGAGTTCAAAAAGAGGACCAGTCAGGAACGTCTTAGCCCATGGGGTCCAAGATCTGAGCAATATTTTAATTAGATATATTGAGTTCTGCATATGTATAGTACGTAATAAAGTTGCTAGAATTGTATACTTACTGATAACTTAACATGTTTATTAAATTCATTCTCATTGTATTGCATATGCTACTTCTAGACCTCTGACCAGTAATTCATCAACAATATGCTTCCCGGGTTATTATGAAGATTTATTCATTTATATTCTTTTCAGATATGTTCATAGTAATGTTTGAACAAAGAACTATATATTTCATTTTTCTCCTATATTCACATTAATCAAATCAGCTTTTTTTACTTGCTAGTATTGGCAAAGGGAGGCAGCAATGTTAAGGCATCAATTGCAAAACTTGCAAGAAAACCATCGGTAATATCCTTTCCCTGTAAACTTGAATTTATTATAATACATAGTAAGCAAGAAACGACGACATAAGAGAAATGCATAATTAAAAAGTCCTTTACAAGTAGGAAATTTTCTGTTACTGAAACTTAATTGGTCAGACACTTCTAAAAATGGTGCCAGTATCCATGTCTTTGACACCATTTATAACAAACAAGTCAACCATTTTCAATTGAACAAACATGCGAAAAACATTTGCATCAGCTTTTTCTTTCTCAATCATATGATTCATCTCTACTTGTCTTCACGAACACAGGCTTCTACACATTAATATTCAGACATATATACATGCATATACAAGCATATACGTATAAATGTATATCTTCCTTAAAGCATATAGCCAAAGGACACATTTTTTCTCATGTACCCTAACACACCATAACACAAAAAAACATTTACTATGTCAACGTCAGTTACAGTGCTTCAAACATCAATTTCTAATTTAGCTAGATAAGATTTCCTTCAAATACAAAGTTACAAAAAGGCAATAAACCTTAGTTCTATCTCCTGAAGAAGTCAAAATTAGTATTGCAGAGCTGGTATTTACTTTCTAAATGATATTTTTCTCATTTAATTGGATGTAAGATATGTACTTTCTAAATGATCTTTACAAAGCCAAATGAGTTTGTTCAGAAAATGGAGAAAGCCATGCACTAGCTCAAAAAGAAGAGCCAAGTTATTTGTTCAATGTTTTTGGTTCTGAATGACCAAATATTTGTCACATAACATCTACAAACAAGGAAAAGACGGAAAAGGAGGAAATAAATTATGATTTTCAAAGCAACTTGAATTCATTCCTACCTGGAATTGTTTGTAGAAATATTTCTATTTTCAGAACAATAAGTTTGTCTTACCTTGAGGCTTGTTGAAAACAAAAGCACAAAGACTTTTCCCAGACCATGGATACACCATTGACACCTCGACTAATGCCTCTAGTAATTTTAGACAAATGCCTCTAGTAATTTTAGAAAGATCGAGGACTATCATAAGCAGTTATATTATCTAGATTGCGCCCCTTTGCGCTTTTTAATAAATTGCAATTACTTATCAAAAAAAAAAAAGTTATATTATCTAGATTGACAAATAACGCATATAGACAGTCATTACTCCCCATTGGATACACTATGCAGGGCCTAGTTGACATGTTCGTCGATCTCAAGCTACAATCAAGCTAGATATCACGTGGTAAAAAATAGAAATCATGTATACCATGCTATACAGCAAAGAAAACTTATGGACAATTTTGGAAATAGATTTGACATGACATCATGATAAAAAGTAAAGAAAGAAAGCAGATCATACATGCTAGCCAGAGAACAAGGAATGGAGCTAATTGCATGCTCATAAAAGATAACCTGTGTTTTTAAGTAAAAGCTATTAATAACAAGATGAGTATGATCAAAAGCTGAATCAAATATAACACCAGACTGTGCTACACCTCATCTCACCCCTTGGATCATTCTCAAAGTATAGCAATTACCAAATTAAAGAGTAGCAGTAATGTTATAGTTAGAAGATATGGCCCCTTGTGTCTTATAAATGTTCAAGTTGCAAATTTAAAGGCTTAAACAACATCTATTAACATAACAGGCAAATGATGGGTGAAGAGCTCTCTGGCTTGAGTGTCAAAGATTTGCAGAATTTGGAGCACCAATTGGAAATGAGTCTACGGGGTGTTCGAATGAAAAAGGTTTGAAAGCTTCTTCCCAAATACAAAGCTCATTCTGTAGAATTCCAAATACTTGAATGATACTTACAATACTTTTTTACTTGTGTAGGACCAAATTTTAATGGATGAAATAGAAGAATTAAACCGAAAGGTTAACCCTGGAAACAGTGGCAGCTTAGCTTATCTTCATTTTAACCTGTTACTGTTTGCATTGCTAAATTTCATTGTCTTTGTTGCAGGGGCAGGAAATTCACCAAGAAAACGTGGAACTGTATAAGAAGGTAAACCTAATTCGTCAAGAAAACATGGAATTATATAAGAAGGTACTAACTAAGAAAACTAATACAATGATCTGTTAAAGTATTGATTAAGTGATTAAATTTACATCTTCCTATGAGCTTAAGCTTTTCAGAAAAGTGGTGATTTAACATGGTATCAAAGCAAAAATCATGAATTCGGACCATGTCTCTTTCATTTACCTCCCATTTCAATTAAATATTTCACGTGTTGGGCCTCATATATTACAAGGGAGTTTGAGCCCATACGTGAGGGGGAGTATTAAAGCATTGATTAAATGATTAAATTTACATCTTCCTATTAGCTTAGCTTTTAGGAAAGGTTGTGATTTAACATGGTATCAGAGCCAAAGGTCTTGAGTTCGAACCTTGACTCCATCATTTACCCCCATTTCATTTAAATATTCTACGTGTTGGGCCTCAACTATTAAAAGGTAGTTTGAGCCCACATGGTAGGGAGAGTGTTAAAATATTGATTAAATGATTAAATTTATCTTTTTCCTATGAGCTTAAGCTTTTAGGAAAAGTAGTGATTTAACACAATCATCCCTTATAAGAGTAATATAATTCAATCCTTGAACTTAAACCTGAGATGTTCTATAATCACCCTCAACAGAAAAGTTTTTGATCCTAGGTTTATGGAACAAGGGATGTGAATGGAGCAAACCGAACTTCCCTTCTCTTAGATGGTCTTGGCATTGGAGAGGACTCGCATGCACCTATCCACCTCCAACTTTGCCAACCACAGCAACAAAACTACGAGACACCAACAAGAGCTACAAAATTGGGGTACATTATTCTCCAGCACTAAATATTTCAATCATGAATACCAATTTACTTTGCCAAAATCTTGACCAAGAACATGTTTCCTTGATGATTGCAGCAGACTACAATTGCAATAGCACAGAAGATGCAACTGGCGATGGATGCCGCTTGGTCTATATAAATAAAATGGCCTATGGTTATAGATTTATGCTTCTATCAGTGGCATAATTCAGAATCAGTGACATGATATAAGAGCCACAAACAATTCAGTAAAAAGGCACTAGTTTGAAACGATCAAAACCCAAATTTAGCATGTGTGTGACTAAGCAATGAAACTAGCTACCTCTGTAATGATAAGATTAACTGTAATAAGACTCTAATTGAAAATGCACTACACGTACGACGCATTTTTGAGCAGTCTTATAAGTCATTATCATTGAAATGGACAAACTGGCTAAAGAGCATTCACATCCGGTTCTTCAAAATTTTCTTCAAAAGAAAATTTTGAAGAAGAACCACACTTTTCTATTTTTAGAAAATCACTTTTGAAAAACACTGTACACACCACTTTTCATTCTTTTTTTAAAACTTTTCGAGAGAGAAGAGAGTAGGAAAAGTTTTTTATTAGGCTTAAAGAGAGAGATGAATATAATAAAAGATGAAGGATGAAAACTGTAGCATTTTCTTTAAAATGAAGGGTGAGAAAGAACCAGATGTAGGGTGATTTTAACATGTGATTCTTCAAAATTTGAAGAAAATGAGAGTTTGAAAGGGTGATTTTCACGTGATTCTTCAAAATTTGAAGAAAATGAGAGTTTGAAGGACCAGATGTGGATGCTTTAAGAGGTTGATACTAATTATCTTTTTGGTACAGAGGATATGAGGAAAAAAATGCACATAACCATCTGCAACATGTAATTCATGTAAGACTGTAACTTATGCATAAGTAAGCATAACTATAAAAGTATCTCAAACAAAATATTGTTGAGGAAGCGTCTTCTTAACACGCTATATCTATGGATAGCGCCCCATCTTTGCCATCTAGGTGTTTCTACTTACGTAGACTTTCTTAATTTATTAGTTGTTCTTCCCGGTTAGGAGCTCTCTTGTATACTTCCCGTGTATTAGGGTTGCGCCCCTCTGCGCTTTTTATTGAATTTTAAATTACTTATCAAAAAAAAAGATATTGTTGAAACAGAACAGTGTATTTCAACTCAATTAAGAAGTTCAAAAACCAAATAAAGTCGCACCTACCTTGTTCTCCTCACCCCATGTTATACAAATAGAGAACCTGTAATTTGCACATAAATCAGGACAATCAGAACCCATAAAAAAAAAACACACACACACACACACACACATTGACACACATTAAGAGTAAGAGACCTGACAATATGCACCACTGCTCAATCTAATGATACAAATGCACAGCTCCAAAACATGACAAAACTAATAAACCCACTGAAAATTTATTAAGCTACCAGGAAGATGACACCATAGAGTTTGCTAAACATAAACTTCACAATATTCAATTTAATGTAACATTAAAATCTTTTAGCATGGACCAGTTTTTATCAAGATGCAAAACATATTCTATGAATATAATATTTACTCAACTGGCAGAAGTTCAATGTCACTGCAATCCAGAAATCAGAAGAGAAGATCTCGAGCTTTAATTGGTGCAACAGTGGTCACTACTGGTTTACTTAAAACAAGACAGCTTTATTGATCATCCTGAGCTACTTGTTCAAATTCAGGTTTCTGCACCAAACTCAAAACTGCACAAAAAAGATTGTTACAAGAAAAGATCAATGGTTAGTATGAATGCTCCCACTCATCCAGGATGAAGACTAAGGCATACAATCCAGTATCATAATTCTCTTGCAAAATAGAAAAGAGTTTTCCCTTTCAACAAAGGCAAGGTCATGCAAAATCACTTTTGGGACTCGGGACTTATTTAGGAACAGGAAAAAAACAGTATTATCATAAATCTGTGATAACAGTTTAGTTACCAAGGCTCGAAAGGCGTAGCTTACAAATAAAGTGCTTTTAAAGCATTTGAAATACTAGATTATAAGAAATACTTGATTCCCTAAAAAAAGAAGTTTATTCATTTAAAATAGTTATACAACCAATAAAAGGTCAGTCATCAGTTCAGGGGTCAAAAAATTGTTTACACAAGTTTCCTCATTGATAATTTCCAACGTGAAAACTTAAAGTGTTGGGTAGAAACCTCAAAAATTGAGAAGATGAGTATCCCAAATGTGAAAATAACTTTTGGAAATAACCCAAACATATTCTTTGCAACACCCCGGTCCCATATTGAGAATATGAGTATCCCACATAAAGTGATTGGTTTAAAAAGACACTCATGGGTACCAAGTCCCACATTACTTACTAAGTGAATCTGTGCTTCATAAGTAATTTTAAGGAGGCTCCAAATTGACTAGTTCTTTTGAGGGTAATAGTACAAATGTGGCTAGCGTTTTTCCCTTAATCGTTACATTCTTAAATCCCAATATTATCTTCCAGGAATCCAAGTGTCGATGGCATGTTGAATATCCTATTTCAAATGCCACAATAGAGTATTATTCAATTGGCATGAGTTGATTTTGACAAAATAAGCTAAAACTAACCGAAAACAATTGAACAAAACAATCTAATCTCTACTCTTTCTCATTTTGAAAATTAATTGTTAAAAACTTCAATTTGAGAAATTGATTACATTAATGCAATCTTCTCTAATGATTTTTCAAGCAAATGAAAAATGCCACCAACTGAATCTTATTTATCATAGCAACTACATCTCAATCCCATGCTATTGTTAATGTCAGAAAATGTGCTCTTTAACACATTGCTATTACTATCATCATATACCATCCACAAAAACTACCACAAATTATGCAACTATTGCTACTACAACTACTATACCATTACTCACATCATAGTTCTTATACCAAAAACACCCTAACATCATTAGCATCTTTCCCCTTCATGAGGTTTCAGCATTGCCACTATCAACACTATAATGCTAACATTACCGCCATGTTGCTGCCTCTATGATATGTTATCACAATCACTTCCATAGAATAACAATCAATACCATTTACAAAGCCAACATAACAACCATTATTGATTATGGTGAAGGTAGCATTGAATGATGATTTTAATTTTTGAAAATAATTTTCCAAATACCTAACATCATTTCGCCTAAAAAAAATACAATGGTGGGGATGAATATACTTTTGTACTTGGCAAATCAATAGTACTATTGTCTGATACCAAGTAATTCCTCAGCAATAGATTTAGGAATAATGGATAATGGCAAGGCATTCCATACTCCAAACCAAGGTTCAAACACAACCTTCCTAGCAAAGCTAACAAAAGTACACGCACCATATATTTATTTCAAACTTACATGTTGGACAGAAAACGAGTCAAGCCATTTATGAATAGCTAAAGCCAACTCGAAAAAAGCATGTTTGTAAGCAATCAATCTCATTAAAAAAGCGTAAGACGCCCCTCGATACACTAGGAGTATGCAAGGAACCACCAAAGTAGAAAGAAAAAAGCGAGCGAGAAAGTCAACAAAAGTAAAAGATCAAGGGTGGACATAAGCCGTAGTCCAAAAGTGCAAAGTAAGGTAGAACGAGGAAAGAATTTCTTCCAAGGTGCTTTCCAAATCCTCAAAGCTCCTATTGTTTCTTTCCCTCCATAAGCATCAAAATAGGCAAATAAGCGCCATTTTCCAAACTGCAATGCTCCTTGGCCTTCCAAAGGACCAACAAGCAAGCAAGTCGATAACCTATCTGGACACCCAAGACATCCCAAAACGACTGAAGAGAGAACTCCACAAAGCAGAAGCCATATCGCAGTGAAGAAGGATATGATCCACGAACTTCCCAATCTTCTTACACATACAACATCTATTAATCACGATAACATGTCGTTTCCTAAAGATGTTCAGGGTAAGAATCTTGCCAAGAGCCGCGGTCCATACAAAGAAGGCAGCCCTTGAGGGAGCTTGAGTGCACCAAACGCTTTTCCAGGGAAAACGGCTACTTCCAAAGCAAGCTAAGGAGTAAAAGGACTTGACCTTGAATAAATATTTTTTGTCTTCACTGTCTCTACTCACTTTGACTAAGCGCAACACCTGGAAGAAAAAAACAAAAACATCCTCCTCCCAATTGTGAGCATCCCTAATGAAGCTCACGTTCCACTGGTTGGAGTCGCCCAAATGCTCCAAATTGTCCACAATAGCGGCTTCCTTAACATGAAAAATATCAAATAAAGCTGGAAAAGCTACTTTAAGAGCCGTATCCCCACACTACAAATCGTGCCAAAAACTGATCTTGGAGCCATCCCTACAACAACAAATCTAGTGAATCGAGAGAAAGAATCCCAACCTTTTCTGACGTTCTTCCACACCCCCACCCCAAAGGCACCAAGAGAGCACGACATGCCCCATAGGCTGCCGTATTTAGAATCCACCACAACTCTCCACCACGCATCTCTCTCAGACCCAAAATGCCATAGCCATTTGCCTAGCAGGGCGCGATTGAAAGCCCTCAAATTTCTAATCTCCAGCCCTCCCTCAAAGATCAGGGAGCAGACCTTGTCCCAGCTAACCAAATGATATTTAAATTCATCGCCTATCCCACCCCATAGAAAGTCTCTTTGTAGCTTCTAAATGCAATTGGCCACACGAGCAAAAATGGGAAAGAGAGACAAGAACTACGCTGGAATATTGGAGAGGGTACTCTTGATAAGGGTAATCCTACCACCTTTGGACAAATACAACCTTTTCCAACTAGGCAAGCGACGCTATATCTTAACCCCGATACCATCCTAGATAGACTTAGCCTTGTAACACGCCCCAAGCGGCATACCAAGGTACTTTAGGGGCAGAGAGAACGTTCTGCAGCCCAAGATGATAGCCAACTCAGCAACATTATCCACATTGCCAATAAGGACCAAGAGGGATTTGGCTAAATTGACCTTTAAGCTAGAGACAGCTTCGAAGCATATTAAGAGAACACGCAGGTAGCGAAGGTGGCTAGGGTTAACCTCACAGAAGATCAAGGTGTCATCCGCGAACAAGTTTATGATGTTGACCACGGGAAGCCTAGAACCCACAGAAAAGCCTGAGAGACGACCATTGTCAACAGTAACATAAAGCATTTTGCTCAAAGCCTCCATGACGACTACAAACAGGAGGGAAGACAAAGGATCGCCCTGTCTAAGCCCTCTAGAACTATTGAAGAAGCCAGACGGCGAACCATTAACCAAAATAGATAAGCGAAAAAATGCAGTGTGATATCCAAGAGATCCATTTTTTTTTTTCCGAAAACAGCATCTTTTCAGCATGTACAATAAGAACTTCCAGTTGATGTGGTCAAAAGCCTTCGTAATATCCAGGTTGCAAAGCACCTCAGGAATACCAGACTTGATACGGCTATGCAAACATTCGCTGGCTATGAGGACCGAGTCCAAAAACATGTTTACCTTGAACAAATGCATTTTGAGGCTTTGAGATAATCTTCTCCATAACACAACTCATTCTATTAGCAAAAACTTATCAATGATCTTATACCACTCACAAGACTAATAGGCCGAAAGTCCGCGAGATTAGTTGCCCCAGGAGTCTCGGGGATTAAGGCAATGAAGGAGGCATTGATGCTTTTCACAAATTTGCTATAAGCATGGAAATCAAAAAAGACCCCAAAGATATCAGATTTGATCACGTCCCAGCAGTCTTGGAAAAAAGCCAAGGGGAAGCCATCGGGACGTGGAACCTTATCTCTATTCATACCTTTCACCACCTCTAGGACCTCCCTTTCCTCAAAGGAAGCTCCAGCTGAGAGGCCTCCTCCGTAGCTAAAGAGTTGAAAGCAAGGCCATCCAACCTAGGCCTCCAGTTGTATTTCTTAACAAAAAGGGACTCAAAATTGAACAATATGTTCTATGATGGCCGGTTGATCTGAAGTGACTGAGCCATTAACAGACAAAGATTCTATGGAGTTTGTACTCTCAAGCTTGAGTTACAAACTTGTTACATAAACAAACCAATCTTCAATAGCTCAGCACGCTTAGGCTTAATAATATGCTTGTAAATAGTTCTATTTTACTCATAAGTGAGGATGTCAATATATACACGTGTTTTTTTTTTGGGGGGGGGGGGGGGGGGGGGGGATTATCAATATATATTTAGAGAGAGAGACAGAGAACTTCTCCTCATCCATTTGTTCCGCACCAATGTAGGATTCAATCATTATGTCTGAATGTGAAGAGTCCACATTTATATATTCTTCTACTTTATTGTCATATTAGTATTTGATGTAGGATTCATTTCAAATACTTCCCTAAGAGAGTTGATTAAATCCCACATCAGAAAGAAAAAAGATAGGCTGGTTAGGTTAGTCCCTTTCTATAGATGTAAATCCTTTCACAAAGCATGCTAATATTGACTTGAGGACCTACTATAGCAAAGCCTAATCATCAAGTGAATAATATTACTTTTATTGTAAGTGTGGACCACGGGCATTTAGTTTTAATTGGCTTAACATGAATTGAAGGAATATTTTTTTTTATGAGTAAGAGAAATTTCATTAAAAGCGCAAAGTACGGTCAAGTACACTGGGAGTATACAAGAACGACAACTAAGAAGAAGAGGAAAACAATACAAGAAAATCATAATAATTAATCACTATAGGGGCAAGGAACGCAACCGTCCAAGAATATAAAGAATGAAAGAAAAAAGAAATGAGCTCCTCAATGGTTCTTTCTTTGTCCTCAAACTATCTATCGTTGCGTTCCTTCCACAAGCACCATAAGAGGCAGCAAGGAACCATCTTTCACACAACCACACTCCGAGAGCGACCACCCATCCACCAACAAGCAAATAGATCTACCACCCAACGAGGCATAACCCAAGACAGACTAAAGCGACTAAAAATGGCATTCCAAAGAACGCAAGCGAACTCACAATGAAGGAGTAGATAATCCACAAACTCCCCATTCTTTTTACACATACAACATCTATCAATCACAATGACTTGCCTCTTTCTGAGATTGTCCAAAATAAGGATCTTCCTTAGAGCTGCCACCCAAGCGAAAAATGCCACTTTTAAAGGAACATTGGTCCGCCAAATACTTTTCCAAGGGAAATGAGCTGCCTCCTTGTAAGCAAGAATCTTATAGAAAGATTTAACATCAAACTTCCCTTTGCATGAAGGAGACCACCAAAACTTATCTTCCCCATCACGATCAAATCTGATAGAATACAATAAGGTGAAGAAGGAAGCCAAGACGTCCACCTCCCAATCGTGGGCCGCTCGAACAAACCTGACATCCCACTAAAAAGATCCGTTCTCCAGAATCAAATGGGCTGCAACAAGCAAATTCTTGTTGCAAGCAATGTCATACAAACCTAGGAAAGCTTCCTTAAGGGGCATCTCTCCGCACCACACATCATCCCAGAATCTGATCCTGGATCCATCTCCCAAAAACAAGTCTGGTATGGCTACTAAATAAACTCCACCCCTTCCTGATGTTCTTCCAAAGCCCTACTCCATGAGACCCAAGGGGGTCTAAGGAACACCAACCAACCCAAGTAGAACCGTACTTAGCATCCACAACTGATCTCCACAAAGCCTCTCTCATGCTCATAACGCCATAACCACTTCCCTAATAAAGCCTTATTAAAGGTCCTCAAATTTTGGATACCCAAACCACCTTCTGAAATAGAGGAACAAACTGTGGACCAGCTAACCAGATGATATTTGAAATCTTCACCTAGACCTCCCCACAAAAAATCTCGGTGAAGCTTCTCTATACGACTAGCAACACTAGAAGGAATGGGGAAGAGAGAAAGGAAATACGTGGGGAGATTCGATAAAGTACTCTTTATAAGGGTAACTCTACCACCCTTTGACAAATACATCCTCTGCCAACTACCCAGTCGTCATTCAGTTTTGCCCACTACATCATCCCAAATGAACTTAGCCTTGAAAGGGGCCCCCAATGGAAGACCGAGATACTTTAAAGGAAGAGAGGAAACTCTGCATCCCAAAATGCCAGCCAAATCATCCAAATTAACATCACTCACAGGAACCAATACTAACTTGGCCAAATTGATCTTTAAACCTGAAACAGCTTCAAAAAAACAAAAAAAAAAAAAAAAAAAAAAAAAAAAAAAAAAAAAACCAAGGAAACGGAGGTGATCAAGATTAACCCCGAAAAAGACTAAAGTATCATCCGCACCTATCAAGGGCACACAATTCTTCCAAAAGCCTTTTCTTGCGAAACTCTTGTTTGTTCCATCTCTTAAGATCATTCTTTAAGGCCTTAAGCTTTTGAGAGAAGATGAAGCTAGGAGAACCTTGGAAATGGTAAGACGTCCACCAAAGTCGCACCCTATCCACAAACCCTTCGGCCTTCAACCACATATTCTCAAACTTGAACGGTCTGGGACCCCAATGAATGCCTCCACAATCAAGAAGAATCGGGAAATGATCATAACACAATCTAGGAAGCCTTTTCTGTAAAGAACCTGGAAACCTGACTTCCCAATCAGGGGATACAAGAAACCTATCTAGACGAGACCAAGTTGGGTTCTATTGATTATTAGACCATGTAAACGACCCTCCAGCCAGAGGGAGATCCATAAGACCCTACTCAAAAATAAAGTCCAAAAACTCCAACATGGCAGTGTTTAAGTGAACATCACTCGATCTTTCGGCAGGAAAACAAATGAAGTTAAAGTCTCCCCCAATACACCAAGGCAGCACCCACCAAGAAGAGAGGCCAGCCAACTCATCCCATAGAGAACTTCTAATAGCATCCATGTTAGGACCGTAGACCCCAGCAAAAGCCCAAGAAAAGTCATCTTCAACACTTCTAAAAGAGCAGGCAAGAACAAACTCACCCACGAACACATCAATCTTCTCAACAATTCTTTTGTCCCACATAAGCAACATACCACCAGAGGCACCACAAGAGGCTAGGTAACACCAGTCCGCAAAGGGACAGCTCCAAAGATTTCTCACTAGGATGTCAGAAATAAACTCCAGTTTAGTTTATTGCAAACAAATAATACCTACCTTCCATTGCCTCAAAAAATTTCTAACTCTTAACCGTTTCTCACCCTCGTTTAACCCTGAAGGAATATTATTCTGCAGTGGACGAAAAAAGTTCCAATTTAGCAATTTTTTTCATCTTCGTCAGCTCGAGAAGCACACACCAAATCCAACTTGAGCTAAGTTTTTAGGGCACAAGATGAGTCAAGTCAAGCTTGAGCATATTTTTGAACAATCTGAGCTCAAGCACTGTTAGTTGAATTCAAACTAGAGCCCAAGATTAACCTCTTTTTTTTTTATAAGTAAGTAAGTTTATTAAAAAGCGTAAGGCGCCCCTAAGTACACCGGGGGTATACACGAGCAGCCAAAGCTAGCACAAAAAAAGAAAAAACCCAAAAAACCCCCAAGAGGACGAAGCCCGAATCCCACCAAAAACCCCAAAAGGAAAACCCTAGAACCCGAAAAAAAAAAACCCAAAACAACCCACAAAAGAAACCTAGAGACAACCCAAAGGCCCTCTGATTAACCTCTTATACATGAGCATAAGCCAAACCCAAACTCTACTAAATAGGTAACAAACCAAACTTAAGCTCTTATTGTCAATTTACACGCGCATCTGATGGGACCTGAACCCATGACCTCACCCTCCACTTTGCTACAACGGGAAGAAGTACCATTTGAGCTAAAGATCCTTGGCATTTGCAACATAGAAAGCCTCTTTCTTTTAACAACTTTCTTGGAGTAGATTTCTTATATAAAGATATATATTATGACATAATTGTTATCACTACTACATCTTTTGACAGGAGCCCATGTCTTCTCCCAAGATCCTTGACATAAGTGTTATCACTACATCTTTACCAATCCAGTGACTATTAGGCAACCAAAATATTGACTTATATTAACGTCCCTATTAGAAAGAGGAAAATTAACTTTTATTGCACGCTTTATTATTCCAAGTATGCACAATATTACATATTGCGTAATCTAAGGTAGTTTGCTCTTATACAACAAAAAGGTTGACCAATAGGTGTAAAGAGATCATATAAAAATTGTGGGGCAGTTGCTCCATAGGGCAAAAAGCAACTAGCACCAAATTGTAGATGAATCCTAGCACCAAGGTGGCAAACAAAGTGTAACCATACTTCAGGAACTACTAAAAAGAGCTTTAAAAAGTTGAAACCAACATCTAACATTACAAGGAGAATGTCTTACATTACCAGTCTCCAACGCTAGTCCCCCCACACTATAGTATTGCCATAGAAAGGGAAGTGTGGCAGACAAAACCAATGGGGTACAAAGACCTGAATAGATCATAACTAAAAGGTCAACAATTCTAGGCCATGTTTGTTCAATGTCTTGAAAACTGTTTTCTTTTTTTTGATGCGACAGAAAATTGAGAAACGTCTTTTGCGTGGGATCCACATTTGAAAAGCATTTTTTGTGAAGTCCACAAAAGATAATTGTTTGGTATACTCTATGAAAAGTGTTTTATGTTTTCAATTGGAAAAATAAAATAAAATAAAAAAACTGACATTTTATTCATGAAAAATAAATGTTCAAAAAAGATATCGAGGAGGCCAAGTATGAGAGACTTTCCATCCGCTTTACCCGTCTGCGCCTCGATGTCGACTCATCACATCCTGGGGTTGGGGGTGGCCACCTCTGCCCCGTTGGGATGGCCGCATGGCCAACTTAGTCTCGTTAGCGTGGTCGTGAGGTCACCCCCCTCCTCTTTTGGGGGTGGTCATGAAGCCACCACTCTAGTTTTTATTTCTTACTATTTTTGAAGTAGTAAGCCAGCATTTACCTCTACAAAAATAAGCACATGTTTTCTCAAAATATTCTTGCAAGGTGAGAAAAGTTTTTTTAAAAGTTTGTTGTGCTTTTTGTTATTTTTTTAAAAATGTTGTGTGTTTTAAAAAGTGAATCATTTGTTCATTTTTTTTTTTTTTTTTGTGCTTGAGTGTGCCCTATCGTTTTTTTTAAAAAAAATTGATTACTTATTAGAATAAATATTTTGAGAAAAGTGTGTTTTTGTTTTTGAAAACAGAAGTGTTTTCAAAAACTTAAACAAACATAGCCCTATCTTTTGGACAACTAAGGGTTTTTAAGTACTAAAAGGAATACTTGATCGTAATAAGGAATAACGTCACAAGACTCACAACCCATTGAATTGCTAGTCACATCTATGATGTACTCCAAAAGGACCAATCGCCATTGAAGCTCTCTAGTACCACTTATACAACCCAATTTCACCGAACCAATTATACAACTAATGTGAGACTTAGCATACACTTATGCAACACGTTCACAGCCCCCACCCAACCAATGAGAGACTTAACATAATACCTTCGTAATTTGAGATATTATAAGCTTCCCACTCAAATTCCTGTTGTTCCTGTTAGGACCTGTGTAGTGCGACAATGGAACAAAGTCACGAGGCATTACTAACATGGCTCCAATACCATTTTCTCACAACCCAACACGACACTAATCACTTATGAGCTATATCCAAAATAACTAGTCACTACATAAGCCCTTTGGAATTACTTAGTCCCACCTAATACACAAATTAATTTGAAACTTAGTGTATGCTCATACAACACCTTCACACTCCGTCTATCCAATATAGGACTTAACACAATGCATCCACAATCCAGTGTATTGCAATCTTGCCACTCAAATCCTTGACGTCCTTGTCAAGGCCTCAATGGCATTACTAAGCTGATGCTAATACTATTTTGTCGCATAGAAAATGCTAACCATATCTATATAAACCCCAAAAGGGCAAGTCACTAATCGATCTCTTTGAAATCACATCTATAACCCAATTCACACTTCAAAATAAATAAATAAATAAATAAATAAATTCCACCTAGTACATAACCAATGTAGGACTTAGCACGTGCTCACACAATACCTTCACAATCTAAGGTATCACAAAGAGAGAAAGGAGCGGGGAGAGCAATAACGTGTTGTTCATTAAAACTTGCTCCATTTAAACAGAAATATCAATAACAACCATAACACCATCAACAATGACACTTTCAATTGTTGAAACTATTAAACACATAGTTATTGGATTCCCCAACCGCCTATGAAAGTTGACCTCGGTCGAGGCATGTTCGAGTTATGGTTCTCTACATTCAGCAATCCCAATTTTAAAGAATAAACAACTGATTTGATTTTGATTAAGAATAAAAGAGAATGATTTGATTTGATCTCATACCTCAATAAAAATACTATCTGATCTTAATAGTTTTGAACAAATAAAATAGTAGATTAGATCTCGCACCCAAAATAAAAGATCTGATCTACTTATTAATATTTTCTGATGATGACAGTTTTAATCATCTTTGTGTTTATATATTCTACCAAAGCAAAAACCCACATAAAAACAGATATAGTCATATAGACATAGATGAGTTTTAATCATCTTTGTGTTTATTTATTCTACCAAAGCAAAAACCCACATAAAAACAGATATAGTCATATAGACATACATGTATCATCACAAAACAACCCAAATTGGCAAACTCTACCTCCCCACACCCCTTACATCACCTAAATTAAAACAAAGGGACAAGATAAAAATTGCAAGGAGTACAGTACTACAATCACGAGGATAGCAGCATGTTACACAGGCGTATAAATTATCAATTACTACCACAGAAAATTGTCCCACGGCTGTGCAACTGTGTTAACACCTAATCAAGTAAATGTAAATACCTACAAAATGATGCAACTAATCAAATCAATTATCTGATGTGTTCAATTAAAACATCTGGAAGTACAAAAAAGTGTGGCATTCTCATTATTTTATGCAGTTTTTCATGATAAATTTAAGTGAAAGAACCATGAAATATTCGTACGGAACTCAATAGTCAAAATTATGATGATTCGCCGGGAATAACAGCCATAAAATATCACAATAGCCCAATTCTTACAGAATGCCAGTCTATTAACTTAATAACTAGGACCAAAACGCAAATCCCCTGACGTTCACAACTCACTAAAAAAGAATACAATGCATTCATTGAGGTAAAGTTCAAATTTAAGTTAAAACCATAAAAAGAATGACCCGGCAAGTTAAAAGCTGACTGTACCCTCCACCATATATAAACCCGCAAAAGAAGATATCAAAAATAAAGAGAGAAACAGTCGTAAATTCTCACCTGATGGCTGAAGAGTGACGACAGATCTGCTTCCAAACAAAATCTGCTTCTGATCTTCCAATTAATATCTGAAAATACTAAAAACGAAATAAATAAGCGTAGTACTCTCAAGGAAAATGTGTCACTAAGTTTTGCAGCACAGTCCTGGAACATGTTTCGTGCTCCGTTTGGCAGCTAAAAATGCAAAGAATAGAAAGAAAATAGGGCTATCAACGTGCCTGTGATAAAATTCGTTGGTTTTATTTGCCGTTTTTCTCCAATGGTTTCTCGGCAGCCAAACGGATCCTAAAAAGAAACCGTCTAAAGGTCATGATGCTCCCGCGAAAATACGCTGCAATGTAGAAACGCGAAAAGTTATAGCAAAATTGAGATCTGGTAAAACCTTCAAGAAAAAAAAGTACGACATGCGAACCCTCGGTAAGCGAAAATATACGCAGGAAAGAGAAGGGATGCAAACCTAGGTCAAGAAAATCGCAATCTCAGGCCGAAATATAGGAGTAGCTGAGAGAGAAAAAAGGACACGAAACGCGGAATGGGAATAGTGTATCCACTTCATGAGAAAGTCAATGAAATTATAGCAGAGAAAGTGAGCGAAGGAGAAGGAGAAAGGGACATGAAAAGTATCTGCAGAGTAAGAGATGAGAGCGATTCCAATAACTAAAGGAATTTAAATGGCGGGGGATGCCCCCACTAGATCTAACACTTCTTTTTCGTTTTCTTTTCTCTTTTTTACTTTGATACCTCTTTTTTTTTAAATTCAAGGGGGTTCTTATTGTCCTAGAATGCGTTTTTTTTTTATGTTTGGGGAGTAGGGACAGCTGATGCTTCATCATAGCAAACAGGTTATTTAAAAGTTTAATTGATTTGATTTAGAGTCGGCTTCATAAGCCTCGAGCGAATAACCGTGGACGTATTAAAAGTGCTCCATTTTTTGTTTTCTTTTTATGTTTTAAGTAATTTAAGTCGTTGAACAAAAAACGAGAAACATTACATGACAACTTTACCCCATTCCACATAATATGATGAAGAGTTGTTTCATTTTTTTTTTATAACTTTAGGAAGTGATTAAAAGATTACATAATATTCAATGAATTTCACTTCATTATAACTACATACTTTTATGGAATATAAGGTTGATTTCAATCTCTTATTTTTATTTTTAAAATTAGTACATTCATGTTCTCGTAAAAGAATAAAATGCATCATTTGGTTAATAAAACACACATAAACTACAATTAAAAACAAAATTGGGACCGCACTAAGTCTGTGAGTTATCCAACACCCTTAAATCACAAATTAATTTTTGTTAATGTCTTATGTTATGTCAATAATATAAAATTATCCATAAATCATATATAAAATTATTTGAATTAGATGTCAACTGATTTTATTTTATTTTTGTTAAAATTGAAAAGCACAATATTCCTAATTTTGTTACATTCCCGCAAACTTTAATTTTTAACATCGATAATGAACACTTTAAGAGTAAAAGACTTGGGATTAAATTAAGGACGAAAATTTACTAAAAAACTGAAAATGTGTCCTTAAATAAATATAAGGCACAGATTTTGGGTGAAAGCTGACTAGTCCTCTTTTTACGCATATCATTCTTAATCAACAGCTTCAGCACAGTCACGTCAAATGGCCAAGCAGCTCTTTCTTGAGCCGCGGCTATCCCTGCGCCGACTTGAAATTTTTGGCCGACTACGATAAGGAGAAAAATCTGGGCAACTCTGCCGGGGCACGTGTCCACGACGTCAACAGTGACGTAAAATCACCTAAAAGCACTCAAAAATTATGCTTTATAAAGGTGGCTCATTTAACAAATGCAACCTTGACACGTAGTCGATGTTCTAACCCCGCAGTTTTTGTTGTAGGCTCTTTTTTCGATTTGTATCCAGAGACATCACGTAAAGAAAGTTCTGAGCTAAAGAATAATATAAAGAAACTATAAACATTGGATAGAGTGCAAAAGTTGGGTGTCCGTCCAATGCAGCGTGTCGAACATTTGGACTTTGGGTCCTTAATGTACCGATTTCTGTACGTCTAATAATTCTTACACTAAAATAATATAACGAGCGAAGACATTTGTTCTTCGCTCTGACCCCTGTACCCAAGATATTTTCTAAAGCAAAACGCTTAAACTCAGACACAAGATTTTTTACCTATATTTTTGCTTTACAACAAGCTTTCAAAATTTTAAGTTAGTGAAGTAAAACGAATAATCTACCAATAAAATCAAAGTATAGAATTGATTTTTTTTCCTTTCTCTTATCCTTTCATTTTTTTTAAATCACCTTTAGAACTGTAGCTCACATAGGTCCTACGAATCTAATAGTAATTTTCAAAAGAAAGAGAATGGAAAAATGATAAAAGATGTATAGCACATCTAGAAGATAATGCTCGGAAGAAGATTATAGTAAACATCATTAGCATCTTTCCCCTATGAGGTTTCAACATTGCCACTATAAACACTAACATTACCACCATGTTGCTGCCTATATGATATGTTGTCACAATCACTTCCATAGAATAGCAATCAATACCATTTACAAAGCCAACATCACAACCATTATTGATAATGATAAAGGTAGCATTGAATGATGACTTTTAATTTTTCAAATGCCTAACATCATTTCGCCTATTAAATACAATAGTTAGGATGAATATACTTTTGTGATTAGCAAACCAATAGTACTATTGTCTGATACCATTTTAATTAATCAGCACTATATTGGAGTAATGAATAATAGCAATGCATTCCATACTCTAAAACAAAGTTCAAACACAACCTTGCTAGCAAAGCTAACAAAAGTACAAGCACCAAATATTTATTTAAAACTTACATGTAGGACTGTAATCGAGTCGAGCCATTTATGAATAACTCAAACCTTGGCATGAAAAAGCACGTTTGTATTCATTTATGAAGGTTAATGAACAAACTCAAGCCTGATTTTCAAACTTGTTCCATAAAAGAGCTAATAATGAAGGATTAAACTAAAATTCGATATAACATAGGAATACCCACCATATGCAACATAGAAAGCCCCTTTCCTTTAGCAACTTTCTTGAACTAGATTTCTTATATAAGGAAGTTATATTATGAAATAATCGTTTCAATACATCCTTTGACTAGTGCCCATGTCTTCTCCCAAGGGCGTAAGAATGTATTTAAAACTTAGCATCTCTGTATCTTGTACGTATATACATTCTACTATGGCTTCAACAATCTAGTCACCATCAGGCAACCAAAATATTGACTTATATTAACGACCCTAATAGAACGAGGGAAATGAACTTCTATTGCACACATTATTATTTCAAGTATGCAGAATATTACATAATAGCATAGTCTTGAGGCAGTTTGCTCTTCTACAACAAAAAAGTTGACAAATAGGAGCAAAGAGATCACATAAAAGTAGTGGATATGGTTCTTCCATGGGGACACCAAATCGTAGACAAATCCTAGCTCCAAGGTGGCAAACAAAGTGTAACCATACTTCATAAACTACAAAAAAGAGCTTCAAAAAGCTGAAAACAACATATGACGTTACAAGGAGAATGTCTTACATTACCAGTCTCTAGTATTAGTCCCCCCTACACTACAGTACAGATATAGAAAAAGGGAAGTGAGACAGACAAAGCCAATGGGGGTGCAAAGACCTGAAAAGATCGTAACCAAAAGATGAGGTCAACAAGTTTGAGTATGTCTGTTAACAGTTTTGAAAACTGCTTTTTGTTTTTGGATTTGAAAATTGTTTTGATCTGACAAAAGGTTGAGAAGTGTTTATTGGTGATGTCTACATTTGAAAAGTAATTTTTGTGAGTCCATAGACAAAAAACTTGAACATGTTTATTTTGGGAAAACAAGTATGGAGCCTGACCTCTTATTTATATTATAAAAAAATTTAAAATAACAATAATAATAATAATTTATAAAAAATAAAAAAATAAAAAAAGAAGAAAGAAGAAGAAGAAGAAGAGGAGGAGAGAAAAGGCCGCGCGACCACCCTAAAGGAGAAGTGGTGGCCATGTGGCCATCCTCAATAGAAGAGAAGGAATGGCCACGTAGTATGTAACCACCTCTACCCCGTAGGTGTGGCCGCGCAGCCACCTCTGTTCTATTGGGGTGGCCGTGCGACCACTCTATTTTTTTATTATTATTTTTAAAATTAATAAATCAACCTGCACCTCTAAAGGAAAAATAAATGATAAGTAATCAAATTTCATTAAAAAAAAAGGAGGGGGGGGGAGGGGGAAAGAAAAGAAGAAAGAGGCTTTAATTCTACTACCATACTCTCACGGTCTTCAAAACTTTAATCATTTTTTTCTTTCCAAATACACCACATTAAGCAAGACATAATCATCTTACACGCTACTACACTTCGATGATACCAAATTGAACTCTCCAACAAATAAAGAGATTCACCACTCATCAAGGCATTAACCACCCTATCCCAAAAAGACCGAAAATAGAGTTCCATAAGGCATTGGCTATATATCAATGAAGCAAAAGATGATCAACGGTTTCTCTACTCTTCTTAAGCATACATAGTAAGGATCTTCCCTAAAGCAGTCATCCGAGCAAAAAAAAAAAAACGGCTCTCAAGGGAGTCTTATTCCACCAAATACCCTACCAAATAAAATAAGTTATTCTTTTTTATAAGTTTAAAAAAAATATATAATAATAATAATAATTTAAAAAAAGGTAAGCCGCCCCTACGTACATAGGAACAACCAAACTAGCCTCAAAAAAGAAATCCAACAAACCCGCTAGACCCTAAAACCCAAGACCCACATGAGGCACTCAACACTATATCATGTGAGCTTGCCTTTCCAATGCCGAGAGGATGCGCTTGCATCGCCGTAGTTAATGGAGCTTTTCAAATTCAATATCTCCCTTATACCTTTGGTCTTTTGGTGCACTACCATTGTTTCCCGATAAAACTCCTCTTCAATGGCATCTAGGATTGCCAAGGACGGATCCTCGCCCTCATCACCATCCATTACCCAATCAAAGGGCATGTCGATATGTAACACACCTAAAGGGTAAGGGAATTCTCCATCCTCCCCATTTCAAATCTCGTTGTCCTAATCCCATACTACGATCTCTCCATCCGAGCCAAAGCCTACCAGCCACTTTTGAGACTGAATCAAACCATTAATCCCTAGAATACTCACCCTTTTCATCGTTAGGAGTGCCGCAACCACCCAAAACAGATGGGACCCCTTCCACCCCAACTTCCTTAGCAACAAGAGTCAATGACAATGCAACCAACACTCTAGGCGAGAGAAGGGGATGCACTAACAAACTATGACTGAGAAACCCCCTCCGAAGGAAAATAAGTATTATCATAGGTAAGTAAGACATTATAGAACGACCTGACCTTAAACAACCATCTCTAGAAATGAGGCCCAACAAAGCTTGTTTTCTTCGCCCTGTCTTGGTCTGATGAAATGCAATAGATTGAAGAACGAAGTAAAAAAAATTCACCTCCCAATCATGTGCTGCTGTGATAAATTAACATTTCACTGATGAGAGTCATTGGAAAGTTGTAATGATTTGTCACGGAAGCATCCTAAAAGTGAGTAATACTAAACAACTTCGGAAATGCTACCTTAAGAGTTTGATCCCCACACCACACATCATGCCAAAATCTTATTTTAGAACCGTCACCCCACCTCAAATCTAGTAAATTTAGAAAACTCCCCCAAACCCCTCCTAATACTTTTCCAAAAACCAACCCCATACAACCCATTAACATCATTAGAACACCACCCACCTCACAAACTGCCATATTTAATGTCCACAACCACTTTCCACAAAGTCTCTCTCACAAGCGTAGCACTATAACCATTTTCCCAAAAAGAGCTTGGTTGAACAAAAGTAAATTCCAGACCCCTAAGCCCCTCTCAGAAATTGGAGAACAAACCTTAGATAACCTTATTAGGTGAAATTTAAACTCTCCACCAATACAGCCCACAAGAAATCCTGTTATGATTTCTCTACACGATTGGCAACACCAGTAGGGAGGAGGAAAGAGACATGAAATAAGTAGGCAAATTAGACAAGGTGCTCTTAATCAATGTAATCCCATCACCCTTAGACAAGTACAACTGATTCCTACTAGCCAAATGACACTCTTATCTTCTCAATAATGCCATCCAAATAAATTTTGACCTTAAGAGAATGTCCAAATAGAAGACCTAGATATTTCATAGGCAAAGAGAAAACTCTACAACCAAAAATACAGGCCAAACCTTCTACATCATCAACATTGCCAAGGACCAATTTTGTTTAGCCAAATTAATCTTCAAACCTAAGACAGCTTCCCAAATCTACATACATAGCACACCCGATCTCCCACACTATAGAACCTTCTACATCATCGACATTTCCAACCAAGACCGATTTTGTTTGGCCAAATTAATCTTCAAACCTCAGACAGCTTCGGAACATATGAATAAACAACACAAATAACGCAAGTGATCTGGGTTTGCCTCAAATAATATCAAAGCGTCATCCACAAACAGAAGATGAGAGATGTTAAGCCCATCAACATTCCTGGATTCTACACAAAAACCTAATAAAAACCCCTCATTCAATCTAGGATCTCTTACTTGAGGCCTCCATAACAATGACAAACAGCAAAGAAGACAAAGGGTCCCCATGTTTTATGCCACGAGAGCAATTAAAGCATCTCATGCGAGTGTCATTCACCAATACAGAAAAACGCATCGAAGAAATATGATGAGCTATCCAATTATGTCATTTTTTTCCTAAAACCTCGCCTCCTTAGCATATGCAAAAAAAAAAAAAAAACAATTAACAGTATCATAAGCCCTTTATATACCCAATTTACATAGCACACCTTGCTCCCCAAATCTAATTCTGTTGTCGAGGCATTTATTAGCAATGAGAACAGAATCTAGAATATGCCCTCCCCTAATGAATGCATTCTGAAACTTGGAAATAATATTCTCCAAAACCATTTTCAACCTATTAGCTAGAACTTTGGGAACAATTTTGTAAAATCCACTCACAAGACTAATACGTTGAAAATCTTTAATATTAATACACCTTGATTCTTTGGATAAGTGCAATGAAAGTTGCATTAAGACTTCTTTCAAACTTGCCTCTAGCATGGAAGTCATAGAAAACATTTATTATATTTTATTTTAAAGCATCCCAACAAGCTTACAAAAATGCCCTAGAATAACTGTCAAGGCCCGGGGTTATCATTGTTCAAAGCTTTAACCACCTCAAAAACCTCACATTCCTCAAACGCTCTCTCGCTCTCTAACCAGTTAGCTTCAACCTCACCAATGGAGTCAAAAGAAAGGTCATCCAATTTAGGCCACCAACTAAACTGCACAATATACAAACTACTATAGAACTATACAATGTGTTACTTGATTTCAAAGTGATTGAAAGACATTGTACCATTACCAATCAAAGATTCAATGGAGTTATTTCTTCTATTCAAGTTGGCCACTCGGTTCAAAAACTTCTTGCACTTTCTCTCAACCACAACGCTCTCGATTATTGCCTCCATATGAGTAGTCCTCTCCAGTTCACTAATAGCTTTCCTCATTTTCTCCTAATCACATAAAGCTTCCTCTCCTTCAATAACCCCTCTACAAAAATAAGCACATGTTTACTCAAAATATTCTATAAGAATCTGATATTCTCTTAAAAGTTTATTATGTTTTGTTTTTCGAAAAGTCTTGTGTTTTGTATTTTGAAAAGTTAGTCATTTGTTATATGTTTAGGAAAACGTGTTTGTGTTTTTGAAAACAAGAAAAAAATAAGTGTTTTCAAAAACATTAACAGACATAGCCATGTCTTTTCTTTTTTCTTTTTATAAGTAATTGCAATTTTATTAGAAAAAACAGCGTAAGGCACACCTAGTATACACGGAGTATACAAGAAGCAATAGCTTCACCACCGACCCAACAAGGAACAACCCACAAAAGGACCCAACCCTAAGCCCCTAATGCTCACAATAACATAGCCATGTCTTTTAAACAACTAAGGGATTTAAAGTACTAAAAGGAATACTTGACTGCAATGAAGAAATATGTCACAACCATAGAATTGCTGGTCATGTCTGTGCCATACTCCCAAAATGATCAGTCACTATTGAAGCTCTCTGGTATCACTTATATAACCCAAATTTCACTTAGGGCTGGACACACCCCACTCAAGCCAGAGCATACCTAAGCCACCAGGAAGGTTCCCGACTGGACTCGGCTCAGGTTTAGTATCCATTTTTGAAATTTTGCCTGAATCAACAGAATTTGATAATCGTTTAAAAAAAATGTGATATATATATATATACACAAACTTTTTGAAAACCCTAACCTTCTTCAAGCCTTTCACTTTGCACTAAATCCCAAATCCAGGGTTGGGTATAACTCTAACCCCCACTTCTCTCTTTGTTGTTGCCGCCCCTTGCTGTCGGCTACCAATCCAGTGATCTCTTTACTGCCACCCCGTTGCGTCTATCTACTACTTCCAAAATGCGTCGAGGATCCATGGTCATCAACGAAGACTCTATATGTCACCTCTCTCGCAAACCCCGCATGCAATCACACCTCTGTAAACCTGTCGAAAATCTCGATCAAATGTAAACCCATTGAACAAAGGAGGTTCTCGATGTACAAGGGGAGGAAGAAGAATGTGCATTTGAGGGCAGAGAGTAGGGTGGACAGGGCGGTGTGGGTGGAGGTGCCAAGGGCGATGAAGATGTTCTTGTGAGTGTCGAATTCAAACTCCGACGGCAAACCCAATTCCGAGCCAACCTGAGAATTTCGACACCGCGCAATAAACACCAAATACTGCTCGGGTCAGTAAAGGGTTTTTCGTTTCTAACCCCCTTGGGTCGAAATTCAAAAAGCATAGATTTCCACGCCAAAAGGCTTGGTAACCAGGTCTAGTTTCACTAAACCAAGTATACGACAAATGTGAGACTCCACATACGCTTATGCAACACTTTCACAATTCTCACCCAACCAATGTGATACTTAACATAATACCTTTACAATCTGGGATATTATAATCTTTTTTTTTTTATTAGTAATGTAATTTATTAAAAAGCGTAAGGCTTCCCTAAGTATACAGGTAATATACACAAGAAGCTCCAAACGAGCAGAAGAAACCCAAACACAGCAACACCCACAAATCCCACACTCGACAAGCCCTCAAACCCAAAACCCACAAAACAACAAAGCCCAAACCCACCCCCCCCCCCCCCCAACTAGGCACAAAACGCTTGAAAGCGTGAATCTTACCTTTCCCCCGCCAAGAGGATGATCCCCTAGCATCATAGTTGATGGAGCATTCTAAGTTTAGAAGCTCCCTTCTACCTTTTACCTTTCGAGGGGTAACCTCTAAGGTGACATCGATCCCCTCACACAGATGCCCCATCAAAGCCCAGTCCAAACGGGTGATAGGGGAGAAATCACCCAAAGAGTAAGAAAAACCTGTCTTCCCCACCCCAGAAATCTTTGTCCACCTCTTCTCTATCCACCCATCCCGAAGATGGATCCAATCCAATCCAATCAGCTACTTTTGGGACTGGACCAAGCCTGTCACCGCACCAGAAGAGAGGCGGGGCTCAAAACGCCGACATTGCCTCGGCGATTAAGTTATCGTCCATATTCAAAAAATTTGTTATCCCTCCTCTTGCTATTATGGAACTTCACAGGTTTGGAGGTCAACATAGACAGGGACCCTAAATCAATAGCCCGAAGCCCTTCAACCATGACACTCGACTAATCCTCTGGCCTACGAAGCCCTCCCGGAGCCAACCTAGAATGTGGTTGCAGGGGCCATACCTGAAGCTTCCTTGCAGCGGGGACAGAGGATTGAGAAAGCCACGCCGCAAAAGACTCTTCACCGGTTTAGGTTTCCCTCCATCACTGGGCCAATCCACCACAGCAAAAGATGCCAAAATCTTAGATTCCGACATAATCTCAAGGAATGTCGACAACGAGCTTGCAGTCCAGGGAACATTGGCGACACCAAAACTCGTTGGGACAAACCCAAAAGAGACCCGCGCCGAAATCTTTGGGACTAGACCAACCGGAGGAGCCTTCGTCTTCTCCTCCATCAAAGTCTCTGACATCCTCGAGACCAGACCAACCGTCAATGGAACCTCTGGCATATCCTTCATCAAAGTCTCTGACGCCTCTAGAACCAGGTCAAACTTGGACTTAATTATGGAATTGGGCTTAAGAGGCCCTTTGGAATAAAATTGGAGCTTGGACTTGCGAATGGGATAAGGTTTGGGCTTGTGTGCTCGCCTAAAGGCCCATGGACCCGTCTTGCGCCTAACGAGCTTACGACCCATCCCAAGCTTCACCAGCCCAACCAAAAGCAAAGCCATCACCCAGTCTAAATCCCCTAGCACCTTCTTGAAGCTACCCTTCCACGCCCAAAGGAGAGAAAACAGATCCTCCTTTTTTCTCTACACAGCCCTACCCTAATTGGCAGCATCACATGATGAAACGTCTGCAGCATGATCAATCTCATCTCCATCAACTGCACCACCACATGAATTTGAAACAACTTTGTTATACTCAAGGGATAATCCAGTGTCTTCGAAGGTTCCTCCTCCACAAATGGTTCAAGAAACACCCCCAGCCTAGGACCAAGATTCTTCTCATTCATCTTCTTGTCCATAGCAGAGTCACTAGAATAAGGAAGCCCTCTCATGGCCTCAAAGAAGGCCATTTAGCTCCTCAAAGAATCTAGTCCATCACCGTCCTTCATGACCTTCTGGCAACAAAATAAACCCTCCCCGACACCCCCACAGCTTGAGCCGCCACCTCCAAAAAGCATTCAGCCCTATTGCCACCCCTCTGAACGGTGATGAAATTTGAAGCCATCTGGGTGGTTTTGACAAACTCCTCGACTCTAGTACTCCGTAGCACCTCTTCTAACGTCACGATCAACCAAACGACACATCAAGGGCCCAAGGATACAACTTCAGCATAGCCTTTTCTCCTTACATCTAGCCAGAGCTCTGACTTACCTTTTTCCACCAAAAAAGAGAATGATTTGGCCTCCACGAAGAAGCGCTCTCCATATCCAACCTCACGCGGCCACCCCAGAAGAATATCGCATCATCATCAGAGAGGAGAAGCAAACAAACGCAAACCCCAAGCAACCAGACAGAAAATCGCTAACAAACTCCGGCTAAAGAAGCAAAACAACCTTCCCGATCTAAACTAGAGCGGCCTGTAAACGCGCCAACGCGACAGAATCTCATACTCCGAAGCCGGCCAAGCTCTGATATGTCAGAACGTAGCAAAGCCCTAGCATGACGCGCATGCACACGAAACCACTAGAGAGAGAGAGAGAGAGAGAGAGAGAGAGAGAGAGAGAGAGATTTTTCCTCAAAGAGAGAAAACTCATAAGAAACAATACTATAACATACAAAACCCAAATATCAAATATACATTATAATCTTCCCACTCAAATTCTTAATGTTCCAGTTAGGACCTACGTTGAGTAACAGTGGAACAAAGTCACGTGGCATTACTAACCTCACTTTGGTATTATTTTGTCACAACCCAACAACACAGTAATCACTTATGAGCTATATCCAAAATAACTAGTCAATACAAAAGCTCTTTGGTGTTACTTAGTCCCACTTAGTACACAAACCAATTTGGAACTTAGCGTATGCTCATGCAACACCTTAAAAATTCGTCTATCCAATATAAGATTTCACACACAATCAAAAATCTGGTGTATCACAATCGTACCACTCAAATTCTTAACATCCTTGTCAAAGACCTAAATGGCATTACAAACTTAACGCTGATACTATTATGTCACAACCCAGAAAAATGCTAACCATATCTATACTATACCCCAAAAGGATAGATCACTACCGGATCTCTGAAATCACCTATATAACCATATTCCACTTAGTACATAACCAATGTAGGACTTAGCAGATGCTTGCACAATACCTTCACAACCCAAGGTATCAAAGAGAGAGGTGGGGGAGAGAGTGATTACTTGCTGTTCATTACAACTTGTTCCATTTAGACAAAAGTATCAATAACAACCATAACACCAACAACAATGCCACCTTAAATTGTTGAAACTATAAAACACAGTTATTGGATTCCCCAACCCCCTAGGGAACTGAGTTCAAGACTGTTGACCTCAGTCGTGGTATGTTCGTGTTTCAGCTCTCTACATTCAGCAATCCCAATTTTAAAGAATAAACACTGATTTGATTGATTAAAGAATAAAAAATAATGATTTGATCTATTTTTAGTTTTCAAAAAACTAGAATATTTGATTTGGTCTCATACCTAAATAAAAATATTATCTGATCTTTAATACTTTTGATAAAATAAAATAATTGAATACTAGATCTCATACTCAAAATAAAAGATCTGACCTACTTTTTAATATTTTCTGTCGATGTTATCTTTTAATCTTCTCTATGTTTATATATTCGACAAAAGTAAAAATCCACATAAAAATATATATAGACGTATGTATAGTCACAAAACATCCCAAATTGGCAAACCAGCGAAGCCTACCCCAACTGAACCGTGTAGTGGGCACAAGAGCCACCGCATTCCCATACCCATACCACACTCCAAGCAACCTAGAAACATACAATTAAAAAATAAATAAATAACTTCCCCACGCCCCTACCTCACCTAAACTAAAACATAGAGACAAGATAAAGATTGCAGGGAGTACTACAATCATGAGAACAACGGAAAAGGCATGTCATACAGGAGTATAAATTATCAATTACTACCACGGAAAATTGTCCCGCGGCTGTGCAATTATTGTGTTTACACATAATTAAATAAATGTAAATACCTACAAAATGATGCAACTAATGAAATCGAGTATCTTATATGTTCAATTAAAACATTTGGAGGTTTAAAAAAAAAAATGCGGCATTCTCAATATTTTCTGTTCTCTTCCTTGATAAAATTAAGTGAAAGAACCATGAAATATTGTACGGAACTTATTTATAAAAAATAAATAAATATTTGTACGGAACTCGATTGTCGCAATTATGATGATTCTCCGGGAATAACAGCCATAAAATATCGCAATGGTAAAGAACCAAAACGTTTAACCCCCTGACATAAAAGTTCACATCTCCGTGAAAAAGAATACAGGTGAATGCATCCATTAAGGTAAAGTTTAAATTTAAGCTAAAACAATAAAAAGGAATGATCCGGAGAGTTAAAAGCTAACTATACCATCCACCATACACAAACCCCGCATAAGAAGATATAAAAGATAAAGAGAGAAACAGTCGTAAATTCTCACCTGATGGCTGAAGACAAATCTGCTTCGAAACGAAATCTGCTTGTGATCTTCCAATTAATATCTGAAAATACTCAAAACGAAATAAATAAACGTAGTACTCTCAAAGAAAATGTGTCACTGAGTTGTGCAGCACAGTACTGGAACAATATTTCAGTGCTCCGTTTGGCCGCTATAAAATGTAAAGAAGAGAAAGAAAATAGGGCTACTAGCGTGCCTGTGATAAGATTCGTAGGGTTTTATTTGCCGTTATTTTCCCATGGTTCCTCGGCAGACAAACGGATCCTAAAAAGAAACCGTCCCAAGGCCATCATGCTCCCGAGAAAACACGCTGCAATGTAGAAACACGAAAAGTTATAGCAAAATTGAGATCTGGTAAACCCTTCAAGAAACAAAAGTACGACGAGCGAAGCCTCCTCGTTAAGCGAAAATATACGCAGGAAAGAGCAGCGATGCAAAACCTAGGTCAAGAAAATCGCAATCTGAGGCAGAAATATAGGAGAATAGCTGCGAGAGAAATAATAAGCGAAACGCGGAATGGGAATAGTGGATCCACTTCATGAGGAAAGGCAATGAAATTGTAGCTGAGAGAGAGCTGAGAAAGTGAGCGAAAGAGAGGAAGACATGAAAAATATCAGAGTATGAGATGAAAGCGATTACACGTTTTATGAGCGAATGGAATATAATAGCTGGGGCTGCCCCCACTAGATCTAACACTCTTTTCCTCTTTTCTTTTTTTAATTTGATTCCTTTGTTTTTTTTTTTCTCTTTTTTAATTCATGGTGGTTCTAATTCTTCTAGATTGCGTTTTTTTTTATGTTTGGGGAGTGGGGACAGGTGATGCCTCATCATAGCAAACAGGTTATTTAATAGTTTAATAGATTGGATTTGAGTCGGCTTCGTAAGCCTTGAGCAGATGATTGTTGCCATATTTTTTTTTGTTTTCTTTTTGTGTTTTAAGGAATTTAAGTCATTTAACAAAAAAGAGGAATAACAATTATAAATTTATAACATTACATGACAACTTTACCCCATTCCATATAATATGACGAAGAGTTGTTTCTCTTTTCTTTTTTTTAAAAAAAAATTATACATACTCCCTTTAAATTATCATATAACTATAAAAAAAAAATTACACAAATTCCTTTTGAACTATCATTTAACTGTAAATTGTCAATGTACCTACCAAATTACTAATTGTATCAATGTCCTCCTAAATTACCAAATAATGTCAATGTCTTTCTAAAGATAAAAATAACCCTCCATAAAATTATAAAGGGTTTCAAACTCACCATCCGAGAATGAGACCCCGGTACTATTGTTTTATTTCTTTGAAAAATCTGGTTTAAAACTAATTTTTTGGATTTTTTTTACTCTTGATAGTTTTATGCATTATATTGGGCCGCCGTCTTCATTAAATGCATTTTCACTCAACTTCCACATTTTTGGTTTTCTTTTGATATAACGAGGTCCTAGATGTAATTGTCTATCCTATATGAGTTTTTTAGCCCATATGCTTGTATTTAATTTAAATTTTATTTATTTTATTTTTTTGTCGTTGTTGCTGATGTTTGTAGTTCATTTCTAATGTACTTACAAAAATAAAATAATAAAGATTAAAATGTATTGTTATTTGGTTAATAAAACACATATAAACCAAATAAAAACAAAATTGAGACTGCACTAAGTCTATCTTCTGTCAATAATATATAATTATTTATATATTAAAAATAAATTTATTCGAATTAGATGTCAGTTGATTTTTTTGCATTCCCACAAACTTTTAATTTTTAATTTCCATCATGAAATATACTATTAAAATACACTGTAAGAGTAAAAAGACTTGGGATTAAATTAATAGAAGGCACAGATTTTAGGGGAAAGATGACTCTCTATTCCTCTTTATCATCAGCTTTAGCACAGTCGCGTCAAGTAGCCAAGCAGCTCTTTTCTGCGCCGCGGCTATCCCTGCCCTAAGCGGTTGGCGAACAAACTACGATACGCGATAAACATCTGGGAAAATCCGCGGGACGCGTGTCGACCTCGTCAGTGACCACGTAAAATCACTCAATTAACAAATGCAAACTGGACACGTAGTCCAGCGTTTTTGTGGTAGGCTCCTTTTTCTATTCACAGAAAAGAAAGTTCTGAGTTAAAGAATAATATAAAAAAACTAAACATCGGAAACTAACGACCGGTTAATAGAAACTTGTCGAGCATTTTTGGTCCATAATGCACCGATTTCTGTTCGTCTAATAATTATTACACTAAAATAATATAAAGGGTGAAGATATTTGCTCTTCGTAGGGACACCTGTGACCTAAATATTTTCTAAAGCGGCTATAGAAAGCAAAGCCCTTTAACTCTAACAGAACATTTAACCTTATTTTTGCTTCTCAACAAGCTTTCAAAATTGAGAAATGTTACGTACCTTTCTGCTTTCATATTTTTAAATGAACATTTTGGTCTTGGTAATTAAAATTATCATTTGATTTTGAATATGTTATTATTAATTTTTTTTACTATCATGCAAAAAAATGTATACTTCAATCATGGGAAAAGAAGTGTGTGCAATATTTCTTTTCAAAATTACACTTGCTAGGCATTAAAAAGTTGTTTTTGTTCTTTTGGGTTAAAAAAATTGTCAAGTTAGTGAGTGAGCCTAGAGGTAAACAAACGGTTATAACCGGTAGTTATTAGCTAAAACCGCTAACCGCCTAGGTGGTTATTGCATTTTACCAACCGCAACTGCTAACCGCCTAGACAGAGGCGGTTATTTTTATAACTGCTGGTTAGCGGTTATTGAGTAGATAACCGGCGATTGTATAACTGCTTTTTAATTTGGGTTTTGGACCGATTTTGGCTCGATTTTTGGGCATGTTTTTGTCACTTTTAGGTCAATCTTAATGCAGGTTTTAAATCCAAAATGAGAAAGAAAAAAATACCAAATACAAATCTAAAACATAACAACAATACATTCATCAATAGATTCTTGAATGATCATGGTTATATAAGAGCACTTCCAACAGACTCCCTATATTGGTTCACTTCCCTAAATATAGGGAAAATTTCACAAAAACCACCCCACAACAGATACCCCAAATTTTCATTTTCTTTTTGGGTAGCACTGTAGCTTCCCAATTGAATTTTTTATTGAAAAAAATCAATCTCTTTGACTCTATCTCTCTCTGCTTGATCCAATTAATCTGGTCTCTCTCTCTCTCTCTCTCCCATTGCTACTGGTGCTGCTGTGGCGGAGACGGTTGCGGTGGAGACTGAGCCGGTGATGCCTCCCCTACCTGCTCTCTCTCCATTGCAGTGGGAGACGACGCCGTATTGTGGTTCTACACCCCCGGATCATGATCGGTCTTTGACGCCATCGACGACGAATCCACATCCATTGGTTCAATCCACGATTCGAGCCCTACCTTCGAGATCGAAGCTAGAATTTCCACAAAATCACATTCATAATTTTCTCAAAATCGCATTCCTATAATTTCCGAAAGAGATTTATGAGTTAGTTTTGAGAGAGAGGACAAAGAATATGAGAGATGAAGGTGATGGGTTTTGAGAGAGAGAGAGGACGGAGAAGATGAGAGGAAAAAAGAAAAAAATAATGAATAACAAAAAAAAAAGGAGGAAAGAGAAAAAAATAATAAAATAAAAGTAAAAAATAATATTTAATTGATATAGGGAAAATTAAGGGAATCTATTGTGCGGTGTTTTTTTATAGGGAAGCAAAAAATAGTTTTATTCCCTAAATATAGGAAAAATGTTTGGAAATCTGCTGGGAGTGTTTTAAGTGAATAAATAATATACTTCTATCATCCAGTAAACATATAACATTATATACCAGTAGCCACAGTACATATCACACATTTTAAAATCAACCCAAAATTTCTATAAAAAAACTAACACCCACTTGGTTGGAACTCAAATACACAAAAAAATGAAACCATAAAACTGAAAACTCCCAATCAGTCCTCCACAACCGAAACCCTAAAACAAACAATTTAAAATCACATAAACCAAAATCACACAAACCCTAAAAAAGCCGAGACAAACGCAGCAATGGAAAGCGAATCGAAAATGCTAACAGAACTATGAAAAAAGACAAACGCGGAAAACGAGAGAGAAGGGTGGAGATGAGCTGAGCGGAGAGGAACGACGCTGGAGAGTGGAGACTTTAGAGGAGAGGCTAGAGGCCAAGAGGGACGAGCGGCGGCAATGTGAGGAAATAAAGTATAAAATGAAACCCTAAAGGCTAAAAAATGTTTATAAACATCTTGTTTTAATGTTTTTTGTCCAAAACGACGCCCTTCTCCCAGGTTTTTAAGTTTATTATTATTATTATTATTATTATTATTATTATTATTATTATTATTATTATTATATAGCAGTTAGCGGTTATTAACCACTTTTCCCAAACCCTATAACCGCTAACTGCCTATAACAACTTTTGAAAGCAGTTATGCAGTTATACGGTTAACAGTTATAAGCGGTTGACGATTTTAAAGCGATTATAATTGCTCTGTTTGTACACCCCTAAGTGAGCCTTTGTTTTTGTAAGAAGGAGCAACTCTGAAAGTAAAAATTCACATGACTTACTGGCCTAAATTTAAACACCAAGTTATTCCGTACATTCATTGCCATTTGCCGCAAATATAATCCTATTACTTCTCTCAAACTAGACGATGGAACTTTTTTGAATACCAAAAGTGAAATTGGTTTTGAATTTTCATTGTCATTAGCAATCTTTTTCACTTATTTTGATCCCAATTTCGATGATGAGATTGGTGGTTTGATGACTCCCTATTTTTCCTCACGATGACAATTTTAGTATTTGTGGTATCCCTCGTAATAATGAGATCACCCAAGCCATATCTTGGCTCAGCTTGAATAAGGCCTTGGACTTGATGCCTTCATGGGGCTTTTATATAAGACCTACCAGGCTATTATAAATTCCAATGTCATAAATTTGGTTCAAGCCTTTTTTCAGAAAATGGCTTAGATCATTTTCAACAGCTTTCAAACCATTTTTCTTAAATATAAAGAACAAAATCACTTTTTGCTTTCCTCTAACAAAAATCCCACAACAGCTTTCCATTACTTTTCCATATAACATTAAAATATTGTTTTTTTACTTTTTATTTTTTTTATTCTTTATTCTCTCTCTCGTTGTCTTCGTCAAGCAAGCCCTCCATCCCTGCTGTGCCCAATTTATTGACCAATTCATGTACAAACAAACATAAGAAAATCGAAAAGCATAGCAATAGAATGAATATCAAACCCGCAGTTTTTTTGGATTTTGGTTTCTTCTAGGTACTGGGTTTTTCTTTTTCTCAACAAATTTCCTTATTTTCCATCTGATTTCCCCAAATTCCTTCTGATTCATTCCCTTGATATTCCAATTGGAAAGCAATCTTGCAAAGTTCAGTTGGAGAGTGGAGATTGGACGTTTTAAAGATTACCCATTTGATTATTTGCTGAAAAGATTCATTCTTTGGAATTGCTTTGATGGTTGATCCTATATTGCAAACTTTGTCCAGTTCATGCGGGAATCTGGTGTGGAGGGTGGCCTAAAAAAAGGACTCGAGCTTGGAGAAGGCGGAGCAGTCGGCGAGCTCCGTTCAGGGACGGCACTGGGTGAGGCCATGGCCCATGGAGGGCAAGCTCCCTCCAGAACTGCAAGATGCAGACCCATCATCGTCTCCCTCAGCCAATTCAGCCCCCTCCATCGGCCTCACCCAACCCTCCCTCCTCGCCGACGGTTTTGGAGGGCATGGGTCATCGCGGTGGAGGAAGAACGTGAGAGAGAGGGGTAGAATTTTAGAGTTTGATATTCAGAGTTGAGAACGAGATGGGAGATGAGAGAGACGTTGAAGGAAGAGAGAGAGAATGAATTTTGGGAAGAAAACAAAATGTGTTGGGAAATGAACAATGCTTCCCTCATTTCCCAAGGGAATATAAAATTCTAGAGGAGCTGTTGTATAAGGGTTTTTGTGACTTTTTTGAAATTTTTCTTAAAATTTTGGAAACGGACCCCTTTAAGAAAGCTACTTGGAATGCTCTTATTTGTCAAAAAGTTCAATCATACCCACGTAGCCCTCATCCCCAAATTTGACCGTCCATCGAAAGTCACCCATTTTAGGTTGATTAGTCTTGTTAACTTTACTTACAAAATCATCTCAAAAACCATGGCCAATCACTTTAACCCCATTCTCCATAAAATTGTCTCTCCCAATCAATTTGCCTTCATCAAAGGTAGGTCCATCCATGATAATTCCATCACTCCCATTAAATATTCCATGATAAGCTTATGGCCCTTAAGCCTGACATGGAAAAAGCCTTTGACAACTTGGAATGGGGCTTTATCTCCAAAGTCATATTGGCCTTTAGGCTACAGTTAGTTTTGGGTTCAGCTCATCGAGCAATGTATTGCCCATTGTTTCTTTCTCCATCTTGCTAGATGGCTCTCCCTTTTGGCAAAATCTTCATTTTTCATGGCTTTAGGCAAGGGGATCCCCTATCCCCGCTCCTCTTCATTCTTCGAATTGAGGTGTCATCCATGCTTATTTCCATAGAGGGATTATCGGCAGCCTCTATGGCATCAAAATTTATAGGCAAAGCCCCATGTGTCCCATCTCCTCTTTGTGGTTGACCTTATGGTCTTTGCAAGGGGAAATGCTCTTGAAGCCAACACACTCAATTGTCTCAACAAATACTCTACCTAGGTAGGTCGTAAGGTCAACCTCTCAAATTCCTCAATTTTTCTCAACAAAAATTGTACACCTACTACTGTTTCCTCCATCCAAGCTATCCTTAACCTCCGCCAAATCCCTCGTAAAGCCAAACATCTTGCCCTTCTCAATTCTCATGTTATTCCACATAAACAATAGCAGTACCTTCGAGGAGCTCAAGTTTAAAATTCTTAAAAGGATTTTAGGTTGGAAAGCCAAACTGCCTTCCTAAGCAGCCCACACCACCCTTATCAAAACAGTAGCCAATGTCATCCCAAGCTACTTTACGTCTCTTTTCCTAAGAGATGAGTCTAACATCTGCTTATTGCATATCTCATCTCCTCTTCTTAAAGATGTTGGAACTCCCCCTTCTACACAACATTTTTAATTCAACCTTTGTCCAACATTCACCTGTCCATAACTTCACCACTGATAAATGGACATGGATACCCTCCCCTCTCAAAAAAATTTATGTTAAGTCAGTCCAACTCCCTGTCCCACCCTTCTCCCCACCCACGGTGGATTGAAAAGGTTTGTGGAATCTTAAAATCCAGCACAGGTTTAAGCATTTCCTTTGAAAAATCACCTAGAACATTCTCCCTGTGAAAACCAATATTTTAAAATTCAATCCCTTGCATTGACCCATATTTGCTCTCTTGCCCATTTATGGCAAGGGCTTTCGAAATCTTTGTAACACATCTTCTTTGCTTTCCCTTTAGCTAGGTCAATTTGGAGGCACACTAACTGGCCCCTTAATTCTTCAACTTTATGCTCCTAGCCAATTTAAAGTTGGACAAAAGCCTTGCTTAGTACCATTCCCTGCTCGGCATCCCTTTTAAATATGTTGGTAACAATTATTATGAACCATTCCAATTGACATGCTATTTTATTTTGAAAAAATAATACCATAGAGATCCATGCAGTTTTATTTTATCAAATTAGTCTTTTAGATTTAAATTGATCGAATCACTCATTAAGTTATGCTCAATTATAAAGTCGCTTTATTTGTACATTTGCCGTTAGGGTTTTTAACAAAAAAATGTGATACATAGCCGTAGGCATAAGACAATGTTGGACCCAATAAAATAGCTATATGTGTACAAGTGCACCATATAAGGAGTGGTGGGGTGGATCACCACTCTACCACTCTATAGAGGGTGTGGGTTAGTCATCCCATCCACTAAAGCCCACTAGCGACGTGCGCTGTTGGAATGACCCACACCCTCCACCAGCTAGCATGGATGGCATGAATAGACCCACCCACGCCCTTCATGGTCCACGAAGGTGGGAGTGGGATCACCCCATCAATTGCTGCATGAGTTGTAACTCACCCATTCATGATGCTAATAGGTGTAGGTTCTCCACCAATAAAGAAGGAGGGTGGAGTCGTGCCCCTGCCTCCTCCACCCGTTGGCAAAAAGGTATGGGTCGTGACCCACCCATGCATGCTGCTAGTGGGCATAGGTATGTTGCGACCCATGCCCTCTGCCAGTGAATGAATGGGGCAATGGGGCAATCCCAACCCCTTCAATGGTTACTGGGGTGACCCACCTATGCACGTCGTTAATGGGCATGGGTGGGTTCTGTATGAGGGTGGGGGGCACATCCACTACCTTTATTGGTGGAAGAGTCTCTATGTTCCTTCTCTCTCTTTTTGAGCAATTTTATTGGGTCAGACGCGATCTTATGCCTACGTGTCATAGTTTTGGTTAGAAACCTAACAAGTATACATAAGTAGCAATTTAATAATGGAGCATACATTATAGAGTGATTTGATTAATTTTAAACCTTAAGGATTGATTTTATAAAATATTAAACCTTAATGACCTTTACAATATTGTTCTCAAAATAAAATAACATGTCAATTGAAACTGTTCATAATATTTTGGCGTTTAATTAACATGAATGTAATCGATAAACGATTAAATATTTTAGTGACGTCATGTGGAAAGTACCAATTTCACATTTTCTCCAAAATTATTATTTGTGACCAAAAATAACTTTTCCTATAAGTCCCAACAGATAGATCAATTTCAATTATTACAGCTTTGACATTGATATGGCTTTTAGAGAAATGTTACACATACTTTCAAGTAATCAAGTGCATTATTTGATGTGACAATGAAAATTATCATTAGATTTTGAATAGATTACTATTGAATTTTGGATTAAATGATAATTTTTATTGTCACTTTAATCGGAAAGTGTGCACTTAAATGTGTGGGAGTGAGAGTGTGTGCTGCATTTATCTTTATCAAATATCCAAGTTAAAAAAAAAAAAAAAAAAAAATCTAAAGAGAAGGGCCTTCATCTTGGGCTTCCCCCAATTTGGGCCTTCAAAAAATTCTCAGCGGGCTTCGGTCATCTCACAAGCCACAAGTCCCAGTTCACCCCCCCACAATATACACCCCCGCGCATCCTGCAGAAACCAGAAAACGACACAAACCGGATAAGCAACCCGCCGGCACTGCACTCCCTCATCCTCATAAACACTCTCTCAGTAAGAGCTCTCTCTCTCTCTCTCTCCCAAAGCCCATTTGAACGGCTATTAGGACTTTTTTCTATCCTCAAAACCCTCAACCGGGGAAAATAAGTTCTTAATGCCTGTTTTAGTTTATATATCTCTTTGAAGCATGCTTTTTGGTTGTTTGTCTTTGGTTCTATACAAGTAGGTTAAAATTATGGATTTCATGGTGCCCACAAAGCAAACCCCTGAAGGGTTTTGCTCATTTTCAGATTTTCATAGGGAGGGCGCTAGAAGTGTTACTAGTTTTGGAGGTAGGGTTAGGGGTAGTTTTGGTTCCAGCTTTAGTTCAGCGAGAGTCCATATGGGCTGCAAAGCTCACGTTTTTGTCCTCTCTGCTGATGGTATTCATGGTAAAAAACCTGAGGGGCCCCGGAAACAAAGGAAGATTCGTGTGTTTGCTGTTTCCAACGTCGAGAATTTTGGTTCAAATGGTAGATTGCAACATGGTGAACAAATCCCACATGGGCATTTGAATGGCACAGAGTCCTCATCGACCACCTCGCACAGTTTTGAGGAATTTGAGGGTAATAATCATCTAAGAAAGTTGGTTAGAAATGGGGAATTAGAAGAAGGGTTTAAGTTTCTCCAGGACATGGTTTATCGGGGTGATATACCGGATATTATCGCTTGCACTAGTCTGATCCGTGGGTTCTGTAAGATGGGTAAAACTAGGAAGGCAACTCGGGTTATGGACATTCTGGAGGAGTCTGGAGCTGTTCCTGATGTTATAACTTACAATGTTTTGATTAGTGGGTATTGCAAGTCTGGGGAGATTGACAATGCCTTACGGGTCCTGGACAGAATGAGCATTGCTCCAGATGTTGTTACATATAATACGATTTTGCGAACTTTGTGTGATAGTGGGAAACTGAAGCAAGCAATGGAAGTTCTCGATTGGCAGTTGCAAAGGGAGTGTTATCCAGATGTGATTACGTATACTATATTGATTGAGGCAACTTGCAAGGAAAGTGGGGTTGGGCAAGCAATGAAACTCCTAGATGAGATGAGGAATAAAGGATGCAAACCTGATGTGGTTACTTACAATGTTCTTATCAATGGAATTTGTAAGGAAGGGAGGTTGGATGAGGCAATCAAGTTTTTGAATAACATGCCATCATATGGTTGCCAACCCAATGTAATTACCCATAATATTATCTTGCGGAGCATGTGTAGCACTGGGAGGTGGATGGATGCTGAAAGACTCCTAGCTGAGATGCTTCGCAAAGGGTGTTCTCCTAGTGTCGTTACTTTCAATATTTTGATAAATTTCTTGTGCCGAAAGGGTTTACTCGGTCGAGCAATTGACATTTTGGAGAAGATGCCTAAGCATGGTTGTACTCCAAATTCCTTGAGTTATAACCCATTGCTTCATGGGTTTTGCCAAGAAAAGAAGATGGATAGAGCAATTGAGTATCTGGATGTAATGGTGTCTAGGGGCTGTTACCCTGATATTGTGACCTACAATACGTTGCTCACAGCATTATGCAAAGATGGGAAGGTTGATGTTGCAGTCGAGATACTTAATCAGCTAAGTAGCAAGGGTTGCTCTCCTGTTTTAATCACATATAATACAGTGATTGATGGACTTTCAAAAGTTGGGCAAACAGCACGAGCTATAGAACTTTTGGATGAGATGCGAGGAAAGGGTCTTAAACCTGATGTAATTACCTACTCTTCACTTGTAGGAGGGCTTAGTAGAGAAGGAAAGATTGATGAAGCAATCAAGTTTTTTCATGACTTGGAAAGATTGGGTGTCAGGCCCAATGCTATTACCTACAACTCTATCATGTGGGGACTCAGTAAGGCTCAGCAAACCAGTCGTGCGATTGATTTCTTGGCTTATATGGTGTCCAGAGGATGTAAACCTACTGAAGCTTCATACACCATTCTTATTGAAGGCATAGCTAACGAAGGTTTGGCTAAGGAGGCTTTGGAGCTACTGAATCAGTTGTGCTCCAGAGGAGTTGTGAAGAAAAGTTCAGCAGAACAGGTGGTAGTCAGAATGTAGTCTGTAATGCGTTTCATCTTTTGCTCTTGGATGTCTGGTCACTGGTAACTTATGCCCTTGGATTTTGTTAGCCTCTTAATGACTGCTTAAGACTCTGAAGTCCATTGGTTTGTAATTTTTTTTGTTGGGAGGAGCAAAATCCAAAATCAATTTTGTTAGATAGTCATGTGATCTTGCCTTCACTCTATTTGCTCTTTGGGTTATACTTTCTACCTCTCACGAACATTTATATAAGTGTTCTCTGTTTTTCCGCCTGAGTTATGCATACTTCTGAAAGTTGCATCACCCCCTTAGTTGCTATTCATGCAGTAATAATCTCTTATACCGCAAGAATTTATAACGATGTTTTTTTATTAAAATATATCATTGGTTCCAACAGTATTGCGATTTTATTTATTTGAGGAATCTTGTAGATTTTCCATTAACTTTTCATAGAGAAGAGTATTTGATTGGTTTACCTCAAGATACTCTGAATTGAAGGTTATTTATATCCATGACATTAAATGACTTGTTTATTAGGATGATTGTTGCTCAAACATGTTGTAGCCACTCCTTGTATTGTGATTTATTTAATTAGGAATATCTTGGTTATGTTCCCTTCTCTTGTTAAAAGCTTTGTTTAATTAGTTTTGCCTGAAATTGTTGCTCAAACATGTTGTAGCCACTCCTTGTATTGTGATTTATTTAATTAGGAATATCTTGGTTATGTTCCCTTCTCTTGTTAAAAGCTTTGTTTAATTAGTTTTGCCTGAAGATAGAATGTATCAAGTAATATTTGTATTTATGATATTCAGTGATCTGATACATTGAGGGACCCTAGCTTTTGTTGCATATTATTGCACTTTCTTTTTTGGTCGTAAAAATCATCCATGTGGGTACATAGTGCTTTATAAAGCAAAATACCAACTTATAGAGGACCTTGCATTCTTTGTTATGCAGATTTGAATAATTTTGCTTGCCTAATGAGTGTAAATGAACAAGAAATATGAAGCAATCAGTTTTTCTCAGAATCCATTATTTGTTAAACGATCATGGTGATGATATCCTATATTATAAGAAATATCCATCTAAAGCTCAATTCTGATTAAGTGTCTATTTTTAGCTTTTGTAGTTTCAAATTAGAGACGATTTTGTTTGCTAGCGGTGTTAATTTTCATCCATGCTTGGTAGAGTTTATTAGTGTGACACCTGAGAAAGTTAGTCTCACATTAGAAAGATAAATTGTCCATATGGAGTAGGTGAATTGTAAAGAAGTTCATGGGTGTTAAGCCTCACATTGGTTCCTTATTAGATGATTTTAAGGAGCTCAAATTGCAATTTGACTAGTCCTTTTAGAGTAAGAGCGAATATGTGGCTAGCACTTTTCTTGTGTCGTTATGTTAGAGTAACCTAGTAGCACCATGTGGTACGGAAGCACTGCATGACGTGGGCCCTGACAATGACGTCAAAGATTTGAGTGGAGGAGATTGTAACACCTAAAAAGTTAGTCACACATTAAGAAGATGAATTGCCCACATGGAGTGAGTAGATTATAAAGAAGTTCATGGGTGTTAAGTCCCACATTAGTTCCTTACTTGGTGAGATTGAACTTTATAAGTGATTCTATGGAGCTCCAATTGCAACTTGACTAATCAATTTTTAGTGATAGTGCAAATACAGCCAACACTTTTTCTGGGTCGTTATAAATGGTATCCGAGCAACCTAGTAACACCATGTGGTGCTGAAGTGTTGCATGACGTGGGCTTTGACGAGGATGTCAGAGATTTGAGTGGTAAAGATTGTGACACCTTAGAAAGTTAGTCCCACTTTGAGAAGATAGATTGCTCATATTGAATGAGTGGATTATAAAGATGCTTATGAGTTCTAAATCTCATGTTTATTTTTTACTAGGTGAGACTGAGCTTTATAAGTGATTTTATGGGGCTTCAATTACAACTTCACTAATCATTTTGAAGTGATAACGTAAATGTGGCTAGAGTTTTCCCTGGGATTTGAGCGAAGGAGATTGTATGTGACACATAGAAAGTTAGTTCATGGGCTTTATAAGTAATTATAGAGAGCTCAAATTACAACTTGACTAGTTGTTTTGGAGTGATAACGCAAATGTAACTAACACTTTCCCTAATTCGTTATAAATGGTATCGGAGTAACCTAATAACACCATGTGGTGTTGAAGCATTGCATCTGCATGACGTGGGCTTTGACAATGACGTCAGAGATTTGAGTGGGAGAGATTGTGACACCCCCAGAAAGTTACTCCCACATTGAGAAGATGAATTGCCTACATATAGTGGATGAATTATAAAAGAGTTTATGAATGCTAAGTTCCACATTGGTTCCTTCCTAGGTAAGATTGAGTTTTATAAGTGATTCTAGGGAGCCCTAATTGCAACTTGACAAGTCCTTTTGGAGCTTTATAGATGTGGCTAGCGTGTTTCCTGGGATTTGAGCGGGGATGATTGTGACACCACATAAAGTTAGTTTATAAGCTTTATAAGTGATTTTTAGGGAACTCCAATTGCAATTTGATTAGTCATTTTGGAGTGATAGCGCAAATGGAGCTAACGCTTTCCCTAAGTTGTTATAAATGATATCAGAGTAACCTAGTAATACTATGTGGTAGTGACACTACATGTTGTGGGTTTTGACAAGAACGTTAGGGATTTGAGTGGGGGAGATTGTGATACCTCAAAAAGTTAATTTCACATTGAAAAAATGAATTGCTCACACAGAGTAAGTGGATTATAAATGAGCTAATGGGTGCTAAGTTCTACATTGGTTCCTTATTAGGTGATGCTGAGCTTTATAAGTGATTCTAGGGTAGCTCCAATTGCAATTAGACTAGTCTTTCTGGAGTGATATCGCAGATGTCACTAACGCTTTTCCCGGGTCATTATAATTTATATTTATTGAAGTTTGGTATAGCTTAATAACATGTAGTTAAGCTTTCAAAACATGGTAATATTCACAAAATGAGTTCTTGGGCTATTGCAAATGATGTACAATAGAGGCGTGTGAAATTAGCTACAAAAGCAACATTGCCCAACTCCACACGTCCTTATTACCCAGTACTAATGAAGTTCTACGTTGAAATTTAAGTCACATTAGCAACGTGGGTTATTTGTCTTTATTTCCACTGAACTTCTAATGTTAATGTTGACATCATTTGTTTAAGATGAACTCATTCTAGTTACGCACGCTAACATGTGAGTTGTGCTCTTGTCAGCATTACACCGGATTGGTTCCTTTTGACTTGGGCTTTTATATTCACCCTGTCTCCGCCATTTTATGTAAATATTGCCAAAGCACATACATTATCCTGTGTTCATATTTGTTTCTTTGTGTTTTGTTTTGTTTATGGCGTGCTAATTCTAACACAACTACTGCTACTTTAGAGTTTAAACTCGGTAGTGGCATGGTTTCTCCGCATGCTTGTTTTTTGGTAGGTTCTTGGTGTGCTTATTGTCGAGTTCTTTGTTACAGATCACAGAGTAGGTAAATTATTGCTGGTCGGCATTGTTAATTGAGGGAGAATCAAAGTGCATGCTGTCGCGTTGATTTCACAGTGAATGTTTAAGATTTACATTTTTGCCTCCTTTACCCTGCTCCTCCTGGTAGAATGATTTACAGCAGTGCTCTACATCAACTTGTATTATCTTATAAAAAGAGAAAACAAAAAGTTCACCCTTGTTTTTTGAGTGCATTTAGCCGTTCTTCTCTTTGACTCATCATTCGAGAGCTTGGGTGTGATATGGGTGCATAGCTTGGTTATTTGCATTGGGACCGGGATTTATTACAATCGAAGACACCCATTATTACTCTTGCTCCTCCTCCTTTAGGTAGGAGGTTGTGAGAAGGGGCTTCTCGCCAGAGCAAGAATTCACCGTCCGAACAACTTGTTCGGGTGGGGGAGCTCTTATACGGGCAGGGGTTCTCTCTCATAGCCCACCTACAATTTCTCTGCCTCTATTTTTTGGGCATGGAATTATAGAGGATCAAAATCCAATCATTTGTGCTGTTTGCTTTAACCTGGCTAATGGCAATAACAAAAAAGAAAGACGTCTTTAAATCTAATTCATGCTTTGACCCGTCAACCCAAAATGCTGCTAAAACGTATATACCCGAGAGCGCAAGGAAGAGGCGAAAGTGTGCTCCCTGGTCCTCGCCAAAGGATGAGCCATCGTACGTGAGACGGTTAGGCCTATGAGCGTTCTCAACCACATAGCTTGACTCAAGAATCCACGCCACGTGTGAACTCTAGAGGATGATGATGATGCATGGCACGGATATTCTCTTTATAAACTTCCAATTCCTCGGCCACCGGCTCAACATGCACCACCAAACAAATACTCCTCTTTCATGATCAAACCCAGATTATCCCCCACACGTACGCCACAACCCACAACCAAGGCAAACAAACTAATAGGAAAGAACTCTTAAATCAATTTTTTTCTTTTAGGAATAAGTGCAAGAACCGTAATTTTCACTCACGCAGTAAGTGTAAAATGTGATCACTCCAAAACTGTAATAAAAAAAAATTGGAATTAGCATTTAAATCCTGTTCTCTATAATTAATTAACAATATCGATAGTATATATATATATATATTTTCATCCATTTATTTGGATAGCAATAGCTACACATTTGTCCTGTGCCCAGTTGGTTTGTTCCGGAAGATGTAGACTGCTAGCTGTCCAATTGGTGCAAAGGTAGCCATACTCATGCTCGCGGAGATTCTCTTGTCAAACCAAAATAAACCCAAAACGATAAATCATTGCCTTCACTCACTTCCTTTTTGTGTTTCACTGTCCTCCTTTTCTTAAAAATGGAGAGACATTATTCCATTTGATCTTATATATATGTACCATCTTCTCTACCACACGCTATAAATCCTTAACAAAAGAAAAAGGAAGAGACAGGAAAAAGCCCCACAACCCTGCATGAACGATAATTCATTTCATCTGAATTTCCAAGCTTGAAAGTTTCTTTTCGAAAAGCTAGCTATCCCAGTCATGGAGAAAAATAAATGTCCAAGAAGCACGGATAA